>NC_133665.1:195894713-196617521 GCF_037893015.1 Macrotis lagotis
TAATAGCAACACAGATTGCTTCAAAAAATTGTTAGAATTGTCTCCATTTCTCAGGCTGGTATTTAATTCTGGGGACTGTTTCCCCTCCCTGAGAAACAGCTTGGACTTTCCATGCTCTGAGACCTTCTGTCCATTGTCGACCACTAGCAGTGGAAATCAGGATGAAGCCAAAGTGTACTTGGAGGTTGATTGGGATCCTAACCCATTTTTCCAGCTCTTTAGAAATGAAAACAGTTTTCAAATGTCATTTGAAAATGGCTGCCATAAGACCATGGATGAGTGTGATGAAATCCAATCCCCAGGGTGTCATCTCCTCAACCATCTCTAAATCAAATCATTTAAAATAAGAGTTTTAGAGTGGCATCTTTCCCATCTTTGTTGCAGTGTCCAACAGCTCTGTAATGGCTCCATTAAAGACACTGATGCTCCAAGTACATAAGAAGAATGTGAAGTACAGTCATTGAAAGATACTCAGGTAAGCAAAACTGCCCATCACAGCAGCAAGGAGAGTCTCAGGCTGGAGCTCAGAGAGGCTGGCCAGACCCTGTGGAAACTGAACACAGGGACCCTCACTGTTCCCTCCTATCTTCTAAATGGGACTGCATTGC
Source organism: Macrotis lagotis (assembly GCF_037893015.1). NCBI lineage: Eukaryota > Metazoa > Chordata > Mammalia > Peramelemorphia > Peramelidae > Macrotis > Macrotis lagotis. Next base: position 195,895,322 of record NC_133665.1, read on the forward strand.
CAGCCTCTGTCATCTGGAGAGGCATTTATAGAGACCCAGGAATGGGAGGTCACTTGTAAAGGAGAGTCATCAGTCATTTAGGATCCCATGGGAAGAATCCACTTATGGGAAATGGACAAAATCATTACTTCCTGATGAAGATGAATTCCCATTTCCTACTGCATTGGGGCTGGGGGGACAAGATAGTGAATTGGTCAACCCTAGATCACTGAAAAAAAGAAAGGATTGGGGGGCTGCCCTCCAGGCTTAATAAAATGAATAGTGGGGGACCAGACTCTTGTTCATGGATACTCCAAAACAGAATCATGCCAAAGCAAGGTTCAGGCATGGACAGTCCTACTGCTCCTAGGAAGAGAATCTTGCCATGAATGTTTTAGCCATCAATAATTGTGTATTATCTTGGACAGAATTTCTGGCATTAAAAATGTGGACACATATGGCAGAATATTCAACAAGGAATTCAAAATAATTAACTTTGGGGGATATCTGAAAGACCATGGTGAGTATAGGAAGGCATGTCACCAGCAATGATCTCCTCATGAAATGTGACCTAAATAAAGGTGGCACCAGGAAGACAAGGGACTAACTGGAAGAAGGAGCACATGAAAATGAAGTCACATGGAAGACCATAGTCTGGTGACTTGTGAGGATGAATAATTTAATCATTGAAATTCTTTTTCTTACACTTTCTTGTTATTCCAAAATTGGCCAACACCCACAAAGATGAATATTTCCATAAAGAAAAAACAGAATAAGATGATTTTATAAGAACTGGAAATTATCATTATGTCTAGCTTGGTGAATATATATTAAATTTACATATATATGACATCTACATATATAGATGGATTTATGGAATTCAGCAAGTCGGTTCCAAACCTGTCCTTCGTTTTCTGAATTTTCATCTAAATCTCCTTCTGTTCTCTTGTGTTTTAAAAAAAAAAGCTTCCTTGAAGCTCATAATTTTCTAGTTTTTTAGGTCATTTATCACTTGCCTTCCTTTCCTTCTGATTCTTCCCTGTTAAAAAACCAAAATAAAGATAAAAAACACCCATTTTCTTCATATGCAATAAGCACAAACAAAACAGTCAAATGAAACATGTGCTTTCAGATGCACTTTAGATACTGTGGCTTCTGAGTACTCCCAAATTAAAATTCTGCTTTTTTCCTCTCAAACTATTGCTATTTGATTTGTTCATTATATGTATCTGCAACCTAAGACTATTTATGGAGGGGGGGTGGCTCTAGGTTCAAATGATTTTTTTTTCCTTTTTCTATTTTCTTATATATTCCCAGTGTGTATTGGAAATTTTAATATACTTTAAAAATATTTTTTATTTGTTTTGTTAATCATTTCTCCATTTCATGTGAAAATGTTTACATTCATTTTTTTTTCATTTTGAGTTCCATATTTTCTCCCTGCAGGGCACCCCTTGAGAAGGCAAGTAATATGATATCAATTGTACATGTGAAGTCATGCAAAGTATCCTGGTACCTGTGAAGATTTGATGCTAGTGAGAAAAAAGAAAGCATTAGGCTAAGTTTTCTTGAATTTTGAAAGGCATACTGAGATCTAGACATTTTCTGGGGAAATGGCAATTATAAAATATCATTGTGGCTGGAGCCAACATTGCATTTTGCCACATGTAAAATGCAGAATATGATAAATTTCATGAACTGGAAATCCGACACATGACTAGAGAAATCTTGCCAGGCTCCAAATCACTCTTAGTAAGATGAACAAATCTAAGGGGTATTCCTTTAGGATCTTGGCTATTCTGGGAAAATGTCATTTCCTGAACTCTGTTATACTTTCATCTTTTTCAACTTTCTTTACAAGGATTCAGTTTTCTCACACATGCCTTTATATTGATTGATTTTGAATATTTGATTTAAGCCATTAATGCTTACAATTGCACCAATTGAACCAAGACTTTTGGGACATCTCATATATACAAGTGAAGTACCAGGTAATTTAGAGAGAAGCACCAGCAGTTGACAAGAGGTGGGGGGGGAAGTAGAGATCAGGCAAGGTCTTCTTGGAAAAGTCATTGAAGTTGAGCCTCAAAGGATGCTGAGGATTAAAGACTTCAAATGAGGAGGAAGCCCATTCTAGGTGTGAAGTCCAGACTGTACACAAGACTGGAGATGCCCGACTAGGTGTGAGGCCCAGCAAGAAGCTTAGTTGGATGAATGATAAAGTGCGCAAAGGGCAGTGACATAAACTAAGGCCAGAAAAGAACATAAAACCAAAGCATTTTTTTGCTTGCACATTGTTCCTGCTGTTCTTTTCAACAATTATATCTGCCACCAAGTTCTTGCTAAAGTTTTGTAAATGTTCATTAATAGAATGATTCTTCTTTGGAGACAGAGGAGTCAAAAACAGACACATGAGGATCTCTACCCACTTAGGGTCTGGGTCTGCAGGTTGGCTCTGGGCTGCTCTGGTGGAATTCTGTAAACGTCCCCTTCAATGAAGGTACATTCCACAGCACTGTTACCAGAATAACTTCCAGCTTAACTTTAGGGATTCTTTTCTAGCTCTGGACTATTCCAGAGGAGTCCAGAAGATACTTCCAGATCTGGAATTCTATAGTTTGTAGCTTCTTAGGTGTATTTTACACCTTCTCTTGAAGCTAGAAGCCAAACACACCCAAAGCTACTGCAGAGCCTGAAGACTCAGAGAGCCTGCTGCTCTTCTGCCCTCTCCCCATGATCCTCCTCATGCCCTTCACCATGTTCCTTATACACTCCTCTCCAGACAGAAGGAGAAAGCTCATTCCAACAGGCTTGGGGGCTCAAGTAAGTCCAATTTTCGGTCTACTGTGACAATGGCACAGGTTATCCTGCCAGGAGAGGAAAAGATATGGCAAATTAAGAATCGAGTCAAGAAGCATTTCTTCAGCTCTTAAAATGTCACCAGGATAAACTCTGGGAATGGAAAAATAAAAAGAGAGGCCATTTCTGCCCTCAAGGAGCTTATGTTCTTTTTTTAATAAGGCAAACATGGTTAAGTGACTTGCCCAAGGCCACACAGCTAGGTAATTATTAAGTGTCTGAGATGGGATTTGAACCCAGGTACTCCTGATTCCAGGGCCGGTGCTTCATCCACTACACCACCTAGCCACCCCAGGAGCTTACATTCTAATGAGGGACAATAGCACCTAAGAGGATGAGCTAGAACTGGCAGAGAAGGATGGGGAGCAAAGTCCAAAAACTGAATAGTGGCCAGTGTGGGCCCTTCTTCCAAATGGAAGTTCCAGGAGGACTCTCCAATGGGAGAAAGGGGCTGCAGGGACTGAGAATAAGGCAGCTGAAGCATGGTGGCTGAGGCTAGAGAGCAGGGAGCAGAAGCTGTCTAAAGGAGTATGGTAGATTCCCATGTATTATCACATGTAAGGAAGCTCACACTCTCATCTGCTCTGCAACCACAATAATGGGACCAAGTAGGGCCTGTCACTGCTACAACATTTCCATGTATTTCATTGGTATTGGTGAGGGGAAGAACATTCATCATATCAGGACCACTAGAACTTGGGAATATTGCAAGTCCAGAGGAGAAGCCTCATCAAGGAATTTCCTCGAGGTGAGTCTGGGCTCTCCAAGGATATTTCAACAAAGAACAGACTCCAGCAGGTTCTACTGGGCAAAGATCTGAACAAGAAATGATCACAAAAGAGCATGGTGAGATAAATTTCCTCTGGGTTGGCAGCTAGGAAAATCATTCTTTGACCATGGTATTCCAGGAAATGAAGAAAAATGTAGAGCAGATTTGGAGTCAAAGGTAGCTAAGAATCATCATTTTTGTTCTTTCTATAAGTCAGACATAGGATGCTGGTATGCTAAACATGAGATCCTTACATTATCAGTTACTAAAAGAAGAAAGATGCTGTCAAACTTAACTTTCTGGTTATATATGAAACCAGAAGACAAACAATTGCAGAGGTTAAAAGACAGAGGTTAAGGATCACATAGATAGTGTCTGAGATGGAATTTGAATTTAGGTCTTCCTGACTCCAGGTCCAGCATTTGATAGACTGTGGAGCCCCCCCACACAGCTGTAACTAATGATGAGGAGTCCAGGTGAGCCTCCATCACAGGTTCCATCTTTATTTCTCTCTATTGGTTCTTTGGGACTCAGCTTCTTAAAGACCAACTCTGGAGAATGAGCTCTACCTTGGAACATCCTTCCCACATGGTAGAGCAGCATGACTGAAAAGGGAGAAAACTCAGCTACTCAGTTACACTTGGACTCTGTTGGCAATCTCACATAAGACTGGGTTTTCTTGCTCCTTTGTTTCCACCTGTAGAACAGTTTTGGCTATTGAGTATGTTGTGGCTACCAACTTCAGTCATGACCTCAGCTTCACTTTTGTCTCATAGATAGAGCTTACCCTTCTGGATATGGAACCTAACTTTACTCAACTTCCCTCTTTCTCACTGTCTGTCTCTCTTTGTCTCTCTTTGTCTCTCTCCCCTCTGCCTTGCTGTCTCTCTCTGATTCTGTCTCTTCTTCTATGACTCTCTACCATTCTCTCACTCTTTCATCTCTGTCTCTATATAATGTACCCATAGCTGCATATATAGAGATATACATATAGATTCAGATTAGATATTGATGTAGATATAATCTGAATTTAGATAGGAATCTAGGTATATTACTATCTTTATTTTCTTAATAATCTCTTCCTCTTTAAAGAAGGCATATATTTAATTCTCAGACACTGTCTCCTGCTGTCAGTATGTTGAATGCATAAGCTATGTAATTGAATTACTCCCAGAAAGTTTCCCAATTGGACTTTCCATCTTCTATCTTGCTATAAATTATCTTGCACTTCCCTAATTCTTTTATCTCTAGTCTCAATACTAATGTAATACCTTTAATTTTATTCTCTGGATCTATTTTTTTAAATTTTTTATTTATTTATTTTTTAAATACTTGTAACATGAGTTTTCAACAATTATTTTAGTAAGGTTTTGAGTTTTTCTCCCTCCCTTCCTCACTTTCCTCCCCCCTCCTCATGACAAAGTGATCTAATATAGGCTATACATATCTATATTAATCACGTTGTGATAGAAGAATAAAATCAAAGCAGAAAAAACATTAGAGAGAAAAAATCATAATACATAAGACAACTTTTAAAAAGTTGAAGATTCCTTCTCTGGATATAGATGGTATTTTTTTCACCAAAAGTCTTTTAGAATTGTCTTTGATTATTGTACTACTGAAATGGACAAGTGTATCATAGTTGATCATCATCCCATATGGTTGCTAGTGTGTTCAGTGTTCTCCTGGTTCTGCTCACTTCACTCAGCATCAGTTCATGGAAGTCTTTCCAAGCTATTCTGAAGTCCCATCTTTCATGATATCTTATAGAATAATGGCATTCCATCACATTCATATACCACAATTTGTTCATCCATTCCTCAGTTGATGGGCATCCCCTTGGATCTACCATTGAAAATGGGATGAAACTTATGAATTTCTGATTCAAAAATATTTCAGTGCATTTTGAATATTATCAATATTCACCCTAAATAGTGTTCATAATAATTCATGTTTAGAAAAAATGCTAAACTCCTATTTATAATCACTTCTATATATTAGTAAAAATGAAATTAACATGCAACAAATGGTATAATAAACTGGTTGTTGCTATTATCATTAGGTATAATTAGCATATCTTGAACTTTTCATCTCTAAGTCTAGGAGAAAATTCCCACAGGAAAGAGGAGAATTCCATAATAAGCCCTAAATGGGATTTGGGATGACCAACTCTAAAAATGAGAAACTGGTGCTGCTAGAACCCCTCAGGGCTGGAATGCCCTGCCTGTTTTCTCTTCTAAAAAACTCCCTGTTCAAGTCACACACTGTTGGACCAGACCAGATTCAGTCCTGGATGGAGAAGAAGGGGGGGAGGATAAACTTTCTTTTCTTATTTCTCTGGCTAAATCACCCTTCCCATTGTTGGGTCCCAAGAAAAATCATCTTTGTCCTCTCTAGGCTTGGATGATGTGCTTCCTTTCAAGGACTTTTTTAAAAACAACAGACAGGTACTCAGTGTACACCATTAATCAAGTATGGGTCGGGCATGGATTTCCTACATCCTAAAGAAAGGCTAATTAATGGATACAAAGAGTATACAGTGGACACTGATAGAACAATTTATAGAGGATTCTGATCCTGGATTTATAACTAGTGTTGTTGTTCAGTCATTTTTCAATGAGTCTGACTCTCAATGACTCCATTTGGAGTTTTCTTGGCAGAGATCCTGGAGTAGTTGCTATTTCCTTCTCCAGGTCATTTTGCAGAAGATGAACTGAGGCAACCAGTGTTAAGTGACTCATCCAGGATCACATAGTGAGCATAGATTTGAATTGGGATGTTTTTGACTACAGGCCCAGCTCTCTATCCATGACACCATCCATCTACCCCATTACTAAAATTATACTCTCTCATTTAGCCAGGGTTTTTTTGAGTTATTTAGCCTTTTAAAAAGTTTTTTTTTTGTTTAACACTTCAATGATATAATCTTTTATGACTCAATTTTGTTGGTTTCTTCTTTGATCTTTTTAACTACTTTTTATGCTTCTTTGGTTCAACAGTCAACTAGCATTTTATGAAGCATCTACTATGTATCAGGCACTATGCTAAGCACTGAGGATTCAGAGACAAGCAAAAGGCATTCCTAGCCTTGAAGAGGTCACAGTCTAATTGGCAGAGAACATGAGGATGCCTCCACTCCAACATGCTACAGATAGACTTCATTGGAGCTCATCTTAGGAGAAAGAATTAGCCCTAAGGGAAAGAGGAAACGTTTAGGGGATACCATGGAATATTAGCTGAGAGCTGTAAGGAGTTGGGAGCTGGGAGATGGAGATAAGAAAGGAGAGAACTTGAACAGTGGAGGGACAGGGAATGAAATGGCATGCATCAAGTCCTTCATTTTTGAATGTTATGTATTACATGCTCAGATCATTATTTCACTTATATTTGTTTTTGTAAACTTCATCCCTCAAGAGACACATGTGCCTTTAATATTTGCTTTCATTGCACCCCTATCTTTGTGCATCACATTATTGTTGTCATCTTTTAGGCAGTTTTTGTTGCTTTAACTTCATCTTTGACACAGTCATCATGAAGCCAATGAGGGTTTTAGTCTCCAGTCAGATATGTATCTTTTGACCACATTTCTCTTTTTGATTGATTTTATTGTGTAGCAGTGCATTTCACAAAAATGATTCATATTTCAATTTTTCTTCAATTGCTTACAATTATTTTGCCCCAGATTATGATTTTCTATAAATCAAATATACAATTATCTAATACATTTGTTCTTCTCTATTTATTTATGAAATCTATTTGTTCCACCATTTCATTAATTTTATAGCATTTCTTATTTGTCTTCAAGATGGATTTCCCACAAATTGCAAGTGACAGTTCACATTCTTCTCTCCCTATGCTGAGTGCATGTGAATCCATTAACTTTGTCTCTGCCTTGCCTGTGAGAGGCAGCAAGTTGCAATGACTTAGAGGCAGGATGATAAGAGTGCTAGTTGGTCACATAACCCTTGGAAAGTGACTTCATCATTCAGTGCTCTATGAACAAACCTCTAATAGATGGTTCAAAGATATTGACCTGCATGAGAATGGGAAACTTTCTCATCACATAGTTCTTTACATCAATGAAATCACAACTTTAGGACTTCACTTTTCCCTTTAAATTTGAGCTAAAATTAGCCAATTAAAAAGAACTGATTTAGCCCCAGCTGTGCACATAGCACTAAGCTAGGCTCTGAGATATATGAAGAAAAAAAGAAATAGAATTTGTCCTCAAGGAACTTGCAGTAGGGAATAGGGCCAACATCTAAGAAAAGCAAATATGAAATTGATTCAATATCATTTCTAAAGTCCCAGGTGAGGGAATCAAGGAAAGCATCCTGGAGGAGGTAGCATCAATCTGAATTCCTTCCCTGGATTTGGAAAGTGCTATAAGCACTCCCTTTAATATTATATTGCTGTCATTATATTGTTGTCTTAATGGGCTCTAAATCAAATCTATTTTTCCAAAATGGCAATTGCAGTTGCTAATAGTTTTAAATCAGCTTATGAAAAATGATCTTTATGATAGGCCTTCTTTTTAAATCTGTAAATATATTTTGACCTCAGATTGATTTCCTATGAGCAGCATGTTGATGAGTCTTCTCTGCTTATAATTTCTGTATTCCCTCTTCTTTTTAGAGGTGATATGAATACATTATTGTTTGATATTATAATTGTTAAATCTAGTTTTTCTTCTATTATACTCAGGTCAATTCTAGTTTATGTCACTTTTAGGAGTTTCTCCAAACCCAACTTTATATGTATAACCAAATATTTACTCATTGACCTAATCTCAGTTCCTAAGTTCCTAAATTAGTTCAAAAACACTGTAACATTTCTAAAATATTTGCACCTTTTTCTCTCTTCACATTCTTTGTAAACAAAGTAAATGGGCTTACCAACTGTCTAACAGCTAGGCACAAAGTCAAAGTAGAATCAGACCCCAGGTCTCCCAGATTCCATGTCTAGAATTCTGCCCATTGGTCTCTAGGACCTATTGAATATTAGAGTATTTCTTGAAATTGAATCTACTAAATGATTAGAAACAAAATTAATTCTAGATAGTTTTTTTAATTCTCAAGCTTCTTCCTTCCTGGAGATACCAGGGGAGCTAACCATGCAGAAAGTAAATGCTAAGGATACTTAATTTACACTAATTAGTTCTCTAGGTGAACTTCACACAAGTGAAACAGGAATCAGTAACTGAGACCTTGAACCTCATAGACAGTTACTTTCAGATCTTTGAAAATTCATTCCAATTGGCTGCTGAAAAGCATATAGCCTTAGAGACTGTATGATAAGACTCAACTATTTGGCCTTGTTTTGTAGGTTTTCTCCCATTATAAACACACACACACACACACACACACACACACACACACACACACACACACACAAAACTGAAGGAGAATCTTTAAGATCTCCATGTTGAAGTATTAATCAGGACCTCCAAGGCCATCCAAGCTAGACTAGATCTAACCCAAAGCAGCCATCTAGCTTTTGTATGGCAGCCCCTGGTGAGCAAGAGCCCCTCTGCTCCTCAGGTCATCCATTTTGCTTTTGCATAGCTTCAATAATCAGGAAGACTACCCCACTTCCATCTATCCTGCATGAAGCCCAAATTTTCTTCTTTGAAACCTTTCCTCTTATTTCTTGTGTTCTTGAGCTATGAACCACATCAGAAAGAGTCCAATCCCTCCTGTATAAATCCCTTCTTTGGGTTAATTATGTCCAGGTCTTTCACCATTAGGTCCACTAGTCTCCCCATGGTTCTTCTCTTTCCACCACTTAACTGCCCATACTAGATGAGCAGGAGGCCCATTCAGGGAGGGACCAAACAATCAGGAAGTTCATAAACATTCATTATGTGCCTTCTGTTGTCTAGGCAGTGGGCTAAATGCTGGGGACAGAGAGGCAAAAGACATCCCCTTCCCATAAAGAGCTTAAAATCTAATGGGAGAGACCTCATGCAAACAACTATGTAAAAAAGAACCCAACAAGATTAATCAGAGATCCGTAGAAGGAAACCATTGGAATTGGGGGAGCAAGAGTGGGCAGATTTGGAAAGGGTTTCTAAAGAAGATCAATTTTGAGCTGTGACTTTGAAAAGATATGGAGGAAAGAGTTCCAGGCAGAGGAAAGATGTCATTGCAGAGCTCAGGATTTGAGGGGGTGGCCATAAGGTATCCTAGAAGCATCAGAAGCTACTGGAGTTGATTGAGAATCACATGATTAGATCTATGCTTAAGAAAAATCAATTTTTTATAAGAAAGAAGGGGGAAATACATGAAAAGAACAGTTCAATGGTTCTAACTAATACTTCATTTAAGTCTGATGATTGTGGATCTTCATACTCAAAGGGGACCTAAATGACAGCACTCTGTTGAGTATCAAGATAAAGTATGTAACTATGACTGATAAGATAAATGCAAGTTCAGGAGACTCTAGTGGCATAAATAGTCCAAATGAACATTTGGGGTGAAGATGTCCCATCTCAATGTGCATATCTCCAGTTTCCTCTGAGTTGGTTGATGGGTTCTCATCCTTCATCAATGATGAAGACCAAAATGACGTCACCATGTCTGAGACAAAGTACAGTGTGTCTGGCTGTGACTGATCAGCCCAATATGAGCTCAGAATGCTCTACCACAGGTCAGACATATAGTCCAGATGAACATTTGGGGTGCTTATTCTAAACTTATGTATGTCATATTCCCCTTGAGCTGCTTCCTTCCTCATAGAGTGCAGCACCTCACTTATGAGGACATGCTATGCTGGGTAGTCCTGTGCCATGTGATTGTTTCCAAAGTTCTTCAGAGACCTTGAGAGTGTCATTGATTGTGACCACCATGTGAGCACTTGACTTAAATGCATTCTATGTAAAATGATCTTTTATGTACATTTGGCATTCAAATAACACAGCCAACCCCTTGAAATTGCACTCTCAGAAATAGTTTTAATGCTTGGCAGTTCAACTCCAGAAAGGTTTTCTGTGCCCAGTACCTTGTTTTGCAGGTGATCTTCAGAATCTTCCCAAAACAATTCAAATGGAAGTGATTCAGTTTCGTGGCATGGCATGGGTTCCACAGGTAAAGAGCAATCAGGTCAGCTCAATGTCTCTGAGGAGCTTCTATTGGTCAGGCTGCCTAATACCTCTCTCCCATAGTTTATTTGGAGCTTCACAAACACTGAGCTATTCATACAGCAATCACCTCACCTATGTGTACATTCCTGGTTATACCAGAAATGGAAGCATTCAAAATTTCTTCATTTCTCTAACCATGTTTACCATATGAATTCTGTGATGCTGTCTGATGGAGAGCCTGGGTTTTCTTACTGTTAATTATTAGACTAAAATGAGAGCAAGTGGCAGAAAATTGATCCATACTTTGTGGAATCTCAATATCAGAGGTAGCATTGAATGCAAACAAAAACGCTATGCACCAATTTTCCCTTCACTTTAATCTTAACTTGTAACTTTTTTCAAGTGAAGTAATTTACTGAAAAGTTTACTGCTGACTTGGAGGGAAAGTTAACACATTGTTGGTAACAATGATGCAGAAAAGGAGTGGGAAGCTTTCAGAGATACAGTGTACAAGCATACATTCATTGGGGGCATCTAGATGGTACTGTGGATAGAGCATTGGTCCTGGAGTCAAGAGCACCTGAGTTAGATACTTACTAGTTATGTGACCCTAAGCAAGTCACTTAACCCTGTTTGTCTCAGTTCCTCATCTGTAAAATGAGCCAGAAAAGGAAATGACAAATAACTCTGGTATCTTTGCCAAGAAAACTCCAAATGTGGTTATAGAGAGTTAGATATGACTCATATGACTACATAATAATAGCAACCTCATTTACTCATCTGGACCAGAACACTCACAAAATTCAAGATTGGTTTGATAAAAGTGATGAGGAAATGCCAAAGGTACTCAATGAAAAACAAGAACTAAGCAGGGCTTACCAACAGGATAATTCATCTATCTCTAAGTAGGCAGCGTTTAACTCTAAAGGAAAATGCAAGCAAAGCTTGCAAAGGAATATGAAGGATTCTTGGTTCAGTATGAAGGCAGATAAAATTCAGTTTTAGCTAATAAAATAACCCAACATCCTTCTATGATGCCCTGAAAGATATTTTTGGATCAAAAACCTATAGTGCATCTCAAGTACTCAGTGCTGAAGAAACTACATTGATTAGTGATAAGGAAATGATGCAGGAGAAATGGTCTGATACATCCATAGTTTTCTCAATAGACTTCCATGAATTATTGGTGATACTGTTGACCATATACTTTCTGAACTTCCAACTGAAGAAGAGGTTTCGAATGCCATTAGGCTGCTCCTGTGAGTCAAAAATTTAGAAAGCAGCGATCCAGGCTCAAACAAAAGCTGACTAAAATGTTCCAGGCTATTTGGCAAATCTCATAGCACCTACCTACACACACTTCTTCAAAGAAAGGCAAAAATGCATTCTTATATCTTTTCTTTAGGGCTAAGTTTGGTCATTTTTAATTAAATAATTAATTTAATTCATTCCATTTTGGGTTATATTACTGCTTTTCATTCCATTCACATTGTATTGATCATAATACACATTGGCTGGGTTTTCTTCACAAGTCTTTTCATGTTTCCCAATATTGATCATATTGATTGCTTCTTATGGTACAGTACATTACATTCAGGTAGCACAATTTCTTTAGTCATACCTCAATAGATGAACAATTGCTTTGTTTAAGATTCTTTGTTGTTAAGCAAGATTGGGGGAAAATTGTAATACTCAAATAATATCTTTAATAAAAAAAGATTCTTTGTTGTTAATGAACAAAATTTTGCTATTAATATTTTGATGTCTATAGTGCCTTTCTTTTTGTCCTTGACTTCTCTAAGGTATATACTTATACCCTACATGCTGGATCAATGAGTCAGAGTATGGATGTTCCAATCATTTTTTAACATTAACTCCAAATTTATTTTTCAAATGCTTGCATCAAGTTAAAATTACACCAAGAAAAACTTCATGTCCTGGCTCTGGAATTGGTCTTTTTTAACATTTTTACCAATCACTTTGATTCAAGACATTGATGACACATTTAGTCTGATAATAACATTGACAGAGGCAAGATAATTCCTAAGTTGAGTCTCAACAAGATAGAAAAGCAATGAGCCTAATTCAATACAATAGAATTTCATAAGCATAAATATAAAGTTCATCATTTGGTTTCTGAAAATCAGCTCCACAAGTGCAGGCTAGAGAAGACACAGTTACACAAAATTCATAAGGAAGCTTCATGGGCATTTTGTGAAACTTTAGTCTTAGTATTAAAATAAAGAGTGGGGCAAGGTAACCAAAGAGAGACATCATATGTGAGATGAGGAAGCTTGTCATTACATTGTACTTTGCCCTAGTCAACCACCTCTGGAGTCCTTTAATATATATAAGGATCAGCCTTTATGCAAGGACAAACCAGACAAGGTGAGGGTCACTAGGAGGTTTAGTTGTACTGGAAAACCTGGCAGAGGATAATAAAACTAGGGAAGCTTGCATGTTTGCCTTGGAAAGGAGAAGCTGGCAAAAGCTGGGAGGCTTGACCTGAATTTGTTGACTTTTATGTTGAAGAGGGGTTAGAGGAGGGGAAAGGGAGTGGCAAAAGAGTTAATTTAGTTGGGTTTTTTTTAGGCAAGGAGGTCAAGTGACCTGCAGAAGATCACATAGCTAGTGTCTGAGGCTGGATTTGAACTCAAGGCCTGTGCTCTATCCACTGCACCACCTAGCTGTCCTAATTTAGTCTTGATGCCAAGAAAGCCTTTCTAGCAATGAGGGCTCCTCCAAGGTTGAATTGTCACTGGAGATGAGTTTTCCCCTCCCTCCTGTACTCCAAGCATAAATTGCATGACTTCCTGCTGGTTATCCTGCAGAGGACAGATTTGTTTAGTTTGGAATAAATAATCTCTCATGTCCCTTCTCACTGGAAGATTCTCTGATTCTTTTTCTTCCCAGTACACTTTATCAATGATTTATCCTTTAATTTAATTATTTGGGGGATGAACCTTCTCACATCCAAACTGAAACTTCCTTTGTAATCAAAAGAAGCAAAAACATTCAGTACATGAGTCATATCTGTCATTGTATTCAACATTTTGACCTAATAACCTAATAGATTTCATGCTATAACCCGGAGTCTAGCTTTGGGTTTTCAATGTTTCCAACTGAACTCACTTTTAGTGATTTTTCATTGACATGATTGTCAATGCTTATTGATTGTGCTTATTGTTCTCTTATTCCAGCAGTTTCCCTCTTTGTTGGTTCCAACAGATCTTCCCAGATGGATCTGAAGCTCTAATATGGGTCATTTCTCTCTATACAATTAGGATCCCTTTACATGCCCATGGCCCTGGACTTCCAACCCTCCCCTTATTGCCTTATCTTCTAAAGGAGCCAGTGCATTCAAAACATGGCCCAAGCATTTATGTTATGAATTGCTGAAGGAGGAGGAGAGAGGGACAGAGAAGGGAGGGGATGTAGGGGCTCGAGGAAGAAATTTCAATTTAGCATCTCCCAAGTCAATGATTCTGCCAGCTCCAGAACTAATCCTCTGAACAGCATTCAGCAGGGACACTGCCAAGGAAAGGAAGCTGCTTCTATCACTGATTGATGCATTACCCCAGTTTCAATCCTGCCAGGGCTTAATAACAATAACTGACATTTCTGGAGCACTCTCACATGGGCAAAGGGCTTTATGACATTTTTTCATTTGCATATTCAACTTGTGCATGAGCACGGAGTAGAAATGATCAAAAAATTCAAGCATTGAATGCCAACATTTCCCTTTAGTTGTAGGATAGATTCAATTTTTAAAGTTTAAATTCAAGTTTTAGAGTTTATTTTACCTCTCAATATGCTGATTTGAAAATGAAAGCTAAAGTTTTATTTTTTCACTAGACTTGGGAGTTGGAGTCTAATGAGTTACTGTTAAAATACCCCCCCCTTCTCCTTAATATAAAAGTTAACTCTGCTCTTTGTGATACTCATTCTGTGATTGCTGCGTAGTAAACAAAATTGAAATACAAACTCCAAACATTCATCACTTATATCTTACCAATCAATCAAATGAATTTAGAAAAGCAGCATTCAATTTGTAAAATTTTAATGAAACTAACACCAATGAACCTGAAAGATTGTCCAATGAACTAAAACTCTTTTTTTCACAAGATTTGGAATTAGATGTAATCATTTGCTCTTCTGCCTACAAATATAAGAGAAAGGGAACATTGTGGTTAGTGAGTGGTGCTGATTTCTGTCATATTTTTATAGGGCAAAATCAGTGGTGAAGTGATGGCAACATGGGCTTGAGAAGTAGAATGATTGAAGAAGCTCCATATTTTGTCTCACCTCATTTGTTATATCTGCTACTTCTTTGATATCACCCTTCTTCCCTATCCTTCTTTCCTCCCTCCCTCCCTCCCTCTCTCCCTCCCTCCTTCCCTTCCTTCCTTACCTCCCTCCTTCTTTCCTTCCTTCCTTCCTTCCTTCCTTCCTTCCTTCCTTCCCTCCCTCCTTCCTTCTTTCTTTCTCCAATGGGGTGGGGGATGAGATGGCCAGACCTCTGCTTTAGTAACTTCATGTTGGTAGGTCTATGATGCATGAGGTGAAGAAAGAAAGAGCTTCAAAGCAAAGAGATAAGTTGGAATTCTTTGAAATGTTTTAGGGGAGAAGTGATGAGACTTTGAACTAGAGTGGTATTGTGTGGGTGAACAGAAGGGGAAATACATGAAATGCATTGTAGAGATAAAATGGTGGAACTTGGCATCCAACTGGATATGTCTGTGAAGGAGAGGAAAGAGTCAAAGATGATGTGAAATAAAAATTCTCATTGAATGGAAAGATTGCAGAGCTCCCCCACCCCAATAGAAAGGGAGATAAAATATGTGAGAGAGCATACAGAGACACAGAGTTATAGTGTATGCAAGTATGAGTACAACTATGGATTTCTGTTTTATAAAGGTTGTGCAGAAGAGATAAATAATCCTGTTGTGATTATATTGAACTTGAAATGTCTACTGGAAATTCAATTAGAAATATCTAATAGGCAGTCAATAATATTGGCTTGGTGCTGAAAAGAGGTTGGTTTTAAATATGTGACATTTTAGGACTTCAGACAAGTTTTATAGTTAACAAAGGATAGGACATGAATAGGCTAAACATAAGGAAAGGAAAAATATACATATATATCTTTATTTATGTTTTCAAAAAGACTTAACTGGAGTTACAAAACATATTTGAAGCATGGTGCCTATGTACCCTGAGTTGGAAAGAGGAAAATAAAATTCAGTCATTCAAACTCGGCTAATATTTGATTCCCATTAACAAAGAACTTCTTTCTGGGATAAAAATGAAAGGATCCTGAGGTAGGGTGGGCAGCATTTATGAAACAGAAAAAGAGGCAAACTTGGCATAGTGTGACATGTACCCTTGAGTTTGGGAAATCATATTTCAGGGGGTTTCAAGGAAAGGTAGATAGGATCTCATGAACTAAAATGATTCAGGGGAAGTCATCTTGGGAGGAATGGCATATGATCAAGAATAAATTCCAAAGATAAAAAGGGAAACAATTCTAAAGAGAAGGAAAAATGAATTTGTCTAAAGAGAGCTCTGTGGATCCATAAGGAACTCATCAATTAATAAGAATGCTAACAATGTATAGAAAATCAAAGAAAGGCCAGTCAAACTGATGAAAAGTAAAAGAGTGTATAGTCTTGTCAAAGTAATATAAGGAGTGCTAATGCTCAGAATGAGCTGAGGGTAATAAAGGATGATAAGGGAAATGTGTCATTTTGGGATTCCTATGCCAACAGATTGCAACCCGCTGTCAGGATGTGAAGAATGGCATTAGAAGCTAGCTTAGGTGTTGATTATCTAGAGACCAGCCTTTATTGGAGAGAGTCAGAGACTTGCTGCAGACATGGTAGAGGTCAAATGATTGGACACTTTGATCTAATATAGAGGCTCTTAACATTAGTTATGTCATGGTCATTCTTGTCAACCAAATGGAGTTTCTGATACCCTTTTTAGACATGTTTTAAGTGAATTCTATCAAAATCACAGGAATATAAGAGAAATCAATTAGATTGAAATGTAATCATCAAAAAATAAAATGAGTTCATGGAGCTCAAGCTAAGAATCTCTGATTGAAAAGACAGACACAGAATATAAGCCTTACATTTCATCTAGTGCCATCTGCTCATGATAGATGAGGAAAGTGAGGCACAAAAGACTGAACAGACTTGTCCCTCCATGATGATCCTGGAATCAGAAGTAAAATGACTGAAAGTTAAGTACTGTTCTATGTCAGGGTAACTGTTCTCATGGGTCATATATGCCTCCTATGAGGGAGGAAATTGGCAGACCGCTTTCACAGGTCTTTCTGACTCTGTGTGTGTGTGTGTGTGTGTGTGTGTGTGTGTGTGTGTGTGTGTGTGTGTGTGTGAAAGAGGGAGGGGAGAGAGGGAAAGGGAGAGAGAGCATCCAGTAAAATCACTTCAGCAGATGTGCTAAACTATATTGAAGGGAAGTAATCATGGGCTCAGAAATCTTTTGGTGAGTTAAAGGGGGGGGGGTGATGTTTACCCTGAGTATATGAAAAATTCCCCTGGAGAATAAGTGTAGGAGAGCAACTTGTTCCAATAGCGCTGAAGGTGGCTAAAGCAGGCACTGTGCATCACATTAAATTTGGTCCAATATCAAAGATGCCAAGGTCATCTACTGCTTCCCAGGGCATCACCAGGTGTCCTGACTCTTGTCTTGCCATTGGATTTTGATGACATTGGAAGAGAGTAAGAAACTCACAACTTCACAAAAGTCTGCCTCAATTCTTATTCACTCCTAAGTCTAAAAGTCACTTGTGATGTCATGGCTCCTCTTTGAAAAACAATGAAGGATGAATACTTCAGTATTAAACAAGTATCTGAGAAGACTCTCTGGTATGGAATGAGTATGAAAGATGCCACCTCAGATTTATGTAGCAATCAGAAGCTAGAAAACGTTTTTACATCTTAAATTTCACTGGAGCCTTATAACAATGTTGTGGGTTGATAACCAGAGTGATCAACTTTACAAATGAAAATATAGGAAATCAGAGAAGTTAGCTCCTACTGCCAGGGGCAGAATTTGAACCCGTATTCCTGATTTGAATTTAGCAATATATTCATCATGACACACATGTTGTGCTGGCACAACTCAAAGAGAAGCAGACCTTGCTATTAGGAATCTCACAGTCTTTGTTAAGGGCAAGTATAAAGGAGATGAGCATCCGAAGGTGAAGGAGAAAAATGGCTTCTCCTTCTCCTTCTCCTTCTCCTTCTCCTTCTCCTTCTCCTTCTCCTTCTCCTTCTCCTTCTCCTTCTCCTTCTCCTTCTCCTTCTCCTCCTTCATCTTCTTCTTCTCCTTCATTCTCCTCTTCCTTTTGTCTTCTTTTTCTTCTTCCTCTTTCCTTCTCCTTTTTCTTTCTTCTTTTATCTACACTTTGAAAGAATGGCATTCTAAGCCTGGGAATAGTATTGCAAAGGGGCAGGAGAGGGACTGTCATTGCTGGGAAAGAGCAAGGAGTCTTTGCAACTTAGCTTGGAAGAAGAGTCTTATACAATAAACCTAGAAAGTGAGGCTGGAGCCAGATCCTCTTCAGAGGTCTTGAACCCTCATGCAAAGAAGTTTGCATTTTCTCTTTCAGGTCATTGAAAACCAAAGAAGCTTTGTTGAGTAGGGGAGGGAAATGCTTAGAACTGTGCTCTTAGGAAGCAGGGACTAGAGTGGTTGGAGATTGGACACAGGATAACCAATAAGGAAGCCATGACAGTCATTCCAGGGAGAGAGGATGAAGATTTGAGCTAGAACTGTGAGTCTATGAATAGAGAAAAGAGGATCTAGAGGAGAGAAGTTGGGGGTGACAGAGTTCCCAGGACTTGAAGGGAGAAAGGGAGAGATTTTGATGAAAAGGGATAAGGTGCCTAAAGGGCTTAACCTTGGAAACTCTCAAATGATTCATTTCCCAATTGGGATTTTTTAAAAAGAAAATGCTAAACTTGAATATAGTTGTTAATCAGCTTAGAAAAACCCTTCTTAGAACCTTAGGGCTGGGTCACTCATTGGAAATTGAAGTCACAATCAGATTACTGCTAGGACTTTGCAAATAATGGTGCCCAGGATTTTTCCAGGAATCTTACAAGTGAGCCTAGCAGCCATGAGGACCTGAGTTGTTCTGGGCTGGTGACCAGGGCCCTGTCCAGCCCAGGAGGCATTGCTGCAGCCTCTCCCTAGCTCTCACTCCAAGTACATTTATCAGAGCTACTTGGCCCAAGTGACCCCTCTTTTCTGGATAAGCCATCATGGCTGATTCAGCAAATCAAAGGGGGTTTTCTTTGTAGTAAGCACCTTGTCCAGAACAAGCAGCATTGATCTCCTTGTCCCAGAACTCATGCCAAGACCATATATCTCTTCCTGTCTGATAGCCAGATGAGTCTTACTATGCTGCAGCCACCTTCTGCCCCCATTCCTGGTGAGCTTGCCCTGCTATAAATAAGCAAAAATTATGATGATGTTAAACACCCATGTAATCTTTATTCATTAGAGGACTCTTTGAGATGAGCCAGAAGCTTCGGTGCTTCTGAAATTCCCTGGAGAAAAATCAATTAAAACAGCTAAGGATCTCCATGTAGCAGATGTCTCGGACATTGTCTCCCAGGCTCCACATAGAGAGGAAGGCTGTACTCACTTTGGAGAGATTCCCCTGTCCTGTCTGAGGATGAATTCTCATATGGATCAATAAGAAAAGCACCCCAGGTTTTCAGAGAGGACAAGTCCATTTCAAGCCCAGGCCCTCCATGAGATCTACAATGATCATATGCAATTGGCCATGATGGATGTGTGGCTACGTCAAAGGTGAAGTTCAGCTACTAAAGCCTGCAGAAGGCTGGGGGAGGAGGAGCGGGTTATTAGACACTTTAGATACCAGGTGAGTCAGTTGGGCCTGGAAATTGGTCATTAGTGATAACCTCCCCTGGAAGGTTGGAAGGCTCAGAGGGGTATTTTCCAGTCATTTTCCCCTAAACTTGGCTTTGCTCTTGCTGCTCACTTGGTCTTTCTCTTTAGTAGCCAGGGATTGTCTGTTGCCTGACCCCTGGGAGAGAACCTAGAGAAGCTCCTGTCCTTCCAAGCTGCTCTGCTAGCTCAGGTTGACTCTTCTGGCTATGGAGCCAGGCAAGCCCAGAGAGCTCTGTCTCACTCTCTCAAGTGTGAAAATGAGCCTACAAGTTTTCTGTGATAAGGATCTGGACTCATGAACAGATATTCAGAGCCTGGATCCTTCCCTCCCAATAAAGACATGTGTCTTCCACAGACTTCTGTGCATCCTAGGGGAAAACCACACAAACAGACAGCCTAAGACTAAAGCCCATCCCATGGAAAGCCACCCTAGAGCTACAGTACTTGTTTGACTTTGGATGACTACTTTCCATGATGGAATGGCTGTGATGGCTGGACTTTTAATGTCCCTCCACCTTGTCTTACAAGTATGTGCCTTATGGAGCCTAGATTTTAGGGACTAGCCTAATGTATCCATGCTTCAGCCCCATCCTGGCTGTGTTTATGACTCTCAGACTTTAAACAATATAACTTAGTGCTTACTTGTAGCCCGCAGAGCTGTGATCTGGGGGAGCCTGGATGCCCAGGGGCTTTCTAAGCAGTACCCCTGCTCAAACAAGTAGTCTGTGGTGAAAAAGCTTTCATCTCTAACCTCCAAGGATCTTTCCAGCTCAGGACTGGTGATCCCATGGGTTAGAGAGGCAACATCCAGGCCACACACTGGGTCTGGCTATGTTCTGAGAGGCAGCTCAGAGTGACTGATCCCCAGAAGTCTGGCCCCCAAGTGATACATTTTCTCCCCAAATGACCCCAAAAGTAAAACCACTTCCAAATATTCTTCAGCCCCATCCAGTTAAACTCATCTTTATCAGTAAGTATCCAAGCAGATATGGTATGAGACATGCTTAATAGACTATCACAGGACTTGGATTCCTCTGAATCTCTTCCAGATGAAAGATTCCTGACCAATAATGGTTAACCAGTGCACATAAAATGAGAACAACAGATGCCAACAATATTGACATTTTGTTGTAAGCAAGCTGAGATTCCAGAGTCATGGATCTGGTGTGGAGTGGGAGGAAGGAATTATCAAGAGTATAATGAAAGACTGGTCTAAAGAAAGTGTAATGAGAGTAGAACAGAATAATATCTGAGCCATTGAAAGATGAAACTGGTATGAGGTCACAGAAAGACAAAAGAAATGAAAAGAAGCTATAGAGATTTTTATAACTAACTCATTTCAGGACTGACAGCAGTAAAGTTCCCACTCCAACTCTGACCCAAAGCTCACATTTGAACTCATTCCCAGATGTTCAGCAAGTGACAATGGTCCTCAAAACACAAAAGAACAAAGTCAAGAGACTAGGACAAGTGCAGCAAAGGAGTGAGACCCTTGCTTGAAGAAATAAAATCATGCCCACATTGAGAGAATATCACCAAAGGCACAGGAAAAAAAATGTTGTTACCCAAGAAAGTCACCTGAGAAATTACCAGTAACTATTAAGCAATAGGATGACATTTGGGGTAAGGGAGTATTAAGGGAGGGAACCTCAGATATCATCTAGTTTCATTCAATGGACAGATAAAGAACTGAGCAAGACACCTTGAGAGAACTGTCCGAGGTCTCAGAGGTCAATCAATCCACCAGAATTTACTGGCAACACTGTCAGGCAGGTCTTTTACTATAGACTGAGGATTCAAGTACAAAGAAGAAAACAACCTCTAGCCAGCAAGAAGCTCAGGTTCTTACAGGGGACCCAAATATAAACACATATAGGCATGCGCACACATAGATATGTGTAGGCATGGAAGTAGCATGTATAGACAGCCTCAGAAACAAAGTCATTATAAAATTTATATATTTATAGTGTGTGTGTATGCATCCACACACAGTAGTTAAGTACAAGGTTGTTTGGAAATAAGAGAACACATTATTAGGGTGATTAAGCAAGGATTCAGGCAGAAGATTGAGGAGTAAGAGAGGGAGTTTATAAAGCAGAGGGAAGGAGGGAGGGCATTCAAGGCAAAAGGGAAAACCAGGCAAAGGTATGGATAGAACATTGTGACTAAGGACCAGAGAAGACCATTTTGGCTGAGCTGCAGAGAATAGGAGGAGGGGAATGCCCACTGGGACTGGGAAGGTAATTTTGGGCCAGATTGTGAAGGGTTTTACAACCTCAACAGGGGAGTTTCATTTCATCCTGGAAATATAGTAAGCAACTGAACTTGGTTGCTTAGGGGATTCAACTGGTCGGATCTCTGCTTAAGGAAAATCACTTTGATCCTTTGATGGAAAATAGACTGGGGTGGGAAGAACCTTTAGGCAGAGACCAACGAAGAGGCTGGTTGCTAAAACAAATCTCAGGAAATGGTGAGGGATGGAATTGTGGTAGTAACTGGATGAGTATAGAGGCAGATCAGATGCAAGTGGCCTTATGAAGGTATAAATGACAAGTCTGGGCAGTGAGTTGGATAAATGGAATTAGGTATAGTGAAGAATCAAGGGGGATGGGAAATTATGTGCTCAAGACACTAGGATGGTGAGGTTGTCCTCAACCAAGAAAAACCAGTGTGGAATGGTAAGCAACTGAAGGGGAGAGTTCATTTGTTCAGCCTCACCATGATGAGTATGAGATGTAGTTGTACATATCTAGCTTAAAACATTCAATAGACAGTTGGTGATGTCAGGCAGAACTCCAGGGAGACACAGAAGCTTGCTATATGAATCTGAGGGACTCATCTTCAGAGAGACAATGAAATAGTATTACCAACCCATGGGAACTGGTGATGTAACTAAGAAACAATGTAGAGGAAATAAGAGGTTCCAGGAAGATGGGGGTAATGGTATGAATGATGAGCTATCAAAGGAGACTAAGAGGTGAGTGGAGGTGTAGTGACGAAACCAGGAAGGTCACCAAAAACCACCAGGAGAAAGGAGGAAATGGTTGAAATTGCCAAATAGCACAGATTGGTCAAGCAGGATTGCAAAGGAGAGAGGTTCATCACACTTGGCAATTAAGAGATTATCAGAAGGGGTGGCTAGGTGGCACAGTGGATAGAGCACTGGACCTGGAGTCAGGAGGACCTGAGTCCAAATCCAGCCTCAGACACTTAATAATTACCTAGCTGTGTGGCCTTGGGCAAGCCACTTAACCCCATTGCCTTGCAAAAAAGTACCTAAAAAAGAGTATTAGAGGAGCAGCTTGGTGATACAATGGATGGAATACTGGCACTGGAGTCAGGAGGACCTAAGTTAAAATTCAGCCTCAGACACTTAAAAAATTACCTACTTGTGTGACCTTGGGCAAGTTACTTAACTCCATTATCGAGAGAGAGAGAGAGAGAGATAATGAACATTAAAAGCCTTAGAAAATTTTTATTAAGTGATGAGACTGGAAACTACATAGTGATGGAAGAGGGAGTGGAGGTAGAAAGCTAAGGCAACTTTGAACCTTGCTCTTTGAGGGCAGTTTCTACTGTCTCATCGAGGACAGATTCACTGTACCATTTAAAGGATTCTCTGAGGGTTTTATACAGAAATTATTGATTAGCATTTCCCATCATTGCTGTGAGCTCAGGATGACTGGTATTCTTCTGGCCTTATTCTTAGTCCACAAACATTGACTAAACACTTTTTACATAACAGACATTGTACTAAACACTGCGGATACAGAGAAAGGCAAACAAAGGAAAAAGCCTAATAAGATGGAGAGAAGGAGGGAGGTGGGGAGAGAGACAGACAGACAGAGAGAGAGGGGAGAGAGAGTGAGAGACAGATGACAGACAGAGAGGAGAGAGAGAGACAGACAGACAGACAGACAGACAGACAGAGACAGAGACAGAGACAGAGACAGAGACAGAGAGACAAAGACAGAGACAGAGAGAGAGACAGAGAAGAGAAAGAAGAGAAGAGAGAACAATGAGTGAGTAAACAAAATTTAAAATGAATGAATAAAATAAATAGATTATATGATTAATAAATGGGCATTTAGCTGGTACAGTAGATAGTGTGTTGGGCCTAGAGTCAGGAAGACTCATCTTCTTGAGTTCAAATCTGGCCCCAAACACTGACTAGCTAGGTCACTAGTAGGACCCTAGGCAAGTCACTGAACTCTGCTTGACTCAGTTTCCCATCTGTAAAAATGAACTGGAGAAGTGAAGGCCAAATGCCTCCAGTATCTTCACCAAGAAAGCATGAGAAGAGTCAGAGAAAACAACTGAATGATAAGAAAAATGAGTAAATAAATGAGTGAAGAAAAAATGAGTGAATTAGATAGCTAAAACCAAGGGAAAAGATTTTTCTCAAGGACCTCACAGTCTAATGGAGAAACAGGAGAAAAAGCATACGAACAACTTGATACATTGCATTTCTAATGTATACATGTAACATATACATATATATTTATGGTTCTTATTCTTCCTTATCAAAGAAGACCAAAATGACATCACCATGTTTGAGACAAATGGCAGCATGTCCAACAGTGGCTGATCAGCCAATAGGAGCTCAGAATGCTCTACCACAGGTTGGACACAAATAGTCCATGGGAACATATGAGATGGGTACTCTAGACTTATGGATGTCACGTTTCCTTTGAGCTGCTTCAATTCTGCCTTCCTCATAGAGGACAGCCCCCTCACTGATAAGGGCACACCATGCTGGGCAGTCCTGTGCCAGTGTCTCCCTTGCTGGACAATCAATTCTAAAGTTCATTTAGAAGCCCTTCAGGATGTCTCGGTATCGCTTCTTCTGACCCGCTGTGAGCGCTTGGCTTGTGTGAATTCTCCACACAATAGCCTTTTAGGTAAGTATCCATTTGGCATTCCAACACTGTGGTCTACCCATCTAGTTGTGCTCTCTGCAATGCTGTTGGAATTCTAGGCAGTTCAGTTGAGAAAGGACCTCAGGGTCTGGCGTCTTTTCCTGTCAGGTGCTCTTCAGATATATAGATATATATGTATAGATAGAAGGTAAATGAGTGGTAATCTCAGAGAGAAAACACTCTGGGGGAAGGAGAGGGGAAGGGTAAGAAATTCAGAAAGACTGTGGAGGAAAATGTGATCTAGTTATGTCTTGAAGGAAGCCAGGAAAGCTATGAGGGGGAGGTGATGAAGGAGGATATTATAGGAGTAGAATACGGTGTGTCTTTTGTGAAGAAGAACAAGACTAGTGTCACAGGATCTTAGAATAGGGCTGTCCACCCTTACTTTTAAATGTTTTTATTGAAACAATAGACAATATATTTTGTTTTGCCATTTTAGTGCAAGCTCTGCAGGAGTTTGACTTTGTTTCCTAAATCCACAGGGGGCCTCATAAAATCACACTGTGGGCCATGCTGTGGCCTGGGTTGCATTTTGAACAGCCCTGTCTTAGAACATTTGCTGAGTGGGCAAAGTACTAGAAGACTGGGAAGGTGGCAAAGGGTGACATTTGACAGACTTTGAAAGTCAATCAGAGGATTTGAAATTTGATTCTGAAGGTAATCAAGAGTCACAAATGAACAAACGTCCTCCTGACAACTAGCTCCGTGATCTTTCCTTTCCAATAAAGACTGAGGGCATAGTTGCTTTAGACTCAAGAATAGACATCTGAATCATTTTTTTAAAATTTAAGTCCATAATTATCCCCTTCTCTTTTCAGTCTGCTGGATAAGGAAATGCAAATATTCTAGTTTCTTTGCCAAGGAAACACCCAAAAGGACTCAGAAAGAGTAAGACACATCTGAAAAAAAATGATTGAATGACACCAACTTTCCAGTCTAATTCTCCTGAAATTCTTCAATTCCACCTGACTCCCCCACACCATGAGTTGAACAAAAGAAACTTGGTTGATCATTTCATGGAAAGGGAAAACTCCACAGGTAAGGTGATGCCTTGTAATCTATGAGGGACTAGAATGCCAAGATCAGGAATTGGCTAATGTCTAGGAGCTGAACAATGACTGCCAGGAGAGCTGAGCAGACACCACCTTAATGGTGAAGGCTGGGGTTCTGATGAGAGTGACAGCATAAGCCCTTCTCACCAATCTCAACCCTCAGATGTCCTGGTGGATCAGGAGGTCACTTGAAATAAACATAATCTGGGATGATTAAAAGATAAAATTTTAATTTTATTTCAAGTAGATGTTGAGTCAGTCAGCATTAATGCATCAGCCCATTAGTGGTGTGACCTGGCAGCCAATGGCTGACTGAGTTTGGTGATCATCAAATACACCCAAATTGTTTTTGCCATGGCTAGATAGACACTGATGCACTTTTCTGCTCCAGAGACATGGCCCAAGTTGGGGGTGTGGAAGGGTGCTGGGAGAGAAACTTCCATCATTGGCCACGAACTTGGTGCTCCATAGGATCATGGCGACTCTTTCCATTGGCATGAGGAGTTTACATTGTGCTAGGGCTTCTCCTTTCATAGGCCAACCAAGCTCACAGAAACCAGTCTCCCAAAAGCAGCAGATTTGGAGAAATGGAAAAGTTGGGTTTGAACCCTATAGTGCTGGGTTCAAGTCCAATCCTTGAGCCATTTATCTTTTCTTGTGTTTTTATTTCTGTAAAATTGGCATGTTATTACTACAGGTTGCCTTATAGGACTATTGTAGGGACCAAAAGGAATTTGTCTTAGAAGGATAAGGATCCATACCAATGACTGATAAGATGTGATAATAGAAGGAAATGGAAATAAAAACCTTCTGGTATAAAGTCAGGTTCTCAACAAGTTATTCTTGTCTACAAATTCACTCAAGTCAGATTAGAGCCACAAGTGATTCAGGGCTGGCTATGACCTTTGTCCCCTGAATCCTGGTCTTACCAGGGACTCCAGAACATGAATTAGTAGACCCTTTTTATACTCTTTGTTCAGCCTACATGTGAAAACTAACCAACTAACCAAAGACTAATATAGGTCCTTCCTACTCCTTTATGGCCAAGTCATACAGAAATAAATCACTTCTTCCCAACCCCAGGTCCTTTGATTTGAAAGCAGTAGTACTTGAGTCTGAGGTCACAGATGGGTTAACTGCCAGTTGGGCTCTCAGCTCCATATGTCAGACTGAGAGTGAGGGCCCCTTGGGAGAGTGGGCAGCTATTCTCCTGAGGCTGGGAGTATGTGGATGTAGGTGTGTTTCTCCAATTATCCCACTATGGTTAATGTTTCCCAGGATGCTGAGGACTGCTGCTTTGTTCATCCCCTAAAGTCAGGCATATCCTTTTAAAAAAGCAATCGTTATTGAAGTCAAGAAGGTTTTTGCTGCTGAGATCCCAAATGCAGAAGGGATTCCCTGGAGAAAGAGAAAGAAGTGGAGGAAGGAAAGGAAGAGGAAAGAAGAGAAGGAACCATTTCTTTCCCTCGTTGAAGAATGGTATTTGTTTGATGGCAATGAGCTCTAGGAAGGTACAAGAGTTCCTTAGGGAAATCCATGAGCTAGAAAGAGAGTCAACTCAATTCAACAGACAAATGTGAACATTTCTTCTCCCCCCACCCCCATACATACATACTTGTATAGTTCTTACTACTTTTGTGACACTGAGCAAGTGTCTTTCCTTCCAAGCACCTCAGTTTCCTCATCTGTAAAATAGTGGGGTAGAAATGATGATGATGATGATGATGATGAGTAACTTGTAAAAGCACCTACTATGTGACAGACACTTGATTGCTCCTCATGACATCCTTGAATGGTATTATTTTTATTCTCATTTACAGTTGAGGAAACTGAGGCAGACAGAGATTGTGTGACATGCCCAGGGTCATATAGTTAGCAAATGTCTGAAGTCACATTTGAATACAGGTCTTCTGGCTCCAAGCCTGGTGCACTGTCCTTTGTACCACCTAGCTGTCCTCAGGAAGAACTTACCTGGAACCAGGTGGCCTGTGAGCCATTTATGAGAGAACACGGAACTAGCGGGCTGATTGAGAAGGGGGAGGTGAAGTGCAGGGAAGATAGTCTCATTTTGCTTCCTGGAAATGTCACTCAATATGGAAGGTTTATTTTCTGTCTTTCCCTTGAGTCTCTGCTAGTGTTCCACCCCCCACCCCCTGCCTTAATGTGCATCGAGCTTCTGACAGATTTCTTGCAACTTCTTTTTTCTTTTTTAATATATCCATTGACATGTGTCTGTCAGAAAATAATCCTCTGTAGCTGAGCTCCTGAAGAAATGAAAAAAGAAGAATCCAAGCCAGAAATTCAGAGAAGGGAATTGCAGCAGGCCAGGAGGATGAAGGGGTTCCTACACAAAGGAGAGGGTGGAGAAAATGGGAGGGTACCTACTGAGTTTCAAATTCCTATGAAATGAGGGGGCGGCTAGGTGGTGCAGTGAATAGAGCACCAGCCCTTGGAGTCAGGAGGACCTGGGTTCAAATCTGACCTCAGATGCTTAATAATTACCTAGCTGTGTGGCCTTGGGCAAGCCACTTAACCCCATTGCCTTGAAAAAATCTAAAAAAAAATCCTATGAAACATGGAGGTGAGTATGATAAGCAAGGAGGAAAGAGATTCAAGTTGGATGCAGAGATCTTTAAGTCATCTGCAGGAAGAGGACTACTGAATTTGGGGTAGGGGGAGGCATAATTTTGGGGAAGGAAGAAGGACCTGGACAGAGACCTGGCAGAGGGGCACATCTTTAGGAAATGGGATATTGCCAATGACTGCTTAAAGGAGGTGTGAGAAGCAGTGACTAGAGAGAAGAAAGACCAAAGATCAGGATCATGGAGCTCAGAGAGGGAAGAGGACCCAGGAGGCAAGGCAGATAGAAGTGCCAGAAGCTCCATGTGGAGCTAGATTGAGAAAAGGCCAGTGCAAGAAGAGTTTCAATTGAGTGTTTGGGTCAGAAGGCAGGCAGCAAGGGATTGAGGTGTGAGTGCAATGTGTGGAAAGGGAGGTAATGAGTGTTAATGGCTCCTTGGAGTCCGGCTGGGAAAGGGAGAAGAAATGCCTCCAGAGGACTTGAGGTGAGAGGAGGACCCTGCAGGAACATTTTATAAAGAGAGAAAAACAAGCCAGCAGATAAGAGAATCTTGAAAAGTCAATCCATATACACTTATTAAGCATCTACTGAATGCTAAGCAGTGTGCTAACCTCTGGGAGTACAAACAAAGGAAGCAAATCAATCTCTTCGAACAGGGAGTACCATTCTACCAGGGAAGACAAAGACATCCATACATCATTTCCAGAATAATCATAAAGAACATGACTGGAAATAATTGTAATGTAATTAAAAACAAGATATTTAGAAAGAGAGGAAATCAGCAGGAAAGACACAGGGGGGATTCCATGAAGTGGTGATGGGGTATGGGCATCTTCCAGTCAGGGGCACAGACAGCATCCTCATGGTCTGGATTCTCACTCTATCATCCAATGGGTTTGCTTTCCCTCTCAGCATAGGGTCAATTGTAGAGTTGATGATCATGCCTCCATCTCTGCCCTCCCCTTACCTATTTCCCATCTCAGAATCTCCCTAAAGGCCCAGAAATGGGATATAGTGTGTTATGTAGGAGGAGCCAAGAGAGGGCCAGTTTTGCTGGATTCCAATTGGACGTCACTGGTCTATACTGGATATTGGATTGCTATGATCAGATCTGAATTTAAAGAAAATGCTTTTCTGGAGGTTGAAATGACAAGATTTAGCAATTGATTGGATACGTGGCATGAAACAGAGTGAGAAGTGAAGATAAAGTGAAGACAAAGGCTGAGGTAACAAATCTGGGAGACTGGGGGGAGGTACCTTTAGTGGAAACAGGAGAGATTGCATGAGACCCAGGGGAATGGGGGAGAGAATGAGTCTTGTTTGGGGCAAGTATGGGTAGAGAAAACAATGTGAGATCAAGGGTACAGTAGAAGGACCAAGGACCAAGGACCAAGGGCCACCTCTGCTCTGAGCCTGGATTCAAGGACAAGGGCAGGGTAAATAAGGGAGATCTGAAGATAAAGAAAGAGGAGGGAAAATTGAAGAGGAGCTCAGGCAAAGATGGCAAACTCATCAATTTGATGGCTGACTCTGAGAAGGATAACTCAGTCACTGAATGACAGCATCAGAATCCAACAGAACTCAATGTACTGGAACATCGGGATGAATTGAATATGGTGAGATTTAGTACGGATAGACAGAGTTTGCAGTTGGGTTAGAAAATAATAGCTTCACAAATACAAGATGAAAGAGGAACAGATAGAGGACATTTGGTCCAGAGGAAGTCTAAATCAGTGAGATGGTAGCCCAGTGGATTCCATCAGAAATTCAAATCCTACCTCAGGTACTTAGTAACTGTGAGAGCCTTACTCAGTATCTACCTGCCCCAGCTTCCTCATCTGTAAAGTTGGAATAAGGGCTGCTCCCTCTCATGGTTGTTGTGAGGATAAAGAGAGAGAACGCATAATATAGGCAGGGGAAGTCTTTGCATGCTATACATATGTTAGCTTTAAAATGTCATGGGAAGAACAGATTAGTTGGATTCAGCTTGTCTCCAGGAGAGAGAAACAGGAAAAATAAGTGAAGGGGGCTAAGAGTCCTCTGAAGACTTGAGGCCAGGAAAGCCTTCCTGACCTTGGACTAGGCAACCAAGCTAGAATGGGCTCCTCTGAACAGCATTGCAGCCCCGGCCAAACAGGCTGCCAGGGCCACATCCTGAAGTCATTAACAATCATTTGTCAAGCACCTACTATGTGCCAGTAACTACAGGAGGTGCTGAGCTGGTAGTGGAGAGTCAGCTCAGGTGGCTGCAAAGGTGACTTTGATCTCTGAAGTGACTGGATTTTTTGTTACCTAATAGGGGTCAGCAGAATTCTGGGCCTAGAATCAGGAAAGGTTTTGCTTAGAATCTGGGTTCTGATGCTCACTGCTTATGTGACCTCCAGTGAGACACTGGATCTCTTAGAGTCTCTGCTTTTCTCATAATTAATATGGCACTGCTGGTGCCAATATCATAGGGCTATGATGAAGAAGGTTTTTCAGACTTTAGTGACCAATGCCTAAGTGAGTTTTTGCCATTCCCTCTCCCTCACTTGTCATCAGTCCTCTTCTGCCCTCTCAGTCTTCCATATCTACTGGCCTAGAGTGCCTTACCACTCACCCCTCCCTAGAGCTGATTTCACTCACTTAGCTCATCAAACTTCTGAACAGATTCACAAACTGAGCCAATTGCACCCACTGATTGGAACTCAATAAGTCCATAAGGATTTATGAAACACTTCTTTTTTCCCAAGTGCTGCCTAATTTATCTCTAGACACACACATTAACCTCATACTAACAGCACAAAGTCCTAAAGAGAAGTCTACCTGTATTCAGAGACTCATCAGATTGGCCTCTAGTTCACTTTTCCAGAAGTGGAAATTCTCAGACTCACTTAAGTTACAGAAGAATTGCAGTCTATGTTGATGAAGGAGATACCCAAACCAAGGATATGCCCAGCTAGAATATAGAGACAAAGGTAAAACCCCTTCTGTCCTCAAAGACCTTATTTTTCTGTTGGGGTGCAAAGATAAATAACTAGCAGATCATTTGGAAAGGAAAAGAGCCCAAATAAACTCCCTCTCTCGCCCCTACTTTCTTAATATATCTCTCTTGTGTCTTCCATTGCACTATGCACCCCAAATGCATCTCATTACTCTCTGAGCTACCCCTCCCAATTTTCTCTTCCAACCCTCCATCCAATCTCTTTTTGTCTCCTTTTTATGTCTTCCCTTTTTAGAATGGAAGCTTTTGGATGACAGGACTGTCTTTTGTGTTGTTTATCTATGTATTCCCAGGGCTTAGCACCATGTCCAGGACATAGCTTGCTGAAGTTTAATTACATGTAGAAGGGATGGGGTAGGGCTGCACTAATTTTATGCCCTCTCCTCATTGGCTTCTCAATCAGCTGGCAGCAGGAGCTTGGTTCCCAGCTGCTGCTGAGGGGACAGAAATGCTTGCCACTCTCTCTGTTGTCAGAAGGCATGGGGTGAGGAAGGTTAATGCTAAAATAATGATGGGAAATTGTGGCTGATGCAAATGTGATGATAAATGGACTTCTGGGTCCTGTTTTGGGAGGAGACAAGGATTGCTGAAGGGACAAGTGTGCTAGGCCGGGTTGGGCCCTGTCACCGATTTGTCATAATTACAGGATAGATTGCAGGTCATTTACCTGGAATCTGTTGTTCAAATGGAAAATGTCCTCTCTCTGCCTGGGAATTTCTGCAGCATCTTTCATCATCTGAGACAGATGAGCTGACTTGTCTGATGTAATGAGGAAGGCCTGCTTAAGGCAAGGAAGCCAAGGCCCCCTCATCTGTGCATACTCTGTGATTGCCTTGAGGTCATCCATTGCTCTCCATGAACTTCTGGAGTTGTTCCAGGAGGCCTGGGATGGGAGGGGTTGTCACGAGGATGGCTGAGCTTCAGTCTTTCTGTTTCTAAAGCTGGTAACACATCAAGCACTGGCAGGGCATATGGGTGCCCAAGTTCCAAAGACCTAAGCTCTTTACCTCCTCAAAGCACATGATTGATTTTCTCTGTCTCTTCAGCTAACTTAGAGAAAACCCTTTCACCTCAGGATCTCAGTGAACTAATTATTGATGATGATGATGATATGATGATAATAATAAAATAATAATGATAACCACATCTCAATCAAACAGTGAAACAGAAATGTATCTGTTCTCCTAAGGGAGGCTCTTAAAGAAAGATCTTGAGGTCAAGGTGGTACCTGAAATCACTCTAGAAACCCTAGGGCACCCAGTCCCTCTCCTCATTGGACTCGCTTGCATGGAACCTTCATCTTAACCTGTAGTTGCTTCAATACTCATCTAAACCAATGGATCCCTTAAACCTTGAGCCTTCAGCTGCTTCTTGAGGCAGGCTGCAATTTTAAGGACTGAGAAAATGAATTCAAGTAAGCTTGTGTATTTTATTTAATGATGACCCATCAGCCAGCCTAGATAAAGTACCTCCCATGGCCGATATGGAAAACCACACCACTGCTTCTTTGCCAACAGCGCTTTCAATGCTCTCTCATCCCCCTCTTTTACCTTCATGACCTCAGTCATGGGAAATGGGGTGCCCATCAGGTTGGACCTCTAACACTATCCCAACCCAAGCAGGACTTTACTAAATGAGGAAAAGGTTTAAGAAGCTGTTCCCTTCCAAGTCTTCTCCCTTTTTGAGCAATTTAAGATCTAATAACCCATCAATCAACCCACAATTAATATCTACCTGCTATGGCCTCCTCATGCTAGAATAAGAACAAAAGGGTTATTCTTAGCTACTCCAAGTCTGGACCAAGGTTTCAACTACCCAGACTGGTTCCATGAAACTCAAACTGGCTTTCTTTGCATCTCATTCACTGACTATTAGTCATACAATGGACAATGGGTCACTCACAGTCATATTTGTTGGGAGAATATGGATGAGTCAAGCAGTCAACTCTCCAGAAGCTATGACTCTAAGCAGAGAGACAAAGCAGGTATCCCCATGGTTACAGTGCTTGGGGAGTGACACCTTCATGAGTAAGCTGCCTTAAGGCCAAGGAAAGAGAATGGAAGAAGACCTTACCAACAGATGGGGTTGAAGACAGCAATGGGTGACTTTGAACTGGATCATGAAGGAATAATGGGTAGAAGAGGCATTTAGGAAGAATAAGTGGCAAGGAGAGAAGCAGACAAAAAGGGGGGCTCATATTTTGTGAAATAAGGAGAACTACAGGGTTATTGGGGCTTGTGGCTTGTTTCAAGAATGTTGAAGATAAGAGATGGGAAAAAGTGAGTAGGGGTTGTATGTGGAGAAATTTAATATTTCCACCTAGGGTCATGTCTAGGCATCCTGAATTTATATCTGGGCCAATATATCAGGATCAATCATAGAAATACAGATAGAAATGGAAAGGACCTCCAAGTTAGCTATTCTTATACATTCCTTTAAAGAAGCAGAAACTGAGGTTCAGAGGTGAAATGACTTGCCCAAGCACAGCCCGGAATCATACCCATGTTGTCCTGGAAGCACATGACTACATCAATGTCTTGGAAGAATAAACTGGCAGTGGGATGCAGTTTGAGATGGGAGGGGGCTCAAGTCAGGAAGACTATTTGGGAACAAGTATTCACAGCAACCCAAGTTATGGTGGGTGAAGCAGAGAGTGTTGAGGAAGAAGTGAATAGAAATGTGATAGGAAAAGGAGGATGCCCAGGATTTGGTAACTGATTGACTATAATGGGGAGAGGATGGTCAAAAAAGAGGAGAGTCATAAATAAAATTGAGATTTTTGACCCTGAGCATTCTGGAGAATTGTTGGCACCAACTATCCCAGGACCTGTCATCACCTACACTGTTGTAGTCCCTCCATTAATCTCAGCCTCCCCAAGCCAACCCAACTGACATGACTCTCATCCATGACCTCTCATAAGTTTACCACAAAGTGTCCCCCTGAAATTCCAAGACTCTTCCTCATACTGTGACCATTGAATTGACCATTGACCAATTTTTGGCATTTTTCTGGTCATACATCTGCTTTGTCCTCTCCCCCACCCCTTCTGGTAACATATTTTAAATGACTGGCATCATTAACACAAGTAAGGAAGTTGAAAGAGCATCTGTTTTCAGGATGGTGATGAGTTTGAATTCAGCTCTTAAAATTGGGCATATACAGACCAAGCTATCTAAGGGTACAATTAAATTCATCTTCATAGATGGTGATGTTTGTCTTTCATTCTTAAAGAACAAGGAGGTGATGCCATGACAAGCAATTGCAAGGGGGAGGAGG
The DNA here is from genome assembly GCF_037893015.1 of Macrotis lagotis. Taxonomy (NCBI): domain Eukaryota; kingdom Metazoa; phylum Chordata; class Mammalia; order Peramelemorphia; family Peramelidae; genus Macrotis; species Macrotis lagotis. Next base: position 195,929,771 of record NC_133665.1, read on the forward strand.
CTGTGCTAAGTCATCAACCTACCTTCTCCTCTGGAGTCATTTGGGTCCAGATATAAATTCAGGATGCCTGGACATGACCCTAGATGGAAAGCAATCAGGGTTAAGGTCACACAACTAGTAAGTTTCAAGTCAGGTCCTTCTGATTCCAGGGTCAGTGATCCACCCACTGCATTACCCAGTGCATAGAAGTGAAAACTGAAGTCATATGAAAAAATGACATTTCCAGTGGAGAGAGGGGAATGTGAGAACAGAACATAGTACTCCCATTGAGAAGGCAAAAGAGGGAAGAATCAACAAAGGAGAAAGACAAGAAAGACCCAGAAGGATACAATAAGGATGATTATACTAGGTAATGAGAACAAAGAAAGGAGAGATCAGGTGATCAATTGACCTAGATACTGCAAAAAGGACCGTGTACATGAGGAGAGGTAACTGAGATAAATAATAAACTGCACAATGAAAGAATGAAGGAATATAAGGATGGATAGATGAATAGATGAATGAATTGACTGCATTATAACCATTATAAAACTGAACACTAGTTTCAGAAAAAAGGGAGGGAGGAGCATGATGCCTCTCACAGCCTGATCTTGTCATGGAAATGTCATGCTTATGTCCAAGTGTGCCATTGTAAATGGGACACAGACAAGCTAGACCATGACAAGGGATGAGAAGAACAATGGAGATCATAGCATCAGAAGCAATTGGGAATTTTTGTTTTGAAGACGTTTTGGGTGGGTGAGGGAGAAGATGTTGATGGGAAAGTTGTCTCCAAATATTTATGGGTTATTATCTTGAAAAGAGATTGACTCAAGTTCTATTTTGTCCCAGAAGGCAGAACTAGGAGCAGGGATGGAGGAAGTTTCAAAGACATCAATCCAAACTGGATGTCAGGAAAACCTTACAAAATGAGCCATCCCAAAGTGAACTAGGCTCCCTAGGAGCTCATGCATTCCTGCTCCTTGAAGGTCTTTTGACAAAAGCTGGACAACCAACAGGGATGCTTTGAGTAACCGCCAGGTGTTCCTATTGCCTCTATTCTGATAATAGCTCAAGAAGGGCAAGGAGAGTAGCTTTTTGCCTTTGCATCTAGAACCTTCCTTGTTCAGTGTCTGGTATGTAACAACATATGTGTGACATAACATAGCAATGATATATCACATGTAATATATAATAATAGCATAACAACATGTTGATGTTGATGAAATAATGATGTGGGAAGACTAGGGAGAAACTGCCTTAAAAAGGAGAATCCCAAGAATGATATTCCTTCCTTTGATGTCATAAGATGCAGCAGTATAGTGAAGAATTTTTTTAAAGAAAATGAGGAAGTTGAATGACCTCAAGCAAATATATCCTAATTTCCCTAAATAGAAACTGGAGAGTAGAATTAACCCTACTACATGGAGGAATTGATGTCACATGGTAACTTTCTCCATTGACTGGATCATATATTCCATATTCTCAAAATTCAGAGGATGTTATGCTGGTAGTCTGTTGGGCTATTTGTAATGACAATAGGAAAGGAAGTCTTCAGGGGTTTGCAACCCGCTTGGAAATGCCTTTATGGGCTTCCCTCATTTAACTCATCAGATGTATCTATATAACCCTCTCATCCTTAAGAAAATCTGGACTAAAAAGATGGTGCCAGGCTTCCAGTTTTAGGGGCAGGAGTTAGGGTTGTGATTTCATTAGGGAAGGAACTCTCAGATCATGAACTTCGCAACTGTCAGAGGGAGGCTTTGAACTCTGATCTTCCTGCCTAACATTAAGGCCAGTTCTCTATGCACTGAACCATTTGACTTCTCATAAGGATTTTGTCAACAATAGACATCATTTGACTAGAGTAGATACAGCCCTTTCTCCCTGTACTTCTGTTGACCTAGTGTAACCAACATCTTCTATAGAGAAATTCAATGTAAAACAAAGCCAGGGAGCAAAGTTGCATTAGGAAATAAAGAAATTGGGCCTTGGGGGTAGGAAGGGAGGGAGGAGATTTGTAAAATTCAAAACATTACAAAAAGTGATAGGTAGAAACCACTATTGTAACAAATAAAATAGTGATATAATAAAATTTGAAGAAAAAATAAATTGGGTCAGACAGCCTTCTAATCTCACAGTTGATAGGGTACAGTCAATAGGTCATAATCAGTGGGTCCTTCAAATCCTTAGAGGGGACAGGATGTTGAAATTGAGCAGATGTTCAAGGACCTTGTTAGGGTCTCTTGATGGGTAAGACTTTGGGGGAAAGAAGCAATGAGAAAACAGAACAGAGAAAACAGGCATGAGCATTGAACTAAATGGAAGTCCTTGGAGGTTTCACATGGTCTTTATATTCCAAGAGGAAATCTAGTTCTGGAGTGTCCTTCCAAGATTTTATTGGGTGATATAACCCAGAAGAGCAAAAAAGATGGGACATTCCTGACCAAGTGCTTAGAACAGAGTAAATGCTTCAGCAGTTGATGAATGTGTGAGTGAATAGAGGGAAATGAGGAGGCAATTGAAGAGAAGACAAGAAGAGGCACATCCCTTAGCACAGTTGATCTTATGTGTCCATCACTCCTTTGAAGAATGCACTCACAGCTACATCCTATGAAATGGACTAGGCTTAGTCCTCCAAGCTTTTAGGGATCTCTCCCCCACCTTCCACTTACAACTGCCTTAACTCTTAAAATGGTGCCACACACACATACACACACACACACACACACACACACACACACACACACACACACACACACACTCTTTGGGAGCAGGATAGACTTCATTTTTCTCATTGGGTCCCTAGCATCTAGCACAGTATTGGGTGTGCATAACGGGGCTCACCCTTATGAATCTAAGGGAAGTTCCAGCCATGATTTGGTGTCAGAAAGCATTATTATGATCAAAAATTATAATTGTTCTTCAAAAATATGACTGTTTTGAAATCCACTAAATTGATTGATTGCCTCTTGGGGTCCACACACATTTGAAAATAAGCCTGTTTAGAAATGTACTGCATTGTCTTGAATCAGGATTACAATGTAGGATCACAATGTTTAGAGATGGAAGGTGAAGCCAAGAGCAGGGCAGGAATTGGAGCAGGTGGCGAGCAAGTGCTGGAGTCCCAGAGATGGTGACTTGTCCCCCTCCTTTTAAACAGAAATGGGGGGATAAGAAGGGTTAACTATGAGAAGGGAGCTCCTGCTCCTCCTGTCTGGGACCTAACTGAAACATCATCATGGGGAGTGGGGAGATGGGATCAACTAGAAAATGTGCTTCTCTTCCCCATTGCCCTTCTGGGTGGAGAGGAAGGCTGGGGTGACCCCAGAGTAGGGGAGCTCCTAGGCTGAGCACTGTGAGAGGATAGCAAAGGAGGAGACCATCTGGGCTGCTGAGCTCTTTATCATCCTCAGCACTGAACTGAGGAAGGAATACAAACCAAACATCACCTTTATTGTTATTATCTAGAAGAAAACATGATTTAGGAGAGTTCATTGACTTTGGAAGTTTAAAGCTGATTAGCCAGAGAAAGCTGGTTCCAGGGTTTCATGATCATTGCTCACTCCCCCCCCCCAACCCCATCAGTTCATTTAAAATTAACTTACATTCTCACCTTAGCTTAAGCAGCACCCGTTGCCATGGAAACCATCTAAATGTAGCATGCCATGTAAGTATCTGAACCACTATGGAGAAAGGGAGGGAGGGGGAGAGGAAGAGAGGAAGAGAGGAAGAGAGGAGAGGAGAGAGAGAGAGAGAGAGAGAGAGAGAGAGAGAGAGAGAGACAGAGAGAGAGGAGAGAGAAGAGAAGAGAAGAGAAGAGAAGAGAAGAGAAGAGAAGAGAAGAGAAGAGAAGAGAAGAGAAGAGAAGAGAAGAGAAGAGAAGAGAAGAGAAGAGAAGAGAAGAGAAGAGAAGAGGAGGGGAGGGGAGGGGAGGGGAGGGGAGGGGAGGGGAGGGGAGGGGAGGGGAGGGGAGGGGAGAAGAGATGAAAAGGGAGACTCCAATCTAGAAAGACAAAGCTAATAGCTTCCTAATCTGAAGTTCATTTCCTTAACATGATGTTTATTTGAGAGTAGCCCTGGGTAGGAAGCAAGCACTATCTGCACTCAACTCCAATTTATGTAAAGGGAAACTGAGGCTCAGGAAAGCTAAACTGTTTGCTCATGGTTAATCAATCACATATCCAATCAGAAAACATTAATTGATCCCCTACAACATACCAGACTGTGTCAGTTGGTGGCAAAAAAATGACACCTGTTCTCAGGGATTACCCAGTGAACTGGAGGAGATACGTTATACTCACCCAGATCCCCCATCTGGATATTTTTATTGCCTGTCCCCCAAGTTTCAACCCCCTCCTTCTTCCTTTGCCTCTTGGCTCCCACCTTCCTCAAGAAACTTTCCCCAGTGCACCTTCAGCTTGGTGCTTTCTTTCCCTCTGTTAACTGACTCCAGGTGATCATCTTGTTCACACAAAGGAGTTTGTTTATTGCCTCCCCTGCTGAATTGTGAGCTCCCTGAGGGCAGGGGCTGGATCCCCAGAGATGTTTAATCACTGTTTATTGACCAAGTGGCTAGAATACTGGTCCTTAGTTCCAATCCAGCCTCAGATCTTCCCAAGCCAGGATGGGTGGACCTTTTAACCTCTTACCTTAGTTTTCCCATCTATCACCCAGGAACAATGCTAGGACCTCCCAAGGTTGTTGTAAAGACCAGAAGCAATAGCATCTCTAAAGGACTTTATCAACTTCCATGCCCTACCTGAATATTAGCACTTAGTGGGAGTTATCCATAATTTCAGGATATCCCCAGAGGGTCCTTCAAGCCCACCCCTCCCTCACTTTCTGGGCTTCATATCCTGAAGACCAAGTCTTTCCCACATCCCTTGACAATGATGATGTCTGGGATGGCTTATTAGGAGGCAACTTAGAGATAATTGTAACCCCTCCCCCATTTTACAGATGAGGAAACTGAGGATCAGATAGATTCAATAACTGGTCCAGGGTCACACATCAGTAAATGTCTGAAGTAGGATCCCAAATGGAATGTCCTGTCTCCAGTCCCACTGCTGCCCCCACTGGGCCACCTCAATGATTTCTTAGCCACCCACTTCACTTCTTTCACTCCACCCTTTGGGGGAATGGATGTTGAGGAGGCAATGGATCTGATCCAGAGACCTTGGGGCCCTTGGGAACTAGTTTAATTTTATTTGATCTGGCATAAAGCAGGAGGTAGTCTTGGTTCCTGTGGCCCCTAAAGCATCCTGTCCAATGATGTAGGCACCCTTTACATGCTTCTTCTATTCTGTCTAGCCTCCCCTAACAGAGTCACCTGGCCAAAGTGTGCTCAATGTGTGTGTTTGTCTGTGTGGTGTTTGTGAGTGGATGTATGAGTGTGGGCATAATCACACTTTCTCCTGCTGGGCACCTAAGGCTTAAGATGACACATGATCCAGGAATAGACCAACCTGATAGTGGCTGCTGGAGGAAGGCCTTTGTGAGAGCAAAACTGGATTGGCTTGCTGGGTCCCCATCCAAGTGACTAGCTCCTGGCAAGTGAAAGTAGGTCAAGGTGAGCTGGGGACTGAACGTGCTGCTAATTCCTGAAGACAAATGAGTCCATGTCCAATCCTCAGGTCGATGTGGCAGCAGGCTGTAGGGCCTCTTTTTACCTCTGCAGTAGGCTGCGCTGAGGGGGGAGGTGAGCAGGGATCTCCTCCAATGCCAGGCTCCTCCAGGTTTGTCTCCACAAATGGGGAGACACAAGAACCAAGTCCCCAGCTCTCACCAGATTCTGAGAACACAGAGCAAGGCCAGGTCAGTCTTGGCCCTGGGTAGTCTCACATTCAAATGGGGAAGATAGTACACAGACAACTTGGAACTCACAGATGTAGAGATGGCAGGAAAAGCCCTGGCAGCCAGGGCCACTGGTAAAGTCCCCAACCAAGAGATAGAACCTGAAAGAGGTCTGGAAGATGGAGTCAAGGGAGGACAGTCTTCCAGACCTAGGCTGATAGGGAATGGAGGAAGATGGCAGCCCACAAGGAGAGCAGGCACTTAGAAGACTGGAAAGGGACTGGGGGCAGAAGGCAGAGGTAATGGATTGTTAAAACAAACAGGATTGATCCTGGAGGTAGTAGGGAGCCTCAGAAGTTTGTGGAGTAGCTTTGGGGTAGAAGCAGACAGTTATGTAGAAGATGGATGAGAGATGGGAGAGATGCAGTGCTAGGTCTGTGGTGAGGTGGCCCTGCATCTCATCACTGTTGAGTCAATGGAGAGAAGGGGTCATACCATCTCTCTCCTCTGAGGTTATCATTTGCTAGATCCATGCACAGGCCCTGCTCTAACCTCACTTCCATTCCTTCTTTAGAGGCCTGCAGAATCCCCTTTCTAGAAAACTTCACCTCCCTAAATCCCAAAGATCTTAGGACCACTCAACATCTCAACTGAAGCCCAAGATTTCCTCAGTCTTGCGGCCAAACCAGGGGCTTCTGTTGGGGAGATCCTGCTCTTTCCCTCTCATGAAGCATTTACTTTGAAAAAATGAGTATATTTGAAGGAGGCCCAAGGCATCTGGATAATAGGACCCTCAGTCCTATTTTGTTGGTTTTGGAACTGGAGTCCTGTTTAAGCGGGAAGACTGGGGATATTCCTATTGTGCCACTAGAGGTGAAAGTCAAAGACTGGAACAAGATGGACCAGAGTAAAAGTGCTTGCCAAAAATGTTTTCCTTAATCAAGGAGGAAAGTTGGGGGGGGGGGGTCTGAAGATGATCAGATACTGTCACAGTTCTGAGCATAAAAATGCCAATTGGCAATCTGGGGGTATTATTCCATGACTCACCAGGCAGCTTCTAGGAAACCAAAGTCTTTGGGTTCAGGGTAGGGTAGGTATGGTTGCAGAATTGAATAGAATAAACCATGGAGAGCCAGATTAGTTTTACTTGACTGTCAAAAGTTTGTGTCCACATTACCATACAACCACAAGTCTCAGTGATAAGATGTGAAAAGGAGATAAAGTCTCTCACTAATCACCAACCAGTCTGATCTTACTGTGGCAAGTCACTGGGCTCACAGAGGATGGTGAGAATGGCATCTTTGCCAACACCCCTCACTTTAATCAGTCTTAGCCAGGTCATCATTTTCCTGGTGTCAAGCTCTTCATTGCAAAAGAAAACAACCAGTAACAACACCAACAACAACTTCTACTACTACTACTGCTACTGTTGCTACTGCTACTATTACTACTACTACTACTACTACTACTGCTGCTGCTGCTGCTGCTACTATTACTACTACTACTACTGCTGCTGCTGCTGCTGCTGCTGCTGCTGCTACTATTACTACTACTACTGCTGCTACTACGACTGCTACCACTACTACCACTACTATTACTACTACTACTACTACTGCTACTGCTGCTGCTACTACTACTACCACCACTATGACTGCTACTACCACTACTACTACTGCTGCGATTACTACTACTACTACTACTACCACCACTGCTATTACCACTACTACTACTACTACTACTACTACTACTACTACTGCTGCTACTACTACTGCTGCTGCTGCTGCTGCTGCTGCTGCAATTACTATTACTCCCTCTTTCCCTCTCATCAATTTGATGAGACTGCCTTTTCTCAGGGGATGGAAGAAGATTCCTATAAAAATAATGGTTGTATCAATAAGCTCCCTAAAACAAAATCCCAGGATGATATGGATTTACAAGTGAATTCTATCAAACATGTAAAGAACAATTAATTCCAATAGTAAATAAATTGTTTGAAAAAATAGATAAAGAAGGAGTCCAACCGAAGTCCTTTGATGACAAAATATAGCCTTGATACCTAAATCAAGGAGAGGCCAGTTTCCAGTGGGTAGAGTGCCATCCCTGAAGTCAGGAGGTCCTAAGTTCATATCTGACCTCAGTCACTTACTAGCTTGTGACTTTAGGCAAGTCACCTCACCCTGATTGCTTCACATTCAGGACCATCTCCAGTTCTTCATATCTGTCCACTAGACCCAGATGACTCTGGAGGAGAAAGTGAGGCTGGTGACTTAGCATAGCCCCCCACTCGAATCCATACTTGTAATGGTATCACCTCCCTGATGTCATGGTCTTCCTCGAAAGTGAAGGTAAAGGATTTTATTATTATTATTAGAAATGCAAACTAAAGGGGCAGCTAGGTGGTGGTAGATAGAACACTGGCCCTAAAGTTGGGAGTTCAAATTCAGCCTCAGATACTTAATAATTGCCTAGCTGGGTGTCCTTGGTCAAGTCACTTATCCCCATTGCCTTAAAAAATTAAAATTGACAAAAAGAAGGAAATTCAAGCTATAGCAATAAGACAGATAAAAGAAACTGAAGGAATAAAAATAGGCATTGAGGAAACAAAAACATAACTCTTTGCAGATGATATGATGAGAATTTAGAGGACCTAGAGAATCAACTACAAAAAGGAACAGTTTAAACAATTAATACAGCAGATCTGGGATAGCAGTGTAAAGACAGGGAATCCTCTGAGCTTTTTCCCCCCTCTCTGAAAATGTTAAAATTATACCTCCAACTGAATTCTAGAGTGGCACAAGCAGGTAACCATTCTAACAAGACACACCTCCAAGGAAAAAATTTGCAAGGGGGGGAAGGGCAATCCAGCATGTTCCAGGCAAAAAAAAAGGATAGCTTGAATAAAGGAAAACAGTGGGCCATGGATTGTTGAGTTTGGAGAATGACAAGTAGCATATTAGTTGAAAAGCAAAGAGTAGGAAATAAATGACTGTGAGTCTGTAAAGACCAGATAAGGAGGAACCAAAAACAATTGGACTCAATAGCCCAGTATCCAATAAAATTGAGAACAGAAATTACTTAGGGGGGAAAGAAAAACCTTGTCAAACTCACTGTTTAACAAGAATGCCTAAAAATACTAGAATGCAATTTGGCAGAAATTAAGTTCATACCACACCCTGTGCCATGACAATTCTTGGGGGGACTGTGGAAAAAGAGGCACTTTACTATTCTGCTAGTGGAACTGTGAACTAGTTCCGCCATTCTGGAAAGTCATCCGAAGCTATGTCCCAAAGTCACTAAATCCTACAAACCTTTTCCCCACATCAATAACATTAGGTCAAAGAGATAAATGAAAGAGGAAAAGGATTTCTATATACAAAATTCTATATAGCAGCTCTTTCTGGGCTGGCATAAAAACTGGAGTTTAGAATATGCTCGTCAACTGGCGAATGGCTGAACAAGTCAGAATCTCAGAAGGTGACAGAATACCATTGTGCTTGTCAGGAAAAAAAAATGCAAGGGAGACCAAGCTGGCCAATTAGAATGAACTGATGCAGACTGAAGAGAGCAGAACCAGAGGAATAATTTAGACAGCAATAGGAACCCTATACAAACAAGCCACTTGAAAGACTGGAATGCTGATCAGTGGGATACTGAACCATGATCACAGAGGATTTGTGCCAGTACCCACCTCCATTCAGAGAGCTGAGGGCCTCAGATCAAGCCTCAAGCATCTTTTGTCCTGGTCTAGCCAATGACAGAATTTGGTTTCTTTGATATTATGAGTTTTTAATAGGAATTTTACTTTTCTTTTTTGTCCATCAAGAAGAAGGAGAGTTAGAAGGGGGGGAAGTAGAATGATTTTTAATTTTAAATAATCTCATGTTCGCATAAGTGCCCGAGTTCTCCACTTCCATTCAGCTTGTGACCAGCACATTGACATCTTTTTTCAGGGAAAATGTAGTTCAGTTTTTATCCTAGTTCCACAATCTGTGAGGAAACATGTCCTACATGGAGAACCCCCTTCTGGGCTAGGCAAGATATTTTGTTGCTGTTATCAAATAGTTTGTTCGGTTACGTCCAGTTCTTTGTGACCCCATTTGAGGTTTTTGTGACAAAGATTATGCAGTGACTTACCATTTTTCCTTTTCCAACTCATTTTACAGATGAAGAAACTGAAAACAAACAGGGTTAAATGTCTAGCCAAGGGTTACACAAGTGTCTGAGGATGGGTTTGAACTCAGGAAGATGAGTCTTCCTGACTCCAGGTGTGGCAATCTATTCACTGTATTACCTAGCTGCCCTGAGAGATATATAGGACTTTAAAAAAGTAATAGTTCCTTTTTTCAAAGAACTCGCAGTCTTTTTTTTAGGGTTTTTGCAAGGCAATGTAAGGATTAAGTAGCTTGCCCAAGGCCACACAGCTAGGTAATTATTAAGTGTCTGAGGTCAGATTTGAATTCAGGTCCTCCTGACTCCAGGGCCGGTGCTCTATCCACTGCGCCACCTAGCCACCCCAGAACTCATAGTCTTAAAGTAAAATATGAACAATCAGATACTTGCCCTTCTTTCTCTCTTGCCACCTCTTTGTCCATCCCCTCAGAATTCCAGACCCTATCCTGGGCATCATGTAGGTATGCCATAGATGCTCACTACTTGGCTAATCTGGAAGCCACCCACTATAGTCCTTTCCAAAAGATGGAGACCCAACAACCCTCCAGGTCATCTGGATTTCTCCTTGAAGTTCCTAGTGATGACCATCTGACCTGGTGGTAAATCCTAAGGCCTCCTGAACTTTGCCATCTGCACAGTCCCTGAAAGCTGAGGGCTTCAGGTCCTTTCCAATTAGCCTGCAACTGAATCCTGCTATTGGTATTGTTTCCCTCAATTAGGAAAGTGAACTCCTGGGGAGCAGGGGCTATCTTCTGCATGTATCCCAGTACTTGGCACAGTTGGGGTTTAATAAATGCTTTGAAAAGTTCATTCAAAAAGCATAAGCAGATAAATGAAATACCTCAAAGCACAAAGTAGGTTCTCAAATGAATTGTGAAGGCTCTGGAAGGGGTTGGAGACAAAGGTCAGCACTGGCTCCTGGATGAGGTAAGGCTTCCTGGGGGAGACAGATTGGTTGTTTGAATCATCAGGACAGTCAGGCTTATCTGAACCTGCCCCTAAGTGACTTCTGCTATCCCCTGTCCCCACTGATGAAGACTCCACATCCTCACACTGTTTGTATGTCACATGCACAACCTCATCTGAATCAGAACACCTCTGTGAGTGGGTCCTCACCCTCTTTCTCCAGGGTCCAAGGGACATTGAGGACTACTTGTTAGTCAAAGGGAGGCTTAGGGAGCCACCTTGGGAAGGCAGCTCTCTCCATCTGTCTCAAATCTGGTGCTTCAGGGGATGTGAGAGCAGAAAAAAGATGAGAAGCTCAGGCAGTCCGGCATTTGGGTAGTAAGGACCCCATCACATCCCCTCAGGACTGATGAGGGACTTGCTCACAAGAGTTCCCTGAGGCGTACTTGTCAACCTCTGCCTCCTTCAGTCTAAAGTGTGAGTGAACACGAATGGGCTTGGCATTGACACCATTCTGGGGCCAGTAGAGAGTTCTCTTTACTGGAGCCGATGAATAACTTGTTCAGATGGAATACCTGACAAAAATAGAGAGAGGTGATGGGTGAGAAAGGGAAGGGTAGCTGAAGCAGCAGTCTGGGTGTCAGGAGCCCTCTCTGACTGACCCACCCTGCCCCACAAAATGGACACACTGTCCATTAGGAGTCCCCAGTAGGGCCTGGACTTCAGGAGACTAGCACCTCCAAATGACATTTTAAATGTCGCAATGAATGGGCAAATTTCACCCAGTTACAGTTTCTGGAATGTGTCTCTCCAATGGCATCCAGCCACCAATTTACTCACACTCTTTAGAGTGAGGCTATAGAGGCCAGCCATGTCGGAGTTTCTTTCATCATCAGGCAGCCAAGAGCAGGTGAGGTAGTACCAAGAGCCTCCAACATTGGTCAAAAACATGAACAGGAACAGAACACTATCTTATCACATTAGTGGGAATAGGCATGGAAGAACACTTCACTTCTGAAATCAAGGCAAGGCTCCTTGCTTCCCCAACCCTGTCTCCATCTGGCATCTAGCCTTGGTGCAGTTCAGAGTATTTCATACCTGTGTCAGACAGGGAGTGCTGACTTGGGTTTCAGGAAGTCCTGGATTCAAATTCCATCTCTGGCATGAAGTTGCTAACTACCTGTCCCCTGGGTAATTGTTTTTTTTTTTCTGAATCTCAGTTTTCTGAGAAGAAAAGGGGGCTAATATTAGAGAAGGGTAAATATGAATAAAGTGATCAAAACAATGGATAAAGTGCTGAATTTGGAGCCAAGAAAAACCAAGTTTAAATCCCACATCTGGGAACAAGATCCTTTGTTTCCCTATACCTCCGTTTCTTCATATGTAATACAAAAGGATTGAACTCAAAGGTGTCCCATGCCTTCCTGTTCCAAGGCAATGATACTCTGCCCTGCTTCTTGGACCAGTAAGAGGCTCTGATGAGAGGATGCATAGAAACAAGTGTGTTGTAAAACTCCAAAGGTCTAGGAGAGAGTGACTTGGTGTGCTTGTATTGGAGACCTCACAGGGTACAGAGTATCTTGTGCTTTTCATGTGGACTTGCAGAGAAATGCTTTATTCTGATTACTATTGTTGTCAGCAGTGGCTCCTAACATTGAACCAACAAAAGAAAAATGAGAAAAAGAGCCAGGTCCTTCTCCATACTTTTGCTTCTGGGTTGAGTCATATTAATTGGAGTCTTTTGAAAAAGCTCACAGTTCCCTTCAGGTTCTTTGGGTTCAAAATGATTTCTTACCCTTTCCAATTCTCTCTGTAAATAAAGGAATTACAGAACTGGCTGGAGACATGGGGAAAAGATAGAAAAGAACTCAACAATATTCCAAGAGTATTTCTGTCTGTGAGGAAAGTAATCTTCCATGCCTTACCACTAACAGTCTCTGCAGGGATGGTGACATCCCTGGAGACCCAGGGAATCCAGAGCATCATGGGTAAGCAACCGAGCTTGACAGGGGCTGGGCAGTGAAACCAAACTGCATGACCAGCCCTGGCAAACCACATTGCAGGGCTGAGAGCTAACAGGAAATCCTAAAAGTAGAGCAAGACATTCTCAAAGTTAAAGAAGGACAGAGACTCTAGAAAACCTGCCCTTGGATAGTGCAAGGGACTGGTAGACTTGGTGGACATTTCCTGGAAATCTCCAGGAGAGGTCAGGTACCCAGACATCAAACGGTCCTTTCGAAGTTAATTCCAACCGCTGGTCTTCAGGAAGACTCAGTAAAGGTATCTGGATAGTCCTGAAACAAAAACTTGATCCTGATTGTGAAGCTTCAGTGGCTCCCAGTGGGCTCAAGGATAGAGCATGAACTTCCCTCTTAAGGATTTCAAGCCCTTCCAGTCTCATCATAACCAGTTCTTTTAGGTTAATGATGCACCACTGTTTGGCCTGCTCACCATACAAGCTCCCTACAATGATGCTCCTCATAGGCTGCAGCCCACTCACCCCATGTGCCTTAGAATCAGATGTCTGCCAATTCCTACATGGCTGCCCCTCCCCTCCCCACCTCCGCCTCTGAATCTGTGTTGCGGAAAATTCTTTTATGGTCTTATTTGTAATTTATTATGTAATGTCCCTCTACTGGTTGTATTCCAATCTCATGGACAGTGTTCATCATTTTTGTATCTCTATTGCTAGCACTGAGGACCTAGCCCTTTATGAATGCTTGCAGAATGACTGCTCAATCAATTGATTGATTGATTTGGCAGCCACCAAAGCAAGTGGGATTACAATCAACAGAGGCAGAGTTTCTAGAAATAGGGAAGGGACAGTGCCACTGTCTTTTGTGCGGGTGAGACCACACCCGGGTTCTGCATCCAGTTCTGAACTCCCCAGCACACAGGAGACTAAGACAAGTAGGAGAGTATCCAGATGAGGGCCATCAGTCTGTGGCATTCAAGGACTGCGTACAAACTCTTCAGCCTGGAGAATGGAAAACACCAGAACATATGAAAGTTGCTGATACTCCTGAATGAGGGCTTGGACTTGTTCTGCCTGACCAGGAACAATGAAGGGATGCTACACAGAGGCAAATGGGGGTTCAAAGCCTTCTGGGCTCTGAGAACTGTCCCCCAGTAGGAGGTACTGGCTTCTTCTGGAGGGATTTGGGAACAGTTTGTGGAGAGGAATCCCTTCTCAGGTACAGGTGGGGCTGGATGTACTTTAAATTCTATCCCAATTCTGGAATTTGTTGAGCATAACTTGGAAGGTTAGAGGGAGGTTTGTCATAGGGAGATGGGGTCTGGGGTAGGCAGATGACCCAACACCAATGAGTGCTCTCTGTGACTGCTTTGACTTTCTGGGTAGCAAAGGGGACCCCACTCTTTCAATTGATGATACACTTGCCTATACTCCTTGGCCCCATTGAATTTTCTAGTTGGTAACAAAAGACAAGGGATGAACTATGTCTTCTACCTCCAGAGAGAGAGAACTGGTGAAATCTGAAAAAAAATTTCACTTTTATTTCTTTTGGTTTTTATTGTTTGTTTTTTTACAACTTAGCTAATATGGAAATCAGTTGTCATAAATTGACATCACATTGTTTGTCTTCTCAATGAGTGGGGGAAGGACTGGAGAATGAGAGAATTTGAAAGACAAAATGCAAAAAAAAGTTAATAAATAATTTTTAAGAATCCTTCTTGTCCCTCCATCCCTGGCCCTGGCTCTTCTTCCTGCTTTGAATGCCCACATAATCTAGAGCAATCATTTCCCTGGTCTTGGATAGAACCATCTGGAGGGCCCATGATGAGTCATATTCTCCTGGAAACCAAAGGATTAAAGTACCCAGGCACAGAATATATGGCCTAGCAGAACCAGTTGGCAAAGAGTCTTTGAAAAAGGGAAGATAAAGGGTATGTCACTGATAGACTCACAACTTCATCCACACAAATGACAGTGATAGCAGGAGGCATTCCCTTCTGAGACAAAGAGTAAATGATTTTTTTTCTTTTTATATATTTTATATCTTCAGAGAAGTGAAATGATAGAAAATAGGAGACCCAGTCAAAACCAAAAGTTTAAGTCATTGGAGTTCCCTTTGATCTGCTTGAGACGAAAGCTTTCAAACAAATGACAACAAAACCATACTTTCCATCACATGAAACAGAGAAAAGAGGACTGTGATAACTCAGGGACAAGATCAGTCTTCAGGTTGCTGTGATATTCTGACTACAGGGGCACATCTACACATTCTCATTTGTTGGTTGGTTGTTCTACAGTCCATTTCAATAATCATTTTTAAGCACCCACGACAGGGCAGGCAATGTGTTAGGACCTAGGGATACAGGGAATAAAGAGAGTCTCTGCCTTCAATAATCTTATAGTCTAAAGGAAGAGGTCATACAAAAAGAAGGAGGGAAAGGAGAGAATGGCCACTTAGTTCCATGGACTTGAAACCAGACAAGGCAGTAGATGGAAGCTGGAGTGACCTGAGAGTCCAGTTTCTGCCCTCCAAAAAGAGGGGAGAGAGGCTTGAGTCTGCAACATGCTGGTGAGAAGTAAGGTCGAGTTGAAACCAGACAGGATTGAAGATCAAAGTGGAAAGGCAGCAAAGCCTCAGGGACTGGAGCTCAAGTAGATGTCTGCACCCCTTCTCATTCATGACCCCATGGTAATGTCAGCCCTCCCAATGGCCAAACCCAGGGCCCATCAACCTGAGGCCAGAGGACAACCAACAGATTCACATTTCTGCCAAAGGGCAGGGAGAGACTTTGGGAGCTTGGGTCAGACTCCATGGAAATCAGGAAAGTCAATCGAGGGCAAGAAGGGAACAAAGAAACAAAGGCCACAGGAATAGGCACACCTGCTGAGATTCCAGGGGATTCAGTGGCAGGTTCTATCATTCTCTGCATCCTCTGGGGTACCCACATAAAGGCTTTCAACAAGTCAAGTCAACCAGGAATTGTGAAAGGCCAACTGGGTACCAGAGACTGACATCAAAAAAAGGCCAAAGGCAGATGCTGCCTTCCAGGATTTTCCATTCTAAACAGGAGACAAGTATAGATAAGTGTGCATCAGCAAGATATTTCAAGGGTTAGTTGGAGCTGCTCATCAGAGGGAAGGCCCTGGAATTCAGAGATCTAGGAAAGGCTGCCTGTCCAAAGTGGAATTTTAGGTGGGACTTGAGGGAAGCCAGGGAGGAGTTGGGAAAAGAGGGTGGACAGAAATGGATAACAGTTACAACAGGGAGGGCAGGATCAGTAGGTGCAAGAGAGTGGGGGATAATAGAGAATTAACAACAATTTTTCAGTTGAGTTGGGGTGTTTTCAAGTTCTCAGAATAAACTCAAAACCCCTACTGGGGGCCCTGGAGAAAAGCTGAATTTGGATCCAAGAAGGCCTGGGCTGACTGGGATGGCCTGTTGGTTTGCTTCCCCAGCACAACTCCAGGCCAAGAAAATCACTTCTTCCTTTCCCATGACTCAGTCCTTGTCACTTCATTCAGAGACTTGCCATATTTAATGAATGATAGTTCACTGAAGGGCACCCTAAGGTGTTAGGTTCTTTTTAGTAAAAGGTGCCACTTTATAATTTAGATGAACATATAAAATGAAGAGTGTCATTGATCTTCATGTGCACAATGGTGAACAAGCAGACACATTCACTCATGGGCACATACATGTGCTCTGAAACCTATGCACTGAACTAGTGTGACAATTAGAGCTAAAATAAAACCTGACCAATCAGGCAGGCAGAGGGCTCTCAAGGGCAGTCACAGGCAGGCCCTTGGGGCTGAGGCCAGGCCCTTGAGAAGAAGCCATCTGCTGCTCAAGCTCAGGCACATTGGCATATGGTCCAGAGTGTATACAGCATAGCATTCACCACAGTCACTGTTATGCCACTGGGGAAGAGGTGACATGCTAAATGAGTCAGTGCCCAACTCAAGCAGAACTGGTTTCAACTGGAGCAGAGAAGAGGAGGTCACAATTGGAAAGACATCTTGCTCCTCCCTAAGTGCATGGTTCATTCATGGAATGTAGCCTCAGAGTTTGGAAAGGTGCTTGGAGGGCATCTGGTTCCACCTGTATCTACATCATCCCCATTGAGGGGCCAGCAGCTGTTGAGGGAGCTCCCAAATTCCCAAGGAAGCCCCTTCCACATTGGAACAAAACTGGATCTTGGGACATTGAGCTTGAATCATATCTTGATCACCCCCAGCTCCCAATGTCCCAGGTTCTTTGTTCTGGGGCCAACCAGGATGAACCTAATACCTCTTCAATATGACAGTTCTATAAACACTTATAAGAACTTTCATGTCTCTAACCCTCCACCAACCTGATTTTTAACTCCATTTTATTAGATCCTGGACATTGTTCCAGTCAGTTGAGATAGGTCTTTCCACACTTTGGATCTGAGAAGGCAATCAGGACATTTCCAAGCCTCTATCTCCTTCCATTTCCTTTTACTTCTTCCTCTTCCTCTTTTCTCCCTACCTCTTTTTTGGCTTCTCCTCTTCATAGAAGTAGCTTCAATTTGGCCTGCATCATCTTTTTGACTGTCCTCAATATGGTATGCTAGGGAAGTCTATCTTTTTTTCTCAGTAGAAATGACTCTTTGATATGCTAAGATTCCATGACATGTTCTAAGACCTAATGGACCTACAATAACAGTCTCTGGGCATATAACATCCAGTTCTTTGCATGAGCTCCTGTCCTTTAGCCAACAGGTTTGGGAAGCTATGGAAACCACTGCTCCCCAAAGGCAGGAACCAGCTCCCTGAAGCAAGTGTAAGATAGAAGGCATTGGAACTGCATACAAGTGAAAAAAAATGGATGGACTGAGATCTGAGTTTCTCCAAGCATGGCTCCCAAGGTGAGACTCATTTCCCAGGAAATGACAAATATATGGGACTTCACCTATAAGATTTTTAATGTTCATTTGTATGTTGGATAGTAGTCTGACATTGTGGGGAGTCCAGAAGGTTCAAGTAGAATTCCCGTGAGGCAACATGAAGCACCATTCTAATGGAGATGGTCAGTTTACTTGAGGGAGGAATGTAGAATTCAAGGACAAAGAACTCTGACTTAGGATTCTGCTACTTCTCTCTTGCCCCTCAGGAGGCTGAAGGGAAGGGTGAGGAAGGGGAGAATCTGCTAACTGGAGCCTGAGGAGTTTGAACATTTCTCTTCTTCTTTTTAATGAAAGGGAAATAAAGTTCCCTGATAAAATTTTAGGGTGGATTATTAACTGGATCTGACCGAACCACAAAGTCTCCTGAGGTCCCACAACTAAGTAGAATGATCCAGAGTTTCAGATGTATGAAAAGAAAAAGAAGTGGTCACCTAGTCAAAGATCATGGCACCAAAGCCAAAAAGATATCCTTCAGAGATCCCAACTCCCTTATTTTGAGAAGAGGAAACTGATATTCAGAGAAGGTATCATAGAGTTAAAGACAGAAAGGACTTCAGAGAGACTAGCTAATCCAATTTGCCCATTTTACATAGGAAAAAAACTGAGACCCAGAGATTGGGTAACTTGTCAAAGGTCTTATGGTTAGGAACTTGGGACCTCTTACTCCAGAACCAGGACTCATTCCACTATGGTAGTTCTGGTAAGTGAGAAATCCCTTCACTGGACCTGTACTTCAACATTGCTCCCAACTGAACAGATGATTAAAGAGATATTACTGTTTAGGGACAGGAAGCAGCCTGAAGCAGTTCATTGGAAATGGACACAGTTGACCCCAAAATCAATGGTTCATCTTCACATCTTACCACTCCTCTCTTCCCCCAACTCAGCCTGAAATGAGATTCCACCTTATTTCCACCTTATGGGATCCTTATTTCTCATCAAGGTTCCCCTCAGGTGCTATCACCTTCTGAACATTTCTCTGACCTTTCCCAGATCCTGCTGCTCTCCCCCTGCTCAATTCTTCTCATTCTCTGTATAGCTATGTGCATACCATATATATTTTCAGGCAGGCATGCAATATCCCTAAGTGGCAAAACCTAGCAGGCTAAGATCGTGTGACACTTTTGTATGGTCTAATCCACAGTGGGGAGGCACTTCACTGCTGAAGTGAATCACAAGTCATCCAAGGTGCCCTACAGTTCCCTCTTCTTCTTCCTATCCTAAAAGCTTTCTACTCAGTAGGTAGCAATTACCAGGAGACAGCTTTCAGACCAGTGAAAAGAACTTTTCTGAAGCATCAAGAGCTGTCCAGAGAGGCCTTAGCCTTCCTTAGGGAACCAGGTTAGGGGTAGGAGGGAGGGACCATACACCTAGGCTTGCCAAGGATGCTGAAGCCAGCTCTTTCACAAAGTCTGTAGACACTAAAGGGTTGATTCATTTTCTTTGAGGCAGCCTTTAGCTTCTTCACCGATGAAAGGGAACCTCATGGTTGAGAGAGTGCTTTACTGGTGACAGAATGTTGGCTTGGCCTTTACTTCCTTCTCCCTGGGGAAAGAAGTCTTCACTTACTGTTGGAGCAAATCAGGTTTCTTCCCTCACTGTGCCCAGCCCCCACTCTGCCTTTTCCACATTGGGAACCAACAAAATGAGAACGAATCCTGAATGGATCATGGGCTCAATGGTATGGTCACAAAGGATAATCAATGACTTTCATGTTCATGGGTAAATTGAGTTCAAGAGTTTGGGATGCCCAAGGAGACAAGGTCTGGTGGAGACCTTCCTTTTCCTCAACCCCCACTGAAAAACATTCAGCAGATTCTACTGGGTTGGAGGTGGGAAAGAGATTTATGTAATGAGGCATACTCCTTGCAAAATTGCTAGGTGGGGGAAGAGGGAGAGGTCCATGTACCATCACTGCACTTGGTAGGATAACCTATCCTGGCTTGACAGGGAGGACACAACCAAAAAGAAACCCCACTCTTCCCTACAGTGTCACCTTTCATCAGATCAGGCCAGGCTGCCAGATCATCTTCACCTTTCCTTCAATGAAGGTGACAATTTGTCTAGGTATTGTGTGGAGGGGTAGTGAGACAAAAAAGAAAAGGAGTTGAGGTCTTTTTATGAAGGGAATAAAAGAATGAAACATTGAGTAAAAAGGTTTACCAGAGGTTGAAACTATACCAACCACTATGCTAAAGAGTAAAAATACAAGTTCAAACTTAAAGAAAACTACTCCCACTCCCTTTTCTCATGGGAAAAGACAATCAAAAATGGGTGGATGAGGTGAGAAGATCCCAAAGTTAGGAGCAGGTCTGGGATGAAGGAAGGCCTCCTGGTCTGGGTTCCTCCACAAAATGGTGACCCCAAATGAAATTCGCCAAGGAGAGAGAAGGGTTGGCCCCGAAGAGAAATGTTGCAGGATGGGAAGACTACAGGACTTGAGGATACCTCCAGGATGTGAAGAGACATGATTCAGAAATGACTCGGCAGGAATACAGTCTCATCCAATAAAGAGATTAGCCCATTAGGGTTGAGGGTCTAGATATCACTTCAGACCCTTAATATTTTTCTTAATCCATCTCAGACTACTAGCGCTCCTTCCTGACTCTCTCCCTTCCTCCAGACCTGCCTTCTCCCCAGTGGCCTAATGGAATTACAACTTGGTGGATAACTGTGATGGTCAAGGTTAACTATCTCAGGAGCACTACAGGGTAACAGCTCATTCTCCTTTCCTCTTCTGGATCCTTCTACAGAGTCAAATTCTCACTCAATCAACCCTAGTTACAATTCTGTAAGACAAAGGATCTGAATTGTGACAGTGGTAAATTAGGCCTATGCCCACCAGTTCTTGCTTTGTGAGTATGCTCAATATTTGAAAGGAAGATGCATTCTCAGAGCAAGCAGGAGCCTGTGGGTAAGTATATTGAATAATATTCAGGAGTCTCAGGTAGCTCCATCTCTCCTTCCTTAAATGTGCTGACCTCACCTGGCCCCTTGTGGGCAGTCTCTGATCCTGTTTATCCTCAATCTTTTCATTGTGGGGTACAGAATGAAGTACCCAGTCTTACTCAGGGAAAGGACTGAAGACTTGGCCACCAACCAGAGTGGCATATGGGGGCGTAATCTTTGACTTTCATCCTATTCTAGCATTTGAGGACTTGAGATTCTGGTCTTACACAAAGCAGTCAGTAACTTGCCCTAGGGAGAGGATTTGACTTCTAAGTCCTAGCTATTCCCTCCACCCCCAGCTCAGCTGATAGGATCCTAGGATCATAGATGACTTTGGGAGGTTTGGGAAGGAAGGTGAAATGCTTTGTGGCTCTTCTTTCTATCCTGTCATATGGACATTTATGAGATGCTACCTGTGTCTCCTGGCTGATAGTTAAGGGGAAAGTTGTTTATGGAGGCTTGCAAGTGATGGCAATAGGAATGGAATTATACAATAGAACCCTTTGAAAAGTATTTTGAAAAGTACAGAAGAGTCCCACTCTGGTGTGTACTATTTGATTACATCGTCCAGTCCTCCCCAATGTGAATATAATTTGGGAGGTTTCCTAAAGGACATGCTATCTGACTGGCACAAACTAGAAGGGTTGGAAATACTCAGGATATGACTTTGTCCCTCAATCCAAAACAAAACAAATTCAAACTTGTGAGCATATATTCATGGAAGTAGCAGCCCATGAAATAGAAATTACAACATGGCTCTCAGCCCTCTGTTATCTCTGCTAAAAACCAGAGGTTGAAAGTTTTACTTTAGCTATTAATGTTGTAAATGTGAGATGCTTGACCAAATGGATATCCTAGTTAAACTGCGTTAAATCCATCTGAATAATCTCAATATAAAAGAAATCAGAAAAAAACCTAATAACTTGATGAAAGCATGGCCCACAGGTTCTCCTTGGGAAAGGAAAGTTCCATGGTTTGACAAAAGGAAACAAGAAATATATCTGAGAATGGATTAGGGGAAAAAGTGGTCTTAGATGTCATTTCTCTAGAGTTGGCATTTAAAAAGAGGGAGAGAATGCAACTCTTTTCCCTCATTGGATAACCAAGGGTGAATTCCAAAGAAAACTGTTCAAACAAGATGGAAATCTTTCTCTTCAGTCCTATTAAAGCCCACTGACAGAGAAGGCAAGGTGAAAGACAATGATTTCCTGACCCAGTAACTAGAAGCAAGTGAATAAATGAGAAGAAAATGGCAAATCTCCTTTTAGTTCAAAGTCCAAATGAGTAGAAGACTGAAAGAAAGACTATGGTGAGAAAACGACAAGGTGTCCATTGAAAGGACTCCTTTCTGACTTACTCAAAGCATTTATTCAAAATCACTATGGGTAATGGGCCAAAGAAAAGATATAGAGACTGCTGTAATTTTAGATGTTTAATTAATGTGAATCAATGACCCATGTCATGTAAATCCAAGGGCCCAAAAGAGCCAAAAAACTGCTTAAGCAACAATGTAATTTATTTGACAAGCAAGTGAAGAAAGATGATGGCAAGCTTGCCTTAGAATATATACACTGATTTATAAAACTGTATGAGGGAGCATGATGATTGAATTTATCTAGTATCTACCTACTGGAACAGAGTAGAAGTTTAAAGAAGATTCCTTGAGGAGACTCAAATAGACTTCTCTCAGCCCTTCTCTGTCTTAGAATTAGTGTGGGTTCATCTGATTTTGGATGCTTAAAGGCATCCCAAACTCATCATGGCCCAAAGAGAGAATCCCTTCTCTTTCCCTCCAAACCCTCTCCTCTTCAATCCTCCATCACTGTTGAGGACATCATCATTCTCCTAGTCATCCAGTAACTCAGTGTTATGTCTATCTTTGATTCTTCACTTACTCATACCATCACCACTGCACATAACAGATTAGATTCCAATTTTTTTCAATTCTTCATATCTCAAATCCACTCCCATCTCTCTACTCCCATAGCCACCTCCCTGGTTGGAGTCATCCCATCTCACCTGGACTATTTTGCATTATCCTTTTAACTGCTCTGTCCATAACCACATCTTACCTCCCTAATTCATTCTCCCCTCAGCTCCCCAAAGTGGCATTCTCCAAGATCAATTCTGACTCACTCATTGTCCTGCTCAAGAAGTTCCAATGGATCCCTATTGCTAAAATATCAGGTAGGATCACCTTCCAGCTCACACAATCTGGTTCCAGTCTCCTTTTCCAGGTTAATTGCAGGGAGCTCATTCCCTTTCCTCCTAAACTGACCCCTGCACACCTGTTGCCCTCACCCAACATTCAATCTTAGGTGCCTATACCTTCACACTGGCTGACCCTGATTCCTGGAATTCCCTCACTATCTCACCTTCACCTATTGGAATCAATTCTCCTATCTCAGACCTTTCCTGCTTTTCCCAGAGACCAATCAGTCTTCTGACATTATTACTGTAGCTTACATATATATATTTGTACTCTGCTGCTGGAGCCCTTCCAGAACCAACTCAGCAAAGGTCTATGGGTTCAAGCTGAGCCCTCATTAGCATACCTTCTCTATATTTTTACATGAACATGAAGACTCTATTTGGATCAGGATTCTTCACTTGGAATCCAGGGACCCAAAGGAACCAGAGAAGAGGTTTCAGGGAATACATGAACTTGGATAGAAATATATACATATATAGTTCCACTAACTTCTCACTGAAATTTGATGTTTTCTCCAATTATGAAAGTGGTCAATAGCGATCATTCTGAGATGAGAACCATAGACTTCACCAGCTGACATGAATCTATATGAAAAACAAATGGTGAACAACTCCTGCCAGAGAAGAATGTATATTGTCTGAGAGGGAGAAGCTCTTGGTTGGGGGCTTTTCCTCTTGATTCTCTCAGAGTAAGAGGAAGATGTCTGTAAAATACTTTCTTTAAGGTCAAGCCTCTTTGCCTTCGGTGTCCACATATGTTGAATCATCTCATAATGGACAAATTGTTCCCCAACCTAGAAAAGAATGTCAAGGATGGTACGGATGATTAAAGTTCAAATGTAGAAAGGGGTCTAAGAAATGCAAATTAAAACTCCTCTGAGGTTTCATCTCACACCTATCAAATTGGCTAAAATGACCAAAAAAGGTAAATGATCAGTGTTGGAGAGTGGGATGTGGGAAAACTAGGGTCCTAATGCAACTGATCCGATCATTCTGGAGACCAATTGGAACAATGCCCGAAGGACAATCGAACTGGGCTTGCCCTTTGATTCAGCAATCTAGGTTTGTAGACCAAAGAGTTATTAAAAAAGAGGGGAAAGACCCATATGTACAAAAACATTTATAGCAGCTCTTTTTGTATTGGCAAAAAATTGGAAATTAAGGTAATGCCCAACAATTGGGGGATGGTTGCATAAGTTAGGGTGCATGAATGTGATAGAATGATAAATGTTCTTTAAAGACATGATTGGGTTGAAAAACTTGAAAAGACTTGCATGAACAGATGCTGAGTGAAGTGAGCAGAACTAGGAAAATGCTTCTCGTTAAAGGCAACATTGTGAGATGATCAACTGTGGTGGACTTAACTTCTCTCAATGATCAAGGACAATTCTTTGTTTTTTTAGGATCAAGGACAATTCTAAAAGACTTGTGATGGAAAATTTCATCCACATCCAGAGAGAAACTATGGAGTCTGAATGCAGATCAATGCATATCATTTTTCACTTTTTAAAACTTGTTTTACATTTTTTCTCTCTCATCTTACTTATTCCCTTTACTTTTGATTCTTCTTTCACAACATGACTAATATGGAAATATATTAAATATAATTGTGTATTTGTCACCTATAACAGATTACTCACTGTCATGGGAGGGGAGAGGGAAGGAAGAATGGTAGAAAAAATGTGAAAATCAAAAGCTTGCAAAAAAATGAATGCTGAAAGCTATCTTTGGAATTGGAAAAAACAAAATAAAATAACATTAAAAAAAGAAAGGGATCTCAAAGATCATTCAATACAACCCCCGTCTTCTACTTTTCAGAAGAGGAAACTGAAGTATAGAAATATATTGAATATATACTGAAATAAATTGCTTAGAAGCAGGATTCTGACAGGATTTGAATCCAGGTCCTCCTGACTTCATTCAGTATGTTCTATCCTCTATGTGATCAGGGAATAAAAGTAATTTTACTAATTAATTTACTAAATCCCTGGATTTAATAAGGGATACACACATACACACAAAACACACTTACTTTATCCATTGGCCCTTTATCCATGATTCCAGATATATCTGCCTTTCCTACAACTGAATTTGGTGACCTGGGACCCAATCATCCAAGTTCACTGGACCTCACTCAGCCTGTGCCTTCTCTAGTGGGTACTCTGATATTGGTATGATTCCACTTCCCTCTGCCTGGAAGTGAATCTCATCTTGGGGAGATCTAGTATCTGGACTAGTATTTTCTCCCCTCAAATAGTTCATTTCCCATTGAGTTAAAGGATCCTTCCAAGTGCTGCTTGCATATTAGCATCAGTCACTCCCTGAACCTATTTTATTAAAATGAGATCCTTTGAAATTTAAGGTAAGGAAGACCATGGGTCACCAAGACCTACCTTTCCTACTAGAACACACCACAACATTCTGGGGATTTAAACCACAACATTCTAGGGGCCAGGAGCATTAAACAGGTAGAACTGTTCAGATGGTTTGTATGGAGTTGGGTTGCAAACTGACATCAACCACCTACTTTGAGGAAACCCCTTAATGTGCTGAAGAAGCTGATTCCTTGCTGATCTCTGCAATGTCACTATAATTATGAGTTTAATATTTAAAATTTGTTGATTTCATATTTGCATGCATGTATGCTAACTAAAATTAATGAATTTTAATTGCATACACCAATTACAACATCAGACTCATTTCCCAACATATTATTCCTCACTGATTATGTATCCTGTAAGATTGCTTTAATTTTTCATTCTATGCTTTAAAGTCAAAGAATAATATGTATTTCTAATTAAGCACGCTTCCATCGCTCACCACTGATTAAATCACTCTTTCATGTTTGATGACACAAGCCACCCTTATTTAACTCCCCCACTGACAGAGAAAGCCTCTCAGCTTATTCCCTGGTCACCCTCTGGAGCCCGGGCATCCTGTCTGGGATTCCACGAGTCTCTTTTGTGCCCTGAGCTCATTCCAACACTGGCAAAGACTGGTTCTCTCTTTGGGGAATTATCTGGAGGCAAGATGATTGCACAAGATGAAGCAGGAAATGACTCCCCTGAGGAGTTCAGCCACTAAGGCTCTATGATTTGTGGACATCCCCCACTTTAAAAACCCAATGTATAAAATGTGAGCTTGCATGTGAATCCAGAGGCAATTTACTTTTATTGGTTAAGAATTATTTTAAAAACATTTTTTAAAAGATTATATATAAAGAAATTTGCATTGACCTTGCCCAATGTCTTTCAAATAAAATTTGATTGGTTCTAATTGGCTGTATATGCAGTTTCATGATCATTCTTCTGAAAGGTGACATCCCCTGAATTTCTCTTATGCAAGGCTTAGCCCCTCTCAGCTCATCCTCTCCCTCTCCCATTCAGTAGAAAATCTCAGAAAGACTTCTATCCCCAACAAAGGCAGGAGCCTGTCTTTAGTCACTGTTTCCAAGTTGAATTTCACTGACAACAGAGTTCCTTGGGGTCATGGCAGCAAGATCCCTGAAAGAGGAAAACTATTGTTATTCACTCAAACACAGAGGGGGGAAAAGTGACAAAGAAAGCAGGATGAAGGGAAAGGAAAATCCTTTAAAATTAGGAGGTGGGGGAGGAGGAATAAACTGATGAAAAAAGTCTATAGCAAAAGAAAGGGAAACACCTTTGGAAATCCACATATCCAAGGACCTCTTTGGCCTCTGCTTGAAAGTAGGGGAGAGAGGCACAAAGGAAAGCAATTAAAACATAGGACAAAGGGAATTGTCCATGAAAAGCAATACAGGGAACAATGCTATCAGAATGGGAAAAGCTCCCAGAAAAATACAATCATACACGTACACACACACACACACACATGCACACACAGGCACACACACACACCCCTATATACATACACACACAAATGGCTGCAAACCTGGGATTACCCCCCTCCCACTTGCCCTCAAAGAAAAAAGAAAGGGGGAGGGGAGGAGAGGAACCCTGGGGGAAAGAAGATTAGCTGAAAACAACCACAATGCAAACATGAAGCAGACAAAGACAACCACAGAAAGAAATGCTTGCCACCACTGGGGTAGAGAAAAGCAGAAGTAAGTGAGAGCCCCCAACCCTTTGAGCCTTGCTAGGCAGAATCAAGGCAGTTCGAATCAAAATCCATTTTGTCTCTCTGCAGTTATCCAGAACTGGCCCATGAGCTGAGTTCTAGTGACCTCAAGGAATAAAGGGGTAACAAAGGGGAGGGGAGAGAAATCTTGTGCCCTTCCTTTTCTAACAAGCAAATTCACAGGATGGCAAGAGCTGCCAGGTAGATCCCATGGGACATTTTAAGTTATTCACCAACTCAAGATTCTCTTGCTTTCTCTAATTGTGAAAGAGATAGAAGATTTCACACCTTCTTTGAGAAATAATGGAAGGGGTTAGTGATGACCAACTAGGTTGAGATGCCTCAAAATCTGGATTGCAACCTTTCTATGCTTGGTCAATTAGCTACTAGGAGAAGGCACATGTTCTACCTTCTCTCATAATAATCATAATAATGATAGGCAGCTAGGTGGTGCTGTACTTGGAGCACCAGGCTGGGAGTCAGGAAGACCTGAGTACACATCTTGCCTCAGACACTAGCTGTATGATCTTGGCCAAGTCACATAACCCTCTTTATCTCAGTTTCCTCATTTGTAAAATGAACTGGAAAAGGAACAAACCACTCCAGTATTTTTATTTTATTTTATTTTTAAAAGTATTTTATTTTTCCCCAGTTACAGATCCAGAAAATTTTTAGCATTCATTTTTATAAGATTAAATTTCAATTTTTTCTCCTTCCCTTCTTCACCTCCCCTTTTCTGAAAAAAAACACAAGTAAGAATAAAGAATAAAGAAAAATAATTGTAAAAAATAAATACTTCAATCTGCATTAAGTGTTCATTAGTTCTTTATCAGGAAATGGATATCGGTTTTTCTTTTGTGAGTCCTTTGTATTTGTTGAATCATTTTGTGGTTGAGCAGAGATGAGTCATTCATAGTTGATGATCACACAGCACTAATGATATTGTGTCCATTCTGCTCATTTCACTTAGCAACAGTTCATTCAAGTCTTTCCAGATTTTTCCGATATCTTCCTGTTCATCATTTCTTTTTTTATTAGTTTTATTAGTTTCAAATTATTTTTATTTAATTTTAAACTTAAATACAAAAGAAGAAAAACAGCATTGTCATATGCACAGGAAAACATGAGAGAATCCAGAATATAAAGCAATGAATTTCCATTTCAAGAAAGCCTGGAGAATGAATAGCCCACATTAGATCCCAAATTGTTCCCT
This sequence comes from Macrotis lagotis, assembly GCF_037893015.1. Classification (NCBI taxonomy): domain Eukaryota; kingdom Metazoa; phylum Chordata; class Mammalia; order Peramelemorphia; family Peramelidae; genus Macrotis; species Macrotis lagotis. The sequence continues at coordinate 195,957,996 of NC_133665.1, forward strand.
CGTAAGTTTTCTTCTGTTCTCTGCTGTATACTCTTTATTTTTTTCCCTCCTACTCATCCCCTCAAAATAAAGTATAGATATATACATGCGAATACATATACATACCTATCAATAAACACACACATATATATATATAGCAATATATGTATGTCCACATATCCACATATCCACACATATGTACACATAGAAAGATCAATGCATATACACAGACATCTTCATAAATATCAACATATTTAGTTTGTGTATTTCTTATCTTTATAGCATTTCCTAAAATCAACAACCCCTCCTGAGTCCTCTGCTTGACTTCTACTTTCTATCTTGCCCTTCTATCTTGACCAGTAGAGGGAAAGAAGAGAGTGGGGAAAACTGCTTGAATCTTACTCTCATCGGATTTGACTCTAAGAGGGAATATCCCTCAGTTGGATTTAGAAATTTACTTTAACCTTCAAGTATTAGGAGGGGGAAAGGGGGAAGGGAAGGAGGGACTAATAGATGGGAAGGAAGAGAGAGAAATGGAAAAGAGAGAGAAGGTAGGGTGGCTGATAAAAGGGAGAACAGATTGAGGGAAGCAATATTCAGAAGGAAAACATTGGTGAGGAAGGATAGAGTGGAAGGAGAGAAAAAAGTATAAATGGAGGGCAGATAGTTTGGAAGGTAATAAAAAGAGAGTAATTATACTGTAAATATGAATGGACTGAACTCTCCCATAAAACAGAAGCAGCTTACAGAGTGGATAATTTCTGGAAGATGCCATCCAGATCCTCCTTTGGATTATGGCTTTCAGTTGTCCAATGATTCTGATATTCTCTCCCTTGACCCTATTTTTTCCAGTTATTTATCCCATGAGATATTTTACATTTTCCTCCATTTTTTCAAATTTTTGAATTTGTTTGATTCCAGTTGTCTCCTAAAACTATTAGCTTCCACTAGCTCAGTTTTAACTTCTAATGCGTTCTCTTCCTCAATTAACTTTTGTGCCTATTTTCCCATTTGGTCCATTGTACTTTTTATGCAATTGTCCAAATTCTTGATTCCTTTTTCATAATTCTCTTATATCACTCTCATTTCTTTTTCTAATTTTTCTTCTGCCTCTATTATATGATTTTTAAGCTCCTTTTAGAGATTTTCCATGAGTGATTTCTGGGCTTGAGACTATTTCCCACTCTTCTTTGAGGTTTTGCACAATGTTTTGACATTGTTAACCTCTTCTGAGTCTGTGTCTTGGCCTTCCTCATCATCATGATAACTTTTTATGATCATATTCTCTTTTTTGCTCATCGTTCAGGATACCTTTATCCTTTCTTTAAAATTTGGGCTCTACTCTCAGGGTGGAAGTGGCACTGTCTCTGGCTTATTGGGCCAATGGCTACAAGCCTTGACCTTTCACTGCGGGGTTGTAATAATGTTGCCTGGGGTCCACAGGAGACCTTTATGTCTGGTGATATGCTGAAGGGGTAGAGTAGGCCATGGTTGGTATTACTAGAGGCTGGAGAGGTCTGGCAGTTTATCTAGTACTGAAATGTGGTCCTAGTGATAGTTTATGATACATGCTGAGGCTGGGACTATACTAAAGCATATGGTGGTCTGGTCACTGGTGGACACCTGCTTGCCCAGGGCTACACTGAAGCACATGGTGGTTCTTGAAGTTGTAGTCTGCTGGTTCCACAGCACGTGGGGGTGGGGTCTTGGTGTTGGCATTTGCCTTCTTCACCTACTGCTCAGGATCTTCCATTGGTTTGTTGAGCCAGAGCTTGTTGCTAGTTTGCTGGAATGCTTCCTGTCTGGGACTGTGCTCCCCTGTTCCCCTTTTCTAGGCTGAGATAGACCTTTCTTTTAGTTCTTCCATTCTTGTGCTAGAATATTGTTTCACCCCATCTTTTTGCTGATTCTGCTGTTTCAGGATTTGTTTTGGGGTGTTATTTTATGGTTCTTTGGAGATGAATATGGGAAAGCTACAGCAATTTATTACTTATTCTGCCATCTTGCTCCTGGAAATAGTGTTTTACTTCAATAGTTTCACCTAGAAAAACCCAAATGGGGTTACAAAGAGTTAGATGGAATTGCAAAACAACTGAACAACAGAAAACAATAAAAAAAGTGTTTAGGTAATGCCTACTATGCAGGCACCAGACATTGTGCTACGTATGTTACAAGTATTATCTTATTTAATCCTTATCACAATCTTGAGATATGGGCATTGTTATTATGCACATTTTACAATTGAGGAAGCTAAGGCAAACAGATTAAATGACTTGCCTAGGTTTCACACAGCAAGTAAGAATTTGAGATTGGATTTGAATTCAGAACTTCCAAATTCCAGTCCTACTGCTCTGTCCCAGAAACACTTAGCTATTCCTATCAACCCAAAGGAACTGTGCTCAGTGTTGAGTTACCTTTATGTTGGCCCTTTGCTATTTCTCTTATTTCTCCACTTTTTGTGTGTGTTTGGGTCACTCTGTTTTCAGTTTGCATAGAGCAAAATGGGTGTAAGAATTAGATTTGAAGTCAATAAGATTTGGGTTTGAATTCTGCTTTTCCCATTTGGTCCATTCTACTTTTTATGCAATTGTTCAAATTCTTGATTCCTTTTTCATAATTCTCTTATATCACTCTCTTTCTTTTTCTAATTTTCCCATTTGGGAATTCTGCTTCTAGCCATTAACTCCAGCCAAGTTCCTTAACTTATGTGTGTCTCATGTCCTCATCTGTAAAATGAAGGTATTGGATCAAATGTCATCTGAGGCTCCTTCCATCTTTTAATCTATGACACTTCAGCTATGATTTTAAAGAGGTGAATTCTGTCCAACTGTGTCCAAGAAACCATTCCTCTCAAATAGTTTTAATAATAATGGGGTAAGAACACAGCCTCAGATTGTGTTTTCTCTTCTTCAGGGAGAGCTGATAAGACCTTGCTCACCCAGGGGGGCGCAGGTAGCCACTTTCTGTGCCTCAGAAAGTCCTGGAGAGTTTCCTACAGCACTGAGATGGTCCTACATCATCTTGTGTCCAAGGGAAGATGGAAGCCAGAACTTCTGGACTTTGCTGCTGCCTCTGACAACTACAAGTACAATAACATTGTGTAGGACTTTAACATTTGCAAAGGAATTTTTGTAAAAATAAAATAACTTGTCCAAAAACAGACTGAGATCTTCCTAATGCCACATCCAACACTCTCCCCATTATGCCATGCTGACTCTCTCTCTCATCTCAGTAGAAACATTCCAAAATGAGATCCAAATTTTCTCCCTTTTATTCAGCTGACAATTAATAATCTTTGACACCAGCCACCAGGTTGTTTAGAATGTTTGTCGGGGGAAGTCAGCTTCCTTGTCTCTTGGTAGGTGATGGCATATCAGTCCCTGTGCACTAATCCAAGTCTGCACCTACTTTCTGGGTCAGATCAGCTCATGAAGCCAGTCACTGATAATTTTCAGATGCACCCAAACATTTCCTCTGATTGAAGCTCTGGCCTCATGTCTGGTGGTTGCAATTCATCCCTGGTGTGTTCATTTTCTTCTTGGCAGAACTAGCAAGAAGGCCGCTGATTAATACCCCCTGATTATTACTGAACTGTCAGATTCAAAGGCTGGGCTCCCAGGAGATAATACCTGCAAAGCACCATGGGAATTGGAGCTCAGGTTCTCATTGGAGAACTCCCAGCTTCTACTCAGGGGATTTTCTTTCATCTGGATATAACCTTTTGAGAATAGGATCCCTTTTGGTTCTCAGGACAATCTTATGAGAACATAAAAGCAAGACAAAGAGAAACACAAGTCAGGACAACCAGAGCTTTGCCCTGGGGTGCCGAAATTGAATGGACACTAGTAGCACTTAGAGTCCTTTGGCAGCCCAGATATCACTGAGTTCACTGCCTAGTTGGTAAAAGTGGTATTAATTCAAATACCAGAAAACATGTTTCCTTTATCTTAATGGTACATCCCAATCCCTTACTCAGCATGCCCTGAAACAGTCTACCATTCATTAAATAGCACACTGAGATCAGTATTTAGCGATTCCAACGAAGATGATGAATTAAAGTCTACTCAAGGGACTAAGTCAGCTTGTTAGAACCAGACACCCAGCAGGAACTTCCTAGTGGTTCTTCCCAGGGAGTTAAAGAGCAGATGGTCACAGCTCATGATAAGTGTCTGGAGGTCATGAATTCAGTCAACTGCCTCTTCACCATCTCTATGACAAGCAAACTCTGCTCTTGGACTTCTAATCCTTATCTTCTTAATTGGAAAAAAAAATACCTTACCCAGTTCATACTTCCAGGTGTGATTCATTTCCAGACAAGAAGAAAAAAAGAGGAAGAGAGGGATAAGAAGAGAAGTAGAAAGAAGAAGAAAGAAGAAGAAGAAGAAGAAGAAGAAGAAGAAGAAGAAGAAGAAGAGAAGGAACAGGAGGAGGAGACAAAAAGAGGAGAAGAAGGAAGATACCTTTACAAGGAAACATGGTGAGTTGGGAATTGTGAAGAAATCAATGACTTCATATAATAAGGTAAAATCTGGGATAATTATGGGACAAATTGAAAGAGGCAAAGGGAAAGGACTCAAACTGAAGGGAAATGGTATAAACTGAAGAAAGGATTCAAGAATGAAAGAGTGAAAAAAAGAAGTTGAGCTGAAGGAAAAGAGCAAGGTAGAGGTGAAAAGTCAGGTTAAACCAGAAGGTTTTGAGTAGGAAGCTATGTTTGACAGTCTATTGTGGTGATCGGGTTGATTTGCTAAGAAGAAGCACATGGCTGAAATATGATTAGAGAAAGTGATGCCTAGGAAGAAGAAATCAAAGCTAAACTCTATGTGTGTGAGAGAGACAGGGAGAGGGAGAGGGAGAGGGAGAGGGAGAGGGAGAGGGAGAGGGAGAGGGAGAGGGAGAGGGAGAGGGAGAGGGAGAGGGAGAGGGAGAGGGAGAGAGAAGAGAGAGATGTGATGGGATTGTTCATTCAGAAGATATTCTGGTGAGGAAATAAGAGATAGAGAACAAGTGTGGTGTAGAGAGTGTGGGTGGAAAATAATGGACCAAAACAGAAGCACTGTTCTCATTGTAATGTGTCACATAGCAGGACAAAAACTGGAAATGGGTGAGTCATTATGAAGTACAGCCCCATCTTGGCATGCATATATTCCTTATCAATGTCAATTCTATAAAGTATACACACACAAACACATACACACACAGAGAGATAGAGAATAAAGATAAGGCACTTCCATGATAGATATATTATCTAAAAGGCCAATATTTACAGAACTGTGGAGAATATCTTCATTTGTATGAAGCATTCTTTCAACACTCAAAAGAGGGGGAGGTGAAGAAAGGCTTCTCTCTTGGATCTGATTCTCATCAGCAAGAAGAAAATAATTGTTAGGGTAGAATCTGAAGAAGCAGATAGGGAGGAAACTAGTCCATCATGGCCATGTGATAAAAATGAACAACAGAGTCAGGCAGACAGTAGTAACTTCAACTTTGGGAGAGTAAGTTTCAAAGGGTTCAGAGCAAGGAGAAATGGGACTTCATGCAGTCATTCCAATTCCCAAGGGGAAGTCAGAGCAAGTTATGTGAGAAGAGAAAAGATCCTGAATAGGGGAAAATTCAAAAGCTATCTAAGAAAAGCTACATAAAGCATTCATCAATCAACTTAGATTTTAAAAGACATGTATAAAACAGGAAAACAGGAATATCTTTGAGACAATGACCACAAAGTTGTGGCATGCTCCCTTCTGTAAGAACAGAGTAAATAGTTAGGTCAAGGTTAAAAAGTTGAGGGTGTTGGAAAAAAACAAAGATGACTGGGGAAGGGGTGAGGAAAAGTGATTTATAAAACTCTGTTGAGTGAAAAGGCGGGGAATGAATAATGATTAGAACTGACACTCAAAGAAGATGGACTGATGATGACAGATGGCATAGAGAGGACAGAACTACTCAGTATTTGGACTGCTTTTTCTACTCCAAAGTTGAAGTCACAGGATCTGGTAGTCTATGGCAATCAATCCCTTATTCTTTACCTGCCTTCTCTGTTTGCCTAAGGTTGCCTCTGCAGGAAGCCTGACTTCTCACAAGGGCAAGGTGAGTGCCCATTAGTTATCTGTTATTGGATTTTCAGACACATCCCAGCTACTACAAGGACAAATCTATTTTTGATCCTAATCAAGTTTCTCCTGAAAGAGGACATTAGGAAAGCTTGATCCAATGTGAAGAAATCAAATATGGGGAAATTTGTTTATTTTGGCAGTGAACTCACCATTTTACATTTATCTCAACCAAACACCATCTAATCAAATATGATCTTTAGTCTAATGAGCTTCCTCTCTCCAATGTCTAGGCCAAATCTTCCCTTGTTGTCATTCTCCTGTTGTTGCTGCTACTAGGTACTGCTGCTTCTCACCTGCTCTCAAAGTTCTCCATGGCCTTCTGTTCACAAGGTCAATGACAATTGAAGGAAAACACAAGAGAGACAAGGATAGTCAAGAGAATTAGCAGAATTCTGTCTAATTGAGTCCACAATCCACATATGCCCTCATTATGCTGGGGGGAAAAGAACTTCTCTGTCTCTCCCAGATATTATACCTCAGGAGATGGAAAACAGAATGACAGAGTGGATCATAAGTCAGAATCATCTTTGTTAATACATGTAGAAAGAGTCTTTTTTTCTGATGTTGGGAATGGGTCTAGCATATCATTGGAAGTCCTTTCCAAACTGGATCACCACATGACTAGGAACATCTGTGAAATCAACTTCATTACCTTCAATGCCCTAACTCAGAGCACATGCTTCTCAGGATGCCCTCTGTTGGATCATTGAGGTATGAAAGAAAATCAGCTTTTGACTAAAAGAAGAAAGATCAGAAAAGTAAATGGAATTTTGGTACCATGGATAAGCAGTGATATTGAGATAATTTCAATATTGGGATAATTTCAAATTGCAAGCATTAGATTGATTCCAGTGATTAGCAAGAAAACTGGAATAAAGTAATTATATTGATTTTTATTATATTAAAAATTTATATTTTTGCATGCTGTGATATGATTTTAATATATAACATATCTTCACTTTGTTTCAATCACTTATACCTCCTTTTGCTATCAAGTTACATGATTTTGAGATATAGTTCTTAATTCTTCTTTATGAAAATCCACTTCAATGTGTCTATCTGGTAAAGACTCTGTTTTCCCCGAGTATAAAACTTAGAGTCTATAGCCTTTCAATGAAATTTAAAACAAGTGATTTTACAGACCACTGATGTTATTTATTTGCATCTCTCAGATATATTTCTCAACATTTATGATAGGTAACCTGGTATAAAGTTATGTTGTATCCCATTCAACTTTTCATTCTATAATAACATTCTCACCTGAGCTCATCCTTTACTCAATAGGGACAAAACTTTCAGACCCACTTGGAGTAAAAATCCCTTAAATATATTGGGATGGGTGTCCCACAGTTTGGTGAATATGTTCAGATCTAACTGGTCTACATGGAATGCTGACAGTGGCTTGGTATAGACTTGAAAGAAAACATGATTTTCATCAGTGAAAATTTAGTTTTTCCCCCATCTTCAGGATTCCTGTCTTTGTATTGCATTGTGGAATTTTCCTTATCCCACCCCAGCTTCTTGTCACCCTACCAAGTCCCAAAGTCCCCTTAGATTGCTTTTGTATTTGGCCTAGAGCAATGTATATACACATTGTCTTATTGGACAGGACAGCACAAGAACTGTGCCATTTGTCTCCAAGTCAGCCCAGCGTCACCTAGACATGGTGATAGTATAGCAGCAGCAGTAGCAGCAAGATTTAAAACTGAGGTAGATAGAGAGGCTCAGGGATGGAGCAAGAAAGAGGTTGCATTTGAACCCAGGGCTTTCTGACTCTAGACCCAGCACTCTATGTACTGTGGTTCCCCAATAGTCTCATTGTGAAGCTTGGTAATTGTTAAGAAATATGTTTAACTCTCTATCCCTCCTCCACATCCTTAATTCAGATGCACACACACACACACACACACACACACACACAACTCCACATTCCAACTCAGCAAACAACATACCACAGACACCACATACCATACATAAACCACACATATAACCATATATCTACCACACACTGCACACCTAACAGACGTGCATACAACATACATGCCATATAAATAGAGGTCCCATACACATATACCACACACAGACATTCACACATATAAACTTCAAACACTTAGTTGTCATTAGGTAAAATGTTATAACTGAAAGATGCAAAGTCTAGCAGTTTCAGTCTAGGAGAGAACTGGGGGAGAATTAGGGAAGGAAAGTGAGGGGAGGAAAAGGAGATAGACAGAAAGGGAGGGGAAGATTGGAGGGGATCCACACAGACAACAGAAAAACCAATCTATATTCTTAGGTGGAAAGTGTAAACATGGAAGGCTGATTTACAACCTTAGAAGGGGCTTAGTGGGGAAAGGAAGAATTGACAGTGGCTTTAGAAGGACATGGGGGCTTACTTCAGAGACCCAGTTTCCTGATTTTTAGAAAACCAGCACAGTAAGAACATGAATGATGGTCCCCAGGGATCTAGTCTCATCCCCTGAAGTAGGAACCAGAGTGAGGCATCCTCAACTCTTTTCCAACCCTTGTACATCATTTAGCAGAGTATACTATGCTCCAACCTCAGAGTTTGGGAAACAAAGAGCATGGGTGTCCTCCCTCAAATGCAGGCTACGGGGCAAATGTCCTCTCTTTCAAGGGGAAAAAGCACTGGAGGATGTATCTATGAGCATGCCCATCTATGTGCATGCTTAAACATATATATATATATATATATATATATATATATATATATATATGTGTATATATATATATATATATATATATATATATATATATATATATACACCATCTGTACATGCATGTCTATGTATAGATCACCAGTAAGAAGGTAAGTTAAAACTTTGTTCTGCCTCCAGAGAGCTATGAAAGATGATGGTTCCTAGGTAGAGGAAGAAGCTCAGGTTTGGAGGGATCAGAGGACAGTTCAAGTGAGCTCCTGGACCAGAACCAGGTCTCTTGTTCCCCTGAAGTCAGCAATAAGCAAGAACCACTTATTAAGCTTCCACTACTTTCCAGTCACTGAGCCGAGGCACCCTGAAGTTGGGTCTTCCCAAAAGCAGCAGCATAATGAATCCTAGTTCCCACTCTATCATTCCTGGCTATCTGAATCTGCTGAGGAAGTTTGAGAAATACTAATCCTGTCTAACTTAGGCTACACAAACCAAAGCAGAGTTGTCAGGCCTCATACTGGGCTCGGTTTCTGAGTTTTCATTTGCATAAGCCCTAAAACGATCCCAAAAAGAGAACAAAAGAGAGAGGCTTGTTGTTTTAAAAACTTAAATCAAGATGGTATTGATCAGTTTGGGACCACCTTCCTTAAAAGATCTCTCCCTAGTGGTGCCAAAGAGCCAGCTATAAATTAGGGATGGGGGGGGGCTCCAATTCTATGGAGTCTCTAGCCCCACATGAATAATGAATCACATTTTCCGCAGTGTGGGGTGTGAGTCACACATGCTCAGGGAGCAAAGTCACTCACTGCCAGGGAGCTAAAAATACCACACTGCCAAATGTCTGAATAGAAAGGCAAAGAATAGATTCATGTGTCTGCTCATTCCCCAAGGAAAGAGAGTATGTCAAGGCTGTCTTTGGAAGGAACCAAGAGGTCCTGAAGATCTCATCCCTCCCAGAAGGCTCCAGCAATTAAAACCTGACAGATTCCATCATCCTGAAATACCTTCCCAGGAGAGCTAAGCCTGGATTCTCCTAATTTAGGGACCTCCTCACATAGAGATCTTTACATTGTCTTGGAAGTTAATTTGGAAAATACACTGGTTTTCCTTTTTAGAAAGACAAAGCTTATCTCCTATGATTAGATACTCCAGCCAATATACTCCAGCCACTAAATACTGTATGCCAGCCAAATTGGACTTAAAGGTTTCCAAACACACTTGGTCCTAGGCCTTGAAAAACCGATAGTTATTTGCAGATGATTAGTATCCTTCCCATCAGACTTTCATTGTCTGAATGGTAAGGATCAGGTGCAGATGTTCTTCCCCACCCCTTCATACCATTCTCACCTTCTCCTCTTTCCCCTGCAGTTTGGGGATCATGGAAACAAAGGCTAAGGGTGAGACGTCATAGAACCAGGAAGCATATAGTGATCTGTACTAGAGTGTAAAAGAAATAAACTTTGGCACCTAACAATCAGGTAGAAAAGTTCAGGATGAGGACAGTAATCATCAGTGGGAATGGAAGGGTGGGACAATGAAACTATAAATGTTTATGAAGATTAGAGCCCAGATATCTCCCAACTCAGACACACTGGGTCTCAAAACAAACCATTAGTTCAGAAATACCCTAAGGATTCTCTCCTCCTAGTCATGACCCCATCTGTTGCTATGTGACACAAGGAATTCTGGGAAAGGAACTTCAAATATGAATGTTTCCTGAGTTTAGTCCCTGCATTTGGAGAAGGAAAGCTGTCCAGAGATAGGTTTACCACTTCATGTCCATTCATCCTCAGGACTTCTTGACTCTACCCTTCCCAGAACTGGAAGTTTTGTCAGGGATGGGCTCCTTTTTTATAGACAAACCAAACAGCCCAATTTTCAACCAGAAACTGCACCTTCTGCTCGTTCCTCAACATTCTAGCTCACGTTCTCATGGTGTGATGTGTCAGTGGTAGTCAAGGCTAGGCTACCCCAGACATGCCTCAGATCCACTGCCTTCCCCTAACCAAGCCAAGCAGCCAGCCAGTGCTTGTCCTCTCTCCGTGGTGCTGACTACCTCTGGGCTAGCAGCATCAAGCCAGTCTCTGATGAACTTGGTATGGCTTCATCCCCCTCCCCTTTCCATTTTGTTTATATTATTTATAATGTTGCTCCTCTCTGTATGAATCAAACAGTAACATTATCTGTGCAGATGTGGCCCTAGAAACTGATACCTCACTGACACACTTGAAGCTCATTACAACAACTGCATTGCCATGTCCTGCTGTAGAGCTTCCTTCCTAATGAGCTCAGAGGGCTTAATCTACATTTATCTCATTCATTTTCCCATACTCCATGTGTGGCTAGCATTATTAGCCTCATTTTACAGATGGGGAAATCAGAGAATCCAAACTAGAGACGATCCTTGTTGAACATGCTAGAAAGAGCTGAGCATTTGGAGTCTGAGGACTGAGATTCAAGGTTCTGAAGCTCTGGGCCAATCACTTAATGTGATCTTCCTTAGTTCCCTTTCCCCCTTGGCCTTCCCCAGAGGGTTGGTGAAAAGAGAAAATAAGCATTGCAATCTAAGTCAGCTATCTCTTGATATTGCCTCTCATTCAGGTACACACACAAATGGAGATAAGTAAGCTCAGGCAAACTGGGGCATTAGATTCCCTGTGAGATCAGTAGTTTCTAAGTGGAAGTTCCAAATTGGACTTGGGGATTGTTTTGGGATTTGGGGCACTGGACAGTGACATGGCAGCTTTGAATAAGGAAGCCAAGCAAGAAGACGAAGAAGAATTGAAGATAGGAAGAAAAGTGAGGGAGTGACCTTGGAGACAAAGGGCTCTCAACTGTGGATATCCCACACTATACTCCCTAGGAAGAAATGATTTCTATGGACTTGGCTAACTAACTGAAACCTTGGCCAGTAGATTCACATAAAAATTCTTCTGCACAATGCATTTGTCTTTTCTCTGATGGATTTTTAATACATAATATTTGAGCAAATCTAGATACTTTTATGCTAGACAAAGGAAAAAAAGAATTCCCTAAAGTTCCAGGTTTTCTCTTCTTTCTATCCAAATCTCCTTGTTTTTCTAGCACGGTGGCTCTACCACCATGATATAGGAATAGATGAAGGAGGAAGCCAGAGTTTCCAGAATCTGCCAGACCTGGGTCAGCTCACAGGCCTTGGGGCAGGAATTAGCTGTATCAACATTTTCCATGACTACTATTTCTTTGTATTGGTGTAACCCCAGGAGTAGGTCAGGGACAGGGTGACTTCATTGGAGTTATTTATGACGATCATCAATCTCCTCACAGAACTTGGTTCTCCTGATGTTTGATATTTTGACATTTCTAAATTGACTGCAGTGGATATGTTTTTCTTTTTTATACTTTTGTTTTAACTGCTGAGGAATATGACTCTCTCTAGAGATGGTTAGGGAGGAACAGATAATAACTTGTGTACTGACAGTGAGAGTAGGAGCAAGTGAGGCAGAAAGAAATCCTGGGCTGCTTGGGTATGAGAATCAGTTTGCAATGGGCATGTCGCCTTGACTGAGGGTCATTTTTCTTCTCTTCCTAGGCTGCTTAACACTGAGCAAATGAATATTTGATTGGAGATCAGGGACTTCATTGTAGAGGCAGAAACAACCTTCAAAAATGTTAGCCTTGTCATAAAATCCTCCATCATCATCTTGGGACAGTATATATCATCCCCCTCACTTCCTTGGTTTTACATCACACCAGACTTTCACAAGATCCCTATAACACCTCTTTTTATGCCAGGATTAAGGGATAAAGAACTGGATCTGAAAGGAACTAAATGACTTACCAAGAGTCACACAATGGAATTGAATAGCAGTCTTTCTGACTCCTGGTCCAATAGTATTGCCTCTCTACCAGTACTTCTCAGGGTAACAAAGACAGGAGTGATGGCAGTCATTTATTTTTTTTATTTTTAAACTGAATTTATTTATTTTTCCAACTACATGCAAAGATAGTTTTCAACCTTTTTTTTAAAGATTTTGAGTTCCACACTTTTCTCCCTCCCACCCTTCCTTCTCCTTGACAGCAAGTAATCTGATACAGGTTATCAATGTATAATTATGTTAAGGAAACTTCCATATCAAATATGTTGTGAAAGAAGAACTAGAACAAAAGGGAGGAACCATGAAAGAAAAAGAAACATAAAACATGAACAAATTTAAAAATTGAAAGCAGTCTGTTTTGGTCCGCATTCAGACTCCATACTTCTTTCTCTGAATGTGGATAGTACTTTTCATCACAAGTCCTTTAGAAATGTCTATGGTCATTGTACAACTGAGAAAACCTAAGTCTATTATAGTTGATAATCACATAATTTGGCTGTAAATGTGCTCAGTTGTCCTGATTCTGTTCACTTCATTCAGCATCTGTTCATATGAGTCTTTCTAGGCTTTTCTGAAGAAGCGTAACTCAACAGCAATACTAGTCAGAGAATCCACCTTCCTCCACCCCAACTAGTCAGATGACCATTAGACAAATAAGCATATCAAATGGTTAAAAAAGTAAATAAATGTATAATTGTTTATGACTAATCAATTTATACTTCAATCCAAAGAACTTCTAAGTGTGTGTGTGTGTGGGGGGGGGAGATAAGAAAATGTTTCAGACATTAATGTGAAATAGGATAAGGGAAATATGCTTTGGACCAGAGAACATTTTACGTTTTGGAATATGCCTAGGAGATGGTCATTTATTCTACCCAAAGGTAGTTGGGTCCAGATTCTGTCCCAATTTGAATGTTTCAAAAGCCCTTGTGTGAGATTGAAGATCCTATATAGTTGAAGGTATAGAGCATGGAAGGAAAGTCTTTTTTTTTGAAAGGCTGGCATTGTAGCAGTTTGTTTCCACATTGGCTTTCTGATGCCAATGGGGCTCTCTCCTCATAGATTGGATATGTCATTTCTCAGCCTTGACATAATATATGATAATGTTAAAAGGCAGAAACCAGGTCCAGTTGTATTCTTCTCTACTCTGTCCCTTAAAGAATAATTCATCTCTAACCATACTCATAAATACGATTGTCCACCGTCCAGAGTTTCTTCCAGTAGCTAGTCATTATAAAAACAAACAAATGAAAACAAGGTAAGAGGCACACAAAGGAGAAGATAAACAAAAATCCAATACTAATAAAGGAATAAAATGTCAGAGCCCAGTAGAAGGGAGTATCAGTAGCTGAGAGGTTTGCAAGGGGGTCACAAGGAGAATGGAATAACCAAGCAATTGGTGGAAGTTACAGGAATCAGGATTCTATGAAAGCAAGAACTTTCTGACAGTCAAAGCTATTTAACAAGATTGCCTTGTTAGTCCACAAATCATCTGCCCCTAGAGGTATTAGAGTCAAGGCTGGCCAACAAGTGGTGAGAGGTGGTGTCCAGAGGATTTTGTAAAAAAAGGGGGGAAGGGAAGATTTATACCAGATAAATCAAAGAGTGCCTGATCATCTCTGAGATTCTGTGATCAAAATCTCATTCAGAGTGGCTTTATCAAGGGTCTCTTTTTTTCCTACCTACTGTCACAACTACTTACCTATCCTACCTACTACCTGTCATAACTTCTTATCTAGCTCCATGATGGTATGAAGGTTGCGGGGAAACCCCCAAATTGAGCTGGTTCTGTGGTACCATGATGAGATAAGAATCTAATGCTTCTTACAGCTGCTTTTTGGGAAAGGAAGGGAGGAAGGAAGGGAGGGAGGGAGGGAGAGCTGATCTCTTTGAAAGAAGGGATTATTTTGCCTTTCTTTATATTCCAAGCTTTGCACAGTTCCTGGCATACAATAAGCCCATAATGGAAGCTTATTGTCTTGATTTGACTTGCCAATTCCCAACTAGAGGAATCAACATTGCTGATATTTCAGGCACTGACCTACCCAACAGGCACTCAAGCATGGTTGCTAGGGAGCCCTTGGTGGGCAAGATTCATTTTCCCTCAGAGTGTATTTAAAGGCATTTGAGAATCATCCAGGAGCCATAGGATAAGGACAAGTAAAGACATAATGGTTATATTTTTACTTGATGGAATTTTTCTGTAATCCTCTAAGTCTCTGAACTATACTTCCCCAGTTTAACAACCAAGCTCAGAAATGAACAACACACATTTATATGATAAAATAAAGTTCACAATCTATCTCTTCCTACAGATCTCCCTTGTCTCTCCACCAAATTAAAAAGAAAATTTCAGATTCCTATCACATATCTGAACTCATAAGATTCTTTTTCTTCTTAGAAAATTGTCAGTATCTCTAGATTTAGGATAGAATTCATCCCTGGACTCTAATGGATGGGACTTCACTGGGGGGAAATGTACCCAATCAATTCATAATTGATGGAGACATATGGATCTGAGTTCTCAGATTTTAGGACTATCCACAAGGTATTTGAGGTCAGAACTTAAGAATCATCTCAGCTCTCTTACCCATTACTCAAGCAGGTGGTCTACATACACCAGGTATCTATTAATATCTATGAATGAAAATGATGAATTTTGAATGATTTGTTAAATTAGAATTGATAAAAACTCTGATAGTTTGTGGAGATGAAAAGCCCAAAGAGTGGGGAAGGAGGAGAAAGCAGAAAATTCCTTAGCAATTTGGTTAGGCTTGGCTTACCTAGATAACCCAATAAGTAGAAGCATAAATCAAGATAATGTTTCTTTTGTATGTGGGCTTTTGACAAATACTCAATCAACATCAATTGAATAAACATCTCTGATGATTATTATTTATCATCATCATCAATCACCATCAATATCATTATCTTTGTCATTTATTAGTATAATGGGGAACCAACCTTCCCTGGTGGATTGCACAGCACATGTGTAATATGACCAGCTTGGCTTTGATCCAACATATAGAAATTTCATGATTTTACTTTTGGACTTGAGAAATAAAGAAGCCCTGGTCCTCATTTGAGAGAATACACAAGTATTCACTTTCAGTATCTTCTCAGCTGATGAATGCTGACAGAACTCTTTTTAGTTAACTTTTAAGGCAGAACTGAGTATGCTTACATAAGTAGAAGAGAATAACTCTTCTTTCTCTCTTCCCTTGAAATTTTTGACTTATTAGAGAGAAATGCCTTTAGGAGGCCTCCTACCCTCCACCCTCATTCCTTTTCAGTTCTCCCAGATGCCAAGTGACCTGAATAATAATGCCTCTGTTTCATGTATCCCTTTGTTTATTCTTTGTTGATTGTATATAAATTAGTGTAAGTGACAGAACGGACCATGTTATGATCCTGGTTACAAGACTCGAAGAGCCACCAATGGTCCTCTTCTCTACCAGATCCAGTAGCAGCAGGCGTAGAGCACAGTGAAGATGTATCCCTGAGTAGAGTGACCTACTTGACTCAACTCAGTGAAACAGACATCAAGATAGGACCCCCTGCAACTCATTCATTAGTTCCGCCAATTCAGGTGAGGACTTCTTGTAGCAAACTTCTTCAATTTAGGCTTCATCTTTTGAGGGACACAGCAGGGGAAAGTGTGTCTCTAGTTCTGGAGAAGGGTGTAACTTGACACTAGCTAACCTTCTTGGTGAATATCTCTTTGTCGAAGCTAACTAAGGTAAATTGCTAAATAATTGTAGCATTGATTTTCATTGTCTAAATAATGTTGGGGCAATTCACTGGAAGGGGCTCATGAGTAATTTATTAGAAGTCTCCCTCCAATTCCTCAGGGTAATGTCCCAGAATCCTGGGGAGAGAAATAGTAAAGTACCGTCCATGCAGGACCCCCTACCTACTGGAGTAGGGAGTGGGAGAGTTTGCCTTGGAGTCCATGTGCTACATTATTAATAGAAACGAAACTTTTGTTCCTTACTCTTGTATCCTGTCTGGTGAATTATCTTCCTTACCCCAAGGCCAAGTCCAGTGGTCAACTCCTTCTTGGAGTTGGCTACAGTGAAGATTTGCTACCAGCTGCAGATTCGTTTTCCTATCTATATACAAACAGCTCTCTTCTCTAATCTGATTCTCCATTCTCTCATACATTGTTCAGGTTCACTTTATACGTAATGGATGCCTCACAAATGCCTAAGGAAATGCGTCATTTTTATTTGTTATAAAAATCCTGGAAAATTCAATAATTTGATGGATCTCATCATGGGTGTGTCTTCTGCTCATGCATATCGCAACTCATCCATGCCTTTCTCATTATATCTGTGGTGTCACCAAGTATTTAGGAAAGACAGATTAAATATGCTCTATTTATTTTCAAAAGACAGATCTTGAAGAGAAAGGGGTATGCAAAAACATAAATTTAGTTGTGGTATAGGAAAAGCTTCCTGAAGAGAGATGTGTAAAAATGAATTGGGCTATCTTGGGAAGGAGTTCATCCTTCTCTCGGTTCTAGTACAAAATGACCCCTTGTCAGTGATTCTAAAGAAAGGATTTGCATTCAACTCTGAGATGAACTAGTTGTCATTGAGATCTCTAGCAGCTCTAAAGGTATGCGAGTTGGAGTTTCTTTTTCATTCAGGTCACTGTATGCCCAAGGTACTACCATCCATCTGCCATGGGCAGGAGGTCCAATGTGATGGAGATCTTACTTGAGGTCTTTTCAGATGTGTTGGGGAGGGGGCTGGGAAGTGCTCAGACCACTTCCTCTATTAACCCTTAGCATCCCATCAGGAGCACCTGGGTCCTCCTTTTTCAATGCTGTTTTCTAGATGATATGCCCTATAATGTTCTGTTCCCCATTCCACTGACATGTTAGAGCAGAACAACATCTACAAAGAATTGTCTTTGTGGATCACTAGGGGTTTGTTTCTAGGGAATCAGTTTGGGGCTCTGGTAAACAAGGCAGCTTCACAGAAGTACTCCATTCCATTCCTTCCCTCTGATCCAGTCCTGGGACCTGCTCAGAGTCAATCGTGCTAGTAAAGCCTGGATAATCCTAGGCTACATCTTTGCCATCAGGCAAGCATCAGGGAAGGACTTTTGTGAAGGAAGTCAGAACTTCACAAGAGGAACTTCTCTCATCATGTCCTTCTCATTTCCACCTTCTTTTAGGGAAACATGTTTATAATTCAGTACAATATCATCTAAAGTCAGTGAGTGGATGCAGTCCCTGCAGACTCCTGGAGGCACCTGGATGTGCAGCCGACGCGGCAGGATACTAATGACAGGCGCCTGGGCTGCCAAGGTTGCCTTCCATGGAACACTGAGAGTAATCTTGTCCAAGTGCCTCTGGGTCCACTGGACTTCTATAATTGTCAACTAATTGTGCATCCGCCTGGAATGGCCCTGCTTTTTGCTGATGCTGTAATGAGTGACTATTATGAGTTCATTAGGGTATTCCTCATGGAACTGGCACAGAAAACGGATGCTCACATTGACAGATTCATGATTTCTTATGAAACAAAATACATCAACTTGACTTTTTAAACAGAATAAAATAATGTGACATACTCTTTGTAAAGTGAGCATAGTGTCTGGTACATAGTAGGCACTTAATAAATGCCTCTTCCCTTTCCTTCACGTGCAGTTCAATAATTGAACTACTCATTATCTGCCCTGGGGATTTAAGAGTTTTCACAAACTAACTGATTCTCCATCTCCTGTGGCCCTTGTCATACTATTTTCTCCTGAGGACTCCTTTCCCTAAAATGAGCTGGGAGAAGTTTGGAAATCTGCTGCCATGTTGGGGGAGACCTAATTTGACATAATATGATCATCATCACTATTAAATCTACCTGGTGTTCATTTTGATTTATGATCAGATATCGTCCCTACCATCTTGACCAACTTTCCTCCATGGACTTTTCCAGTCCCAAACATGCCTTGGGCTCCCTTCCTCCTTTGCTGTTCTCTTAAAAAATCTGACTCAAAGCTGTCTCATTCTCAACAGTCTCCCTTTAGCACTGTTTCAGAGATTGCTTCCTAATTATATCATTTCATGGTCTACCGTACCAACAAGGACTTAATGCACACTTCCACTTTTCTCAAAGCCTCCCATCAAAGCTCTCTCTATGAACTTGTCAAGGGTTCTTTCTGTACAAATTCTATCCCTTAGTTCACACTCCTTCTAGACTAAGCTCTCTGGACCCAGAACTGGAAGCTAGGGAACATAATGATTCATTTCTTCCCTTTTGGCTTCAGAGAATTCCTAGCTCCTGACAGAGAGACAAAATATCCTAGGATCAGAGAACAAGAGTGACCAACCATATTCCAATGATTTTATAGGATTCAGTTTCCCAAGGATTCTCTCTTTAAGTATTTTGAGGACCTGATTCTCCTGCCAAAGAGGGCAGCTCCCCCATTAATGCAGTTATGTAGCTCCCTCTCCTTGTCACTCTGGTCTTTGTTTGTTTGTATGTTTTTCATAAACCTATCAGCATACTGAATTCCTTCTTTTAGATCTTTGCTAATTTTAGGGCCCTCAAGGGAACTTATGGATGTCTTCCTGCTCAGTGTCACCTTGGGACCATCCCACCTCTTTTGTCATTCATATATTTTCCTAACCCTTATCAGTCAATTGATTGTTGGCATGACTAGGTACTGGAGAAACACAAAGAGGTAGTGTTATGATGGAGCTTCTTACACCCTAGTAATTACTCAATGATATTTAACCTACTCAAATAAACATCTTGCTCTTGATATCTGGGATACCTGCATTTTGCTTCTTTGGAGATGTTTCCCCCCTAGGTTCTACCTTCCTACATCTTTCATGATAAAAATGCCACTCTTTATTAAAAAAGAGTAGCTTTATGTCTTTTAAGGTATTCTACAATTTCCAAAATATGTTTCAGACCATTCCCCTCCTATTGATCTTTGGGCTCATGCTTCAATGTCCACTCGTGGGGTCTCCCAAGGCTTATGTGCAAGTGACATTAATATTGGGCATCAACCATCTGACTATACACAAGCATTTGATTAAGAGGAATCTTAATCCACTATTATTTTTCCATATGAGTAAATTATTTGATTTAATATAAATGACTGACTAGGTTCCTTCAAGTCCTAAGTCTATACTCCTATCATTATATGAACATTGAAAAGATTTGGGGGAGGCACATTTCAGATAAGTCTGTATAACCATTTTCTATTTTCCATATAGATCTCATGAAAGATATTGTTCCACTTTATCTTATGACAGTTAGAAACTCCTCTGGTGAAAATCTAGTTTCATGCTTAATACCTCATTTATTTTGGGGGGGGGGGGGAGAAGTTTGCAAAGCAATGGGGTTAAATGACTTGCCCAAAGTCACACAGCTAGGCAATTATTACATGTCTGAGGTGGAATTTGACCTCAGGTCCTCTTGACCCCAGTACTAGTGCTCTATCCATTGTGCCACCTAGCTACCCCATCCTCATTTGTTTTTTTCTACTCAGAAGAAATCATCCACAAAGGCTTCTTTGCTGTTGCATCAATTAAAGAATCTTATATTATGCTAACATATTCTTTGAGAACTTTTTTAGGAAGGAGGATTTTAAGGAGGCATCAAGGCAAAATCTGTTTTATAATGAACAATACATATAAATATAAACATGTATTTTCACTTTACTCCTAACCCAATTCATTCCCTCCCCAATTGTACCTCCCCACCAGTTGCCTTTTCCTTTCCTATCCCAGACCTCCTCAATTTCCAGCTCCTCTTTAGTGAAGCTGTAGGGGAAGAGTAGGAACCATCTTGTTTTCTTTTGTTGGGTATTCTTTTTATATTGTTATCCCCAGCATGAGACCCAGGTCTTGGTAGATAGCAAATGTCTAATCAATGCATTATCTTTCTTCATTGGGATCTCATATGCTCTACAATTGTGCAAACACAAAGATGTGAATAATTGTCAAAAGCCTTTCTGCTTCCATCCAGTATTTCACTGAGGATGCTTTCAACAAATCTACAGAATATTCTCACAAAAGTTTTCTAAAGATGAAGAAGTCAACATGTGGATAATCAGTCAATAGTGATCTCAATAACCTTATAGAGATACGAATGTCCCTCCTGACTATCTCCATCTCTTGGAGGGGAAAGGAGATATCACCAACCTGATATAACCTTTGAGGCTTTCAAGAAGCATCCAGAGAACAGTCTAGTCTTGTGTACTTGGCCTCATCCAGCCGCTTTCCCTAATTTTTCTTAAGTACCATTTCCACTTCTTCCTATCAGCCCAAAAGAACTAAAAGAATAGCCTGACAAGTTAGTTCTATTTTCACTAATAATAAAATGGATTCTTTCTTTTAAGAAAGATTTTATTTAAAGTTTTACAATTTTCCCCCATTCTTGCTTCCTTCCTCCCCTTCCCCAAAGGTATTCTGTTAGTCTTTACATTGGTTCCATGTTATACATTGATCTCAGTTGAATGTGATGACAGAGAAATCCTATTCTTAAGGAAGGAAAAATAAAGTATGAGATAGTAAAATTACATAATATATAATGTTTTTTTCCTTAATTTGATGGTAATAGTCTTTGGTCTTTGTTCAAAGTCCATAATTCTTTCTCTGGATACAGACGGTATTTTCCATTGCAGATAGTGCAGAATTGTCCCTGGTCATTGCACTGAAGGGATGAGCAAGTCCATCCAGGTTGCTCATCACCCCCATGTTGCTGTTAGGGTGTACAGTGCTCTTCTGGTTCTACTCATCTCACTCAGCATCAGTTCATGCAAATCTTTAATAAAATGGATTCTTATAGAAATATTGTCACCTTTTCTTAGTTTCATTTATTTATCGCTAGGTTCAATGCTGATGGTTATTGAATTCTATGGTTTATGTGGTTCTCATACCAAAGATTTTCTAGATTGTTTTTACTTCTCCTCTTATTTTAAGCCATCCTGTTCAAAAGTAGTTTATCTAAGTTAGTATTATAGACCAAAGTTACCCTGGGCTAGAATATCCCTCCAGATTTCTAGATCAGGTGACAGCTAGACAGGCACTTTGGGGGATTTGGGGACCTCAATGTTTTGGCAACTATTTTACAACAGTTACATTATTGTAGAAAATAAAAGTAATCAAAGTTAATCTCTCTGCCTTTTTTCATCTCTCATGGTTTTAGTGGTGATGGCTTGATTCAAGTTGAAGTTATTACAGTTGGGGTCAGGTCATTTCCCTATCTTTAGCCTTTCTTGTTAGTAAATGTTGACTTTAATCTTAACTCTAACCATTTGAAGGTCTGACAGTATGCAAACATTGGGCTGTGATAAAGCTCCCACATCAGGAAAAAAGTTGTTGTCAGTGGGAATACTATATATTTAATTTTTCCACAGTGAGCATCTTGCTATTCTTTTCTGGAAGAATATATATACATGATATGTACATATTAGTTTTATGGATAGACCATGAACCTTTGGCTCCATTCATTTTTCAAATGGACCTTTATTTTCTAAAAAATTTCTGGTCATTTTTCTCTCAGTCTACCATCACATTGAAACTATCGAGCATAAAAATAAATATGTATTAACTTGGTTTGGGGATCATTCCAAGTTGTGAAAAGAAATGCATTTCAGGAATATCTACGGATAAGAAAGCTCTGGGTCACATACACTCACCTCAGTTCGATTTAGTCTTTGAGAATACACTATAGCCTTACAATTTCAAAGACATGAAACTGTGAGTCTCATTTACATCATTTAATAAAAATAGTTTGAGATGAGGGGGGCATATTATTTATCTATAGAAATTCAAATCCTTTGCCCAAAAATGCCTCAAAGAGACAAGAGAATTGTTTTACCAAAATGAAAACATAATGAGCCTCACTGATAATTTTGTAGCATAAAAATAATTTTTGCTCATAGAACTTGATGGTAACCTATAACTCATATTTTTTCAAGTTTTCATGAGAACAGCAGCTTCATAATTTGAAAATTCTTATTATCAGTCTCAGCAGGGAAGTTTTAGCCAAAAAAGTTCCTTTGGAGAGAACATTTCATACATGGAGCAGTAGAGGACAGGAGAAATGAGGAAACAAGGGGAAATTGCTTCTCTGGGAGAGAAATACACTCATAGTAAGAATAGTAATGAACTTGGAGTCAACAAATTTGGGTTTGATTACTGTTTAACTTGGTGACTGTGGGAAATCCAACTATCACAATTATCTATAGATTTTACACTTCCAGAATAGGAAATCAATGGATTCACCAAAACTATCAAAAGCAATTGGGAGACACAGTGCAATGAAAGAGACTCAGAGAACAATTCCAAGAGAGACAGATAGATATACAGAGAGCCAATGGAAGAGAGTCTGAGAAGACAGGTACAGGGAGATAATGAGGATGAGGTTGAAGATGAGAAGGATGAGAGGGAAGGAAATCTGAATCAGTGGATGTGAATTTGAATTCCATTGTCACTCACAATGTATTTGACACTGAGCAAAGTCCCTCTTGGAATTTCAATTTTACATCTGTTAAATGATGGCACTGAATAAGATCACCCCTGGTTTCCCTTTCTGTTTTAAGCTTATATTTATATGCATAAAATGTTTCTGGAAAGATGTTGAGTAAAGGGACTGTGCTTGTAGTCCCTTTGAGTCCTGTTATTAGTTCCTTCAAAAACAGGCATAGAAATACCAGAATTTGTGAAAGGAAAATTTAAAAATAACTCAAAGAAATGTGTAAATCAAAAAAGATGAACATTGGCATAGGGAAAGCAGAGTATATACCAAAAGAAACTAGGGCTCAATAAACATAAGGACTGATAAGGCTTTCATATACTTACTCACTCTCACTCAAGCAAATTTTCACTCTAACCCAAATTCCAGCTTTGGCATTCACTCACCCTCTCACCCTAATCACTATTATCATATATACACTCACACAAACACATACACACATACACACACACAATCATTTATACATTCACACACAAATATAATAAAGTTATTAAAGTGACTGAATAAATGAATTAATTAATGAAAGAAAACATTTATTAAATGCTTATACTGTGCCAAGTCTTAGACTGATCACTGGGGATGAAAATAGAAAAATCACACATCCCAGATCTCAAAGTGTTCTTAACTCTAATTGGGAAAAACATCAAAAAGAGTAGCTCTGAGGTGTATAAAAGAGCCAAGGATTCCTCAGAATGTAGCATCGGGGTAGATGGCAAGGCCCAAGGATGCTGAGGTGATATCAGTAGGTCAGATAGTGTGAGATGTTTGGAACAAAACTAACATGATGAAACAAAGAAATGAAATGTATCCAGAGAAGCCTCTGGACAAAATGATGATGAAGTGGTATAATTTAGGAAAATCATTCGAAAATACAGTCACCTTCCCCAAACAAAATATTAAAGACAAAGTGGAATAATTTAATAGAAAACAGGATAGCAATGGGAAAAATAAAAATAGAAAAAAAACAAAAAAATTATTTTAAAAAAATAATTTGGAAACTATGCAGAAAAAGATAAATTTTAAGAAAATCTCATTTCTAAAGAATGTTAAAGAAAAATAGAAGACTATCCATTGTATCTCAAATTGAAACCAAGGGAAATATTATAAACAATAGATAAAATCCACAAGATACCAAGAGAAGTAACTCAATATTCAATTCAGTCAGCAAGACTTCAATGACAAAAGATGGTCTGTCATGTAGCCAAGAAAGAAGGCAAGACATATTCAAACAACAAAAAACACTCAAATTTAACAAGATTTTTCTACAGACTGAAATGATAGAAGCTAGACTATATGTCAACATATGAACTATAGAACTGCACTCACAAATAAGATCCCAGAAAATCTAAGAATAATTTTGTTTTCAAATGTTAAAAATTGGCATGTACTGATCAAGAGAAATGTGTTTTTGTATTGCTAAAGCTATGATTCCAGAGCTCTGGTATTATTTATTTCTTAATCTCAGCAGCATTCCAACTCTATCTTGCTGAAGAAAATCTGTAGAATGTTTAACAGAGATGCTTGCATGGTCCCAGTTGTCTTTGCACTGTTTCCTTGCTTAATTCTAAGTCATGCTTCCCAGGCCTCTTCATCATTGACTTTGACTAATTTGTTCAATTAAGGAGTCAAGAGCATAAATAATTCTATAATTTGGGGGAATTTTTTGTTTGTCATAAAATATCTCTACCATTTCCCTTAGTGCAAGGTGCTGTTGGCAGATCTACAAAGTTGTCTTCATTAGATCAGAGACTGGGGATACAAAGGCAAAAAATTGAAAATGGACTTTGGCCTTTGGGATATTCCATTCTACCAAGTACAAGAATATGTACAGGAAGAAGTAAATATAACATGAACACAAAGAAAATGCCAAACTGTTTTGGTACAGATAATACATGGGAAAGGGCTTCAAATTATGGAGGGCCTCCCATAGGAGGTAGAACAACTTTCTTTGCAGGGATCTTCTTATCACCAGAAAGGCCATCCTCATGCCTGGTCCCTCACCCTTTGCTCCTAGGATATTATGAAGAAATTATCCTTCTTTTTGCTAAAGCCAACCACTCCATCTGGACTCTTGACTTCATTTCTTCCAGATATCTGTCCCCTCAGTCATTTATCTTTCTTTAATCTAAATTGTCTTTTAATCAATTGACTCCTCCATTCATCAAACGCCCTCTTTACTATGTTAAATAATAAATACTTCCTTACTCATTATTATTTAAATAATTACTCCCCCCCATGACATGTAAAAACAATTTTTAAACTTTATTAAAAGTTTTGAGCTTCAAATTTTCTTTTCCTCTCTTCCCCCTCCCTAAGGAAGGAAATGTTTGGTCATAGGTTATACATATGCAAACATATAAAAAATTTCCATAATAGTCATTTTGTGCAAGAAAAAAAGAAAAAGTGAAGAAAAGGGGAAGAGAAGGAGAGAGAGACAGGAAAGGAGAAAAAGAAAGAAAGAAAGAAAGAAAGAAAGAAAGAAAGAAAGAAAGAAAGAAAGAAAGAAAGAAAGAAAGAAAGAAAGAAAGAAAGAAAGAAAGAAAGAAAGAAGAAAAAAAGGAAGGAGGAAAGGAACAAAGAGAATGAAATTTGAAAATAGTAAAAAAAATAAAAATAAAAACCCAGCATGCTCCACTTTGTTTTCAGACAACATCAGTTCTTTCTCTGCAGGCAGACAGAATTTTTCATCAGGGACATTTTGGAATTGTCTTGGATGACTGTATTGTTGAGATTAACTAAGTTATTCAAAGTTCTTTAACAAATAATATTGCTGTTACTGTGTACAATGTTCTCCTGGCTCTTCTTACTTTATCAGTTCATGTAAGTCTTTCCAAGTTTTTCTAAAATCATCCTGCTTGTCATTTCTCGTAGCACAATATTAAGTGATTGCAATCATATATCACAACTTGTTCTGTCATTGCCCAATTGATGAGCATCTCTTCCATTTTCAAATTTTAGCCACCACAAAAAAACCGCTATAAATATTTTGTATAAGTTCTTTTATTTGTTTTTGATCTATTCAGGATACAGATCTTGTTGGATTTTATCCTAGCTGGATCAAAAGTTATGCAGTGTTATATTTTCTTCTTTTCTCCAGAATGGTTGGATTAGTTCCCAACTCTACCAACATCATATTAATATCCCAGTTTTCAAACATTCCCTCCAACATTTATTATTTTCCTTTTTTGACATATTAGTCAATATGATGTGTGAGGTGATACCCCAAAGCTGTCTTAAATTTCATTTTTCTAATCAAGTGATTTAGAACACTTTTTTATTTGACTATAGTTTTGATTTCTTTTGTTTGAAAACTGCCTTTTCATATCATTTAATCATTTATCAATTGAAGAATGACTTATTGTCTTGTAAATTTTAGTCCAGATCTTTGAGAAATGAAGCCTTTATCAGAACAGTTTGCTGTAAACAATTTCCCTGTTTTCTGCTTTCCTTCTGATTTTACTTCCTTTGTCTTCGTTTGTGCAAAAACTTATTAATTTTATTTAATCAAAATTACCCACTTAAAATTTTGTAGTTTTCTATTTCTTGTTTAGTCCTTCCTTAACTATAGATCTGATAGATAAACTATTCTATGTTTTCCTAATTTGCTTAGAGTGCTACCATTTGCATATAAATCTTATACCTATTTCTGCCTAATCTTGGTGAAAAGTTGGTCTATACCTAGTTTCTGCCATACTATTTTCCAGTTTTTGTCAAGTAAGGAGTTTTATCCCAAAAGCTTGGATCTTTGGATTTATCAAACACTATATTAATTATTAGCATTTATTACAATGCATTATTTGCCTAATCTATTCCACTGATTCACCACTATATTTCTTAATACCAGATAGTTTTGATGATTGTCATTTTATAATACAAGTTGAAATCTAGTATAACTAAGCCTTTCCTTCTCTCTTTTTTAATTTATTCCCCTTATATTCTTGATCTTTTGTTTTTCCTGATGAATTTGGTTATTTTTTTCTAGTCTATAAAATAACTTTTTTGGTACTTTATGGCACTGAAGGGGTAGATTAATTTAATAGAACTATCATCTTTATTTTATTATCTCAGCATGCCTATGAACAATTAATATTTTCTCAACTGATTAGATTTGACTCTTTGTGTGAAAACTGTTTTGTAATTGTGTTCATATACTTCCTGGGTTGCTCTTAGCAGGTATACTCTCAAGTTTCTTATATTGTCTTTAGCTATTTTAAATGTAACTTCTCTTTCTATTTCTTGCTTCTGGTTTTTGTTGGTAATATACAGAAATGCTGATAACTTATGTGGGCTTTGCTTGTTTGTATCCTGCAATTTTGTTAAACTTGATAATTATTTCAAATAGTTTTTAAGTTGATTCCCTAGAGTTCTCTAACTATACCATTATATCATATCCAAACAGTAATAGTTTTGCTTCTTCATTGCCTATTTTGATTCCTTCAATTTCTTTTTCTTAACTTAATACTTATAGCTAGCATTTCCAATACAATATTGTATAATAGTGGTGGTACTAGACATCCTCCATTGCCCTCTGATTTTATTGGGAGACTCCCAGTTTATTGCCACTACAAATAATGCTAATTGATGGGTTTAGATAAATTTTACTTATTATTTTAAACTCCATTTATTCCTATGCATTTTAATAGGTACATGAGCTATATTTTGTCAAAGATTTTTCTGCATCTATTGAGGTAATCATATGATTTATGAAGGTTTTCGTTATTGATATAGTCAATTATGCTGCTAGTTTTCCTAGTGTTATACTAGTCCTGGTATAAATGCCACTGCCCTTAGTCTTTAAAACAAAATCTTCTTGACTATTGAATTCCTTCAAGCTTTTATACCTTAATCACCTTCATGTGATCTGTGATCAAGTGACATTGGCCTCATGGCTGGTTTTTACACACGTCACTCTGTCTGTAGTGAGATGACTCAATGGATAACACTAGACCAAGACTCAAGACGACCTGTAGGTGCCAGACACGATTGTATGACCCTTGGCAAGTCACCTAACCTCCCTTTGCCTCATTTTTCTCAACCCCAAAATGGGGATGATAATAAAAGCACCCCTTTGCAGGATTGTTATAGAGATCAATAAGACATTTCTAAGGTGGTAAGTATTTCTGTGCTTAATAAATGCTAATTCACTTTCCCTCCATCTCTTGACTACGTGAATGCCAAGAATGCTTTGCATCATCTCAATATCTGGACTAGCATCCCTCTCAATGTTCATGCTTTCCCCCTCTTGATTGAGTCAGTTTACCATATATACATAGGTGTGGAGAGAGTTCAGCTATAGATAACCTATGTGTAAATGAATGTATTATTGAGAATAGCCATATCAAACTTTGAGCTCCTGGAGAGCTGGCTTTCACCTTCCTTTGTCTCCTCAGCATTCAGCACAGTCCCTAATCCATAGGGGTGCTTTAGAAATGCCTGTTGACTCCATGACTTTTCCTTTTAAAACTCTTTTAAAAAGTTGTTTGCACACATTCCCTTTCTTCTTATAGCCTACTCTTTTTTCCATTGCCATTTCTCACACTATGTGACTGAAACATTTTTTTTCTAAGATTACCAAAGATAGTTGGACTTTTGGGTCACAGAGAGTTTTAAGTTCTAAGTTCAATGGAAGTTGACCTGTCTAAGGAGTTTGGTCTTCCTCTGCCTCAACCCACAACTGCCATACCCAAGAACAACCAGTAGTAAGGAAAAGGAGATCTTCCTCTCACTCCACATCAACCTATCCCTCCTCCTAAAACATCCATAAGTCATTGGAAAAGAGATCAGCAATAGTTTCTCCTACTAAGGAGATCCCTTTCCCTTTCCCTTTCCCAACCAGCTCTCACCATTCAACTGTCAACTTCCCATTAGGTCCTGGATACTGCCATGGTGATATTTATCCCTCCAGATGCCTATTTCTGGTTCAGACATCCCAGAATCACACTCCACTCTAAACTTTGTGCCCACTGTCCTCTTTATAGAAGACCAATCATCTACTTTTCCATTGCTTTCACAAACTCTTAGGCCTTGCCACCTGCCCTACTATTTTCCCTTCCAAGATCCACCTGACTTTGCCATATGCCATGAACTGAAGTATGAATCCTCCTAAGAGTATTATCTCTTCCCATTAGGATGTGAATTCCTTGAAAGCAGAAATGATCTTTATTTTCTATTTATAGGCCCAGTGCTCAGCAGAGTTTGAGCTAGGGTGAGCATTTAGTGAAAGGAGATCAAGGATAAAGATGGAGAAGGTTTTGACCCTGTGTGACTGGGAGAATGGGAGTAACATTAACCAAAATAGGGGAGTTTGCATGGATCTGTAGAGATGGAGAATGGCTCTCTCCCACACCTTTTTTTTTCTTTCTTCCTCTATATTCCTTCCCTTGGTCCTTTTCTCATGTCCCATTTAATCAATGGTCACCTCTAGGCAAAAGCCTCCAATATCTCTCTAAGGAGTACTAACTTTCTCCTTGGTCCTAACCCCCCCTCCACTTCTGCATTATCATCTGTATATCCCATACAAATCTTAAAATTAATATGCACCAGACAGACTTCATTCTCTATCTCTACAGATCCATGCAACCTCCAAACTCCCCTCTTTTGGTTGATATTATTCCCATCCTCCCAGTCACACAGGTTCACACCTTCTCTAAACCATCTCTAGGTATCCCCTTTTCTCTAAGCCCTAAATCCTATTAGTTGTTAATTCTTCATGATGGCATAGGCTCCCATCCCCATTTCTATGCTTTCATATTTGTCCAGGCTCTCCCCTATACCACTGACATGTTTCTCCCAGATTCCTCTCCCTGGCCTTCCTTCTACCTTTCACGGTGATGTCATAATTATATTCCTAATAAACTGGATTGATCAGGTCAAACCCAACTCAAAACTAGTCTGTGGGTCTATCTCTCAGTCTGACTTAAGGCTTTCCACATTGTTGGTTATGCCTCATTTGCTAGTTGTATGTCTTTTTACTCCCCACTCTATGGTGTCTGTTCTGGTTAGATTGGTCCAATCCCCATCCATGCCATGACATTGTCCTCCTCCATCATTTGACACAGGTGGTCCCTAGATCTGAACCACCTTCACCTTTCTCCTTTGCCTTGTAGAAGCATCTTTGACTCTTTTCAAAGAATGGATGGATTCCCACCCTGGCATACCTATTAGGATGCTATTGTGAAACATTTGCATTATTTGGTAGACATACTATATTACCATCTTTGACTATAGACTCTGTTCCCTAGTAGAATGAATACTCATTGACAATCCAAACTCTTTTGATTTTGTCTTTCTATTTCAGGTCCTGGTTCAGTTTGGATACTTAAGAAATAACCATGAATAAGTGGAAATGAGTTTAATTTTACTTCCTCAAATAGGCCAGCTTTGCTTTCCCTGTGAAAGCTGTTGGTTTTTTATCCTGCTAAACAGACTTTTCTTCTAGGTGATTTTCATCTCATTTCACCCTGTTCTTGCCTGGTGATTGGCATTTTCTACACCCCACCTATTTTCTCCTCTTTTCTCCTTTCCTCTTTCTGAGCAAGCATACAACTTATTCTCCTGCCCTAGGGCCCTTTTTGCTTCCCGAATCCCATAAAAGATATAGCTTCTGTGAAGGGCTGCTAATATTTCCAGATGCCACATGCTTCCCAGTTAAGTGCAAGAATGAAACACAGCAGCTTGCTCTGAGAAATTCAGGTAACCCACTAAGGAACTATGGCTTAGAGGGAAAAGAGTATATTCCTCACAATGATACAGTCCTTCAGAGAGGTTTGGGTGGAATGCAAACTCCTTGAGAGCAGCCAATTTCTGACTTTCTGTCTTTGTGCTCCCATTTCCCAGCCAAGAGCATAAGGTCTAATCTTGGCTCTGCCATTAACTTTTCCCTGTGCTTTGCTCAGGGGATCATTTCCCTTATTTACAAAGTTTGGGCCTTGGACAAAGTGACTTCTGGAGTTCAAGGTAACTCCACTTTATGGAATTTTGTGGTCTTTATGAAGACAGAAGAGTTTGGGCTGGGCATTGAGGGGACTTTATCAGTCTGCTTGCAACCTAGAGAGTGGAAATCTTGAGAACTAGAGCCCCTAGGAGAAAAAGAGGAGGTGGAGAGGCTCCCCCAGCACCAGTGGTATCCCTCTGAGCTCTGGGCAAGCCACCACCCCTTCCTCTCAGCCACAGGATCCTTTTCAATAGAAAATCAAACCAGCTTTCCAGACCCAAGTAATCTTGCTAAAAGTAAACAGGCAGCTTTCATTAGCTATTGCCAAATAGCTTAAAAGGCAAAAGTTGCTGGCTACCCAGCAGTGAGGGGCTTTTCCTGGTTTTTGAAGGGTGAAACCAATGAAGCTGGTGCCTTTGATTGCTCCCTGCTGCATCTTCCAAGAGACACCATCTCCTGGGTGTCAGGGAACAGGCAAAGGCAAGGGCCTCTGGTCATTTAGAGATGCCTTCTGCTCAGAAATGAGGAAATCCAAGAAGACTGGAAGAGGGAGAAAGAATGCTAGCACTAGAGCAATCAGGGAAGTGGCACCCAAGCAAAGCCTTAAAGAAAATAACAAATTTTGAGAGGTAGAAAGGAAGAGTCAGGGCATAACAAACTGAACATTTTGATATCCAGGGCTTATGGGCAAGAGAGAATGCCCAGCTCTCCATTAGCTATTGAACAGTTTGGTGAGAATGTTTAGTACAGGAATGAGAATGCTATAAAGTCTCAGTCTTCAGAACATTTTATGACTTGGAAGTGAAATCTTTAAACAGAAAACCCAATGCTTTAGTGATAACACAGTGTTATTTTTCTTTTAAAATAAATAGTGAAAGGCTATGAAGTTTTCCTATGAAGTTATCAATGTTATCTATAGCCATATTTTAAAATGTTCTTTTTTTTTTAGTTTTTTCAAGGCAATGGGGTTAAGTGGCTTGCCCAAGGCCACACAGCTAGGTAATTATTAAATGTCTGAGGCCAGATTTGAACTTAGGTACTCCTGACTCCAGGGCTGGTACTCTATCCACTGCACCACCTAGCCCCCCCCCACCTCACTTTTGATTGGAGAAATTCAAATTAAAACAATTCTGAAGTGCAATCTTATACCTATTAGATTGGTAATAGGACCGAAAAAGAAAATGATAAATAGAGGGAATGTAGGGAAAATGAGACACTAAGGCACTGTTGGTGTTATAAACTAATTCAATCATTCTTTAGAGTAATTTGAAATTACAAGCAAAGGTCCATAAAACCATGCTTGCCCTTTGACCTAACAATGCCACTTCTGGATCTGCATTCCAAAAGAGAGGAAAAACAAAAAGGAAAAGGACCTATATATGCAAACATATTTGTGGTAGCTCTTTTTTGGAGGCAAGGAACTGAAAATTGATGGAATGCCCATCACTTGGGGAAGAGGGATCAAATTTTGGTTCGTGATTATGATGAAATGCTATACTGCTTTGAGAAATGATGATCAGGATACCCTCAGAGAAACCTGGAAAGACTTACATGAGCTGATGCAGTGAAATGTACTGTGTACAAAGTCACAGCAATATTGTAGGATGATCAGCTCTGAATGACAGGCATTCTCAGCAAAATGTAATGACTGAAGACAACTCTGAAGGGCTATAATGAAGAATGCTATCCATCCCAGGAGAAAGAGCTGATCATTTCCTTTTTCTTTTCTTTTCTTTTCTTTTCTTTTTTGCAAGGCAATAGGGATAAGTGACTTGCCCAGCTAAGTACATATTAAGTGTCTGAGGCCAGCTTTAAAATTAGGTCCTCCTGATTCCAAAGTTGGTGCTCTATCCACTGCACCACCTAACCATCCCTGATCATTTTCAGAATAAAGATTGAAGCATTATTTTTAACTTTATTTTGGGGGGTGTTGTCTATGCTTTCTTTCATAACGTGACTACTATGGAAATGTTTTGCATGTCTACACACTT
Organism: Macrotis lagotis; assembly: GCF_037893015.1. Classification (NCBI taxonomy): domain Eukaryota; kingdom Metazoa; phylum Chordata; class Mammalia; order Peramelemorphia; family Peramelidae; genus Macrotis; species Macrotis lagotis. The sequence continues at coordinate 195,991,037 of NC_133665.1, forward strand.
ATAATGTATATGAATTGGAACTCAAAGTTTTTAAAAATAAACATTTAAAATTGTACATGTCATTGGGGACAAATAAAATGAATAATTTTTAAAAAGGTAAAACAAGTGGGGTGGCTAGGTGGTGCAGTAGATAGAGCACCGGCCCTGGAGTCAGGAGTACCTGGGTTCAAATTTGGCCTCAGACACTTAATAACCTAGCTGTGTGGCCTTGGGCAAGCCACTCAACCCCATTTGCCTTGCAAAAACCTAAAAAAAGTGCCAGTCAATTATGCATGAGACCTGAGAGGGCACCTGGAAGAATGAGGGGAGTTGCCTTGGCACATGGGGAATTTGAGCTGGGTTGTATGAAGGACGAGGCATTCACCAAGTAGAGAGGAGAGAGGCTAAGACAAGCATAGGAAGAGCCTCAGTCAAAGAACCAAAGGAAGACAAGAGGGCATTGATGAGGAGGGCTTGGGCAGAGAGAAGTGTGGTTTGGTTGTATGCACAGACTTTGGAAAAGGAGGGTAAGATTGGAATATAGAAAACCTTGAATGCCAAGCAAAAAGTTCGCATTTTACATGGGCAGAAACTTAGGACCAGAACTATGAGAGAGCAAGATTCTAAGGTGCTCTGCAGGGGAGGGGACAAGAGAAGGCAGGAAGAAAGGATTCTTGGGAGGTGCCTACTAGGTTCCAGTCACCTCACAAATTGATTGATGGGTGACAATTGTAGTGGCATGGATGAGGACATGGGAATGGAGAGAAAAGGACAAAGGTCTGTTGTGTCACTCAAGCCTGCCCACTCTGTTCCCTCTACTGCTCTGGAAAGGAAACAACATTTATCAAGCACCAGGCTCAGTGCTTTTCAGATATCACACTTGCTCCTCACAACAACCCTAGGAAACAGTCAGTGGTAAAATGACTTTTCCAGGGTCATACAGCTAGTCAGCATCTGAAGATTGCTTGTGAACTCAGATAATCCTGACCAGTTCTCTGTGGACTGTGGCTCCTATAACAGCTTCCAGTGTTTGTGGGGAGAAATGTTTACAAAAAACATGTAAAACCTCTGGCTCAGGAAAATGGAAAGTTAGAAAAGGCATCTCTGTTTGGCCTTGTGCACCAGCCACAAGTCCCAAAATAAGTCTCCTGGGACCTCAGTTTCCTTTTCTGCAAAATGAGAAGATGGAAAGAAATGAATTTTCAGGACCTTTGCAGCTGTCATATTCTTTAATTGTCTGGTACTAAGCACCCTCTGGAGAAAAGGAAAAGGATCTTGCAGACTGCCCCATTAAAGAAAATGTTAAGAGGAAACTACGGTTAAGTATGATATCCACAGTCCTGGTTCAGAAATATTTGCATGTTCTCAGAAGCCTCCTGAAACTCACTGTACCAAATCTGAATAGCATCACCACCCCACCCCTCCAAGTTAGCCTCCCCCCTCAAAGCACTTTTGCATTTCTATAACAAAATCTGCCCAAACCCAGGCCACCCTGGGGCCTGGGACCTCACCAACCTCCAGGCAATGTGCTCCCTTTCTAAGAGGCTTCTCCAGAGAATGGGTTGAGGTTCTATAAATGATACTGTTGCTATAGCAACATCTTCCCAGTCTCCTGGTACTGGCAGGGCTAGAGGGAGACCTGCACCTGTGCTCCATCCTTCTCTTAGGTGAATGCTGCTGCTGCTACCAACGTCGCCACTGTCGCCCCCGCCATCATCTTTGTGGGTTTATTGGAAAAATAACGGGCCTTGGAAATAGAACATCCATTGTTCACTCTGTCTGTTCCCGGTGCATTCATCTTACTTGGAGTTTGTCTCCATTTTCTTCAGCAATTAAAGCTGGGAGATGGTAATTAATTCATTTTGAAGAGTGGGTGAGTTATCCTTGATGAGCTCAGAAAAATGAATCCACTGAGCACCAAAGGCCTGGGTTTCCCAACAGACAGCAAACCCCTCTCTGAGGAATTTCGAAAAGAAGCACAATGGCCTCCTTGCTCCCCAGTCCTCAGCTCCCAACCCTGGCCCAGCTCTGTGGGCTCCATTCTCCACATGTATTAACTTCTTTGTCCTAGGGACTGTTCCCAGCATTATTTAATTATATCACATTTGATTCTCACAACAACCTGATAAGATAAATGCAGTATTAGTATTCCCATATAACAGATGAGAAAACTGAGACAAAGATTCAGTGACTTGCCTTGAGTCACATAGCTAGTAAGTGTCTACCCATCTGCCCCTATTACAACAATAACAGTAACAATGGTCAAAGTACTGTCTTTCATGTTCAACCTAGGGCTGTTTTGTGAGGCAGACAAAGAGGGTGGCATCACTATCAGACCAAGAAAGGAAGGAGGAAGGGAAGGGAAGGGAAGGGAAGGGAAGGGAAGGGAAGGGAAGGGAAGGGAAGGGAAGGGAAGGGAAGGGGAAGGGAAGGGAAGGGAAGGGAAGGGAAGGGAAGGGATCCAATGCCTCTGAGTCATTCTGCTCATACTTAAGAGGATCAGGACCATCCAGTGAAAATGAGCTACTGTCACAGGAAGAATCAAAGACAAAATTCCAGTAGCTCAGAGATAGAAAGTACCTCAGCACCCACTCAGATCAACCCCTAAGAACCTCACTAGCAACTAACTGGCTTTGCTTAAAATCTTCCAGTGAAGGCAAAGCCATTATCACCAGGGGAGAGGTTTTGTGGTGCCCTTTTGGATTCACCTTTATCATAAGCAGCTCTTTCTTCTATTGTAGCCTGGTGCCATCTTGCTTGTTGTCTTCTGTATACTCTCTAGCTTCTCAGTGTTCCTCACACACTGTGGTACCCTGGAGAATTCCTACAGAGATCTTACCATTGCCATGCGCTTGGCACTGTCCTCTCCTGAGTGCAAAAATCAAAGTTCTTTTCATGAAGTCAACATCACATTACCTTTTCAGGTGCTTTCCCACACTGTGAGTGTCGATTTTGAGTTTGAAGATCACTAAAACCTTAAGATTCTTTCCTTTGTTTTCCAAAAATCTTCCAACATTGCCTCTCCATCTTGGACTTGAAAAAAAAGGGATTTTTGAACCAAAGTATAAGATTTTCTGTTGATCCCTATTAAAATCCATCTGATTAGATTCACTCCAAATTCCTTGGCAATGGAAATATTTTGTAACCCCAACTCCCTAATTCTATGAACCTCAGGGGGAACTTGGAATCCACACCACAAGGCAGCCCACATCAGAGCTGGGCTTACTAAGGCGGCTTTCATTCCCGACAGAGGGCTCAGAATCAAAGAGATCTGAGCTCTGTCCACAAATGTCTTCAGACACCCACTAAAGACATACAGCTGTGCTCATTTAAGCTAACAAGCTTACTACATTCAAGTCTATGTTTTTCAAATGATTCTATGGAACATGAAAAGAGATACCATGTGGAAATGTTGGTGTCAGTAACATTTTTTTCTGCATTAATAAGTCCATACATAACAGTATATAATACCTAAGAACAATACACAAGTGAATATATTGTGGGTAAGTATACTTTATATTACAAAGTCAAAAGAATTCCTTTATCATATATATATATATTATATATATATATATATATATATATATATATATATATATGTATGTATATATATATACATATATATATATGGGTAATTTTCTTTATCAGTTCTAATGGCTTCCTATTAATGCTAGGGTCAGCTGCAAACTCCTTTGCCTGGTATTTAAATCCTTTTCTTTGCAAACTTAGCCCCAATCTCTCAGAAGCCTTTGTGCACATTGATTCCATTTATAGACCCTGGAGTCTACCCAAATGGGTTTCTTAGTGTTCTTTGCACTGGCCATATTATTTCCCTTCTCCTCCCTTGACCTGGCTACTCCCCACGCCTTCAATGCTCTCCCTTTTCACCTGTGCCTCAGGGGATCATCAGATTGTTTCAAAGTTCAGTTCCTACCATCTCCTAAGTCAAGCTTTTTATCATCTCCCCAATCTGCTAGTACTTCTCTCCAGTTAACTTGTATTTATGAATTTATTGGAAATATATTTTGATGCAAATATGTCCATCTTTTCTTCACTGAAAATGGCAGTTTCTTGAAAGGTTTGTTTTGTTTGTCTTTGCATCACTGATATCTGGCATCATATTGAACAAATAGAATATTTATTGACTGCTACTCAATATTTCTCCAAAATGACCCCAAATTCCCATTATCCCAACCCTAGAAAACCAGAATAAATGTTTTCCATTACAATATTTGGAAGACCAAACCATTATAAGAATTGCCTGGTAAATATACATTCTTCCAATACCTAGAAATTGTGCTAACAATAATTTAATGTACTGAAATCTTATGCATAAAATATACTTATTTGGGGGTTCTACACTTCAACTAATATCATTGGTTGTCTTGAAGAATGAAGGATGAACAACAATAGCAGCAAACAATGTTATTACAAACTGATTCTTTAATTGTCTGTGATGTTTTCCCTAGGACTAAATGTGGCTAGCTGTTTCTTAATATCTTTTTTCATTTATTTTATTTTTTCCAATTACATGCAAAGATAGTTTTCAGCATTCATTCATTTACAAACTTTAGAGTTCCATGTTTTTCTACCACTTCCCTTCCCCTTCCCCAGGAGAGTGAACAATCTGATAGAGGCTTAACATATTTCCACAACTTAATCTTTTTAAACTAATGTCAAATGAATTAACTTATATAATTTTTTGTTGATGAGTCATTTTAGTCATGTCTTACTTTTCATAACTCCATATGAGGTTTCTTGGCAAATATTCTGGAGTGATCTGCCATTTTCTTCTCCAGTTCACTTTACAGATGAGGAAAGTAAGGCAAGTAGTATCATGACTTGTCCAGGGTCACATAGGTACCAAAGGACTGAAATCTGATTTAAATCCATATCCTTCTGTTTTGAGACTGATGTTCCATCCACTGTGCCACCTACCTGCCCTCACATATGTAGAGTGTTTTGCAAAATTGAAAGTCCTAGATAAATGCTTAGCCATTTGTCTTCCTCACATAAGGGATAATGTAGTCTCCACGGATGGGTTTACAAAATGTTTAAAAAAACAAATATAAAAATGGTCCCCAAACAATGAGGTTAATCCCTGGAGAAGAAAATGGGGTCAATCTTTGTACAATGACATTAGAGTTGGATGGGACCTCAAGACAAGAGGTGCTGTCTGAAATTAATGTTAACTGGGGATTTCCAGGTCTCTAGGGTTTCACCTTTACCTGAAAACTTCAGGTGACAGATGGAGGAACACCATTAAATAGCATTTGAGGATGGAAATTGGGATATCTGACATTCAGAAATCATTAAGTTTGCATCTCAGAATTAACCATTAACCAATAAACCAGAAGGGAGACTATGGAGAAGGAAGGAAGATGCTGCTTCTTTCCTATTTTTTAATAGAATTCCCTGATGAGACATTTTGATTCAGAAATGCTTTGCATTTCGATGTTCTTGTTAGTCACTGGCGTTATCAAATACCAAATGCTAATTAGATCATAAGGTTTAACTAGCTGGACTGAAATGCCAAAATATTAAAGGTTATTTAATCATAAACCAAAATGGAGCCCCCTCCCCATCCCAGCCCACAAAAGCCATGAAAAGTCCCAGCTCCTTCCCCAGTGGAGACCCCTTGTGTTTCAGCCAAAAGGACTTCTGAAATTCTCCAATCACCTGAATCCCTGCCTTTTGTCTCTATGTGTATGAGTTGCATCAGAAAGTGAGGGTTTGCATTTTTTGAGAAAACACCGAATTAACCAGGATTCCTGATGGATTGAGTAAGAGTAAGAGACTCGATCAAGGAACAATATTAAGTACATAAAGACTGAGCTAAGGAAATCTGATGGATGCATAGGATTCTAACATGACACAGGGTGGCTAAGCAACACAGTGAATAAAGCTTTAGGCCTGGAATTAGGAAGACCTGAGTTCAAATTTAGCCTCAGACCCTTACGAGCTCTGTGAGTCTGGGAAAGTCACTTAATTTTCCCTTGGGACTCTGAATCATTTCTAAAACATGCTTTGGGCAAACCTGGATGCTTGGTGGGGCCTAATCTTTACAGAATGACCTAGACTGAAGGGTAGTAATGGGCAGGGAACCTAGGTCCAGGAAAAATGCATCAGCAACGCCCTTCCTGTTCTGAGCTGGAAAATTGATCATGGGCAAGCAACCCTTCTGCCCCTCCACCATCACCGCCCCATGACTGTGTGACCCAGAAGACAAGCTACTACAGCTTGCTAACCCTCTTCTCCTCACTGAGCATCCTTTGGTCCTTCATTTAGCTTTTCTTGCCATGATCTCCAGGTCCCTCACCACTTCATAGACCTTCTGGCTAAACTAAATGAGACTTAAATGAGACTTCCAGAAAAGAACCCAGGATTCTTTATAAAGTCCAAATGATCTACATATGGTGGTGATAGCACCAGGTCATTCTGGACAGTATCAGAGAGAGACTGTGGAAAAGACTTGGAAATTAAGGACCTCCAAGGAGGTCTTCCCATCAGGGAAAAATGGAGGATAGGGGTGACCTACAGTACAAGTAGATGCTGAACTCAGTGAAAGAGTGAAAAATGAATGAATCTGTGACATAATCCTATACCAGGTTTCTTCTATGAAGCCTCAGGGCCTTTCATCTTGGATGCCTTCAAATAACAACGATGACCTACATTAGAATTACAGTCAAATGAGAAAATGCTAAGTGAACATATAATACATGAGCAATAACAAAGGCAAGTTCCCATACAAGCACTATTTTGGACTGATTGCCTCTAGTAGATTATTGAAGCCCTACCACTAATTCCCAGGTTGAGCATCAATTTTTTCCAGAAGTTAGAGTAGGTTCCTTAATACAGGGTGTTGGATAGCTTCTATATGTAATATATAGGAAACAAGGGGAATTTAACTCAATAAGTTCCTTAAGTAGCCATCATGTTCAAGGTATCAGCAGATTCCTATTCTGTTCCTTCATGGCAGTTTAGCATGAGATTAGGTTCTCACAGACACCAGAACTTCATCTGGTTACTTTTCCCCTTTGGTGAGATCTGGGTCTGTTTCTCTTGGTTAAACTGAGATAATCTCATTCCCAATGGGAGAGCTAATTTACTCTGTGGATTGTCTGGTATATAATCTCCTTTGTATACTTCTCTGATTTCTGTTTGTTTTATGTTTAGATAAATGGGTTTCTTTGCTACTTGCTACATGTGTTTATTGTGGCACTGGCATCTGGTGGGAAAGGAATCAAGTCTTAGATATATAGTCTGAGGCACTCCTTCCCCATTAAGGGATAGCAATCAGGAGCACAGCTTGTACCTAAACATTATTTTCCCTGGCTAACAATATTTAAGGGAGCAGAGAGAAATAATTCTGACACAGGACTCCCTCTCTATGAGTAGACCAGAGTAGCCAGCCTCTGACCCCAATCTCCTGCTTCCTTTCTTGTCAGGAGGGAGGGAAGGAGGGAGGTTCTAGTCATATCTAATCTTGCCTGCCTGAGAACCATATCTGGGAACAGACATAACCTATATAAGCAAAGCATCACATGGCCCTACATATCTTTATGTTTGCTACAAAAAGGCTCCTATTGGCAAGCTGAGAAATCCTTTAACTCTGGCAGCCAATGGAAGGAAGATGACTATAAAATGACCCTTAGTCCTGTGGGACCCATTTTTCTTTTCCTGTATGTCTGCAGAGAGGGAGAAAAGAAGACACTGAGTCTTCTGTTAGGTGTCTGTCCATCTTATATGTCTTCCTACCTGGAATCTAAATGGGAGCTCCTTGCCCTCTGTCAAACAAGTGCTCACACCACAGGGGGAACTGAGTCACATCAATATTGGCCTTATTGATATCCACTAGACAAAAAAACAAAAGAATGGAATGATTGAATAAGAGAGTGGTGCTTGGATAGGTACAGAAAAGCTGGGGAGCCAGCACTATCATGTCTGCAAACTAACATTCTTTTCAAAGGTGTTTGGTAATAGAGGATAATAAGGCTTATGATGAGTATTTGAAAAACAGCCTTCATGAAGAGCATTGCAACTTCTGACCTACCATTGGACACAAAGCACACCAAGGTAGAGAAACCTCCAAGGACTTGACAACCTCGTGAAATAAAACCTCAATATATCTTTGGCATTAGGTATCATCAGTACCAAAGTGGGCAAAGGAATTCTTTTTCTTGCCATTCCATGGATTCTTGTGGTCTGATCTTTTCCATATGCTTTCCCCCTTTATGATTTCTTGGGAGATGATTTTCAGGAGCTGACTTTTTTCATACTGGTTGATTTTTCTGGCAGACCCAGGATGTTTTGATTATTCCTTCACATCTTCATTTCAGGTTCCTCTTCATGTTTTAAAGATCTCTCCTAAGTTCTTCCTCTCTTGTCAGTCTTTTACTCCTTTTTACTATTGTCTTATGCCTGAATTTCCTTCCTCCAAGGAGCCACCTTATGTAACATTTTTTTAAAGAAAAAGAAGAGAAAAATCAGCAAAAGTATCAATATAGTCCTTAAATATGAACAATCTATTTAGTATGTCACCCCTGGTGGACTTCTCATTTTAGCTAAGGAGTAGGATTTTCTCCTCACATCTTTTCTTCTTAGCTATATTTGTTCTTTGTAATTTGGAAATAATCACTTTGGATTGCTTCATGGTCTAAGGTTAGGACATGCTCACTTTGTTGCTTGTTACTTCTTACTTCACTCTGTATCAGTTCTTGTAGCTTTTCCCCTGTTTTTCATCACAGTCTTCATTTCTTTCAGTGCATTCTCAGTTCCATATAAATGCACCAGGGTTTATTTCGCTATTCACCACGTGATGGTTCCAATGTCTTACAATCACAAAAAGGTGCTATTATGGATATCTTAGTGTATATAATGGTCTTCTTAACAACAATGTCTTTAAGGTATACACCTAAGTAGTATAACTTCTGGGTCAAAGGATTTAGACATTTCAATTGCTTTATTTGCATAATGCCAAATTGCTTACCAAATATATTGATTGGTAGCTACACCAACAATGTACTCACATGTCTATCTTCCCCCAACCTCTCCGTCCTGCTAGATTTACTTTTTTCCTTCATACTTTTCCCCTGTCTTTGCTTTTTTTACAATCCAATTCTGTCATTTTCTTTTTCAGAGAACCTATTAATCTGAAAAGTATGTTTGCCTGATTTCAGTCTGCCTGCTCTTTTCTTCTTTAGATGCTCCAGTTTGGGGCCTTCCACTTGTCTATCTCCTTTATTTCTAGGTTGTCTCCTCTGAAGCATTTGGGATGTACCTAGAGTTGTTCCATTGTCCTTTCAGGGGCTTCCTGAATTTGATTCCCCAACTGTACTTTTCCAAGTGATCTGGACTCAGTTTATTTGGACACAAGGTGCTCATCCACTTGAATCAATTGCTCTGTTCTTCCAGTATTTGCCTCTACCTCCTCCTCTTCCTCCTCCTCTGATTTGTCTTCATCCCTAACTCTGCTAAGAATCCAATCCCTTGCTTTTAGCAGATTCAGTTTAGCAGACCCAAGCTGGCTTCAATTGGTATTGAAGACGTTTCTTCAACACCAATCAGAAATCTCCATCTCTTCCTTTTTCAGTGAGCTGCACTCTGGACTATTCCCTTAGCTCCCTGGATGTGCATGCTCCCCACCCCTTTTTTGCAGCTTCCTTGTGGGAGTTATCTTCCCATATGAGAACAGAGGTCTCAAGGCTCTTTCTGCTTCTGTTTCATAGTAAGTTCCTAGCCAATATTTGTTGACTGACTGTCCCCTCAGAATCCTAGACTGCTGAGCTCTGATTCCATCAAGGGGCAAGGAACTGAGATAGGATTCTTGATGCTGAGATATTCCTGATAAGCACCTCCACCCTCCTGGTTAGGTCTTCCTTTTTCCTTGTTCTGGGTCTCAAAGCTGATCAAAAGAGACTTCTTGGAGGCTTTTCTAAGTCACTACTCAGAAGAGGAATCTTCCCCAAAACTTTTGCATTCTTTTTTCTTTCCTACTGATGTGGCTCCCAATTCTATGGGCCAAATTACTTAATTTTGCTAAGTGTCTTTCTGATCTCCCGCACCCTTCAGTTTCCTGTTCCACTCCCTCATTAGACATCCTCTTTCCTTCTGTTCATGAATCTGTGCCTCAGTCTCACTCCCTCTCTTCTAACCCCAGAGCTATTCCTGTCTCTCATTCTCAAATAAGACCATGACATCAGGGAGGTAATGCCATGACAAGCATATGAATTGGATTTGAATGGGGGGGGGGGGGGCGGGGCTGTTCTGAGTCCTAGGCCTCACATTCTCCTCTGGAACTATTTAGGACCAGTGGCCAGATATGAATCAGGACAACTGAAGATGACCCTGGATGTGAAGTAATCAGAGTTAGGTGACTTGACCAAGGTCACACAGTGTCTGAGACTGGATTTGAACCTAAATCCTCCTGACTCCAGGGCTGGTGCTCTATCTACTGCACCATCTAGTTGCCCCAAATGGAGAGGACAGGAATAGCAAGTGGGTTGAGAGGGACCCTGAAGGAATGTGTTCCTTCTACACTTGAGCACCTGGAACTACCTTTCCCTCCAGGATTTGCAAAGAGTTTGACTTCCCGAATCATTGTCCAGGACTTCAGTAGCCCTTGAAATAGTAATAAGGGAGGGACCAGAAGAGACCTGCACTGGAAGCTGAGGACTACCGGATCAGTCTCCAATTGATTGATTCTGCACAAATTCTCTTTCAGTTGCCTTTTTCCTGTCCTGGCATTGGGTTTGTAGGGGACAACAAGAGGGCACATGTCCTTGGGTTACCTCTATCTCCAGCATCTGGCCAGATTCCAAATGAAGAAAGAGGGGACATAGGCGGGTGCAGAAGAAAATGAATCACTTGACTAGGAGTCAGAAATTAGAGAAGCCAATTCATTTCCTCACACACAGAAGCCTTGCACCTAAATACCATGATACGAAGAGACAGAAGAACCTGGACACGGAGCGAATGGAAAAACACCCTGAAGACAATAAGTCAATTATATTTTACCAGTCAGGAAATGAGTCATTGCTGATGTGGGAAGAACTCCCAAATCAACCTGCTGTTGGTGTCAGTCCAATAAATAGTTCATTGCAGCAAGGATCAAAATTATATGAAAGAATCAAAATGAGAAAGTGATCCGGCCTACAATTCAAACATCATCAACCTGACCTAATTCAAATAGTTACTGATGCTGAGCAAAGGGAAATTGAGAAAGGCAAGGAAATCAACCCCAATCACAATCTTTTATAATGTCCAAGCTTAACCACAGTCAATTATATGTAATGAAGAGACCAAGAAGCCTCCTCAGCCAACAAACCCTCAATCTTCTTGCCAAGCAGAGAGGGGCAGCCAAGAGGAACACCTGTTTGGAATTTAAACTCCCTTATCCTTAGAGAAATATGATGGAACAATCCAAGCAACAACAGCAATAAAATGGAACAAAGTAATGAAGGGGAAACCAAGTTTAAAGAAAGCTTATCAAGAGACAAAAATATGCCAAATTATCACAATGATATTTGAGGATAAAACTGGAGAGGGGCAACAAATGGGGAAAACAAAGGAAAAGATCTGGAAAGATTTCAGGAATAAATTATGTACCTTCAAGGATGATGCATTAGGATTCTACCATTGTCACTCTAAATGGGGTTCCAGAAAAAGGAGAGATAGCACTGAAGACAAGAAAAACGTCAAGACCTTCTAAAATATACCAAGTGAGTACAGAGGAGATATGTGCTAAGAAAATCCCAACTTCAAGCACATTTAAGGATCAATTCTCAAGGTATAAGAAAAAGAGGGAGAAAATCAAGACTTAGTAAATACTTTTAAGTGAACTTTATTATTGACAACAAAGAAATCAAGAGAACACTAGTACCTCATGCCCTACATGCCAATTACCTGGCACTTGTATAATATTTTTGTGAATATTCTACATAAGCATTAACATGGCTTTAAGAGAGAATAGGTTACCAGCATGATTCTATAGTGAATCATATCTTTAGAGCCACATAATTCACTAAAAGGTATGCAGAATATAATACTCTGCTGATTTTGTGGGGGGGGGTTGCAATTTTTTCACTTTTTTCCAATTACATGCATTGTTTTCAAAATGAATTTTTGTAAGATTTTGAATTTCAGAATTTTTATCTACCCCCCTTCCCTGCTCCCTACCCCTGATAGAAAGAAAGCCAATAGGGGTACAACCACGTCAAACATATTCCCATATTAGTAATGCTGTGAAAGAAGAATCAGAACAAAAGAGAAAAAAATCAGAGGAAATAAAAAACATTTTAAAAAGTGAAAATAGTATGATTTAGTCTGCATTCAGACTACACATGTGGATTGTATTTTCTATTTTTAGAATCGTCTTTGGTCATTATAATTATGAGAAAATCTATGTCTATATAGTTGATCATCATGCAATGTTGCTGTTAATGTATTCAATGTTCCCCAGTCCTGCTCACTTCACTCAGCATTATCTAGGTTTTTCTGAAATCCACCTGCTCATTAAATAGTATTTCTTCACATTTGTATACTATAATTTCTTCTATCATTCCCCAATTGTTGTGCATCCCCTCAATTTCCAATTCTTTGTCTATACAAAAAAGAGTCACTATAAATATTTTTGTACATGTGATTATTTTTCTTCATTTTTATGATTTCTTTGGGATACAGACCTAACAGTGGTATTGTCAGATCAAATGGTATGTACAACTTTATTGCCCTTTGGGCATAGTTCCAAATTGCTCTCCAGATTGGTTGAATCCATTCATCATTCCACCTACAGTGCATTAATGTTCCAGTTTTGCACACCTCCTTCAACACTGACCATTTTCCAGTTTTGCCATTTTAGCCAATCTGATAGGTAGGAGATGGTATCCCAGAGTTGTTTCAATTTGCATTTCTCTAATCAATAAAGACTTAGAATATTTTTCATATGACTATAAATAGCTTTAATTTCTTCATCTGAAAACTGCCTGTTCATATCATTTGACTATCATTTGGGAATTACTTGTATTCTTATAAATTTTACTCATTTCTCTATATATTCTCTCTATACATTTAGTATATATAGATATAGATAGATAGATACATTTCTCTATATAGTCTCTATATATTTTAGAAGTGAATCCTTTATCAGAAAAGCTAACTGTGAAAATTGTTTCCCAATTATTGTATTCCTTCTAATCTTAGTTGCATTGGTCTTATTTGTGTAAAACCTTTTTAATGTAATTTAATAATTTAATTTAAGCAAAATTATCCATTTTGTATGTTATTTTGTTCTCCATCTCTTGTTTAGTCATAAATTTCTTCCATAAATATGATAGATAAACTATTCCTTTTGTGTGAAAAGTGTTTCATAATTCTTTTCATATAGTTTCTGGAATTCTCTTGACAAACTCCCAAGTATTTTATGCTGTCTATAGCTATTTTAAGTGGAATTTGACTTCAATGTACCTTGGCATTTTTATTTGGGGATCCCTGTCAGAAGGTGATCAGTGAAATTTTTCAATGACTATTTTACTCTCTAATACTAGGATATCAGGATAGTTCACCTTGATAGTTTCTTGTAAGATGTGTACAAACTCTTTTTTGATCATGATTTTCAGGTAGTCTGATAATTCTTAAATTATCTTTTCTAGTTCTATTTTTCAAGTCAGTTGCTTTTCCAATGAATTATTTTCAATTTTCTTCTATTTTTTCATTTTTCTTAATTTGCTTGACTGATTCTTGATGTTTCATAAAGATATTATCTCCAACTTGCCCAATTCTAATTTTTAAAGAATTATTTTCATCAGTTATATTTTGCATCTCCTTTGCCATTTAGCTAATTCTATTTTTAAAGGAAATATTTTCTTTTTTCATTTAGCCAATTATATTTCTGAAAAAGTTATTTTCTTCAGTAAATTATTGTGCTTCCTTTTCCAAGTTACTGACTCTCTTGCATACCTCTCATTTTTTCCCCAATTTTTCTACTTAATTTGAAAAGTATTTTCAAACTCTTCCAACAGGGCATTTTGCATTTCATTTTACTCTCTGGGCTACAGATGTAGGCCTTTTCCCACTATCTTCTTGTGAGATGCTAATGTGATTTTCCTTGTCACATAATAGCTTTCTATGGTCAGGGATTTATTCTATTTCTTACTCATTTTTAGACTAGTTTGTGGTTTTAAAGGTTGAACTCTTGGGCCAACTTTCCCAAGTTTCTTGGGCTGGGAGACCAGGGCCTGCTCACAAACTTTCCAGACTGGGAGCTTCAGATATTGTCAACTTTCCCGCTGTGGTGGGATTATATGACCTAATTGCAAAAGCTATACAGGAGTTCTGGGGCTCTCAGTTTTCCTTCTGCCCTGTGGCTAGAGGGCTCTCAGTTGGACCACTATGCCTCTGACCTGCTGACTTGGGACCAGGGAACTGAGTTGCTAATCTCTGCTGAGTCTGAGAGCTTCTCACTGCCTTACCCTGTACCAGTCTGTGCTGGACCATGCTTCTCCTACAGACTTTCCTGAAGTCCTTCCAAGATATTTTATATTGGAAAATTGGTCCACTTTTTCTTTTTTGTGGGTTCTATCACTCCAGAAATTAGTGGCTTGATTAATATTTTCCGAGGGAAGTTGGGAAGGGCTCAGGGAAGCTCCTGGCATCTCTCCACCATCTTGGCCCCACCTCTTTGTTTTTGATATTTAAGAACAGCAAATGCTTTGGTCAAGAAAAACTCTCTCAAGCATCTGTCAAAATCATGCAAGATTCTGTGAATCATATGACTACAAAAGGTCTGCTTTCTAATGAGCCCCTGATTATGACTGCCACATAAAGACATCAGACTCCACAAAAAGGTTGTACCATGGGCAGGAAGTTAGAAACAAAGGAGGAGGGTGATGTCAATCATTTACTCTAGAATTCCTAACACAAATCTTTAGGGTCTGGAAGAGCTTCTTCCTAACAGCCTGATTTTGTTTGAGAATGTGTTGTGTACTTATACAGTATGTTTATGACTTTTTTCTAGGAAGAAAAAGAAGAAATCTGAAAGGAAGGAGGAGAGAGAGAGAAATGAAGGGAGAGAGGCAAGGAAGGAGAAGAAGAAGGGAAGGGAAGGAGGGATGAAGGTATGAGGGAGAAAAAGAAGGAAGAAAGAAAATAGCAAGGAAAGAAAAAAAGTTAAAAGCAAGAAATAAATGTACTAAGCATTTAATACATAGCAAGAGCTATGCTATGCCCTTAGAGATGCAAAAGAATCAAAATAACTACCGTCTTTAAGAGTTTCTTCCTAATAAAGAAAAATAGTACATGGAATGTAGTGGCAACCAAGGAGGCATATTTTGGTTTGGAAAATCACAAAGAGGGTGAAAGGGACTATGGGTATTTAAATGATATTCTTTCTAGTACTAAGATCAACACTCATTTAATGATGTTTCCAAAACTGAAAGGATCCAATCACAGGATAGGAGGCAAGAGAAGATACACTGAGTGTTCAAGGGTAGTATGGTTGGGCACTGACTAAGGAAAAAAGATTACAAGAGACATTCCTCAATCAGATAATTCAGGGCCCAGAAAGAAAGATCCAGAGATGAAAAATTCACAACTTCTCAAATAGGTTCTTTACTTGTCAGAGAATATCATTTTCCTGGTTCAGCTTTTGACCCTTGGTATCACTTTCATACAACAAAATCAAGGAACATTGATGCTGCTTCCATTTCCATGATATCACCATGTAGGACAGTTCTTGGGAGAAGGTAGAGGGAGAACATGTTAACAGACATGTGTGATTGCTGAAACAAAACATTTTCACAAATATAATTTTGCGATATCCCCAGTTTCTTCTCCTTTCTTCTGTTCTTGTCTTTCAATTAACTTCTGGGTCTTTCCTATGGCAACTCAAACACCAGTCTTGCTCTCCCAGTATTCTTTGGAGAATTATGGTTATAATTCCAAAAGAAATAGCCTAATACAAAGATATCCTTTGAGATAATTGGCAAATTGAATATTTCTCCCAATGAATAAATGTTTGTACTGATTTATAACATGATCCTTTCATTAGTCTAAATGTTGGGTTTTATTCCCAGATAACTTTTGGTTTTGTTGATTTATAGAGAGTGACCCTTCCTAGGAGATTTGGCAGCTAAACTTCAGTCTCCATTTGGACCAAACCCTCAAGATAAGCCCTAATGTCTTGTATTTTAAATATGACCATGAGCACTGCCTATAGGATCTGAATAAAATATGTTGCCATCCTTAGGTGTCACAGGTAAAGGGATGGTCCCATTAGTAATCACTGAAGAGAAGGAGCAAAGTAGATCTAGGATGTCCATCGCTAACCACTGAGCACTGACTTGCCACATCAGGACTATTGCACAATAGTTCTGGATGTAGCCCCATAAGAAATGCTTGTTCTAAAAATGCCTATAATCCTTCAGTTTTCATTTTCCCACCTTGACCCAGAACCTGGAATGATGTTTTCCCATTTCTGAGTTTGCCTCTTGAAGCTCAGCTACTCTGCCTCATGAAACTGCATGGTGTCCTAAAAAGGGAAGAGTTCATTTCCTTTCTGAGCACAAAACCATGGTTAAAACAGGATTAGGAAGGAAAGTTGCAACTTGTGAGCTTCTATCTGAAATGCCTATCTGGGCTCTGGTTCAGATACTCTTGCACTGGCTGGTCTGGAGGGAATATTCAGTGGATGCACTGGTGGCTAAAATAAACTTTAGGAAACTTGGTGTGTGGGCCAATCTCCAGTTTGCTAGGATTAGAAGCTGGGACTGGGGGAATATAACCTTCTAAGAGCTTTCAATGTGTCCATTCTTTTTTTCCCTTCTGCTTGCTACTTCCGACCACTCAAAACAATTTCTTCTGTGACTTTGATTCTATGGAAGCAAATTGTGACTAACGTATTGAGTACTGAGATGCTTCAGAGAGACAAGCAAGAAAATAATACACTGTCCATTAGGCTTCCAAAAGCCTCTTTTTCATCAGCATGGGAAAGTCTATGGAGTTACTTGGGAGGAGGGGGGTACATGAATCTCATGTGATTATTAAACACTGGGACATTCAACTGAATGTCTCCCTGATACTTTCCTTCCCAGCTTGACTGCCTTCTCTCCCATCTGCATGAGGTCTGATCTCCAATTAGCACTGCTCCAGGAGACAGGTGGAATTGAGGCATTGGAAGGCCATTGCTTTCCTTCCCCGACTCTCTTTTGACTAACAAGCTACTCTGATGGTAGGACAATGATATTGGATCTATTTTCCAAGTCACTGATATTGCTGTAATTTGAGCTGCCCTACAACTTGTTCATATGTCACCAGCATCCCTTTTCTTATTCACAATGAGGACCAGCTTGGCTCTGAACCATTTCCTCTATTGGATTTTACAATTGTAATAAATGTCAATAATCTCTGTAAGACTCGGGGAGAAATTACTGGGTGTTTTTCTACAAGTAAAAAGCTTATTTATATTTCATGCCCTGTTAGTTAAGGCTAAAACTAAGGGGCTCTTCTTTGAAACCTTGGGAGGACTGAAAAGCCTGGCACTGGAGGGAAAGAGCCCACTTGTTTACTTTCATTCCAAATGGTCTCAGCCTGAGCCAGCCTTAGTCTTATCAGCTCGGTCTCATGACTCACTGAGGTGGGAGGGATGTAGGAGGATCATTTTAAGAAGTTTTGTTGAGATCTATCCCTGGCACACTCCAAACAGAAATAAAGCCTATCCCATACAGATTTCTTTTGGATAGGGAGTCACTAGATTTGCCCAATAAAGTCAAAAAGATGGGAAAAATAGAAAAAAATATGAGGATTCCCTAATCAAAAACAGCTGGTTAAGAAAAATCTAAGAGAGATGATCTTAAGAACTATTGAATTGCCTGAAATAATGACAAAAAATATTTAATTCAAGGATTCAGAAATGAAAACTTCCCAGATCTCATTGAAACTGAGATCAAAGTAGAAATTGAGGGTATCCTCCCTAAGTAAAGTCCCAACTGGACGTTAATTTACTGTTGGTAGAGTAGTGAACTGATCCAAGTGCTCTAGAGAGCATTTTTTTAACTTTGCCCAAAGGGCAATAAAGGTGTGAATACAGACTCATATGTGCAAAAAATATTCATAGTAGATCTTCTGAAGTAGCAATGAATTGGAAATTGAGGATTGGGGATTACTGACCAAATTATGGTATATGAATGTGATGTAGTACTATGGTTCTATAGGAAATCATGAGCAGGTAGATTTCAGAAAAACCTGGAAAGACTTACATGACCTGATGCCAAGTGAAGTGGACAGAACCAGGGGAAAATTAAACACATTAACAACATTGTTGTGCAGTGATCATCTATGACAGACTTAGCTCTATCCAGTAGTAGAATGCAAAGACAATTCTAAAAGACTTGTGATGGAAAATAGTTACCCACATTCAGATAAAGAGCTATGGAATCTGAATGCAGAGCAAGCATACCATTTTCAATTTTTCAAAGATTGTCTTATTTTATTTTCCTTTCATAGTTTCCCGCTTTTGTTCTGATTCTTTTTTCACAACTGATATGGAAATGTGTTTAACATGGTTGTACTTCTATCAGATTGCTCGCTGTCAAGGGGAGATGGGAGGGAAGGGAAGGAAAGAGAAAGATGTGGAACCCAAAATCTTACAAGAAATGAATGTTTAAAACTATCCTTACATGCAATGGGGAAAATAAATGAAGAAATTCATGGCCAAAAAAAAAGAAAAGCCCCAAATGAAAACTCTAAGGAATATTATTGCCAAAATCCAGAACTCTGAAGTCAAAGAAAATTACTGGAAAAAGCCAAAAAGAAAGGAGACAGTCAAAATCACAAACATGTGGCAACCACCATTTAAAAGAACAAAGAGTTTGGAATATTATATTACAGAAGGCAACCTTCATTTTTACATGGGAAGCTATAATCTTATCTGGTGAAAGGATATATGAAACCCATCAGCACTCATCATCATCATCAAGAGTCAAAGAAGACAAACAGGGTTAAGTGATCTGCCCAAGATCACACAACTAGCAAGTGTCTGAGGTCAAATTTTAATTCATGTCTTCTTAACTCTAGGTCCAGAATTTTATCTACTGTACCACTTTTAGCTTCCTCACAAACAGACAGCATGAGGAAGAGGAACACACTTGGAAAGGGATGGAGGGAGATAAAGAACAATAGCTACTATCTCACATGAAGGGAGTGTGAAAGTAGAAGGATACACAAAAAGAGAGGAGGAGGAGCAATGAACACTTGGACTTCATTTTCATATGAACCAGGGAAAGGATAGAATATACATAGATACACAGTTAAATGACATTTTGCACCATAGACAATAAATTAATATAACTCCTAAAATCAAATACATCACATGGAAGATCATCTTTTTTTTTTACTTTTTTTGCAAGGCAATGGGGTTAAGTGGCTTGCCCAAGGCCACACAGCTAGGGAATTAAGTGTCTGAGATCGAATTTGAACTCAGGTACTCCTGACTCCAGGGCCAGTGCTCTATCCACTGCACCAACTAGGTGCCCCTTCCATCAAGTCTTTTACTTTCATTATGAAAAGGTGACTAAAAATGACTGAAAAGTTCTGTGCTCTCCCTCCTTATTTAATGAGCCTGCATCACTTAAGATGGACAGCCAAATTTAATAGTATACAACTTAAGGGGAAGGAAGAGAAGCTAATGAGGAAATAAACCAGGATTGCTTTAACCATCTCCTGTTGGGCACTCTGGGGAAGACAGAATCTTTCTCTTAACTCTGATCTACCTGCTCAGCTGTATGGGGGATGTCATCCCCCCCCCCAGTATTTCTCTCTCATTCTTTTTTTTTTTAGGTTTTTGCAAGGCAAATGGGGTTAAGTGGCTCGCCCAAGGTCACACAGCTAGGTAATTATGAAGTGTCTGAGGCCATATTTGAACTCAGGTACTCCTGACTCCAGGACTGGTGCTCTATCCACTGTGCCACCTAGCCGCCCTTTCTCTTTCGTTCTTGCCTGTGTTATGACCTTCAGATCAGAGAATACTGCAAGTATCACATGGGCATTATTTTCCAATAACCTTTCACATTGGTATCAGTTAGGATTTCCATTCTTGAGCTCTCAGTGGATTAAGCTCCTCTCTCTAGAGATGACTCTATGGGAAAGGTATAGGGGAAGAAGGAGTATAGAAAATGATGGGAGGCAGATCACTTTGTGTACTATTCAGGGAATGGGACTTTTTATGGGTGAGGGAATGTTAACAGAAATTAATTTAAGGTTGATAAAGAGCCCAGTCAGACCCATGGAGACAAAGACCATGGCAGACAGCAATTGTCAGGTTAGAAGAGGCCCAGAATCTACACATGTCACTGTGGAAGGTAACTGCTTTTATTGGAAGCATAAAAGAGGATAACTCTGAAGCCTATTTCAATCTATCTGCCAAACACTGGAATGCAGAGTTCTTCCTTTGGAGGTCAATGCAGCTATTCTAAAGGAATGGCTATTTTACTACTATTGTTATTGCATAAAAGGGATCAGTTTTTGCAAGAAATCATCCTGTGAGCTTTCAGAAGATGCAAAACTGTTTGCTGGAGTCTGGCTTCTCCCTAGTTTGGTTGAGTTCATAGCTCTGACACTCCTGGGCTGGACCACTTGGTTCACTTTTCCTCATGGAAAATGTATCTTTGACTGGAGGAACTCTCCCTCTCTGTCTCTACTACTTGTCTGAAAACAATCTAGTGGTCTTGGTGGACTACAAGATCAGTGTGAAGTGAAAGTAGAGTGGCTGCCTCAAAGGAGGTATGATTTTAGGCTGCATTAAAAGGCAAAATGGCTGCAACTTCGGAGGTTGTTGATCAATTCCATTCTACGCTCATCAGACCAAATCTGGAGTGGGGTATCAGCTTGGACAGCATGTTTTAAAGTTACTGATAATCTGGGGCATGTCGCAAACATTTACTAGGGATGTGGTCCTGGACACATCTCTAACTTAGCCTCAATATCCTCATCTACAGAACTGAAATAATCAGGGGGCTTACTTCATAGGGTTATCGTGAAGGTTTGCAAACCTAAAGGGTTCCCAAAGTGCTAGTAATTATTATGGCGTGCACACACATGTATGTGTTCATGCATGCATACCCATATGCTCCATATTCATTTACACATGCAGATGAATTCTCTTTGTGAGATTGATCTGCAAATTTATCAAAAGTGCCCTTGATAAAAATGTGAGAAGGAAACAGGCAAGCTTTCAGAAATGATTTTCTACAGCAAACAATATCATCACTGACAGGCAATTGACTTCAAGGGTGCACACAATCCTGCTGTGTTTATTGCTTCTTGATCATTTTTTTTAATTGACTTGTTAGAACCAAATGGGATCTAAAAGGCTCCCTGACAACAAGGTGTCTCTCATCTCTCACTCAAATGTGCAGATCATAGAAGAGTCTTTGACAGAAGCAACCTCTGAGACAACTTCATTCAATGATTCTGTGGGTTATTAATATCAAGGGAGACAAAATCAGGAACCAGATATACATGATTGCTACTAAATACTGTTCTAGAGGGGGTTCACATTAGAGTTCTCCAGCCAGGGAGATCCTTATAACTGCAGTCTTGGACGTAGCAAGGAAAAATGATCACAGATAGACAGGGCAGAGGGAGGGCTTTACTAACACCTACCTTGAGTTTTGGCAGCTAAAGAAAATGCCTATTCTGGTGGTGCATGTGGACAGGACATGGCTCAGGACAAGATGGTGAAACAGGTTAGGATATGTTCCAGTGAAAAGAGTTAGAGCAATCATGAGGACATGGGTCTATTGATACATTCAAAAAGTATATATGCACATGTATGAATGTAGTTATACACACACACACAGACATGAGAATGAAACTATAGTGAGCACTTCCTCCCCCTTCTTTACATTAATTGGAATTCATGGTAAGAATGCATGTGGGAAGACGGAGTACACCTGCCTCTCCTACCCTACTCTGTCTTTCCCCAACCTCCTTCTCATTGAATGGAGAAGGAAAAAGAGACTGAGTCTCAGGAGTCCAGAACTTGGAGGATCTAAGCCAATCTTCACTGCAGAAAAATCTCTAAAGCCCTTACTAGGTGACCATCCATCCCCGCCCCCCCTGAAAGACTTGCTACTGAGTAAGAAACTACTGCCTCTGAAGATAGCCCAGTGTCACTCATGGTGATTCACATTCTCCAAACAAAATAGATGCCCTCTTCTACCTGTTCATGATTATTCCTCTCAACACCTCCTATCAGGTAGAATTTGGATGCAATTTTACCAGCATCTTATATGCAATAAGGGTTTAAGTATATACTGGCACCTCATGCTTTATCATTGAGAAGGACAAGCATCCTCATTCCTGAGAGTGATTTGGGTCATCTTGATCTTTGAATTGGAGAGGCAATTTCAGTCATAAAGTCCTTAAAAGGGAACACACAGTCTGCAAGGAAGCTAATTGAGAGGAAGAAGAGGAGCAGCAGAGAGGAGATGGTGTTTGCTCTGTCTGGGGCTTAATGAACCCATCTGGAAAGAATAACTGGCATCTAAGCATGGATGTACCTACCTGTAGTCCCTGCTCCTGGGAGAGGCTGAGGCTGGTATCTCCAGGTAACTAACTTAGTTCATTTTGAGATATTCCTCCTGAATAGGAAATGGTCAGGAATTTTCCTGACATTAGACCTGACTGAGTCTGTCAATATTAGAAAAAGACCTGTTTTTCAGAACTAAACAAGCAAATTGTACCCAGAACTTGGCACAACAACAACCCTTTGCACTCGCCCTCTGAATGAACTCACCCTTTTGCAAAATCATAGAATTATCTTAGCACAGAAGAGCATCTGCTGTACTCATGTTTTGTCATACCCACTACTCACCAAACTTGTCTCCTTGTTGTTGCTGCTCCTCATTATCAGGATAACAGCTCACTGAATAGCCATTGGAGTCAGTATTGAGATCTCCTCACCATACCTCTGGTCCTCCCACTAGGGGTAGGGCCCCAGCACATGGGTTATTGCTTGCAAACCATTTCCCTGACTTTGAATGAAACTCTGTTTGTTTCCTTCCTCTCCCATCCCTAGCTCACTCTGCTCAGCACCAGGTACCCACAGGTTAGAAGCTAATTTGGTCCAATTGACAGGCTTCATTACAAGGCAATTGACAAATGCTGCTATTGCCTTGATCCTGATCTCTAGACTCTATACTGGACCTAGACCTCCCCACCCTAGACTTCAGAGTTCATATTCCCTGTCCCCTGAGGAAGTTCATTCACTCATCTCTGGAATATAAAACCCACAGACATTGTGAAACAGGGAAGTGGAACAACAATCCTGGGGCTTCATGTAGTTCTATGGTGATTGATTGACTCCAGACTAGTCCCTTTAGACCCCTTCATCTAGGAGCTGACTCATGTTTCCCTTCAGATCCCAGGTAGCCCCATCAGCCTCCCACTCTCAAGTCAGACCTGACCTCCTCTCTCCACCCCTGCTCTTATCACCCTGTGTGCTAGGCTCCTCAGGGGGGTTGGATGCATACTTCAAGCAGTTAACATAGTGTCTTGTATATAGTAAGCACTTAATGAATGTCCATTCATTCACATCCATTAATTTATTTATTCTTGTATCAAAACAGAACCAGTCTAACCCTCTACCACATAACATCTCTTCAGATACAGACACTTCTCACTCCAGTTGTTGGATTTGCACTACACAAATTTTACTTTGCTATAAAAAATTTTGAAAGAAATCTGCATTCTAAAAGTCGCTAATGTTAACTTTTTTGCACTGTATTGGGCTTTCTCTCTGCTCCTAACCCTCCTCTCTGAGGCACTCCTTGTTCTCCTCTCCACCCTCCACTAAAACTGAAACAAAATAAAAACTCCTCCAAATGAACACAGAAGATCATAGGCTTGACTTGAGACCTCTGGGCAAGTGAGGAGACCTTTGCCCCACTCTATCCACTTAGATTGCAAAACCTACGTGTCCTCTCCTGTGTCCAGCCAAGCTCCCAAGGCTAGCCTGGCCTATACTTGCTCCTCCTGCTCTTCTTTCCCTGACCCTAGTCCCTATGTGTCCTTAAACTATATGCTGACCTCCCTCCACAGGCTCTACAGTACCTTTCTGCCTCCCTCTCTCCCTTCCCCACATTTGTGGGCAAATTTGCATTACATAAAAAATTAATTTTTGTAAAGGTCTGCAGAGTGGTCCACTTGTATAAAGAAAGAACTTCCTGTTTTTGAAGGCTGCTAATATGATAGCTTCCCTTTGACTTCTCTTCTCCCAACTAAATCTCCCTAGTTCCTTTAAATTGTTTAGAGGAAGAATGGAGTGGGGTGGGGTAGATCCTGGAAAATGTGGACAAAGAATCTCCCATTGAAGTGGTAAAGTCAAACTGGTTGGGGAGGATAAGGGTTCTCCTATGGCCATCAGCCCCCCTTTCTCTTGAACCCAACATTCCTCATTGTAAGCCTTTCTAGGGCATCCATAGATGTTACAGGATGATCTTGGGATTCTAAACCATTAAGGAAGCACTTCAAATCCTATCACCCTCCAAACTGCTTCAAAGTTTGGCAGCCTCTTCCAAAGTGAGCTCAGAAAGATCACCTGCACAACATATAGGCAGCTTTTAAGAAAAGTCATTTTCTAACCCTCCACAGAGAGAGATCATTTTCTAAATCCTCTGAAAAAATCATTTTTTCTCCATGAGGAATTTAAAAAATAATCCTCTTTTATAGCTTCTACCACCACCACCACCACCACCACCATTCAAAAGCTGCTAATTATATTACTTGGAAGTCAAATTGAATGGAACTAAAAAAAGACCAGAAAACAAAAGGAGTCTGAGTGATACTTGAAATTACTCATTTGTAACTGGATCAGCAAAACCCTTCCCTTGGGTTGGATCCAGGAAGCTCCTGACCCTCAGCAGTCCCTACTCTACATAGTACACATCTTGTAACCAGATTGTTCTTTCCAGTCCCATCCATCACTTCAATTAGCATATGAGGGCAGATTATGTTCTCTGAAACTTCCTTGAGAAATTGTTTTCCCTGAACATTTAAAGCAATTAAGCTCAAGAATGGTGGGTAGAATTATTTTGGGCAAAGGACTTTCTTTATAAAGCCATTACCAGCTCCTTTAGACAACATTCTAGCATTTAGAAACATCATCTCTGATTCCTCCTTACAGAGACTGGCAAACCGATGGACCTGAGGAACCTTTTTAAGCAGTGAGATCTTAAAGTGCCTTCTTCAGCATCCCATACAACAAGATTGAAGTTCAACAGGCTTGCAGGGCTAAGTGGATGGGATTTAGTTCAGTTCTCCAAAAACTGGCTGTCACCTCTTATTATCTCTGGAAGAGTTGTTGGTCCACCAGAATCTCTCATTTGAGGAGCGTAATAGGTATCAGAATAATTCTTCCATCTTACTGAAGCAATTCCAGTTATTAAATGATATAATCTCCATCCAGCATT
Source organism: Macrotis lagotis (assembly GCF_037893015.1). Lineage (NCBI taxonomy): Eukaryota > Metazoa > Chordata > Mammalia > Peramelemorphia > Peramelidae > Macrotis > Macrotis lagotis. Next base: position 196,016,479 of record NC_133665.1, read on the forward strand.
CACCAAGGATTAAACTGCTATAGAAATGACACTTGGTCTTTTATTGTTACCTTGGGCAGGGAGCTACTTCAATGTCAAAAATCAGACAATTCCAAATTCATTTAGGAATTGAAAGAGGGGAGAGAATAAGGGAAAGGAAAGAGAGAGAATAAGCATTTAAATAGTTGTTATATCTCAGACAAAGTGCATTTTATGAATATGCGCTATTGTAATGCTCACAAGCCTGGGAAGTAGAAGCAGTAAACATTCTTATTATAGAGTTGAAGAAACTGAGGTAAACAGAAGCTAAGTGACTTATCCAAGGTCACACAATTAGTGAGTATCTAAGGACAGGTTTGGACTCAGGTCTTCCTAACTCCAGTCCCAGCCCTCTAGCACATTGCACCACCTAGAATCCAAAGAGGGGTTTAGGGAGAACAGAAGATCATGGGCAAAGAATTCAGAAGAAATCTTCCCTCTCTAATTTAGTCAATGATGTCAAACATTGCCAGGATTCCACATTTTACCAAGATATCTAATATATTCTAAAGGTGACAATATTGAATTTCACCTCCTGTCTATGCTCCTGTCACCCTCAGGGAAAATTTCACAGCACTGTGGAATCACAGGAAAAGATGTGAGAGAATAGAATGATAGAATAAATAATAATAGTTAGCACTTATAAAGTACCACGATGTGCCAGCAATTTATAAATATTATCTCAAGTAATCTTAACGATAATCCTTGGAGGTAGCTATTATTATCCCCATTTTACAGATGGAGAAACTGAGGCAGCAGTGAAGTGACATGCTTAAGATCATAAATGACTAAGTTACTGAGGCTGGATGTGAACTCATCTCTCTGACTCTCCCCAGCTCAGTGCTCTGTGCATTCTGGTCCCCCCTACACACCCCAAGCATCCTCAGTAGCAGTACCAACAAAACCACATGACTCCCAAACTAGATAGCCTCATACTGGATCAAAAAGAGAAATTCTTTGCTTGACAGAATATGATGATGACGATGATGTCAAAAACAGGAATCCACAGAGCTTCTCAATTCTTGTTTTTCTTTTGTTCTTCCTTAAAGGAGAGGAGCTCTGCACTGGAAAAATGACTGAAATCATCAGATACACCAGCAAAGAGTTGGTACCCAAGATAAACAAGGACAGAGTAAGAGAGTATCTGGGTACCCTTGATGCAGTTTAGTTAGATTTAGCCAATTTTAGTCAATGGATAATGGATAGCCATACTTCCAACTTCTATATTTGATCCAGATCAGATGATAATACAATGACTTGGATTCTGAATTGATTGAATGCCTTGCATTTCACCTTGACCTGAGATCTCCAGGGAATTACTCCAGGAATATGAGTGTGTTTATGAGTAGGGTAGGGAGTTTTTGGTTTATTTTTTGTTATTTTATTTTATCAATGACTTAAACTTTACCATAGATGGCATGGTCATCAGAGTTCCAGAACTCCCAAAGCTTCGAGGGAGAGTTAATGTGAGATGTCACCAAAAATCAAATGGATCATGATAAGCTGGAGGGGATAAATCAAATAATGGGAAATTAAACAGGGTTAAGTGTAAAATGAGATCAATAACAAAAACCAAATAAAGAAGTAGAGTCTAATACATGCCAATTGCTCTGAAAAAATGTCTAGGAGCATAACAAATGCAAGCTCAATTTGAGTCAGCAGCGTGATGTGGTGGCCTAACAAAATAAGCAAATTAGGATTCCTTAAGAGATGCAGAGTTTCTCAGATGAGGGAGACCTAGTCCTACTAGTATTTGAATGGTTGTTATGAGGTCAAGGGCAAGATTTTCTCCATTTATCCCCTGAAAGCAGAATTGGGGAAGAGCAAGGTAGAAATTGCAATAGGGTGAGTTTAGGCTATATCAGGAAAAATCTACTAAAAATTCAAGCTGTTCAAAAGTTGACTAGGCTATGTAATGAGCTGGTGAGTTTTCTCTTGTAGACAATCTTGAAATAAAGGAAGGTTAGTCACTTGCCTGGAATGTTAGAATGGATATTCCATCATGGAAGTCTTGTACTAGATCTTGGCTGAAGTTCCTTACGGAAGGCAATCTGAATTCTTTCAGCTGGCGCTTGGTTTCTGTGTTCGTGAGGTCTGGACAATTTTCTTCTCTTTCTACTCTTGCATTATAATATCACATTCTTCTGGGAGCTTTAATCCTTAAGCTGCCTGTCCATCCCGCATTCAAGATCAATATGTTTTGCTTATATGGAGATCACATTTTCTTTTAACATTATTGATTTTTTGCTACTTTTTTTTCAGATTGTCCTTCACAACTGTGTATTTGAATTCTCAGTCAATTTTTTTTGTTTCTTTGATGAAATTTGGATAATAGGTTCAAATTTATTTTCCATGTATTCCAGCCATTATTTCTGCTGTAAAAGAGAGCTCCTATCAGTTAAGAAGATTTTTGAACAAAGGGTCAATAATTGCTTGTCTGGGATGCTAGGGAGGAAATGTGTGCTTTGGGAAATAAGATTTCTTGGGCTGGTCCAAAGAACATTAGCCTGGGAGTCAAGGCCAATGCTCTAATACCAACAATACTTTTAATCAAGGCCTCTTTATTTTTGGGATAGTTGGCAGATCTCTGAGTTTCTTCATCTATAAAATGAGAATAGTTGTTCTCAGGGGTCCCTTTCACTTCTGTAAGCATTCCAAGTGAAAAGAACTTTATACTGAAAGTCCACTATGTTTAGTCCTGAATATATCATCTTATTTGATTTATGACATTGGACATCTCTTCTTCCTTATAATACTCATCTGCCAGATGGGAACAATGCTTTCTTTTAAATACATCAATCCTTTTAAACTTTGAGTTGATATGCAAAGGTCCCTGATATCAACAATGTGATAGTGATGGCCAGTGTATTGAGATAAACAGCTCATGTTTTGCCCTTGGTGACTTGGTTTCTCTACTTTTTTGCCTCCTTGGTATGTTTCTATGACTTTTTGGCCCATAGGGCATTGATAGAAAAGTGAGACACAGGTTTGTGGATGGGAATTTATATGATTATTAGTCTTGATTTTTATTCTTTTTTTCAAAATTAAGAGTTAATGGGGGCAGCTAGGTGGCACAGTGGATAAAGCACCAGCCCTGGAGTCAGGAGTACCTGGGTTCAAATCCGGTCTCAGACACTTAATAATTACCTAGTTGTGTGGCCTTGGGCAAGCCACTTAACCCCATTTGCCTTACAAAAAAAACCTAAAAAAAAGAGTTAATGGTACTATCTGAGGTGGTTTCTTTAATTGGAAAGCCTGATGGGGGTCAGAAATTACATTTGTAAATAGTTGAGCAGTATTTCCTCTACATCTAAGTGACCCCTAAAGCCCTGAAAATAAGTTGTAGAGGGATTAGTACAGGACTCACTGATCTATAGGAGGGGACATAAACTGGGGTGAATGAGGCAATCCAGAGAGGAGAATTTTAATGAGAAGAGTTAAGTTTATAGTCCAATGGTTAGGACTTCATTATGTAAACAAAAGAAATTCTAAGGGTTCAGAAGAGAGCACTGATACTTGAGTGAGAAACACCAGGAGCCCTTTCCTTCCTCAGTGACTAGAACAGAGGACCAGATGTGTGGTAATCTCAAAGAAGAAATTTTAAGAAGAAGAAATAGTCTCAATAAAAACTGATTCCTGTGCCGTGTTCTCAGTCTTAAGTTGGAGAGATTGAAGGGAGTGCTCTTTGGGGGATGGAATAGTGCTAGATCCTCTGTTGAGATGACTAGGTTAGAGAGGGAATCAAGTAAGAATAAAAAACTTTCTATGTCATAATTTGCATGGTGGTCTGTCTTCCTCCAGAGGTGTTCATTAGCATGGGAGAAGTAGCTGATCCAACACAAAAAAAGTGGTACTCTAGAACTGACTATTGGAATCCTATGACTGGAAGGAACCAGATGCAGAAAGATTCAAGAACTGTGTACAATTGAATTGATTCCATATGTGGCAAAGCCTGAAGGGAAGGAAACAGAGAGAATAAAGAGGTGAAATGACTGGAATGGAGGACTAGGTGAGGACAAAGAATTCATTTCAAAGGAGTGGGTTACATAGAGATTTTTGAAGGAATTTCTATTCAAAAAGCATCTGGTCTTCTTACAGCAGGATAAACCACACTGTGAACCAGGTGATCAGCCACAGGGAGGTTTGAGGGATTAGTAGCATCTGAATTTCTAGGGGAAATTTTTCATCCAATGGCAATTAACCTCTGAATTCTGTATGCATAAGTTTGGGGTATAACCTGGGATGCTAGGATCCTAGAATTAGTCCAGGAGGAGAACACAAAGGTTATCCAAGTCAGTTGCTCACTTTTGAAATGAATCATCTGAAGTCCCAAAAAGCTAGGTGATCTTCCCAATGTCCCACAGGTGGCATTAGAATCTTAAGCCTCTTGTGTCAAATCCAGTGAGTGCTCTAACAGTCAAATCAGGGGACACAGTGGGGAACAAACAAGAAACCACACCATAGTGTGAAATAGTGATGGACTCTGGGGAAAAAATGCCCTTCTTAGCTCATGTTAGAAACAGGAAGATTGAAGGGAAACATGATTGTTGTCTTCAAACATCTGAAACATTATCACAAGGAAGAACCATTTAGATTCTTCTATGGAACTTCAGAAGACAGAACTAAAGGGTAAAGTTGCAAAGAGTGAGATTTGGGCTCAGCCAGGAAAGTACTTTCTATCCATTATATATGTTCAGAAATAGATGGAGAGCCTCTTATCTGGCTGCCCCCATGCAGGGAATATGGGTAGCAGATGGAGCTGTCCTGAGCTAAAACACATTGAAAAAAGAATAGGGCAAGCCCTGTCAGGCATCAGATGCTGAGGTTGTCTTGGGGTCAAAGGGTGAAAAATTATCTTTGTGACTCAAATTTTGAATGCCTGTTGCTTGTCTACAATGCCTCGGATCTATTGAAGAATGTCAGAAAGTAACCCTATGGCAGTAGGAGAAGAAAATGGCAAATCACTTCTGGGTTTTTGCCAAGAAAAATCCCATAAAAACTATGATCCATTGAGTTATAAAGTCAATCTCAACTGAATGAGTGAAAAACAACAGCCCTTGGGTCAAACTAGTATAACACACTAGGCTGGAAGTAGGAAAAGGAATCCTACCCTGGAAAAGTTGAGCTCAATGTTTCTCTCAGAGGAAATTATGGCTTAATGAAAGGCTTGTGGAGAGAGTAGGGATTTACAACATAGAGGGAAGAGTGTAGGAGAGGGATTGGATGAGAGAAATTGGTTGAGTTGAGAGGAAAGAAAACAAGGTCAGCATGAAATAACATGTGAACAGAAGAGGGGGGATTCATGAACACTAAAACAAAAGTGGAAACCCTTCTTGAAATCTCTTCCTTCTCCCCCTCCCAGGTCCCCAGTCAATCACAATGAGAGAACAAATCTAGTCTAAAAGTCAAGGACACAGCAAACAACTAAAGGCTTCCTCCAATCAGAGCAGTCTCCCTGTGGGATAGTCAGCCTCAAGAATAGACCACCCATGAAAGGAATCAGAGTTGAACTGAAGGTCCATTTGCTGAATATGTCTCAGTAGAAATGATTTTGGTTGTGGGTTCAAGGAATTGGTCCATGAAGTCCATGATTCTCCAAATCTTCAAGCTTGTGATTCTAAAGGAACCTCCTGGTCCTGCCATCTCAATCTGTGTCTGGACAGGAATTCCCTCTATACTCCTGCCAATAAGTAGTCCTCCAGCCTCTTCGGGAATACTTTCAATAACAGTGAATCTATTATGTCCTGAGGAAGCTTATTATTCTTTGGTGTCATCTTTGATGCCTCAATCTTGCCCTCTTCTCCCATAACTACTTAGTTATTAAGTGCAGTCCATTTTACATCAATAGCATCTCTTTTCTATGCCTGCTTCTATCCTCTGACATTGCAACCAGTCTTGTGCAGGCTCTCATCATCTCTCACATGTTCTGCTTGGTCCCTTTGACCCAAGTCTCCCCATTCATTCAGCTATCAAAGTTATCTTCCTGAATTACAGGTCTGACTATGCCATCTCTCTAACTCAAAAAATTTTAATAGTTAACTATACCTTCCAAGAGCAAATGTAAAAATCTGTTTGGCTTCTTAAGTCCTTCATAACCTGGCCCATAATAAAAATAATAATTATAATAATGTTTATTATTATAATGCTTTACAGTTTTCAAAATGGTTTGTACATATTTTCTCATTTCATTCCCACAAAAAAACTTTGAGAGATAGGTGCTATTTTATTTCTATTGTACAAATGAGGAAACTGAGGCAGGATAAATGATTGAGGAACAGAAAGTTAATATTTAAGGATATATTAGAATTCAGTTTTCCTGAAACCAAGTCCAGCACTCCACTACTACCTGCCTCCCCTTTACATATCCTAGGGATCCTGGTCTTCTTGCTATTTCTTACACATTATTCTCCATCTTCCTTCTTTCCTTGCCCCTCCCCTTGTCTCCCCTCTTGGCTTTCACTAAAGACTTACATTCTTCAAGAAACCTCTCCCATGCCCCCTTCATGGTAGGGCTTTCCCTCTGAGACCACACACACACACACACACACACACAATTTCTCCTGGCTAGCTCATTGGCACACAGTTGTTTGAATGTTGTCTCCTCCATTTCACCAGAGAGCGTCTTGAAAAGAAGAATGACTCTTTTTGCCTTTACTTCTACCCCCAGTACTTAGCACAGCTCCTGGTCATTTACAAACTTTTAATAAATGTTGGGTGATTGAATGACTTCATGATGACCAATTCATGTGCATTAAGTACTGACAATGTGAAAAATTCATTGTAGAAAGCCATTGGCTTGTTTTCCCCTTAAAAAAAAAGGTTAACCCCTAACAACTTCAATCCTTGCTTCCATTTCTGCCTTTGGTGTCCACATAGGCCATAACTAACCACTCTTTATGACAGGCCTTTTTATAATGAGGGTAGCTATTGCACTGTCCCAAAATTTTTGGTTCTTTGGTTTGATTTAATAGACACAATTATAAATTGGGGGGATACTAGTATCCCCTAATCTAATATATTGGATGGTGTAAAGGGGATTACTGTATGGGATGGGAGGCCAGAGTAGAGGAGCAGCTTCTCCCTTTGCCACAGTTCTGAAGAAAGCACCTAGACTATTTCTATTTCCCAGACTCTTTTTAGGTAGGAGAGAGAAGCATAGTGAATCTGGCCTTCTGGGATCATTATGCTATAGTGGTGAACAGTGTTTTATTTAAGGAGAAGATGCAAGAGAGATTAACAAGTGAGACCCATTTGTGACCCATCTGGACAGATCCCAGGGAGTCAGGTTACCTTGGTAACTTTCCTTGCTTGTCTGTTTGTGTTCCACTGTTTTTGACTCCCTGGAGACAATTATGTGTATAGGATCCCAGGCACAGAATTTACCAAGATTTGGGCAGGAATGCCTTTATGTCATGAAGTCAGTTATAATCTTGTAAAATGCTTCCAGAGTTCTTCCCTACTCTTCTAGATGATATTACCCTCCATGGAAGAAACTCCTCATTCTCTTAGAATTAGGATTCCCTACCTATGAAAAGCTGATGGATAGACCACCTCTGCCTTTCTTAGAGTTTTCTGAAGGGAAGAGGAGGCCCAGAATCCCCACCACCACAACCACCCCTCAGCTCTCCAAAGAACCAGAGAGAGCCTAGTCCAACCAAGAGTCACCAGAGGCTGCCAAAGTCCGGTGCCAACAGAAGTCATGGAAATAGCTTTGCTATGGCTGAGAATAGATCTAGCTAGGATAGTAAAGCTCATGCTGGCCAAGAAATCCAATCCATCCTCCTGGGAAGAAGGCTAAATTGTATGAGGAACAGAAAGCTGCTGGCATTTCATGGAGATTAAAAATATTTTCAATAGCACCTTTACCAGGTGAATACATAATCCAGATCCATTCAAAATAATAGCAATTATTTCTACAGCTTGTTAATATTTACAAAGATGATCTCATTTGATCTTAATAGACACCCCTGGGAAATAGAAGTTATGATTGCCCCACTTTGTAAATGAAGAAACTGAGACCTGGAGTCACACAACTAACAAATGTTTGAGGCTTTGAATCTGGGACCTCTGAACTCTAGGTCAGTAATTGCTATCCAGTCTAGGAAATGATATGAAAGTAAATTACAGATATCACATTTTAGGAAAGCTTATTATTGAAGTGTGAGAGAAAAATGGGGAAAATCAGGCATTGCAATAAGAATGCCAAGTAGTAAAAACTTTCCAATTAGGAACCCTTGCCTTCTTTGTTTATCAAAGGTTTGAATGAAAGGAAACTTCATTCTTGATTATGAGAATGATAAATTTCAGAAGGCCCTCTGGTCTGCAAATGTGAGATGGTTAGCAGGAATGAGTCTGCAAATACCTTTCTGGTTTGACCCAGTTATCCAGAAAGTACAAATTCATCTAAAGCCAGCACTAGTACTAAGGCAATGATCTTGGATTAATTCATTAAATACCTCCATTGGGATCCATCTCCCAGCTGCCAGCTAAACCAAAAAGCAGGTTGATGTGTCACCTTCCTGCTTCACATTTAATGTTATTAAGAGAGATTGTCATTATCAATAGAAGCCATTGCTTGAGCTGCAAATAAGAGATTCTCACTGGGAATGCCTGGAGCCCCAAGAACTCTCTCTGCTGGATCTCTCTCCCATGAGCATTCCATCAAGCCAAAAGATCACAGAATACATCAAATCCAGAAGCTCGAGGAGGATCTGATAAAGATGGGGACATTTGAGGGACAGATTTTGACATAAATTCATCTGTCTTGAGCCAGTGGTTACTTATATTGAAGGTGAGTGAGGACAGTTGGAGGAGGGGAAGCTTTGCTACTCAGTTATTGATAGGATCATAAAATGTTAGAACTATTGAGGACTTTTCTCACCTAACCCCTCTACTACCCAGATGGGGATATGAAGCCCTGAGGGAAAGTCATTGATAAAGCCAGGAGGTCCACCCAAGGCTGTCTCCTTTTTGAAGACAGCCTTGCCACCATGCTGTTTTGCTTTATTTATCAGTCTCTGTCTTTTCCAAGAAAGGAGAATTTGTTTTTGGCCCCCAACACAGATTCAGCCCAGATCAGAAGCACCAATTCCACCTATTCTTTCTCTAAGAGGCTGCCCTGACTGTGCCTATTGACAGAGAGAACCAGCTGAGTCAAACTTCTTTTGGTTTCTCACTGACTTGCTGTGGTATAGTGAATGTTGCTCTGTTCCCAGTGGCAGCCTCCTCGGCTGGGGAGCTCACTGTTAATAGAAACTGGTACTCTGGAATGCTGCACTGAAGCCCCATTAAGGTACAGGCTTCATCAAGATAATGACCACAGCAAAGTCTAAGGCACTTGATGATGAGCTCAGGGAGATGAAGCAGGGAATTTGTGGGGGCATGCACATTTTGTGGAGACACTTGAAAATGATTCACTGAGAGCAGAGCCTCCACAAAGCAGCCCCAGACCACTCAGGAACCCTTGCCTCTTCGATGGCTGATGCCTGCAGTATGCTGGCCTCTCTCTATTCTCATTCATTCCTATGAAGTTGACTCCCTAACAAATAACCACAGGCCAGTTCAGCTCCAGAAACCTTGGGCATGGGAGAAAGAAACCAACTTTGTTCTGCCTGTGATTTTCCATATTTGAGTTATCTGGACACCCACCTGGTAAAAGGCAGGGGGTAAGGGGGATAGAATTATTAACCTCCTGGACAAGATCTTCATCATTCCCCCTTTCTATTGGCTACATTTCTTATCTTGAAACTCCCTTCACTACATCCTCCCTCCCCCTGCCCAGGCTCTCCCCTGTCCAGTTTGGCCCTGGATCACAAGCGGGAAGGGAAGGGTGAGGAGAGAGAAAACAGTTTAGATTTTTCACAATGCTCCAAGGAAGGTCCAGAGTAGGGTTCTGTTCACAGTACTGCCCTGCCATCCTGATCATGAAAAGGGGAAGCAAAACTTATGGAAATGGCTGCTCTTCATTGGAAATGCCTCATCCACAGAAGTCACTCTAACAGAGAACTTCAAAGTGTGTCTACTACCAGGCCTCATCCAAGTGTTCCCTGAAGCCAAAATGTGGAGTGGCTCTTGTTCAGATTCACCTGTTTGAGCTCTCCACCTCCCAAACCAATTCTACTTTCTATTTTGTGTTCTTCATATTTTTTTCTGAAAGGATGAGGAACCCTTCAATTCCTTTTATGATTTTGTAGGAGTCTTTCCTGACCTCAGATCAGCTCAAGGGTTTGAAACTTTTCTGGAAAGAAGATGACTCACAGACCATTCAGAGGGAGGAATCAGAGATTTAATCTAAATATTATCTTTGATCCCCAAAAACCTCTTTCCTTCTTCATGGGATGCTTAATTCATCTGGACTGTGTGTGACTGGAGTATGACTGTGACTCTGGAGACTTATCCTTGGAGTGATCAGTTCCTCTCATTCATTCTGCTTCAACTCTGTAGTAAAACTCCTGGAAAATTTCTTACACAGGTTACAATTAGGCTAGTATCAAGAGTTTCTGCATGCATGTGTGTCAGGATCCACTCCCACAAAGTGACTCAGAAGTGATATACATAGCAAATGTAGGATAGTAGGGTAGTTCCTTCACCACCAAAAATGTAGAAATTGCAGAAGACACACAGGAAATCGTAAATTCAAAAAGAAAAATATAGTGTATGTTACTCAAATAACCTAATAGACCCATCATATTCTTCCCCAAAAGTAAAGACCCTCAGTGGGCTTGAGGACCAGACTTCTCTCATTCATATTGTACCCGAATAATCTAAGAAATTCATAACAATGAAAATGATGGGTCAGCCAAGTTCACACTACCTAATTTCTCAGTCCTTACTTTTGGTTTCCCAGCTTATAGGATGAGTGGGCTTCTTAATGGTGAGCACCAGCCTTGGGTTCAGAAGACCTGGGTCATCTTTGTGATCATATCAAGTCACTTAAAATTTTGGCCCTCAGTTTCCAAATCAGTCAAATGAAATGTATAACACTACCTAACTAAAGTATTGTAACAAATAGAGGTGATGGTTTGTTTATTGCCAGTGGGAAAGTGGAAAAAATTGCTTGACATAAGGCACACTATCTATTCTCATCTGGGTTGTGACTTTTCTACTGAAATTTTCCCTTGGGCCTGTGAATTGGTATTTACTCAAGTTCTTCCACTTCACCGTTTGCAGAAAGGGATAATGGGATAGGAGGAAGGTAACTTAAGGAACTCTCTCATATGTTATATCCACCTTCCTTGGCTGCTTCTACATCCATATCTGGATTAATTTTTAATACTCTGTTATCAACAGAAAACATTTTGTCTGATGTGCTCCCAGCTAGTAATTCCAGCAATTAAGAGAGAATATTTCTGCCAGCTACTGTGTCTTTCTCCGTATGACTCTGTCTCTATCTGTCTCTCTCTATCTAATCTAATCTACTTCTCCTACCTATATAACTAACTGATGATAACCTCCTCTGTTCCATTTCAACAAATTAAATACATGTAGACTAATAAACTTGACTGAGAACAGTTTTTCTTTTAATATTGCCTTTTCAAGATTTGGTGAACAGAAATGCAAAATGGATTTTGAAGAATCATAGATATGTTTAGCAGTATACACATATTCTCATGGGGAGGAAGATGGGAAAGAAAAAAGCAAAATGGAACCACCATTTTGTATTGCCACTTATTGTAAGGGCAACAAGGAAGATTTGTTTAGTCACTCCTCTCGAGCAGGTTCTATTCTCACCACTGAAGCTTTTCCTCTAGATTTTAGGCCAAATACTCAGTAGTGAGCTGGAATAAAAACCAGATCTCTAGACTTCACAAAAAAGATGGAGGACATTCTTTTAAGTTTCATCACTTTCTGATATTTTCTCCATTACCTTCCTAAGACTAGACTCTCAAGAAGACTGTAAATGTTCACACTGAAAATTCAAAAGGCTAAATCAGCTCCCCAACCCCTGCATAGAGTTTTCTCAGATTCTCCTGTTGACAGTTTATTACCCTTCGAGTTGGTTGCCTGTTGCAGGTTCTTTTCATGTCTCTATCTTCATTACTGATCAATACAGCACTCTCTGTGGCCCAGGCATTGCTACTGCTATTGATCCCATTGCCTCCTAGTTGGCATCTCTCCTCTTCTCACACTCTCTGGTTTGCTAAAACTCTCTTCTAATAAGAGAATTACCAAGCTTTCAGACTTTTTTAAGAAGTGTGAGTGAATGAATGAGGGAATACTTTTCAATAATATCTTCATGGCACTCTAAAGGTTCAAAAATATAAACATTGCCCAATCTCTGATTTCATTTCTCCCCAGCATTCACCTGCAAAATCAGGTTCAGTACACTTGACATATCTAATTATATAACATCAAAAAAACTTTGTCAATCAAAAAGTTTTACATACTTTGGAATTAACTTTCTAATCATCTGATATGATTCCCTTATTTTAATGATGAGGAAACTGAGGTTTAGAGAGGTCAATTCTCCAAATTCACATCAGTATCCACAAATCATAGGATCTGTGTTGTAATCTACTTCAATTCATACATGACCTACACATGACCTTTATTAATAAATGATAAAACAAGATATGATTTTAAGGTACAAGTGTCAATTGTTTTCCCTAGGCTAGATATCTTCAGTTCCCTCAAACACTCATGGCTTGGTAAGGAGGGACAGGATGGCAGCCTCTTGACCCAGTGTTTTCTCTCCTGTCTCCCACATCCTGCCTGCTGGCCATTCTATATATATGACAGAGACATACCATGGGAAAGTGATTGCCCTCTCTTTGTTGTTTGTTACTTATTAGCTTGCTCATGAAATGTTTTTCCTATTGATCTTTCCTCTGAAGCAGAAAGAGACCCAGGGAAGGAGACAATCCACTCTGCCCCCTTTGCTTTACAGTAGTGTTGCCAACTGAGGAATGCCAGCTCTGCTGCAAAACCCAGTATCACATCAAAAACAATCTTGAAAGCCCCCAGTTCTCTTAAAACATCCATTTCCCACTGAGCTCACCACAGTCTGATGGAAAGACAGTAAAGCAAAACACGAAGAGTATATTGAATGTTGCATCATGTGCTTTTCAAGAGGAAGGCTTTACAAGTGTTATCCAGCTCTCATTGCCTTTGACTGAGCAAGATATCAGGCAGTTCAGAGCAGTAATGACTCCTGGGCCCAACAACCCTTCCTGCTTGGCTTACCTTGGCTCCTTTCTTGGCCTTGTCTTCAATGTACAGTCAGGAAGCACTAGCCCTGGGCAAAACCACAAGGCCGATGAGGTTCACTTCTCTCAGAGTCCCTAATTCTTGAGTTCCTCAGTTATCTACCTTTATTTCAGCCAGATGTTTAGGAATCCCCTCTTTGGTGTTCACTGTTAGTGCTCAAAGGAGTTTAAGCTGGTACTGAAAACTCCAAGGAACAGCAAGCAAGCAAATGTTAAACATTTGGGAAGTATCTACTATGTATTAAGCATCATGTCAAATGCTGGAGGTCAAAAGCTTGCAAAAAAGAGTCAACCTCAGAGAGCTCAAAATCTTGTTTTCTGTCTTACTCCCTTTTGTAGTTTTTCCTTTTAAAAATGTTATTTTATTTTACTTTTTAAATTACATGCAAAGATAGTTTTCAGCATCGATCTTTTGAGTTCTGCTTATGATTTATGAGGGTTTATTTTATGTTTTGCAATTTTCCTAAAGTTGTTAATTGTTTCAAATAGTTTTTAGTTGATTTTCTATGACTCTCTAAGTATACCTTCTCTCTCTCTCTCTCTCTCTCTCTCTCTCTCTCTATATATATATATATATATATATATATATATATATATATGTGTGTGTGTGTGTGTGTGTGTGTATGTGTGTGTGTACATACATATATGTCATCTACAAAGAATAAAAATATCATTTCTTATTCTATTTCCTTCAATTTCTTTTTTTCCCTCTTATTGGAAAAGCTAGCATTTCTAATGCAATTTTGAATAATAATGGTGATAATGGACATCCTTGTTTCAACCCTAATCTGACTAGCAATGCTTCTATCTTATCCTCCAAATATGTAATGTTTGTTGATAGTTATAGATACTGCTAATCAATTTATACTGGATTGAAATTAATTGTTCTTTAAATGTTTGGTAGAGGGGTGGCTAGGTGGCGTAGTGGATAAAGTACCAGCCTTGCAGTCAGGAGTACCTGGGTTCAAATCCGGGCTCAGACACTTAATAATTACCTAGCTGTGTGGCCTTGGGCAAGCCACTTAACCCCATTTGCCTTGCAAAAACCTAAAAAAAATGTTTGGAATCCATCTGGCCCTGGAGCTTTTTTCTTACGGATTTTATTGATGACTTGTTCAATTTCTTTTTCTGAAATGTTATTCAAGTATTTCATTTCCTTTTCTATTAACCTTTCCTATTCCTATTCCTATTCTATTAATCCTTTCCTATTCAAGTATTTCATTTCCTCTTCTATTAACCTATTAACCTTGGCAATTTATATTTTTGTTTATATTCATGCATATCAATCACCTTGATTGTCTGATTTGTTCGTATATAGTTGAGCAAAATAAGAATTCACAATATAATGAGTATTTTGGCTATTAAAGACAGTAAAAACTTCCATGCCTCATGTAGCTTGTGTGCTCTGACCCTGCTCTCTGATGGCAAGGCCTGCTACATCAAACCTCAGTGTATCATGAGGGGTATGAGGTATATATTCTCTGTAACCATTGAATGAAATCCCTGAAAGACAGAGGAGGACTAATACTAGTGCCTTGACTCCATCTAACAACTTCACATCAATTAAGTTTTTACAAAGAAATATTGCTAATAGAACCAAGTTAAAAGCATTGCAGAAAGCTGGAAAACCATTGTCACATCTAGTGTTTCTGAAAAAAGGAGTCATTTCTAAAATATATAGAGAACTGAGTCAAATTAATAAGAATACAAGTCATTCCTTAAAGATAAATGTCCAAGGATATGAACAGTCAGTTTTCAGATTAAGAAATTCAACCTATTTTTAGTCATATAAAAATTCTCTAAATCATTATTAGAGAAAGATAAATTAGAATAACTCTGATGTACTACCTCATACCTATCAGATTGATCCAAATGACAAAAAGGCAAATGAGCACTGTTGGAAGGGATATGGGAAAATTAGATTCTAATATACTGTTGTTGGAATTGTGAACTGAACCACCCATTCTGAACAGCAATTTGGAAGTATGCCAAAAGGACGATCAAAATGTGGATACCTTTTGCCCTATAATACCACTATTAGATCTGATCTAAAGAGATCCTTAAAAAGGGGAAAATATCACATGTACAAAAATATTTATAGTTATTTTTGTAGTGACAAAGAGTTAGAAAATGAACAGATGTGCATCAATTGGGGAATGACTGAATAAATTGATATATATAAATGTAATGGAGCACTATTCATGAGCAGGCAGACTTCAGAGAAGCCTGGAAAGACTTGCATGAACTGATGCTAAGTGAAGTCAGCAGAACCAGGAATACATTGTACACATTAATAGCAACATTGTGTGATAATCAACTATGATGGATTTAGCTCCTCCCAGAAGTTCAATGATCAAGAATAATTCATTTGTCATTGAAAATGTCATCCATATCCACATAGCACCTCAATGCTGAGCAAAGAATACTGTTTTCACTTTCTAAAACTTGCTTTATTTTTTCTTTTTCTTGTTTTTCCCTTTAGTTCTTAGTATTCTTTCACAACATGACTAATAGGTTAAACATGATTGTGCATGTATAATCTATAGCAGACTACTTGCTATCATGGGGAGAGGAGAGGGAAAGGGGAGGGGAGAAAAATTTCAAAATCAAAAGCTGACAAATATATCAATGTTGAAAACTATATTTGCAAAAATTTTAAAAAATTAAACATTAAAAAAAAGAAATATTTTTTAATCATAGAGCAAAAACCAAACACCAACATCCTCCCCCCCAAAGATTGGGGCACACTTTGTCCTATGCCATTTCTCTAAGAAAATCAATTCAAAATTTAATTCAGTTCCTAAATTGACTTGATTTTATTAAATTCATAACAGCACAGTTCCCGACATATAATAGGCACTTAATAAGTGATTATTTGCTAACTGACTTTCAATTGAGTCCTTCTGCTAGACTAGGGTCCTAGAAATCACTCCTACAAATTACTCCTTGTGGCAATGAAGCTGAGCTGGCTACCAAACCCAACCTAGATTTTATTCTAGGATAGCTGTAGCTTACTCACTTAACCTAGGAAATTCCAAGGTTAGAGACTTCACTCTATTCTACCCCTTCTGCTGCACAGTCTTTTACACTACAAAATGGCTTGAAAGAGCCATTGGGAGAGAATTCAAAAGAAAGATGCAGTAGAATTCTCTAGGAACAGTGAAGGCCCAGTTGAGATCATGTAATAAATTTGTAATGGATTCAATAAGAATGGTTGCATTATTTTCTTCACATTTGTTAAGCAATGTTTATGTAGGAATGAAACTGATGAATGATGGAAGTGATCCAAGACTGAGATTTAATTAACCTTAATCATTTATATGATAAGGGGCCTAGAGATTCAATAGAGAAAGACAGTATAAACTTAATTTGGTTCACCAAGAAGTCAAACTGGAGAAAAAAGACAAAAATGACTAACGTGAGGGAGATGGTCTCAGAAAGAATTGAGGGATCAAAGAATTGAAGGACACAGGGAAGAGGAAGAGTGAGGCTTTATAAGGGAAAGCAGAAGGAGAGGTAAGAACTCAATAGATTGTGGATAGATAAGGAGATTTCAGAATTCTTGAATGAAGATGTTATGTTTTTAGGTGACAGCAATATCATAGATGTGATCATCTTTGTGTGTGGCTGAAATTGCCTGGAGGAGTACCTCATGGTAGCTGAGTAGATTCAGGAACCTAATAATTATGGTATTTGATAGAGAATCAATATATTCATATTCATGTCCCCTATTATGATTTCAGGAATAAGAGAGAAAAGAAAAAAATGTGATTCTAGTACTAAATTCTTTGAGAAAGAAAAGGGAGTGACTTGAGGGTCTGTAGATAACTGCTCCAAAATTTTGTGATAGATATGAATAGTATAAACTCCAAAGTAAGAGAGAGATGGGAGGGATGACAGAAGTCAGGGCTTAGATATTTTCAAGAGAAGTCAGAAGAGTGAAATCAAAAGTTCATATAAAGAGGTTGGAATTATCAAGAGATATCACTCCTTTTCCAAAAGAGAAGTAAGAAGGATAAAATTAGAGGACCATGTTAAAGGATTTGGAGAAAAAAAAGAGAATGAATCAGTGATTCCAGGTCATTATGTCTAGAAAATGTTTAGAAAATAGATTCAAGATGGCAGATTAGGGATATCCAACTGAATTCTCCCAACTTTTCCCTTCAAATAACTTGAAAACAACACTTCTTATCAAATTTTAGATGACAGAGCCAATGAAAGGTCATGTTGAGACTTTTGAGAACCTAAGAAAACTTAAGAGATCAGCAGAAGTCTGTGACATTACAGTGGAGGTCTATCTGAAGACCACACATTCAGGAATCACAATAGTGGTTGTACTGTGGCAACAGTAGTCATAGTTGTGGCCACAATAGCTGCAGCAGCTTCAGAAACTCAGCCCAGAAATGAAAAGGAGGTCAAATAGATTATAGGATACACTTTGATGACACTAGGTACTCATAGGCAACTCACTTGTTCATAAACAGTTCTGGCTTTTAGTTCCACTCCAGAAAAAAGTGCTGTTGATTGCTCACAAGGGATCAGGGACTCAGTTCACAGTTCCAAAACAAGAATTTAGTATTTGGGGCTACATGATACCAAGTATAAGTCTCCCCAACTACACTTGAGCAGAAATCACTTTGGCATGAAATTCAAAATCAAGGAATAGGATGGAAAAATGAACGAATAAAATAGAAAAAAAAAGAATTTGACCATAATAAAAAGCTACTGTGGTGGCAGGAAAAATCAAGAAATAATCTCAAAAGAAGACCATCATGTGAAAACAGTAATAAAAACCAAAACCCCAAAGATTCACCTAAAATATTAGTTGAAACAATAATATTAGTAAAGTAGAAAGAAGTAAAATAAATGTGCATAAATCAGTAACATTCCTATGTATCACAAGCAAAACACTGCAAGAAAAGAAAGGAAAAGATACCCCATTGGGCAGTATAAAATATCTGGGAATACATCTACCAAACAAACCCAGGAACTAAATAAACAAAATCATAAAAAACTTTTTTTCTATAAATAAAACCAGATTTAAATAATTGGAGAAATATTCACTGTTTTTAATGTAGGCAGATCCAATATAATAAAAATAATATTTTTACCCAAACTTATTTATATATTCAATGCTATCTAAATTCAATTACTGAAAAATCATTTTACTAAATTAGATAAAATAATAAGAAAATTCTATGAATGAACAAAAAGTCAAGAATATCAAAAGGAATCATTTTTTAAGTGTAAAGGAAGGAGATTCAGCAGTACCAGTATTTAAACTATATTATAAAGCAGAAATTATCAAAACTATCTGGCATTGCCTAAGAAATAGAAAGGTAGATCAATGGAATAGGCATACAATTTACATCAACAAATAAACATAAGACCTTGTATTTGGTAAATGTTCAGACTTAAACTTTGTGGATAAGAATTCATTATCTAGCAAAAGTAAACTCATTGGGAAATAAGAAAGCAGTATGGCAGGAACTGAGCATAAAATAATATACCATTTACCAAGGAAAGATCAAAATGGACACACTATCCATATATAAAGAGAATTATTACAAGAATATTAGAATAAAATGGAAAATAATTACTTGGACCATAGATTGGTGAGCAATTTGTGGATAAATGTGAGATAGAGAGAAAAATTAGATATAAAATGATTAATACCAAAAACATGAAATGAAAAATGTTTTATACAAGTAAAACAAATCCAACCAAGATTCAGAAGGAAAGAAAAAATATGTGTGTGGGGGGGGGGAGATTTACAAATAATTTCCCAGATAATGGTTTTATATTTAAACTATATAAAGAACTTCATCAAATATACAAGCATACCATTCTTTCCCCAACTGATAAATGGTTAAAGGATATTAACAGTCATTTTCTGATGAAGAAATCAAAACTATTTATAGGCAAATGGTAAAATGCTATAGAACATTTAGTTAATCTACATAATCATTGATTAGAAAAGTACAAATTAAAATAAACTTGAGTTACTATTTTACACATATCAGATTGGCTAAAATTATAAGAAAAGAAAATGACAAATATTTGGACGAGATGTGGAAAAATTGGAATTCTAATTCGTTATTGATGGAATTGTGGAATGTTCCAACCCTTTTGGAGAGCAAAGCTCTTCTGCCTCAGGGATAACTCTTTGCTACCCCTGAGGCAGGACTCTGTGGCTTTGCCTATTCTAAGATACAGTATTTTTTCCAGCCTGGAAGCAGAGCTATACTTTTACAAAGAGTTAAAATCAAGGCTAGGAGATGAGCAAACAATAGAAGAAAAAGAAATCTGATCACAGACAATTACTTTGGTTTCATGGAGGATCAAAATATGCACTCAGATAACAAAATCAAAGCTCCTACATCCTAAACCTCCAGTATGAATTGTTGTCGAGCCATAGAGGAGCTCAAAAACAAGATTTTGAAAATCAAGTAAAGGAGGTAGAGGAAAAATTAGGACAAGAAATGAGAGCAATGTAGGAAAATCATGAAAATCAAGTTAACAGCTTGGTGAAGGAGATACAAAAAAATAACATCTTAAAAATCAGTTTGGCTCAAACAGAAAAAGCAATCCACAAGACTAATGAGGAGAAGAATGCCTTAAAGAGCAGCTAGGTGGCACAGTGGGACAGCTAGGTGGCACAGTGGATAGAGTGCTGGTCCTGAAGTCAGGAGTACCTAAGTTCAAATACAGCCTCAGACACTTAATAATTACCTAGCTGTGTGGTCTTGGGCAGGCCACTTAACCCCATTACCTTGGAAAAACTTTTTTAAAAAAAGAAGAATTGGCCAAATGGAAAAGAAGATACAAAAACTCTCTGAAGAAAATTAATTACTTAAGGGGAAAAAAAGATAAGTGACATTATATTTTGCTAAAAGGTACCATAGACAATGAAATAATATCAAAATAATATCAAAAAACCTTACAGGAAATTTCTCTGTTAAAGGTTTCATTTCTCAAATGTACACTGAATATAGAACTGAATCTAATTATAAAAATAAGAGTAATTCCTCAATCGATAAATGGTCAAAGGATATAAACAGGCAGTTGTCAGAATAAATTGAAGCTATCTGCAATAATGATAAAATGTTCTAAATCTCTTTTGATTAAAGATTAATTAAACTAAATTAAAATAATTCTGAGGTGACTCCTTATATCTAGCAAAAAAAAAATCTGGAGGACATTAAGTGAAAATAGGTACACTAACAAACTGCTGGTGAAGTTATAAACCAGTCCAGCCATTCTGGCAGTCAATTTAGAACTTTCACCAAAGGGTTATAAAATTGTACATACCCTTTAATTCAACAATAGCACTACTAGGTCTGTATCTCAAAGAGATCAAAAGAAAAAGGCCTATATGGACAAACTATTTATAGTAGTTCTTTTTGTGGTGACAAAGAATTGGAAACTGAAGGATTGTACAAGAATTGTAAAATGGCTGAACAAACTATGCCATAAGAATGTGATGGAATACTATTGTGCTACAAGAAATTATGAGGGAAATGGCTTTCAGGAAAACAGGATAAGACCTACATGAGCAGGCAAAGTGAAATGAGAGATTCCAGGAGATCATTGTGCATAATAGCAACAATATTGTAATGATGCTAAACTGTGAAAGACTAGGCTTCTTTGATCAGTACAATAATACAAGACAATTCCAAACATCTCATGATGAAAAAAAGAGGTATCCAATTCCAACTGATCATCTCTGAATGCAAGTTGAAATATAATTTTCACTTTATTTTTCTAACTTTTTTGGAAATATAGCTAGTATGGAATGTGTTTTTCATCATTTCACATGCATAATTGACATTATTTTACTTACCTTTTTAATGAGTACAGGAAGGAGTGGAAAACTAGGAGAAAATTTGGAAGTCAAAATTTAAAAAGAAAAGAATAGTTTAAATAAGCAATAAGCTGAAATGTTAAAAAAAATAATTGATTTAGGTCAGCTGAGACAATGGGAGGAATGGAGTGAGAAAAGGTTAAAACCAGATAAAGAAATTTTAAGTTTTTGGATCATGGATTCAGAATACTCCAACATGATGAGAAGAACAATGTAGTCAGAATGGAGTAGAGAAATAGATCTTAGAGATATTAAGGACTACTGAAACCAAAGGTATTAGGGGATCACCCAAGGAAATATTGGAATACCTTTGTTGTACATATTACTCATGAGTCTAATGAAAATACTCAGAATCCCAGAATCACATACTTGCAGAAAAGGAAGAAAACCTAACAGGCTCCCCAGTTCAATTCATAATCAAACAATACTCCCCTCTACAATATACCAAGCAAATGATCATCCAATCTGAAAGACTTTCTATCAATGAATATTCACATATCCTTCCAAAGCATCCCATTCTTACTTTGGTAACAGTTAGAAGATAATTATTGTTTATTTGCTTGTTTTCCCCACTGGTATCAGGTCTGTGTTGGGCTATTTGCATTATCATCAAACCATTTCTACTAATTCTACTTCCTGAGGATTAGTTTGTGAAATCCATTTCCCTTTTACATGCAGTTCTTCAAATATGTGCATCTGGTTTTTTTTTCCTGCCAAGTAGTTTGACATTTGCACAGGTGATAGCAGAACAAATAAAAGAGGAAGTTTTAGACCAAGATGAGAAGGTAAGAGAACACTGAGTTGATCTGATGAATTTGAGTTACCAGGCCCAGATGAATAACCCCTTCACATTGTGAAAGAACTGGTCAATGGAATTGCTGAACCCCTATAAATGTCTTTTTGCATTGATCATCATTGTCCCCAGAAACAAAAAAGCATTTTCCTCCTGATGTTCCTTTTCCTCCCAAGAAAGAGGAAAAATATCAGTAAAATCTTTTAATTTTTCTGTTTCTCT
Organism: Macrotis lagotis; assembly: GCF_037893015.1. Taxonomy (NCBI): domain Eukaryota; kingdom Metazoa; phylum Chordata; class Mammalia; order Peramelemorphia; family Peramelidae; genus Macrotis; species Macrotis lagotis. The sequence goes on from NC_133665.1 coordinate 196,038,581, forward strand.
TCCCAGTCTCAACTTATTCTGAGCTTTAGCATTCCACCCACTAGTTTTACAGAATTATGTCATATTCACTCTCAATTACTTGACCTTGATTCCACCTTTCAGACATTTTTTTTAAAAATCTCAGCATATTTGGTGAATTTCATTGGTCTCTTGGACCAAGTCCATTTTTTCCTCTCCTCATTGGAATTTTGTGGCTTCAGAATGTCATTTTTTAGCATCTCTCACTTATTGTAGGCTGACTTCCCCTATAGAATTTTACTCCATGAAATGCTTATCTATTTTTCTGAATCCTTTGAAATCTGCTTTCCCAAAACCTAGGGTTACAGCAGATAGTGTCAAAACTTAATTTCCTCTATTATAAAACTCTTTGAGAAGCAAGTCCTTTACCTTCAGGGTTCCCATCATTTGCATACTAGCAACTAGTCCCTCTGGTCAGTGAAAAATCAGATCTAGATTAGAATTTTCCCCTTATTGCTTTGTTCATGATCATTGGAAGAGTGCCAAATTTAGTCACAATATCAGCAAACTACAATGAAAAGGAAGACACACAAGTATGATTCTTTACACACACACACACACACACACACACACACACACACACATCTAGCTATATACAGGGATATCTATCTCTAGCTATCCATCTACTTACCTACCAACCAATCTATCCTGCCAGCATTCATAAAGGCTTAGAGTTTGAGGGAGATGATAGGGGAAATCTCTTGGGGATTCTGACAATGCCACAATTACTTTCCAAATGTCCCTAAGTAATTCTAGGGCTGGAGAAACTTCCCAAAATACTCAAATTTCCTCCAGTTCCCGAATATTAGCCAGTCTCTATTATTATGGGGAATTAGATTCTTGCTATTCCTCAAACCCTCTAATGCTCTGCAGTATTACCTGACTTGAAAAACCTACAACCTTTCATACCCTCTGATCACTTCTGTCCATGGTACTGACTATAATCTTTGAGTTAAGAAGTCTTGATCTTGCAAACTACATTTAAAGAGGCAAAGGGTGTTTGTATGTAGTGTAGATGTTAATTAGCATACATCTCTCCTGCAATACAACCAGATTTGGGGGAAAAGCCCCTAAAAGATGGGTGTCCCATAGCCCACCACTTGTGGGCAGTAATTGCAAAGGGTTTTCTGTCCAGACTAATATTGGGGAACAATATGTCCTGAAAAGCAATGTTATTTGCTTCTTAATATATGCTTCAATAAAAAAAAAAAAAACCTTTTCCATTTTGTAATTGATACTCATTTTTATCTCCTTCTGGTCATTATTCCATCCCAAATTAAGACTGTCTGAGGAGTTTGTTGGTGAGAAAAGAAAATGTGTAAAATGTAAAGCATGTGGTCTCACCCATTGTGACAGCTTCTTTTTAAATCAATGCACTAGAAAGTAATAATTTACACCTTCTTGTTAGTTTTGAATTTGGCAGATTGTGAAAAGAAAAACAAGAGTTCATCAGAAAGAATAGATGTTTTTATGTGTATGTGTGATATATAAATATATATATATTTATGCACATAAATATATATATATATATCCACATATGTATATGCACATGCAAGAATCACCTAACTCAGCAGTATTTGATTCTAGCAGATGTAATTGGGTCATAAAATATGGGACTCATTGCAAAGCCACAGCTTCATCCCTGAAATAAAATAGGACACTTTCATCAGAGGGAATTTAATCAAGACCTCTCTTCAGTGTCTGGCTTGATGGGAGAAATTAACTCCTCATAAAAAGTTTTTAATAAACAGACAGATGCTTCAATGCTTATGTGTTCCATATCCGCTCTCTCTCCTCCACCAAACACATTACCACAAACCCTCTTCTCAAAATAATAGAAAGGACTATATTGCAATATTTCACCAAGTTTATGGAGCCACACCATGACTGCAATGTTTCTTAATTAGGGTGCAAGGAAAAGCATGAACTCAACTGAGCAAAGCAGCTGTTTCAACAAAGCCCTTTACAAATAGGCATGGCTCTGCTCCTGGGTTTCTCCCTAGGATGCCTGGAGTCTCGAATAATCAGATTCCATGATTGATGGCCAATATCAGCCTGTGGTTTATTCTACTTGCAGCTTTTATGGAAACATTTACTATAATGCACAATAAGCCTAGGCAAAAAAGGCCAGGGTCCTGGGCAGATTTGGTGATTATTCCAATAACAGCATGAGATGAGACAAGCCCCCCATTTCTCCTGACAACCCTAAAGTGCATTGATTCAACCTCATTTATCTGTCTGGGTTGTCCTCATCAAAGTTTTCTGTAATTCCCAAATCTTAAATTTGCTTTGAACTCTTGTGCACTGGATGATTTCTTTTCAGAAATAATAATAGATTTTCTTTCAATTGCAGTTGGAGCTTTCTATGCCCTGGGCCCAACTGAACCCTAGCTTGAGGTTCAGTCATAAGCTGCAAAAAAGCATAAAGACTATGTGGTGATATATTGAATTGTACAGAATTAAAGTTCTTTGCATTAGACTTGGAAGACTCTACATTATTAAAGGCATACCAGTTTGCCTCCTCAATTGTCCCTCCCCATCACTGATGTGAAAGGTGCCTTCTAGGTCTGATATAGAATGATGTTCTAGGCATCAAGCTAACACAATCTGGAGTCAGAAAGACCTGAATTCCAATCTGACCTCGTATCTTTACTAATTGTGTGACACCAGACAAGTCACTTCACCTCTGTCTGACTCAATTTTCCCATCTTTAAAGTGGGGGTAATAATTGCATCTGTCTCCTAGGATTGTTGTAAGGATCAAACAAGATAATATAAAGCACTTGGCTCATAAAAGTCAGCTATTCTTATAATTTCTCCCTCTAAGAGCGTATTTCCTTTCATCCAGACTGCTAATTTCCCTAATACACATCCTGCTTCAAGCCTATTCTCACACCTGGAAGGCCCTTCCCTATACCTGTCCATTTGTCTAAGCTAAAGAAAGTAAGATTTGGAGGAAAATATAGTGATTTCAATACTAGACATGTTGAGTTTAAGATGTCTTTGTATTTTGAAAGTTTTTCATTCCAAATAACTTAAAGATTATGTGTACAATGATATCCATTCAAATATTCTATAAATTTTATTATTAAAATTATATTTTAAGTGTGACTAAGAAACTTAGGATGCTTGTATTCCAACCATGACTTACAATGACAACATCCAAAGCATGATGGATATACCAGTTCCTTCAGGTTCTAGGATTGGCCCCATGTGATTGGATGGAAGGTATCTTAAATTCTTGGTTTGATAATCCATTCCATTGTGTTCCTCAACCCCAATCCCAATCATAGTCATTATCTCCCTTATATTGATTGGCCTAGTCATTATTATTCACAGTCTCATTTAGCCAATTACTATCAACTTGCTTTTGCAAAGAGGTATTCACTGATAAGACAGCAAAACCAGAAGTACAGACATATTTCCCCAACACCCGAGATGCGTTCTCTCTCAATCAACTCTGTCCTTGTGGAAAATAGGCTTAAAGTTGTTTCTACAAAAAATTGCTCCATTAAGTTCACCTCTGAATGAATTCCAATCAATACATAAATTACTGTCACTCCTGCCTGGTTGTCTTTGATACACTTACATATTAGGTCAAGCAGGTCAATTGGTATTTTCTCTAGTCTTGACTTCTTCAGCTCCCCAGTCTTTGGGTGGCTTATTCTCCTGACTTTTTAAATATCACAAGGTTACTGCCTAGGCTGATCCTCCTTTCTTCCAAAATAAAAAAAAAAAACAAATGCAAAGAGGCAAAGAACAGGGTCATATTCATGAGACATATGTCAATCTGATTGAAAGTGTCTGAGTTGCTTTTACATCTAAAATAACATGTTTTCCTCATTCAAACTTGCCAAACATGAAAGAGAAAGTAAGAGGCTTTCTTTGTTTGGTTCATTCATTTGTAATGTACACCCACTTCATCATCAACCAATAGAGTCCATTTCTTCAACATATGAAAACTCTGAACAGTTCAAGAATAAGTTAACATGATCTAAAACTCATATGGGGATCACATAAGTCAAGCACACTATGCATATTCAAAAAGGATATGCTTAGCTAAACTCCCATAAGCTGCTCTCTCATTCTCTATTCTTCTTTCCCAATGGAGGTCAGAGAAATGATCCTGAAAGAAGTTGCCATCCTATCTCTCCTTCATATTCAAAGTTGTGGAAATTATTTCAATGTGGATAAAACTGATCTTAGACTTGAATAAAAGTATTAGGATTTGAACTCATCTTCTGTAAGTATATTGACAGTGTCTATGAAACATCTACAGAATAAAGCAGAACAATAGTGTGCATATGTGTGCATGTGTAGGCATATGTGTATATGTCTATTATATATATATATATTATTTATTCATATATATATATATATATATATATATATATATATATATATACTTCCATATATTTGTGAGGGAGGGAATTAAAGGGTCATTGGTAACCTTGGAGAGAAGCATTTCTATTCAACACTGAAGTCAGTAATGTAAAGAGAGTCAGAGAAAAACGTGCTATCATAAACAACCTTTGCAAGGAAGTTAACCACACAAAGTAAGGGAAATCTGAGGTATTAGCAGATATGGATAAATCAAGTAAGAGTTTTGAGAATGGAGGAGACATGGGTGTATTTTTAAGCAATGAAGAACTAGCCGAGAGAGAGAGAGAGAGAGAGAGAGAGAGAGAGAGAGAGAGAGATTGAAAATAAGTGAGAAAGTGAGGATAATAGAAGATTTAATGAAATGAGATCATTTCTTCATTTAGAGGAGTCTGCTTGGCAAGGGAACTACTTCATTATTTGAGATGAGGATGAAGGAAGAAATAGTGATGACAGAAAATATCTGGGAGATATAAGTTGAGAAAGAAGTAAATGGGCTCAATTTTTTCAGTGATATCTGAGGAAAGTTTCTCAGCTCTGATTATTAAGGATTCAGAGGAACTATTCAAGATTTAATGACTGAAAAGATTTAGAAAAAACTGCTATGTTGAATGGAATATTGAGTCAATTGGTGAGATAGAAAAAAAATTGCCTTGCTTCACTGAGGATCCAGTTGAGATTACACAACATGAATTTGTATTGGATCCAATGACTGTGATTTGGGGATTTTTCTCCAGCTTTGTTTGGCAGCACATGCGCAGGAACAAAAGCAATAGGTGATGGCAGTGAACCAAAGCTGATGCTTGACAGGACAATATTGGCAACAGGATAAGGAAGCAAAGGACAAGAACAGGGTAGGGTTGATGTGGTTCACTAAAAAGATCATGGTAGAAAAGGGAGCAGAGTATATTCTGAGAATAGTAGTTTGTCACTGCTATCTTATTTTTTCTCATTTTTATAAGATTTAGATGGAAATAGTCCAAGGACTAGTCCTTATTGTTCTATTAATATTTTCTATCGAATGTTCTATAGACTATTGTACAAGTATATAGTGTGAATGCCTTTTAGAATTGAAAGGGAGCATTCAGATGGAAACTTCTCTTCTGTAGGATTCCTGTGAATATCTTTTGAATAATTCAAGTATCAGGAATAAGGACAGGAGTGACCCACACCTAGCTTATCCCCTTCCCCACAGCTCCATTTCTTCTGTTCAGAATCTCTTTTTTGAAAGTTTTTCATTCCACATAGTTTGAAAATGATGAGGGTTAGTTTGGCAGCATCTATTAAAATGATCACTCTTACATTTTAATGGAGCAGTGGTATGTCTGATTTGGGGGGACAATTGTTCTGTCTGTACTACAGTTCAGAAACTGAGTTTTCTAGCACATTCTAGGGCTCTAGTATTTGTACTATGGGACTTGGAGCTCTATTGGCTACTCTTTTTCTTTTGTGTTTAGTGCTTTATGGATGATAACACAGGTAAAATCGCCTACAGTTCAAGGATGTTGTTAAGATCAAATTAACTCTTACATGAGTTATCTATATATGATACATGTAGTAGAATAAAATAGAATGCAATATAGAAGAACACAGATAATATAATTATATATAGTAATGGTTCATATATCCATATACATGTGCAACACTTATTTTAAATCTTACAATGCCTTGTACTTGATATGCCAAAAGTCTTTGGGCAAAACTGTAAATACTAGCTATAATTTATCATGAATTTTGTAGTTGAATATGAACATTATTATTATTTGTTGTTGTCAAGGCTAGAGTGATAGTTCAGGAATCTCAGAGATGGGTAAAAATAACAGTCTGGGGAGAGTGATCAGGACTAAATGGATGATGAGAGTTCTAACTGAGATCCTATCAGCTTGACAGAAAACTTGACCAAAGCCAAAGAAGCAAATTCTATGAGGCAGATGGTCCTGTTGGCTCAATAAAACCTAACAAATGATATCAAAGAACAATAATTTGCAAACCACGGAGGTCAGTGTCAGTGGATGTGGGTGCAAGGAGAAGGCTTGCTCAAATCACAAATAAGAGGAACATCACAGAAAAGAATACAGCAAGGGAGCTGGAGGTATGTTTCACAAATGCTGTCTGCAGGAGGACAAGTTCTCTGTTGAACTCCTGTGCAGCTCCCTCTCCTGCTCCCATCTCTGTTGCAGCTAGGCAGTTGTGGGTTCAGACAGATGGAATTGATACTTGGGCTGCAAATGAGACTTATTACATTTTATAGTTTGCCTTTTTCCCAGAGCTCCAAGAACCATTCTGGAATCATTATAGAGTCAATGCTCAATTACAGTTACATAGTCGTAATCACTCCCCTCCCCCTCCACACTCTCATTTCTCCTTCACTCTTCATCTTGGTATAGCTGCCCTGGCCAAGTAAATTGCATGACATCATACAATCGGACCCTGTTCCTGGGCAAATCAAATGTTGTTGTTATTCAGTCATTCAGTTGTGTCCATGGAACATAGCATATCAATACCGTCCATGGGGTTTTCTAGGCAAAGATACTGAAATAGGTTGTCATTTCCTTCTCCAGTCAATTAAGACAAAAAGTGGTTAAGTGATTCGCTCAGAGTTACACAGCTGGTAAGTGTCTGAGGTCAAATTTGAACTGAGGTCTTTCTGACTACAGACCCAGTGCTTTACCTACTGAGCAATCTAGTTGTCTCCTACATGGAGTGTGGACATGCAAAAATTGAGAATAAAGCAAATAGGCAAAGGCTGGCTAATCCACTGCAGGATACCAAAGGATCTTGGAAGGTTTAAACACTGAGAGAAATCTGGGAAGATAAACTATAATCAAAAGAAAAGGGAAAGGTTTATACTTGACTTACTAACTCTCAATCAACCAACATTTATTTTATCAAATATTCATTTGATATCAAATATGAGCTAGGCATTATGGCAAGCAATGTGAAAAAAACACAAAAACACCAAACAATTCCTACCCTGAAATAGCTTACATACTAATAAGAGAAGAGTCATGTGAATCGATAGGTATCTGACATAACAGCTGTGGAGTATTAGAGCTTAAATGTCCTCAACTCTGGAAAGATGGGGAAGGTCTTGTCTGCTGGGATTAAGCCACATTTGGAGGATTTTGTTCAGTTTGGGGTATTAAACTTTAAGGGCATTGATACCCGGGAGAGCAACCAGAGGAAATCAAGGTGGTCACTGAGGGGCCTAAGGGGCCATGACACGTGACGATGATCAGTAGAAGAAATGGGATTTTTTGACCTGGAGAAGAGAAGATTTAGTATCTGCCAAAAACAGCTGCAAGTGAGGTTCTAAAGAATCAGACAAAATGGGAATGAATAACAGCAGCAATAACTCAGCAACTTCCTTGATAGTTCCTGTTGCCCACGAGAGGAAAGAGTTGCCTTGAGCAACAGTGGATCCCCTTTTCCAGGGAATTTTTGAGCAGACATCTGTGGGACTTGATAGATACTTGCTGTCCATTCCAAGTTGGAATTTCTAGAATTCTGCCAGTAGTCAGATTGCAAATGGAAAAGCTACATAAATGGAAAGCTTGTGGCACAGCACAGACCAGGAACATGGAGAGCTGGGACTCCATGCAAACTAAAGCCAAAATGCCAAAGGACATATACAAAGAGAGAAGTTGATGATGCTTAGTCACTGTTCTGCTTCTCCAAGGGCTAGAATACCTAAAACTTCTCTGAAATAAGGAATAGGGACTCTGGCTGGCTCTGACCCATCATTTGGAGGTAAGGGTGAGGTCTGAGCACTTATACTTAGAGTTATCTTGAAAGATGGAAGATTGAATAGCAATGCTTCATGATAGGAGCCCATCAGATCAAGTACACAAACCCAATTTTCAAGACCAAACCCCTTAGCAGGGTTGCAGGAAAATGTTGGTAGATGAGAAAATGTTGACAAGTTAACCATATTAACAAAAGCCAGGCTAAATCCCATCATAAAACAAAGGTAAGATGAGATATTTTAGATAGGAAAATCAATGCTTTGTTGTAGGTCTCTAATCTTATAAAAATGGATGATTTGACTGATGGAGACCAAGAAGAAAACTTTGATTTATATTTGGGATTCAAGACAAACATTACTTTAATGCTGAAAAAACCTAATATCTTCTTTTTCTAAAAAGTTGAACTAATAATTTAGATCCAATGGAACAACACTAAGCAGAATTATAAATATTTTTCTTAAGAAATTCTGAAACTAGCCTACATTGGATCAAAGTGGCTACTGCATGAAGTCCCTTTTAGAATATGTACCCAACGTCAGTGCTTTTTAAACCACACAGGAACTGGTCCATCATAGACTTAGCCAACATGACTTTGGGTCTTTTCCAGAGAACAGGGATTCAGATTTGGAAAGTTAAGCCAAGTCAGCCAGCATTTATTAGGCACTTATTCTATGCTAACACAGCTTGACCCTGCCCTCAGAGGGTTCCCATTTTGTTGGGGGACACACTAGATAAACCATCAGACAAGATATATACAGAGCAGATGGAAGGCACTCTGAGTAGAAGAGAGACATACATGACAAGCAGGAAGCTGAGTCACAGTCAAAGCCTGTGTTACCACCCTTCACATTGATACATTTGGGTCCAGATTTTCAATCAATTGATGACTATGTCAGAGAAATGGACACCATTCATCCAGGGCTTCTGGGACTATCAGTTCCATGTTATTACTCAGTCCCTAAGCTGGATCCTCGACATCCCACATAAATGACTTATGCTTAATAGAGGAATGGAATCAGAGTGATTCTCTCAATACAACCCATGAACATTTCCCATTATTCAGGGGACCTACTCTTTGAAAGACATGTCAGAGTTTCTGATAGATGAAAGAGCCAGCAGGTGTATGACACATCTGGCCCACCCCTCTCTCCCACAAAACTGCTAGCACAGCTGTGACACAGGCAGCATGCAGGGCTCTAAGGTGCTCCCCTGCCACACAGGTGTCTCTCATATGAGCCCAGCCTCTGAGGGAATGTGGGTAACTATTCTGCTTACTTTACACATCCTACCATTGCCTTCAGGATGGCAACCAAAGAGCTTTACCCTTCCCCATTGATATATTCTGTATCATTGACAATCCTAATTATCCAAAGCACAGGTAATTTCCAAACTATCATCATTCATATAGACGTATGCTGTCAAAATAAAGTCTATTGGTACCCAATATACCTTAACTCTATATTCCTTAGAACCTGTCACAGCCAAAAAGTTTAGAACTATTAAGGATCTTGAGCTCTTCTGATACTGAAGCAGTTGAACTGACTGGTTCTCAGAACAACTAAAAATCTCACAACTCAGGGATCCAGAGAAATCAGATATTCTGGACTACTTTCTTGGTATTGGGTAAGTGTTTGAACTGAGTACGAATTCAGTCTAACCTTTAGAACCTAATAATCAGGGATTTCCTGACCCAAATATCCAATCAGAAATCTTACTACTTTTACCACTAGCTCCCTAGTGCTTGCCGTGACTTAAGAGACACTGCTGTTACCTTCTTTTCTCCCAATCTTACTGAATAATGGTAGAGAAGTTCAATCAACTGGTTCTCCCATCATATTCTCAATAGAAAACTCCCACCACTGATCCTGTTCCTCCTCCAAGCTTCCCATTTCTGCTAAGGGATATAGCATCCTTCTAGTGACCACTTATGCTAACACTAAAATCTTCCTTGATTTCCCCCCTTTTCTGTAACTTCCCCTCCACACACATACCCCTAATACCTTCATATATCAGTTTTACTCCACATCATGTCTTGCATACATTCCCTTCTCTCTAATCCGTTGGCTGCCATTATGGGTCAGAGTTTCATCATCACTTACATGACTTATTGTAAATGGTTTTAGTTGAAGTTTCTGCCCCTGGTCTTCCCTACCAATTGATCCCTGCCCCCAGAGTTGCCAAATCAATCTTTCTGAGAGGCAGGTCTGTCCCTAGTCCAGTCCTACTTAAGAACTTTCAATGGCTCCCTATCACCTCTCAGATCAAATGTAAAACTCTTCAGATCAACCTTTGAAGCCCATTACACTTTGTTTCTAAACTACAACAGAGTAAAAAGTTAAAAACTGGGAAATTTAGATTTAAAATCAGAAAGCAAACAAACAAATCCACAAACTCCCTATTAGAATTCTCGGAAATGGTCTGGGCTGCCTCAGAAGGTGGTGGTTGTATCTCAAGAGGCCTTCAAGGGGAAGTTGAATCTCCATTTTTCAAGCATGTTGTGGGAATCTCTTCCAGGTCCATGGTCAATGACCACTGAACTCCATTCTGATTCTTTAGGATTTGCCATTGCATCACACCATCGCTTTTCTTACACTTTTTATATTCCAGACAGAGGAGATGTACAGAGGTTCTCTGACTTGTCCCAGTGCCCACTCCTTTGCATTTAGACATGACATTCCCCTTTGCCAAATCAGCATGCCTCCTATTTCTGGGATTCTTTATCTTGCCTTGACATTGCTATCAACTTTAGTAGCCTCTGGGAAACATGCTCCATCTAATCAATTCTCCCTCTCCCCCATATTGCTTCTCCCTAATGACTCCAGTTTAATAATCCAGGACTGCGTTTCATTTCTCAGGGGGATGTAAACTCTGCCTTGTTTGTCTTTTGGTTAACAGACCTGAACCAAAAGTACAACAGTCACTTCATCAACTCTTACTCAACTGAAGTGGATGAATTAGGGGACTTGGATTCCAAATTGGAATAAAGAAACTTAGCATTAAAAAAAATTGAAGCTCATTCAGCAAAGGATAAGACATTTTGCCCTTATCATTCCCAATAAATCCCAGAGGCCCCCTGCCTGAAAACACTTGGACTAACAGTTCTGATGATGAAACTAATGAGAGATGTCAACTGGGCACTCAGCCTGTATGTGCCTCAGAACCAATGCTAACTCCCTGCCAATGAATGGACATTAGGACTTCAAGCCCAACTAGCCATGAAAGCTCCACAGAATGACATGAGATCCAATAGGACTAATGGGGTGATAAGCATCTCTATCTTCTCCTATGGGACAGGCTGAGATTATTTTCTCTTCACTGAAAACACAACAGAAAAGACAGGGGAACTCAAATGGATAATGTTTTCCAAACAAAAATAAGAATTATTTTTGATAAAGCTGGTGCAGCATCCCTCTCCTCAAACCTCCCCCAAAGGAGAACTGTACATTGTTGCCTTGCTTTTCCATCTTTCCTGCTTTCCTGTGAGAAGAAAAATTTCCCAGCTGATCTGACAGATGACAAAAGGATAAGAAGGTGTTTTTATGAAAGCTAAATGACCTTCGTCAGATCTCATGGTCATAGGACATGACATTTATAATAAACCTTCTTGTTCATAAGTATCAATTTTTCTCCTTCCAGGGTCATGTCAAGGAATCAGAGATTGTTTCAACAAGAAGGTTGCTAGGATATTTTTTGCTAGGGTGTTCATATATTTGACCTCTCTCAGACTCACTTGTCATATTGCCCAGGTGTCCTTGTCAAAGAGGACATTGCAAGCTCGTAGGTTTAATTTGAGAAGAGATGAGACTGAAAAAGTCACTGACCCAGGGGCTCAAAGGGTGAGTTATAGGGAGAGAAGGGGTCATTTATTTCTTAATACATGAATTCTCACCTCTCCTAGAAGGAGTAGCATCTCTCCTAGGATAGTCAGTATTCATTAGTGATGAGAGTTGCATTCGGTTACAAGGCAATGACACTGATAGGAGAGCAAAACATCCATTTTTTAAAGCACAATCTCAGTCAACTCTTAGAGAAATTTCATGAAGTTGTTAAATCCTAGGAAGTGGCAGGTACAAGTCAAGACATTCCTGACAAGGTTTCCTTTTCTTTTAAATTTTTTATTTATTTTTAACATTGTTCTTACTTTTGAGTTTGGGATTTTTTCCCTTTCTCTCCTTCTAGCCCCTCCCTTAATCTTGAGAAAGAAAGTAATATGATATTAATTATGTATATGAAGTCAAACAAAATATACTTCCAAATTAATCTTATTGCATACAAAAAGGAAGAAAAACAAAGTGGAAAAAATCTGCTTCAATCTGCACTCAGAACCCAGCAGTTCTCTCTATGGATTTAGATAGTATTTTCTTTATGATACTTTGGAATTGTTTTGGATCACGGTCTTGATCAGAGCATCAAAGGTTTTCATAATTGATCATCATTACAATATTGCTATTACTGTGTACAATATTTCCTGGTTCTGCTCAGTTGATTTTGCATCAATTGCTATGTCTTCCCAGGTTAGTCTGAAACTGTAGTCCTCATCATTTATTTTATAGTAATGATAAACACAGCACAATCCCATGCCCCAACTTGTTTAGCCATTCCTCAACTGATGGGCATCCCCTAAATTTCTAATTCTTTGTTACCACAAAAAAACTGCTCTTAATAGTTTTGTGCATGAGTTTTTCTCCTTTTCCTTTTATCTCTCTGAAATGCAAACCTACTAATAGGATTGCTAGATCAAAGGGAAGGGCATGCACAGTTTGATAGCCCTTTAGGCAAATTCACCTAACTGTTCATCAAAATATTGGACTAGTTGACAACTCTACCAACAATATATTCATATCCCTATTTCTACACATTTCCTCCAGCATTTGTCATTTTCCTTTTCTGTCATGTTAGCCAATCTGATAACTATGAGTTGGAACCTCAGAGATGCTTTAGTTTACATTTCTTACAGCACAATATTCCATCACAATCATATATACAATTTGTTCAGTCTCCAATTGAGAAGCATCCCTCCAATTTCCAGATCTTTGTTACCACAAGGAGAAATGATATAAATATTTTATAACATATGTGTTCTTTTCCTTTTCCCCTAATCATCTTGGGAAACAGACCTAGGAGTGATATAGGTTGTTTAAAGGGTTAAGGTATAAGGTATGTATAAATGGATGCTAGACCACCTTTCTTCACATTTTTAAATTCCTTCGTTATTCTTTCTCTTCTGTTCTTCTGCATGAATTCTGTTATTACTTTTTCTACATCTATAAAATAATGCTTTAACAGTTTGACAGGTATGGCAGTGACTAAATAAATTAGTTTAGGTGGAATTGGAGGGAAAGTCTGTGTATGATATTTTATTCTCAGATAATTGTGCATTCAAAGCAATTTCTGAAGCTGAGATGCTACAAAGTATGGATCAATTCTCTGTTACTTCTGCTAATTTTGGCCTTGAAATGAACACCAAGAAAACACATATTCTCCACCTCTCAGCACTACACCATCCAAACATGGAACCATAGCAAATGAAGAAAGTTTTAATAATGTGGATAAGTTCATTTACCTTGGCAGTGTACTTTCTGGAGATGTTCCAATAGATTGTGCCTGAATATCCAGAGATAGCTCAGTCTTTGGGAGGGCCTGAAGGAAAGTATCAAAGAGAAGAGGTTTTAGACTGTCTACCAAATTGAAGATCTAGAGAACCATTGACTGATCTTATTTTTGTATGCCTGTAAAGCCTGAACAATATTTCAGTTTCATGTCAGGAAAATGAGCCACTTCAATTTTAATTGTCTTAGGAAGATACTGGCAAGACAAAGTGCTGCCAAGCATTCAGCTCTATTGCAGAGAGCATAACTCTAATGAGCTGACCACATTGTTCAAATGCCAAATATTCAAATTTTTAAAAGACAACTTGCCTACTTAATAACTAGTCTCACTCATGTGTTTGTTAGAAGAAGAGATACAAGGACATTCTCAAGGTGACTCTGAATAACTTTGGAATTAATTACATGACATGGGACACACTGGAAAAGGATCATCCAGCATGGTATGCCCATAGCAAAGAAAGCTCTGCACTCTATGAGAGAAGCAGAATTTCAGTAGCTTAAAAGAAAATGAGATGTGCAAATTTAGAGATCCCTCCACTACAAATCCTCATGGGGACTATTTGTTCCAGCTAGGGGTAGTGCCTTTGAAGCTTACATTGGTCAGTGAGTCACATTCAGATACCACAAAGTGATATCAAATTGATCCTCTTTGAGAACAAAAGACAACAGCCATTGCTTCTTTAGGTCTCATTAGCTTTCATTTGCCCAATTCTATTGTCTTTAAGGAATTATTTTCATCATCATCTCTCTCCAGTTTGCTAATTTACCCACCTATTTGTTGACTTTGAACTTTATGTTCACCTTGCTCACCTTGGAGTATGAAGGCACTGTTCCAAACTTCAGGGTTTTGAGCTGCTGTTTTCAGAGTTAGTCTTGAAGATGTCTGGGACTTCTGAAGGTACAATCCAGGGAGAGATGGGGTCACTTCTCTCCTGGTCTGTTCCTTGGACATTACCTAGGAAAGGCCCCTAATCCCTTGAAATCAAGTTATGCTGTTTAGGGCCCCTGCTTCCTTGTGACTATAAGGGCCACGCTCTGCCCTAGAGCTATGACCTGGTAGGTATAGGTAATTTAGTTGTTAAAAAAAAAATCAGGTCCTATGTGCAGTCCTAACAGAGGTCCCCTATAATCTCTTTCTAATCAGTTTTCCAATCCACATACCATCTCTAGACTGAGAGTTTCCATTGCCACATATCCAACTCCAGGTCAGGCCCCAACCCAGTGTCACAGATCTCTCTTTCCAACCTCCTAAATTGTCTTGGACCAGAAAATGTCTTATCCCAACCTTTTGTTGAAATCTAGTACTTCACATTTGATTTGAGACATTTAAAGTTGTTTGCTTGTTGAGAAATGTTAGGAGAACTTGGCTCTAGGGCATCCTTTATTTGGATCATCTTGGCTCCACCCCAGAAGTCCCCTAGCATAACTTGCAGCTGCCCTGAAAGTGAAAGCAATGGAGACCAGATCTGCATGGTGTGGATCATTGTTTATACCTGGAAGCATAATAGAGAGCCAGACTTGGTTGAGGAAGGTGAGGGAGATGTGTGCTGTTGCCACCATGTGGAAACAGCAGGCCAACCAAAATCAGTCACAAAGGATGGAGTAACATGATTATTTTATATCAGGAGAATCAAACTCACTGCTCTTCCAGCCAGAATAAATTGCTGCTTTATTTGTTTTCCTATCCTACCTTCCCTAGGTATACCCAAACCTTGAGAAGTAGTTTTTAGAGATTTAGCCTCAATTCTTAGAGAAGGTGGAAAGCTATTCATATGGATTACTATGGATCTTGTTTTTGATATTTTAGTCATCTTTTTTCTTTATTTTTTCCTACTCATTTTTATAGAGAATGAGAGTTCACTAACCGGTACAGAGGAAAATTGCAGGAAATATTGAAATAAAAGGAATTAATAAATGCATTTAAGTGCATTCCTTACAAGACATTGCATTTTTCAATAAGAAGGAATCTTAGAAGTCAAGTCATTCAACACCTTCATTTTACAAAGAATAAAAAACTTGCTCCAGTTCATACAACTAGTTAAATAAGAGAAGTAGAGTTTGAGGTCCTCTTATAGTCTCCCAATAAGTGTTCTTCTCACAGCACCATGATGTTCTCAAGAAGTTATTTGCCCATTGGCTTTTTGTTGAAGTCAAGAAATGCCAAAGTTCATTAATTTCATGAAGTACTTCAATCTAGAAATGAGATTCCAAAAAGATGTCACATTATCATAGGGGAATACTGAGGGAGGAAGTCAAAAGACAGTTGGAAAAAATTGGCCTTGGAGTACAAAATTAAACAGAGCAAAGACTAATAGAGATTTTTCTGCTTGTACTCCTTTTCAACCCAAAATGGAACTGTACACATGGGCATCATCAGATTAGTTATATGTTTTGCAGCCAATGGTGGCATTCTGAATAGTCGGTTAAAACAAGATTATGACACAGATCTTGAGATTCTTATTGCAAAATTCCGGTTTAGGTTAAAGAAAGTAGGGACTTAAATAATATCCCTATGAACATGAAGTGGAGGTAATGAACAGATTTAAGGGATTAGATCTGGTAGACTGTCTGAAGAACCATGGACAAAGATGTTCAATATTGTACAGGGAACAACAAAAGTAGTCCAAAGAAAAAGAGCAAGAAAGTAAAATGACTGTCTGATGAGGCCTTATAAATAAGAAAGAAAGGGAAGTGAAGATAGAAGGAAAGTGACAGGTAAAGGGGAAAGGAAAAAGGGAAAGATTTACCTAATTGAATGCAAAATTCCAAAGAACAGCAAGGAGAAAAAAGAAGGTTTCTTAAATGAGCAATGCAAAGAAACAGAAAAAAAGCAATAGAATTTGAAAGACAAGCTAACTTTTCAAGACAATTAGAGATAGCAAAAGAAAGTTTCAGCAATAATGGGCATTATAAAATACAAAACTGATAGGGATTTAACAGAAGGAGAAAATATTAAGAAGAATTGGTAAGAATATACTCAAGAACTATAAAAAAGATCTTAACATAAATGATAACCATGATGGTGAGCTTACTAATCTAAAGTCAGACATCCTGGAGAATGAAGTGAGCCTTAAGAAGCATTGCTAGCAAGGCAGTCAGGTGGCACACTGGATAGAGCACTGGCCCTAGAGTCAGGAGGACATAATAATTACCTAGCTGTGTGACCTTGGGCAAGTCACTTAACTCCATTGTCTTAAATAATTAATTTTTTTAAAAGAAGAAGCATTGCTGGCAATAATATGATGAGATACAATAAGAAATATGATAGGATTCCAGCTGAGTTATTTAAAATCCTAAAAGATGATGCTATTAAAATGCTGCCTTCAATATGCCAGCAAGTTTGGAGAACATGACAGTGACCACTGAATTGAAAAAGACAGGTGTACATTTCATTTTTTTTCTTTCTTTTTTTTAGGTTTTTGCAAGGCAAATGGAGTTAAGTGGCTTGCCCAAGGCCACCACAGCTAGATCATTATTAAGTGTCTGAGACCAGATTTGAACCCAGGTACTCCTGACTCCAAGGCTGGTGCTTTATCCACTACTCCACCTAGCTGCCCCCTAGGTTTACATTTCAAATCTAAAGAAGTGCAATGCCAAGGAATATTCAAATTACCTCAAAATTGCATTCATTTCACATGGCAGCAAGGTTATGCTTAAGATTCTGCAAGCCAGGTTTTAGCACTACATAATAAGAATTACCAGAAGATGATTTTCAAAGAAGTAGAAGAACTAAAGACCAAATTGCTAACATTCACTGGGTGATGGAGAAACTAAGTGAGTTCTAGGAAAATATCCACTTCTGCTTCATCAATTACACTAAAGCCTTTAACTATGTGGATCAGAACAAAATATGTCAAGTCCTCAAAGAGTTGGGAGGATCAGATCATCTCTTGATGAAGCTATATACAGGTCAAGAAGTAAGAGAACTGAACAGGGAATGACTGAATGGATATTGGAAAAGGAGCACAAGTTTGTATGTTGTCAACTTCTTTATTTAACTTATATGCAGAGTCACACATTATGTGAAATGTGCCAGGCTGAATGAATCAAAATTGCGATCAAAATTGCCAGGAGAGATAGCAAAAATCACAGATATGAAGATGATGCTGCTCTGATGGCAGGGTGAATGAAGGAGAAGAGTATAAAAGTGGACTTGAAGCTTAACATAAAAAAACCCCAACAACAACAAAAAAAATTGCCTTCTTAGTAAATGGAGGTAAAAGCAGTATTAGCTTTTATATTCATAGGCTTAAAGATCACTGCAGCCATGAAATTAAAAGACACTTTCTCCTTAGAAGGAAAACTATAGCAAATTTGGACAACAGACTAAAAGGCAAAGTCTTCACCTTGCTAACTAAGGTCCATAGAATCAAAACCATGTTTCTTTTTTTCCAGTAGTAAAGTATGGATGTGGTCCTTGTACTATAAGAAAACTTGAGCACCAGAAAATTGAAGCTTTCAAATTGTGGTACTGGAGAAGACTTTTGTGAGTCCCTTGGACAGCAAAGAGTTCAATCATCTACACTTAGAGCAGAGTCAAAAGCACATTATACCCACTAACAGTAATGTTGGATAATGATCAACTCTGAAGGATGTATTCATTTCAGA
The DNA here is from genome assembly GCF_037893015.1 of Macrotis lagotis. Classification (NCBI taxonomy): domain Eukaryota; kingdom Metazoa; phylum Chordata; class Mammalia; order Peramelemorphia; family Peramelidae; genus Macrotis; species Macrotis lagotis. The sequence continues at coordinate 196,056,941 of NC_133665.1, forward strand.
AGTACAACAAAGACAATTCTAAAAATCTCGTGATGGAAAATATCCATATCCAGAGAAGGAACTGAGGAATTTAAATGCAGACCAAAGCATACAATCTTCAATTTTTAAAAGTTGTCTTATAGTTTTTTCTCTAATGATGTTTTCTGTTTTGATCTGATTCTTCTTTCTTAATATGATTAATATGGATCTATATTTAGCATTGTTGTATAGCCTATATTAGATTACTTTTTGTCAGGGGAAGGGGGGAGGGAAGAGAGAAAAGGAGAAAAATACAAAACTCAAAACCTTGCAAAAAAAAGATTGTAGAAAAGTACCATTGCATGTAGTTGGAAAAATAACTAAATAAAATATTTTTAAAATCATCTACACATAAAGAAATTAATTCATACCATTCACTTAGAAGGTGAAATATTGAATTTGAGGTTACAAATACGTTGACCACATAATGAGGAGACAGAATGCTTTGAAAAAAAGACTCTGATGTTGGCAAAGATTGAAGGTAAAAGGAAAAGGAATTAGCAGTGGATGAGATGGAGAGATAGTATCATAGCAACAATGAACATAAACTTGGACAGACTTCAAGATATAGCTAGGGTTAATGAGGCTGATATGCTATGGTCCAGGGTCATGAAGAGTTGGACACAACTGAATGACTGAACAATAATACATTTTAGGGATCTCTACATAATTTACTTCATCTCGCTAGGCCAGATGGGACTTCAGACCTTCATTAACTAACCTACCTCAGATGTGACCTTGATGTCCCTTTATAAACTTTGGAGTCATTTAGTCAGAGCTTATTTAGACAGAGAGGACATATCCAGATCCAAAGGGATTCCCTCTTTTCAGGGGCATACTCGGATTACTGCTACAAAGCTCAAGTCTATTACTTCATTTTTAGGTTTTGGTTGGGTCTGGTTTTTGTGGAACATCATTCTCTGCCTTTTTAAGGAGCTTCATAGGAGAAAGGGGCTCATACAGTTTCAAGGACTCTCCTTTTAAATTTCTTTACAAATCTGCCTAGACCATGTACATGAAAGAGATAATCCTAGACCTAGCATCTGCCCTAAAGTGAAGACCCCACTACTTCTTTCTAATTCTAAGTATACCAATTGCTCACAGCAAGTAGTCAAGGAATAGGAGAAGAGAAAGGAATGCAGAGAGGGAGGTGTAACTTAGAACTAAATCGATGCTCATTGCTGGCCAGTAGAACTGGTAATCTGACCCACACTGTATACAGGCCAATAAAATGCAATATTTCATGGATTTAGGCTTTGATGATGGGAGAACTCCTTCCACAGATGCAAATCACCACCCTCTATGGGGCAGCAGGGGTCAAATATGCAGCCCATGAGTCCCATATTAATATGCCTGAACCACACTAAAATACAATTGAAAAATATTTTATAAAATTTTACCACTGGAAAAATGTCAAATATCAAATACTACAGATGAGAGAGAGAGAGAGAGAGAGAGAGAGAGAGAGAGAGATGATAGAGATAGAGAGAGAGATAATAGAGATAGAGATGATAGAGAGAGAGAGATAGATTAGATATAGACACACTTTTAATTCTTTCTAGATACTGTTGTCTAGAGAATAGAAAGCTTAGGTATCCAGAGCTACAAAAAGACATCCATATATAGATACACAGAACTGTTCACAAGAGGCTCCAATGCAGATCTGAGGGCATGGATTCCTAGGACATGATTCATTGCTGCCCAACTGAAGTCCAGAAAGGACCATATTGGAGTCTATCATGCTCACTGGTGATCTCAAAATTCTGCTTTCAGATTCTGCCCCATGTGGACCTTCCAGGGGATGTCAAAGGGCCATTCTCCTGGAAATGTCCTCTTCAAAGACTAAAGAAAGCCTGAGAAGCTACCCTTACCACCTGAATCATTCCATTTTTCTCATACTCCTTATACTATGAGCATCAAATTCTTTCTTCTATGGCTGTCCCTGAATCTTCTCAGGAGAATACCAACCCATAGAAGAGGCAGGAGTCATCTCTACCAAGTTGAGAGTGGTTTTCATGTGGTCTCAAGACAGTGACCTCTTCCTGAAGATCCCACCATCCCTTTCCTCTCCTCCCCCCTAGGCCTTGTTGCCCTACAAAGGTACCACACCCAGTGGGAAGTGCAGATGAATTGTTAACAGTGCCAGGGGCCCTGTAGCAGGTCATCAGATCATTCCTGGCAGGTTGCTCCCTCATTGGCATGAATGTGACAGAGAGGAAGTGTCACCATGTGTCAGCTCAGATACTGCTAACCTGTCAAACAGGATGGGAAGATTTTTTTATTAAAAATTATTATCATCATTATGTTTTATAGGGCTGCTGTATACTGTCAATTCAAGTGTCAGACACATTCTGTCAATGGAATGAATTTTAAAAATAATTATCTTTTCTCCTTTTATACAGCCATAAAAATAACCAAGACAATTAAATCAACTTTAACTAGGGAAAGTGTGGAATGATTTTTTAAAAAAATTAAGCTGAAATAACACTCAGGAGAATTTGTTAGTTTAGGACTTGCACAGAAATTTATATTCTTTCTATGTGGGTATAAAGATATTCCTTCAGACAGGCCAAGTGGAGTTGGGACTGCCTCTTGCCAGAGACCGCCCCCCCCCTTTAGAACAATGCTCTTCCCTCTCCAAATTAGGAAATCCTTAGTGGAGGAGGACAGATCTCTAGGATATCAATAAAAAGAAGCCTGGATTTATGCTGAGGTTGGGGGCGCTGACTATCGCTTGGACAGGCCACCATTTTATTTAGCCTCTAAAGGTCCAGGAGCAGCAAGAGAATCTAAACAATCCCCTTCTTGAAAGAAAATCTTCTTTACGCATCTGAAAGAATCTCTTGAGATGCTGAGGGGAACCTCCCTCTTGGCCATGCCCAGAGCTGCTCTCTCCAACTTGGCTTCAAGGGTGCTATGCTGCCTTTCTTGGCCTGATCTTTCATGCTAGGGATTCCTGAAGCACCAATTTTTAGTCTTGGGAGCATCCACACTCTGAACAGGGCCTGGGATTTCCCTCCAAAAGATGTCAGAGGTTTCTCTTTGAGGATCAGTACTGATTGGCCATACTTCAACTCTAGTCACAGGCTTCCATGGAGTAGGATTCTGTTCTGTGCCTAGAGTCCGATGCAGATGAGACCACCTTAAAATAGGTCTGATGGGTAGCTTCATTCCTTGTAACCAGAAAAAAAAAATCTCCAAGTTCTCTCCTTCTGCTCTAGTTAGTCTACTCCAAGAATTTATGAAATGCCTACTATGTGCCAAGCTCCAGGAAAACCAAGGCAGAGTGACTTAGGTTCTGCCCTTCAGGAGACTCCACTCTCTGTGAGGGAGGAGGGCCATTGGAGGGAAGACACAGCACCTTGCAGAGAAATACAATCACAATCCTGTGAGGAGGCAAAAGTGACCTGAAAGTCAGAGATGTCTACTTGGGCTTTGTGTCTTCTATCATTCATAGTTGAGTCCATAGCAAGTGCCTCCTGCCTTGTCAGAAACTGGGTAAAGGGGAGCTAGACACCACAGTGTCATGAAGCACACAGATATCTGGTTAATATCTGGTTAACTGAGATGCTGAATTTGCTAGGAAGAAGAGAGGTATTTGCAAGAAATTTACCAAAAAATAGAAAAGATTGTCCTCTGTGGAGAGGGTGCTAGGGAGTAGGTTACCTGTATACTAGGTAACTCCTAGGAGTGGGTTACCTGTACACTAGGTAACTGGGTGACCCCCAGGCAAACTGCTCTGACCTCAATTTCCTTTTCTGTAAAAAGAGTTAAAGTGGTTAGCCATGGAAGATGCTCCTATCTCTCATAGTCTATGTATCCTTTGAAAGAGCTTTCGAGGTTTTTAAGAAATATGTTATTTTTTCCCCAGTTACATATCCTGAAAATTTTAGCATTCATTTTTTACAAGTCTTTCGAGTTCCAAAATTTTTCCTCATTCCTTCCCCTCCCTTTTTCCTTAAAATGGTAGGCAGTTTGATACAGTTTATATATGTGCTATTATGTAAAACATATTTCCATATTAATTTCAGTTGTGGAAGAAGAAACAGATCAAAAGGAAAAAATAACCATGAGAAAGAATAAAGTAATTGAAAAAACATGCTTTCATCTGCATTCAGAAGCCTTAAGTTCTTTATCTGGACATGTAGTATATGTTCCTTTATGTGTCTTTATATTTGTCTTGGATCATTATTCTGCTGAGAAGAGCTGGATCATTCATGATTGATTAGCATATAATGACACTGGGCAATGTTTTCCTGGTTCTACTCATTTCACTTTGCATCAGCTCATATAAGTCTTTGATGTACGTTTTTTGATTGAAGGCACAGAGTAAAATTTTACTCCAAAGAGACATTGGAAGAAATAACCTAACACAACTCAATAAAACCAGTTGAAGGACCTGATTGTCAGAGAGTGCTATATGCCTTTCCCATGCCCTTGCCTTGACCACTATGTACCCTGCATCTGGAATGCCAAGGGAGCCTGAAAAGCCTATAGTTCTGGAGTTCAGCCCTGGTGAAGATGGGTCTGGGAGATCAAAGGAAGAAGGTACAAAGAGAATGCCAGCTTTAACTTTCCAGCCTGGGTCATTACTTATGCTGATCCCCCAACCCAAGACAAGATTAGGTTAATTGCAACAAACCTGTAGGAAGGTGGGTAGTGATCACCTAAAGATGAATACATCCTGGGTCATGACAGCTCAAGGTCTTCACTGTGGCTTGTGACCTAGAGATGAAAGGAGGAGCATGTATCTCTGCTCTTGACATCTGCTCTACCCTGCTAATGTGCATGGAAGTGGACACACACACACACACACACACACACACACACACAACATGCACACATTCAAAGGGTAACACTGCTCCTCAGGGAGAGAAGGTATACAATAATATTATAAAGGACCATTTGGATAAAAACATGGAAGTGAGAGGAGGGATTGTTGAGTAAGCAGAGCAATTTCCAGACTCCTTTATTGGAATGGAGAGCACCCGAAAGGAGGATTATCAAATAAGGCTAGCAACATCTGAGGGAGCTAGATTGAGAATTTCAAATAACCGGCTAAGAATTTCATATTTTATACTAAATACAATTGAAACCACTGATGATTTTGATACAGGTGAGTGATATTGTCATATTCTCTGTTTTGGTGCTGTCTCTTTGGCAGCTCTGGGGAAGACGGTGTGAAAAAAAAAGCTGTCGGTGGGAGCATCTTAGGAAACTATTGCAATAGTCTCAATGTCAGGGGACTTAGGACTGAACTAGATAATGGGAGAGCAAATCAAGGGATGTGAATAAGAAATAGAACCAAGCAGAAGTAGTAGTGGGGAATAATAAATAAGGAAGAGTTGAGGGTGATTGAGCCCAGTAAGCCAGAGTTGGGGGAAGGATGGTGTGGTTTTCAATAAAAATAGAACAGCCAGAGGACATGATGGAATTGCTGAGATTTAGCTGCAAGAAGACTGGTAGGATACAAGAGCTGAAATTTGAAAGGCTGACTTGTTCTGTCTGACCCCAGAGAGAAGAAATAGAAGTAATACCTGGGTGAGAGTTATAGAGAGTAAGACTTAGGTTGCACTTCAGGAAATCGTCTTCACAATAAGAACAGTAGCCAATGGGAGCAAGTTTCTGGGGTCACTGGATTCCCCTTTTTTGAGGTCCTAAAACAAATATTTGATGACAAATTGGAACATATACAGGAGAGAGGAATCCTTTTGAAAATAGGTACTACCTCTGGAGTACCTTCAAGCTTTAAATTGGATGATTCTGTGGCTACTCTGGGTCTAGTCATACACACAACTCTGTCTTCACTTGTGAACATGGGGACAACTCTCACCATCACCATCATTTACACCTCAAAGAGTCAGTCCTTGCTTCTGGCCCTTTGGCTCTTCATCAGAAGTACATATCACTCCTAAGATTGTTTCCCTAACATAAAGATTTATAGAAGTTAAAAAAGAAGGAACCTGCAAAATGAGCTAGATGAAACCTCAAGTCTGATATATGAAGAAGGTCCTAGAAGAGACTTTCCCCATAACACAATGGGAGTCCTTTCTCCAGACTGGAAACAGCCCAGAAGCAAATCTTGACTCTGTTCTTGGATAGATGGTGGGCATGCTCTGAATCTCATCAGCCAGAATATTTCAGCTCCTAGAATTCTGAGACATTACTCTAGTGTGATGAAAGTTAAAATAAATGTAAAATTTCAAACATTTCTCAAATCTAAAAATAAATGTTTTCCCTTTTACAATGCTAAAAAGAGGAGGGGGTGGCTCACTAAAGTATTGTATTTCCTGTACAGCACGATCATGCCAAACGTATTTCTCTTTTCTAGGGAAAATAACAAGCAGATGCCTTAACATTGTTCAGAGCTTTTAATAATCTCTAAAATATTAGGACACTTTAGGAAGAAGCACTTACCTAGATTACTTAGATTACTTACTTAGATTAGACTTTCCTTTCCTTGTCATCCAACCCCATCTGTCCCTTCAGAGAGACCCATTATTAGATGTTTGACCTCCAGACAAAGCCAAGATAAGCAAAAGGCATAAAAGCACATGAACCTCGAGGTAGGACCTTCAGTTCTTCTCAGTTCAACCATACAAAACACCTGTCCCCCAATCTCAGTTGCAGCTGTTTCCAAGAGCAGGGAAGGGGGAGCCTTGTCAAGCCAGAATTCAGGTTCCTACAAAGATCCTTTTAGCTCTACAAGATGAAGGCAGCCAGCTTTCAGAAAGCATTATGATTTCCCCTATTAGAAACCAATCATGATGGAGACCAGAGGTGATTGCCATGGAGGCAGAGCCCTGGAGGAACAGGATGCCAATGGTAGTACCTAAATATTTGGATCCAGGGTCTGGAAATTTCCAGGGCATTGCTCAATCCTTCACATTTCAATTAAGGGGAAAAGGCCTCTGCTTCAAGGTTCTGAGACATAAGAGTCAGGGAACCTGACATGGTCATGCTATACCCTACTGTGGACTTCTCCCCATTCACTCTACCCTAGTTTCTATATTTCCTGCACCCAAAACCTCAAGTTCCCCCCCACCTGCTTCCCAGCCACATCAAGCCAGAAGGCCCAAAGGATGCTTGAATGACAGAGCCCTGGCACAAACAAGGCAATGTTCCTGTCTTATATTTCCAACTCTAGGCTTAGGACATCTCTCTAATTTATCAACAGAAGAGCAATGGAAAAACTCCTAATTCCTTATGTAGATGAGCCATTGCCTTTATCTGTCTGTTACTCATTCTGTTATCAAGTATTCATTGATAACTTCCTATGCACTATGCAAAACCCTGAGGAGGTTTTAACCAAAAGAGAAGGAAGCCTACCAAAGAAAGGAGAGTGCTGTATTGATCACAATTTGTCCCCATTAAAGATCAGCTGGGGTTTTGTGATCAGTCCTTGCCTTCCTGGAGGTTAACAATCATCTCTTTAATGGAATAAGCCCAAATTTGGCCAGGGATTAAAATCAAACTCACTAGTTTATCATTTGTAAACCTTATTCTGTTTTCTTTATTGAGAAGTGAGACAGTGTTGGCTCCCTTTTCCATCTTCTATTCTCTATTTTCTCTCAAACAACAATGAGCATGATGACCCCATTAGCCAGTTTTCCAGGTGTTGCAGGTTCCCTCAGTGGTATAGTTCTCTGGTCTTGGTACTTGAGCTTTTAAGGAGAGTTGGATGCTGTATCATCTCTTTATTTACCTTGGATTTCAGGCCCTTATTAGAAATGTCATTCTGTTTATTTTGCCCTTATAGTCATTGATAGAAGCGGTGAACAGTAGTAAGTCGAACACGCCTGTCTTCTCCACTCAGCTACCATCATTGCACATCCAACCCTAGTAGTGATTGGACTATTGCTTCTGTCCTGGGTTTTTTTTCAATTTTTTTTAACTCCTTTCTCTACGTTCTGGCTTCAGCAGCACTCTCTGCTCATTTTATGCTTCAGGCTCCTAGAGACTTATGTTACATTTTTTGTGTTTATTCTTCAATAACTGTCCTTGCTTCTATGCACTGTCTTTTTGTTTTTTGTCACATTTGCCTAAAGAATTTCCTGTATAGATCCACTGTTTTTATTATTCAATTTCTTCTTTTTAAAAAAATTCTCTCATCAGAACCATTTCTCTTATGTGAACTCTCCATTCATCCAAGGATGATTTCCTCCATAGAATGCTAGAGCATAATCATAATACCCTCTCTACATTTTTTCTGACCTCTGTGAAATATCTTCTTTCCAAATCCAGTGTAGCAGGAACAAGTGCATTACACTGAGTTCAGGAACAGGCCTCTTTCTTTCCCTTTCCTTTTCCAGCACTTTCTCGATGTAGACCCAAGGCATTTTCATGGCATAGGCTGGATGTCCCTGATCAAGATAGAAATGAAAAGATAAATGGTAAAGGAGATGAAGTGTTCCTTTGAATTGTCCAAACTGGCAGCAAGAAATCAGAAGAGCGAGAGCTAGGATAAGGGATGGGAGAAGAGAGAAGAGATAAATGGAACCAATTTACCCTACTTGAGTCAGAAGTGGGCAATAGAGATTTACAAAACCAGGATAGTAGGAAACATTCCCCACAGAACCTAAGTGGTGCCTTCTTTAGGAGAGTAGAATCTATTTCTTGGAAGAAAGCTGAACATCAAGAATTATTAACACAGAATGGAAGACAAGGATAGAGTTGAAAAGGACTATCATGGAATCCTAGAAAAAGGGAAATGACATAAGCAATTCATGAAAAAATGTTCTTCAGTCATGAGTAATGAAAATATCAACATAAAGAGCAACTCAGTCACTAATACCATAACCCTCCACCACCACCCCAGGGTGAATAGGATTCCCTAGGAATCCAAAGACTATTATAGCTCAAAATTTCAGTGAGGAGGAAAAGCCTCTTCAGAAAGTATATTTTAAAAGTATTTCTTGACTCTCTAAGCTTCAGTTCAAGTTATTTATGTGTTATATAACTTGGAAATACTCCCTGATCTACATATGATGCTATACCTTGTAAAAGAAGCTGATAACCAATCTTGAAAGGAGTTTCTGCCACTATCCACCAGGATTGTGACAACCCCAGGCTATTCTGTTTTGTTTGCTTGGGGTGTTTTGGGGGGGGGTGTTTGGGGTTTTTTTGCAAAACAATAGGGTTAAGCGACTTGCCCAACTCACTCAGCTAGGTAATTATTAAATGTCTGAGCCTGGATTTGAACTCAATTCCTTATCCATGCTCACCTAGCTGCACCAAGTCTACTTGATAATAAGAATCAGATCAAGAAAAGCAGTTATTCCTTTTACTTCCTGCATATTTGGCATAATAAAATTATCCTTAAAAATTCATTAGAAATTCATTAGCCCTTCCATTTTTGTCAAGAACATTTTTTGTTGCTATCCTACTACAAAATCTGGCTCCAACTCTAGATGATGATCTGCCTCTGAAACAAATGTTGTCTGCCATGTTTCTCCTTTCAAGTTCTCAGATAAAACCCACAGAACTTAACTGTCTTAAAATACAATGTAAGACTGATCCATGCCTTGCCTTTATTTTACCCCACTGCTGTTAAGCAAATTATGTCATCCTCTAGTCTTCTTCCAGTCATGGGTCTTAATCAGCAAGTTTTACAACACATGTGCATCTGATGCTCTCTAGTTCATGCAGTTTATTATCCACACTTTAATGCATAAATGTATGTGCATTTGAAGTCAAGAGAATTACCATTCTCTTCTAGCCTATCCTCTTCCCCTCTCTTCTGCTCTTCTTCCTATATTTATCCACTTTATGGCATCCAGGTTAGAGGATTTTGTGGTCCTCTTTTATCATCTTCAACTTAAAGCCCCCTTACACAGATTCACGCAATTTCATTCAAGTTTCTAACCAACCCTTAATCTCCCCCATGACTGACTAAGGGCCTATAAGTTTCCCATTTCAAAAGTGGCCTTCTAGCTTGCCCTACTCTTCATCCACATGATGATCTTGATTCTGATCCCCAGACCATTCAGTACTCTCCTGCATCATCAACCTTACACTAGTCACTCTCCTATTTTTCCCTCATCTTGTAGGGAACTGAATTAGTTCATCTCTACACAATTCTCTGAGTCTCTAACTTTCTTATATGGCTAATTGCAGTCTTCCAGGCCTCAGTCATCCATCCATTTTCATCATGAGCATATCACCTTCATTTCTATACATAAATGACTGACTAAAGGTGGAAAAAAGTATGTTGCTAGGGCATTCCATGAGAGCTTCCTCATCAACTCACTATCCTACTGATCACAGCCACTCTTCCAGAGCTTTTCTTCTCTGCTCAAACCTCCCATGGTTCCCCTTCCTCCTACCCTCTTGTATGAGAACCTTGCCACATATTTTACTAAAAACAAACTGAAGCTGTTGCATGAGTTCTCTCTTTTCCTTCTTTGTCATCTCAACATCACCCATGTTCCTTCTGCCTCTCTCTCTTCCTTCACTCCTAATCTGATAGAATAGCCTTAGTTTGACCACAGCTAATTCCTCTGCCTGCACAAGGGATCCCTTTTCATCTATCTCCTCCTTCAAAACAACCCCTTTGTCATCTACACTTTATCATTTATTTTCGATCTCTCCCTGTCTAATGACTCCTTTCCTGCTTCCTATAAACATGCCTATTTCCATGCCATTCTCAAAAAAAAATGCTCTCAAGGTCACTGGTTGCATTGTCTGCTTGTGTTTTATTTGTTGTTTGAGGGCATGTGCATGTGCACATATGTTTGCCTAGAACCTTATAAACAGCAGCTAATATGTTCCCTGTATCCTTCTAATCATACTAATTCCCCCTGTGTTTCAGCAGCTGGAAGAAATGATGATTGGATGGGACCATTTTTGGTATACTCCTCTTGTACTGTCCTGATGTGTCCAAAGAAGTCAAAAGAACCTCCCTCTTGTCACCAAGACGTGTCCCTTCAAGCTCAGCAAAGAGCACAATGCTGCCACTTCTCTCTCATCACGGCTCCTGATGTAACTGTGGCTCATAGACTCATAGGATCATAGACCTAAAAGGAATCTGAGTAGCCACTGGGACCAGAAGCCTCATTTAAAAGAGAGTTTGAACTCCTGGTCGAAAGACACTCAAGTGAGAGGCAAAGCTTGAATTCAGGTTCATGTGATTGGAATCAAGATATAGATCTCTTTCCACAACACCACACTGCCTCCTGCCATCAGCCCTTAGAGCATAAACAGGCTCTTCCTGCTGGTTTTCTCTGTCCTCATTTCTCTGATGAGCTCTGAATGCTCAGAAGGCTTCCTTCCTTCCTTTTGGGCACATTCATCTCCTCTCCTGAATGAGGTGAGAATTCTCTTCTACCTCCACAATCTCTTTTAGTTGAATGAACACTTCGGTCTCCCTGAAAACTTAGAAAATCAGGAATCACTCCTTCAGTTCTCTATTTTTTAGGTGAGAAGCCAACTTTTCCTTTGCTCATGATGCTTGGAATCAGAACTGCCACTTAGGGCAAATCAATGACCCAGTTTTTAAGTGAGAAACTTAGTCTGTTAACTCCACTCTGGGGTTGTCTTATATAACTCCCTTGTGGCTAACAGTTCTGGCAAGCTGAAACCCAATGACATAATTGACATAATCGTCTCCTTTGGTTCTTTCCCCTTGCCATGGAGTTATGGATTTGTTCAGATTATTTCCCTGATTACCTGGATTTTCCCTAGCTCAAGGTCTGGATATATTACTAGATTGAAATGAGGCCATAATTCTGCTGATCTTAGGAAGAATGAATAGAAATTGAAAGCCTTTTTGCCTAATCACCAAGCAGCACAGATAACAGTTCAGAGGTGGATAACTATGGATTATGGGAAGAGTGCTATCATTTGTCATCTCTGGGTTTAGGTTCTCATTTGCAGTTTTCTCTGGAGTACAACCTGTGCTGAAGCCCTCTTGCCTTTCTCACTATTTAAAGATATCTCTCTAACTTTCAGGATTTGAATACTAATGAATTATTGGAGGGGGGGATTCCTCTGGGTGGAATTTTAAGCTATCCAACCCAAATACAGCCCTTCTCTACAGGAATGTTCTGTTCCTCCATGTTTTGTCATTGTGCCTACCAGGTCCATTCTGACATAGAAGAGAGAAGGATTTGATGTTCTGCACAAGGGAGGTGATAATACCTGGGGCTTTGTATTAGTTTTAAATGAGAAATGAGCCACCTGGAGCACCTAGCTCATGAACCTTGGAGCCATGTTTTCCATATAAGTAACAGATGATCTACTTGTTGCTGGGACCATATTCAAAATTGTTACATCCATCTAGAACCTAGCAGAGCTTGGCATCCTCTGGCATGGTCTTTGGAAACCAAGTTATTCTACACATACACACACATACACACACATGATCCAAATATGACTCAGGGAAGGGATAGAACGGAGACTCCTTCTTCGGAGAGACAATAAAGTAGCTGCTTTTTTAATGAACTAATAGCAAAAGAGAAAAGAAGGATCCTCTCTTTTGTTAAGGACTCATGATGAAGATTTACAAAAATATCAGTATGGAAATAATAGCAATTTATGTACCAATGTCTGCCACAGAGAGTGAAGAGACTGAAAAATTCTACAAAGAACTCAACAAGATCCTAGGTTTCTTTTGGAAGTTCTTTCAGTATTTTTCAGACTAAAACCACCATTGTTATTTTTTTTAAATGTTGTTACTCATAAGAAAGAAGGAGAAATCAGTACAGAAGTTCTTAAGAGTGGTATCAATTTATAGCTTGGGGCACAAAAGTCCAAAGAAGATGAATCTTCTTTCATTATTTCTAAGATGAGTTTCAAGAGTGTCAGTGACCTCACACCTCTCAGATTGGCCAAAATAACAAGAAAGGATAATGATCTATGTTGAAAGGAATGTGAGAAATCCAGGACACTAAGGCAATTGTTGGTGTGAACTGATCCAACCTTTCTGGAAAGCAATTTGGAATTATTCCCAAAGGACAATAAAAATGTGCATACCCTTTGTATCCAGCAATACCATAACTGGGTCTGTTTGTATGCTGAAGAGATCATGAAAAGGGTAAAAATCTCTCATGTACAAAAATATTCATAGCAGCTCTTTTTGCAGAGGCCAAGAATTGGAAATTGAGTGTTTGCCTGTCAAATGGAGAATGACTGAATAAATTGTGCTATATGTACATGAGGGAATACTATTTTTCTATAAGAAATCATGAGGGATGGGATTTCAGGAAAAAAACCTGCAAGGACTGATGCTGAGTGAGATGAGCAGAACCAGAAGAATATTCTACATTTTAAAACAACATGGGGTGATGATCAACTATGATAGATTTGTTCATTCCATCAGTGCAATAATCAGAGATAATTTTAGGGGATTTGTGATGGAGAACACCATCTAGGAGCAGCTAGGTGGCACAATGCCCTGGAGTCAGGAGGACCTGAGTTCAAATCCAGCTTCAGACACTTAAAAATTTCATAGCTGTGTGATCTTGAGCAAGTCATTTAACCCCATTGCCTTGCAAAAAAAAAAGCAAAAAAAAAATACCATCTATATCCAGAAAAGGAACTGTGAAGTTTAAACAAATTAATTTGTTTATTAGCTTCAATTTTTAAAATTTGTCATTTACTATGAAATTTTTCTATCTCTAATGTTTTCTTTCTACCTTTTGGATCCGATTCTTCTCTCATAACACATGGATCTATGTTCATCATGGTTGCAAATATAAAACGTACATCAGATTGTCTTCTGTTGGGGGAGGGGAAAGGGAAGGGAGGAAGAGAAATTGTAAAACTCAAAACCTTGCATTAAAATGATTGGTAGAAACAAATAAAATATTTATATTTAAAAAGTGTCAATGAAACCTCATTCACCATTTCTTCTCACATTCAATGGTCAAGTTTCTAAAGGTAAGGCTGAACATGGTGAGGAAAACTTTGGAAAAATAACTTTAGAGCTCAATTCTGAGCTGCCAAGCTTGTTTTAGAACAAAACTGGAACCTTTTGAAATTGAAGTTTGCCTTGCCTCTGGTGATGCATCCACCTGAGCAAGGCAGCTGCTGGGCCAGGCTTAGTTCTACTTGCTCATTTATTTGAATCCCTTGGCATTCTTTTGGAATAGAAATAGAATGACTTTCAAATAATCATCTTTCTGACTTTACCATCACCACCTTCCCTGGTAAGAAAAATATCTATTTTAATTAAGCCTCCATTAAAAACCATTAAGAACATCTCTAGACTTTCAAAAATAGAGTCTCACCTCAATGAAACCTAAAGGGTCAGCAGCAAAAGACCTCCCCCCAGGTTAGGATGAAACAGGGACAAGTCTGTCCTATTGAAATGCCCCATGTCTGTAGACAGCAGGAATATCTATATGTAAGGCAGGGGAAAGAACAATGGCCCTGGAATCAGAGAATCTGGGTGCAAATTTCACTCTTAAGAAGAAACTGATTCTGAGATGGAAAATGATGCCCCAGATTACATAGATAAAAAAACTGAGGCTTCACATGGGTTGCCTAAACTCTGATACAGCTTATTTCTCATCACTTACATTCCTTAGAGATCATTTAAGCAAACCTAGGTCATTGCATCATTTAGTTCACCTGATTTCCCCAACTGCAATAAACCCACAAAAAAGACAGAAATAATGATGCTTCTCTTGATAAGACCCTAGTGAAGGGGTACTAAACACATTCGTGAATTCTTAATGCTGTCCAAGAACAAAAGTAGACATTGTTCCCCATGAAGTTTCCAATAGGCAACTAAGAGATTGTCCAGGAGATTTCCAGAGATGCCCAGAAGGCATCTGAAAATTTTCTTCTAGGGAAAGCCCACTTTTTTTTTTTATCAAGCTGGAACCAACCATCTCTTTTCTTCTACAAGAGAAAAGAATTCACTAATGTCATCATTGGGAAAGGTTTGATATATCATCTAATTTGTGACCTCTGGTTAGAGAAAGTTGAGGGTGAACATTGTTGAGCTCCTCCCAGATCCTCCATTTAAGGAGCATCTGAGGCAGTCACCTCATTCTCTCCCACTACCTTCCCCCACCCCCCAGTTCCTTTTTATGTATTGTCTTAGTCAGACTGTAAACTCCTTTAGGGCAGGGATTATCAAGTACTTGTCTCTATATCCCCAGAATGAAGGACAGTATCTGGCCTTTATTAGGCACTTAAAAATGCCTAATGACTATTGACTCCTTTTACAAAAAAAGGGGGCATGAGCCTAGATAAACTGACCTTTCCAATTTCCCAAAGTAGTAGAGGAAGAGCTTGGACTGGACCCATACATCCTGGCTCCCAGTCTAGGGTTTTTTAAAATACTTGCACTTCCCCTATCTATACCCTATACATCCTTGGAGGCCATTTTCATTTAGGGGATAGGTTGTCATAAAGGTGTTCCTTGAAGGATACATGTCATGAGAATGGCTCAGTTCTCCATTCAACACCTCAACTAACCCTAACAAAAACCCTTCACTTCTTTGTCAGGGGCTCATATAGTCCTTTTTCAGGAAATAGTTTTGGGATTGGGAAGTTCAAGGAAGAATGTCCAGGTCTAATTAATACTGAGATTTCACTGGCAAGGATGACAAAATGGGAAGACTTCTGCTACAGGTCTAGAGGAGGATGGGTCCATTCACATATTGTTGATGGATAGGTCCAAGCACTTGGGAATTATATGAGAAAGAAAACACTGAACTATTCATATGGCAGGCAAGAAACAAGCCTGTAGCAGGTACTATACTAAATCCTGGGGATACAAATGCAAACAAAGATGGAGAGTCTCTTCCCTGAAGTAATTTCATTTCAATAGCTGAAAATACAGAAAAATGAGAGGGGTGGAGGTTGGAGGAGCCTACCCAGACCTAGAAGTTCCAAGCAGATCCAACAGAGGAATGGAGCATGGCCAGCCTGGGTCCACATTCATAATGGAAGCCCCAGGAGCAACTCACCAGTGGGAACCTGCATGGTGGGCAGAAGTTCCAAGGTTAGATAGAGTTGTTATCATGGAGAAGTCTGGGAAAGTCAGTTTATATCTTTAACTGAGAGATCCCACTTTATGTACTCTGAAGAAGAAAAATCCCATATGCATCAAAATATTCATCATATCCCTATTTCAGAAATCAAAGACCTATAAGGAAGTGTTTAATCATACATTAAGGGATATCGAAAGAAGATAGAGTTTATAAATGTTTTGGAATATTATTACAAAATGGAAAAGTACAAATTTAAGAATTAATAGAGGAACAGAAAAATGTGTATGATTTGATGGAGAATAAAGTAAATAAAACAAGGAAAACAAGAGGCACCATTACATCAATGGAAGGAAATGAACAGTAACATAAGACCAAAGGCTATGTAATTGGTCTGGAGGAAGGGAAGCAGAGATACACAATGTTATTTTCATTGTAGAAATGGAAGCCAATAGGTACAAAATGTCTGTATCCATATCTGATACACTCAATGCATCCATAGATTTCACTCTTTTTTCTTTTTTTGAGATCTTCTTTCCCTTATTTTTTTTAGGTTTTTGCAAGGCAATGGGGTTAAGTGGCTTGCCCAAAGCCACACAGCTAGGTAATTAAGTGTCTGATGTCAGATTTGAACTCAGGTACTCCTGACTCCAGGGCTGGTGCTCTATCCACTGTGCCACCTAGCCACCCCTTTCGCTTATTTTTTCAATTATAAAGCATTTTTATGCCCCTTCCACACACACACACACACACACACACACAAGAAAAAAATACAAACTTTTGTAACAAATAAACATAGTCAAGCAAATTAAATCCCCACATTGGTCACATCTGAAGCTGTGAATCTCATTCTGCATATTAGTTTATCATCCTTCTGTAATGGGATAGGCAGTATTCTTCATCATCAGTAATTTGAAAATATGCTGAGAATTGCAATGATCCAAATTTATAATTTTCAGAATTGTTAGTTTTTATAATAGAGTAGCTGTAGTAGTAATAATAACTATTAACATCTATTTAGTTTAGTATGTGCCAGGAAGTATAACAACTTCTTTGCAATTATTATCTCATTAGATCCTTACAATCCTGGCCTGTTGAGACCTTTATTTTCCCTATTTTAGAGATGAGAAAGCTGAAGCAAACAGAGGTAAAGTGATTTGTCCAAGGTCATACAGTTAACAAGTGTCTTAGGCTAGCTGATGCTAATAGTATTCAATTATTCCATAATTCTACTCACTTCACTTTGAATCAATTCATACAAGTCTTCCTGGGTTTCTCTGCAACCATTTCTTCCACTTCTTATAGGACAATTGTATTCCATATTCAATGGCATATCATATCCAGTCATTCCAAAATGGTGAACATAACCTTAGTTTTCAGTTCTTTCTCCCCAAAGAAATGTTCCTATGAATAACTGTGAACATATATGACATTTTCCTCTTTCTTTAATCTCTTTGGAGTATAGACCTAGTAGAAGTATTGGGGTCAAAGGGCATGCACAGTTCAGTAATTTTCTAAGCAGAGTTCTAAATTCCTTTCCATATTTAGAGAAGCCTGGGAAGATTTGCCTGAACTGATACTGAGTGGGATGTACAGAACCAGAAGAACATTGTACACCCTAACAGCAACCATGGTCAATTTTAATGGACTTGCTCATTCCATCAGGGCAATAATCAGAGACAATTTGGGGCTATCTGCGATGGGTAATACCCTCTGTATCCAAAGAAAGAACTGTAGAACTTAAACAAAGACCAAAGACTATTACCTTCAATTTTAAAAAAAGTTGTCTTATGCACCATATAATTTTTCTATCTCTAATATTTTATTTTTTTCCTCAAGGATATGTTTTTTTTCTCTCAACACATTCAATTTTGCATAGCATGGAAAAAATGTAAAGATTATCAGATTGGCTTCTGTGGGGGAGGAGGATAGGGAGGGTGGGGAAAAGGGGGGAAAATTCAAAACCTCACCAAAAATGATAGGTAGAAACTATTATTGTATATAAATAGAAAACAAAGTATTTATATAATTTTAAAAAACCAATTCTTCACTATTCCACCCACAGTGCAGCAATAGGCCTCTATTCCTAATCATATACAAATCTCTTCCATATGTCATTTTCCATTATTGTCATTTTTGGCAATCTGTTATGTATGAAGTAGAATCTCTGAGTTATTTTAATTTCATAATTCTCTAATTTTTAGTAATTTAACTACAGATATATAGAATATTCCCTTGAGTTTATCTGTTCATATCTTTTGACCATTCATCAATGAGAGAAACTGGTTTTTCCTTAACTTTTTTTCCTTTGATTTCAGGAAAGGTTTGACAAGGTGAGGATCACAGATGGAAGCATACTCAGAAATTATTCTATATTCTTTGAAAAGAAGAACAAGAAAGAAATGTGAATTTTTTTACTTTTGTAAAGAAAGATTGAGGAAATTATTGTCTTTTAATTATTGACTTTCCCTTCCCCAGAATCATGTTTTATGTTGGAGTTAACAGAATTATTTTTTTTCAGATATTTGGTATATTTTTTCTCATTATGGGTCAAAAAAAGGAGAAAGAAAGGAAATATGACTGGGAAGAAGGTTGGATAAATTCATTCTCTGTCCACCAAATATTTATTAAGCACTAATTCCATGCTAGGTTTTTAGACAGGGTAGTAGAGATACAAAGCAGAAAAAAGGGAAAAGGTCTTGGCCTAGAAACTTTCATTTTTAGCCTAAGTTTCAAAACTGACCATCCCAGATCAGCAAGTTATATGCCAGCTATGAAGAAACCAAAAATAAGGCAAGAAGGGAAGATGGGGAACATTTCAATCAAGGTAAATATTTTTGCCCCTGCTCTACTCTACACCACATCCTGCTCACCCAACAGCTTAAGTCTATTTTGAGCTCTGGCTGTAGTGGAGTCTATTAATTTTGCCTCAGCATCAGCCCAGTCTGACATCCTGTGAACACCCCCTTAATGAGGGGGAGAAGCTGTTACCTACTAAGCAACTCCTCTAAGCAGCTAAGAAACCAGGCAGAGAGCACAACATTACATAAAGTATGGGCACATCAGGAGAGGGGAACACGACTCCAGACCTATCCCCAAAAGCACTGCCATAATGAGGTATGGAGAAGGGCTTAAAAGAATATAGCCTATGAATGGCAGAGGGGGTTTCATAACAGACTAGAAGTCAAAAAAAATAAGATTGAAGAGAAAATAAGATTAGAAAATAAGACCATGAATGAATTTAAGAAGGTAAGAAGATGGGCGGACAGAGAGGATTCCAAACTATACTTGAGACATGAAGAGGAATGAGCAAAAAAGAGGCAAAAATAAATTTAAAAGAAGATACAGGGGCAGCTAGGTGGTACCATGAGTGGATACAGCATCAACCCTGGAATCAGAAGAACCTGGGTTCAAATTCAGCCTCAGACTCTTGAAATGTACTAGCTATGTGATTTTTAGATAAGTCATTTAACCCTATTGCCCCACAAAAAAAGAAAGATACGAAGGATAATAATATAATTAAACTTAAAAAAATACTCAGAGTAGGACAAACCAAGTATTTCAGAGTTACTTGAATATAAACCAAATACGAAAAGAAATCTGTTACAGAGCAAGATCAATGAGGAGCTTTGCTTAAACAGTTTCAAACAAAGAAGAGGAATGCATGAGACTGTTTTTGTAAATATACAAGAAGATTCTGAAAAGTGTTCATTGGTTTCTATTCCCTTTCAGAAAATACCACATGGACGTCATAAAAGTTGAAAAGCCTTAGTTGCCAGGTGCTGGATGCTGGATATGCTTAGACAGGTAAAAGACAGGCCCTGCTTCCAAGGACCTCATAGTGTAATGGGGAAGACAACTTGTACAAATTATACATTTATATAGCTTATCATAGTTATATGTAACTTAGTGCATATGTATATATATATATATATGTATATATATATATATATACATATATATATGAAAGATATTCACTAGAGGCTTGAGAAAGGTTTCCTATAGAAGGGGAGATCTTAGCTGAAACTAGAAGGAATTCAAGAATGCCAAGAGGGAGAAGAGTGGAGGAAAAACATGCAACAATGTGAGAAAATACACCATCAAGACATAAAGTGACTTGTTTGAAGAAGAGCAAGGAGACCAGAATCATGGGATCACAAAACATGTGGAGGGAAAGAAAATATAAATAGATTAGAAAGGAGAGGGATAGTTAGGTGGTACCGTGGATAAAGTACCAGTCTGGGCATCAGAGGGACCTGAGGACAAATTTGGTCTCAGATACTTGCTAATTTTGTGACCTTGGTGGAGTCACTTAACCCTGTTTGCCTCAGTTTCCTCATCTGTAAAAATAATCTAGAGAAAGAAATGGCAAACCATTTCTTCAATATTTTTACCCAGAAAATTCCAAATAGGGTCATGAAGAGTTGGACATGACTTGAAAAAATGACTGAACATCAGGAAAAAAAGGTAGGAGACCATGTTGTAAAGGGATTTGAAAGTCTAACAGGATTTCATCTTTGATCCTGAAGGTGATAAGTGTGGGTCCAAAGAAGGAGAATACATATCAAAGAATAATGTATGCATGTATGCATTCCACACTTGTTTATATGAATGTATATGTGTGCTGCATGTGTGTCCACTGTCTTCAGTTCTTCCTCTCTCCCTTCTTACAAAGATCATTGCTACAGGATCCTCCTGAACTTCATAGCTCCTCCAGGAAGGACAGAACAGGTGTGAGGAGTGTTCCGCAGGTAACCTCCCTCTTGTTGGAGTCACCGAAATTGCACAGGCTCTTCAAGCCAGCATGGGGGGCGAGAACAGGCAGAGTTGATGGTCAGATCAGGGCCTCCTCCTCCTTCCACCTGTGTTCTCTCTATTTTCTCTCTCCATCTCCTGCATTACCATCAAACTCATCATCTAAGATACATCCCTGTCCAGATATGAGCCAGGCTTTACTGGAAAACCTCTGGGGAGGATGATCCCATCTCCCACAGTAGCCCAATCTACTTTAGATCCAGTAATTGTGAGTATTCTTTGTCATTTCCTTACCTTAAGCCTAAATCTGTAACCAAGATGTTGGAGGGTTTGAGTCCATGTCAAATAAAGATTGGTTGGAGGAACTGGAGATTTGGGGACGGAGACAGGGAGACATGGAAAAGAAATCAAATTTGTTCGATATGGTCATTGAGAGAAAAATTCCAATTGATTTAAGAGAAAATATCCCCAGATTATTTTTACCTCCAAGTGGAATGAGCTTCCACAAGAAAAGATGGGGCAGCAGTCACTTAAGCTCTTGAGAAAAAATGTTGCTGATCCATCAAATCTGTCAGCTAAAGGACTGTTTTTGCTCTGTAAAGGATGAACCAGGCTCCAACTCTGTGAAGCAGTGATTTTTGTCCCTTAAGGTTGAACCTCAGCATTGACAGCTTAAGATACTCGGGTTTGATCCAGTTTCCTCAGCCTCCCATTTCGGGAGAATTGGTCATGTTAATCCCAAAGTGGCACTGTCTCATTGTTTCTAGATTATGGTGAGACTTTGACCTTTGCTCACTAAAATGCACCAAGGGAACCCTGCCCTAAGCCTGTTTGCACTTTTCTCTTGGACCTGGACCCATACTATTCTGGGGCCTCCTCTTTGCCATTCAATTACATCAGATGTAAGGAAGATGACAGCTAGGTTCATCTGCAAAGACAAGAAAGGGAGAGTAGAGACAACAAAGAGCATTATCTCTGGAGGCATTTGGTTTGATGGGGACAGGGAGGTAACTCAGGACTGGTTGAAAGATAGGGCTTGAGGACCTGAACACTTTGGCTTCAAGAGGCTTACACATTTTTAGTGGTAACAAAGCATCCCTCCAACTCCAGACATCTTTCCTGACATATCAAATCCAAGATTTCCTTCTTTTTCATTTCTCTCCAGTCATACAGCAGAATCTTCCTCTCAGTAGAAACTCTTGCATAATCACTGCACTTATCGATCAATTTTATTCTAAAAATAGTAATTTTTAAAGGATCAGAGGTGGAGCAGCTAGATGGCACAGTTTATAGAGCATCGGTCCTAGAGTCAGGAAGACCTGAATTCAAATCTAGTCGATGGGACCCTGAGCAAGTAAGTCTCTTAACCTTGATTGCCTCAAGGAGAAAAAAAAAGAAAAAAATTTCAAAGAGTGTACTAGAAGGGGAATCTAGGTGGCACAATGGATAGAGCAGTGGCTCTGGAGTCAGGAGCTCTGGAGTTCAAATCCATCCTCAAACATTTAATACTTACTTAGCTGTGTGATCTTGGACAGGTCACTTAGCCCCATTGCCTTGCAAAAACAAAGGTGTCCTAGAAGAAACATTAACCCAGGAAACAGGAGATCTGGGTGCCCATCCCTCTTCTGCATTGACTTGCTCTTTAACTCTGAACAAGCCAGTGGACTTCTTTTTTGACTTCAATATCCTCATTTGTTGAATGATAAGGAGGGGCTCATGTATGCATGTGCAGGTTTTTAAAAACCAATGAATTTTATGTAATGATCAGTTTTTAAATAACTCTGAATTGGAAGAGACCTCAGAGACTATCTGACCAAACCCATCTAAAATAGTTAGCCTGTCTACTACATTTGTGACCATTGGCCATCCAGCTTCAATCTAAAATCATAATGGGAGAATTCATTTCTACTAGCAGTCTTCTCATAATTGGGAAGAAAATTACCTCACCTCCTGAGGCAGCCTGTTCCACTTTCAGGTAATTATAATTCTTAGAATCATTTTTCCACTTATTGAGCCAAGGTCTGCCTCACCCTGACTTCTGTCCATTGCTCCCAGTTCTGTGTCCTAGGGACAAACACAAGTCACAGGATAAGAACACCAAGGATCTAAAATTGGAAGAGACCTCAGAGAGAAATTAATTCAAGCCTTCATTAAGCAGAGAAAGAAACTGAGACCCAGGAAGGATAACTCACTCATCCAAAGTCCCTGGGATAGTACCTCATTGGCAATATTGGAAGTCAGAACTTCAGAATCATTTTCTTACCCCTCTATGTTGCCTTCAAGCAATGGTGGCTCTCAGATACCTTCAAGGTCTTGATACTTGCACAGTCTTTGGGAAAAGATCTTATCTAACCATCATGGACCCCAGAATGTTTCCAATAGCAGCAGGATGTAGTTGGAAAGAACCACAATACAGATGTCCTACAGAGGCTAACCTAAGAAACTCCCACCTCCTTCCACCCATCTTCAGTTCTCTAGCTCAAAGCAATGCTATGATATGAATTCTAAAAAGCACAGATGCTGAGGGTCAACCAAAAAGCAAATATCCAGGAATGGTGAGGCTATGGTAAATGTATTGATTACCAGAGAACAACTTTAAAAGATCTAGAATCATGAATTTGATTCCTTCAGGACTCATTGTGAGGACAAGCATCCACTGGATAGCAAGTTTCTAGCTTTGTGGATCTGGATTGAGGAGAGACCAGAAGACCTGTAGAAAGAGCCACCACCTGGGGACCCCAGAGGCCAGCCTTTCTTTGTCTTCATAGTCACAAAACAGTGAATTTACCAGGAAGCAATTGGCAAGATAAGGGCTTATTCAGAAGAATGAACAGGATCAAACCTGAAGTGATATTGGTGTCAGGAAGCAGGAGAATTTTCAACAATTTCTATTTTTTATTTATTTTTTTAGGTTTTTGCAAGGCAAATGGGGTTAAATGACTTGCCCAAGGCCACACAGCTAGGTAATCATTAAGTGTGTGAGGCTGGATTTGAACTCAGGTACTCCTGACTCCAGGGCCAGTGCTCTATCCACTGCACCATCTAGCTGCCCCCAACAATTTCTAAATAAAGGAGACTTCTCTCTTTCTCTCGGTCTCTGTCTCTCTCCTCCTCCTCCTCCTCCTCCTCCTCTTCTTCTTCTTCTTCTTCTTCTTCTACCTCTTTCTGCCTGTCTCTATCTCTCTCTGTCTCTCGTCTCTCTCTCTCTGCACTCTACTGACTCTCTTTCCACCCTGCAGGAGAGTGGTTGATGAGATTGTAGGGGGTGCCAAAGATCGGTCACCTGAGGAAAGAGACAAATCAGGGGTAACCTGGATCCTGGATCATCTCCTCCCTAAGGAGCTAGAGCCTGGGTCTCAACATTCATTCTCCTTCAAGCCCTCCTCTTCACCCTTCAGATGTGGGGACAGTACCTCCAGCCACTGTGTCTCAGAAAACAAAGACGAGAGAGCTACACAGTCAGGCCAGGAGATTGGGTTGTTCACAATGAAACTTTTTTGTACAGAAAATGTCTGACATGACTTTTTGTCATGGGGACTTTTTGTACAGGAAATGTCTGACATAACTCCACATGGAGAACCTATATCTGGTTGCTTGTCTCAGGGAGGGGATGGGGAGGAAGGGAGCAAGGGATGGAATATGAATTCCAATCTTTAAATAAAATTGCTTTTTAAAATTGGAGTTGGGGGGAAGAGACAGAAGTAAAAGCCGAGACCAGAGGCAAAGGTCCAGGCCCCCCAGTACCACCTCCAAGGAATAGATGATCTCAGAAGGAAAGGGCTGACTGCAAAGCTGAGAGGGTTGGATCAGTTCTCTCAACAAACCCCAGTGGGTAAAAGCCATGGGAGAAGTTTTCCCATGAACATAGCAAAAGGGAGGGTAGAGGGAGACCCAGGCATGTATCTGCCCACATACACAGACATCCATGTACATATGCATACATGTATGTACCCACACATGTTCACACACCTTGTCAGGAGAATCCAGGATGGACCGCAGAGAGCCGGACCCCAGTGGTGCTCCTTGCCAACCTCCTTGTCAAGGGGCCACCCTGCCCTACTCTGATGACAGACAGGATGGAGGCAGGGACTGCCTCCACACCAGCCTCACTTTCCCCTGGATGCTCTCTTAGTTTCCCAGTTGACCTGAGGCCTGCAGCAGACCTGAAGGAAGATGAGGGGGGTTGAGGGTCCTTGTCACAATAAACAAGACAAGGCTCCTCCTTTACCCTAAATGACAGAAGCAGCATCCCCAGGGAAATCCCATGTTTGTTGCCCTGAGCCCTGTGCACTCCCAGCTGAGCTGAGCTGAGCTGTTTCCTTCCCCTGCCCTAATTCATCCAGTGAATTCCAAATCCAGGCTCAGAGAGCTGTAGTTCATAGTTCTGTTGGAAAACCAAAGGGTACAGAAGTCCCCAGAAACATCCCAGCAGAGGTGGGGCCCCAAGTAACCAAATTCATTCTTTTTTAGGGAGGATCTTCAAGTCTAACAAACTGAAGGACTACAGTAGCTTCATTTCTCTGAAGGAGGGAAAGTGTTGCTCTAAAATGGTTGCAGAACTGGCACGAGCACAAGGACTCGCCTGCCTTGTGCCTTTTAAAATAAAAGAACTTTCTCAGACACTAGTAATGAGCCACACAAAACAACTCTCGCTCCTTTTCCTTCTCCTTATTCTAAAACAAATATAAAACTGTGGGAAATCTTCCTTTGTAAGTTCATGTACAGTGCATGGATTCTCAATATTTAAAAGTTTTTACATAAACAAAATCAATGCTACCAAAACAAGGTGTAGCATATAACTGTGATGGAATTCTATTGTGCTATAAGAAATGACAAGCAGGATAATTTCAGAAAAATCCTGTAAAAACTTACCTGAAAAAGTGAAGTGAGCATAACTAGGAGAACACTGTACCCATAACAGTAAAATTTTAATAATGATCATCTATCAAAGACTTTGCTAATGTGATCAAGACAATGATCCAAAGTAATTCCAATGAACTCATGAAGAAAAATACTCTCTACCTTTGGAGTGTGTCTGAGTTCACAAATGAGCTAATGTCCATCTTATGCAGATATTATTCTGGGTCTCTGCTGGACAGTTACCTGTTTGATTTGTTTTTACCACCCTCTCTGATGAATTAAAGTGAAAAGTGGATCCCCACCACCACCACCTGGATGGTGGAGATGGAGTCTGGGCTCTTTTAGTTCATAGCCCTAGGGCTAATTCAAGTTTTTCTTCTCCAAATTCACAGGCAGACAGGAAGACTGCCAAGGAGCCAAGCTGCTAGGCAGGAAGCTTCTGTCTTTTTTGACTTCTTTGTTTCCGCTCAGCTTCCACTCTCCAGACTCAGACTATTAATTTACAGAGGGTAAGAAAGTCTTTTAACTTTTTTCCAACTCTCACTATGCCCCTTGTTCAAGAAAATCCTATTGGAGATTACTTAGAAAGGATGAAAAGTGTTGGTAACATCTCTTCTGTTTGTGTAGCCATAACTAAATCACCGCTTCTCTATCTAAAGGAAGATCTATGAACATGCAGAAAAAGAAGCAATCACCAAGAACTAATATGCCTTAATTAAGAACAGGATATGCCTGACTTCCCTCATTTCTTTTTTTCTTTTTTAATGAGCTTGCCAAATGGGTAGATAACTGAAATGCTATAGTTATAGCTTACCCAGATTTCTATCTCTAATTTGATAAAGTCATTCACAGCAATATGTCAGAGAAGATGATGAGATGAAGACATTATGAGAGTGTAGACTCCATAACTATTTCAAAGGGTCCTTACTTGTGAATGGTTTCATGGAAACTTGGAAGGAGGTGAGTAGTCTAGCTCTTTCTTCTCTTCACTGACTTGGATAAAGACACAGATGATTCAATCCTCAAATTTCCAGGTGCCACAGAATGTGGAGAGCTCACTAACACACCCAGTGACTGAATCAGGATCCATAAAGACCTCCTCACTGCTGTGCCAATCTAATAAACTACAATGTAATCATCATAAATAAAAAAATCATGTACTTGGGTTCAAAAGTATTCTAATGCCTAATAAAGAGGTATGACTAAGCACCAATTCCAGTGAGAAAGAGTCCAAGGAAATTACTGAATTCAATATGAATTCAGTATCATGTTATGTTCAACTTCATCCAGAGAGTTCTGTTGTTTCTAAATGAGGGAAGATTGTCCCAGTGGCCTCTCTTCCCAGAAGAAGTATATCTGGAGGACTGAGTGGCTATCTCATCATTTCCCTCTTGGATTACATCATGCTTTTTGGAACCTCATCTCAATCTACAACATCACTTGAGTCCAGAAACTCACCTCCTCAGTTCAGACTACTCCCCTTCCCACTTCAAGCCCTGCTTTTCCCTTTATGGTGTCTTATTATGAGTTATCCACCCCCCATTACACTGCCTTTTGCCTTTCTTTGTATCCCCATCACTTAAATCAGATGCCACATAGTAGGCATAATAAAATTGTATTGATTGACTGTCCTGTGGAGAAAATGAACTTTTGGAACTGATATTGAAGAGAAAGCAGATTATCTCTTACTGGCTCCAGAAGACAGAATAAGAAACAATGGGTCAAAATTGCAGGGAGGTAGATTTTTGCTTGATGTAAAGAAAAAGCTTCGTATAATTTACAATTGTCCCTAATCTGAATGAGCTGGTAATTGAATATCCCTCTTTAGAGATCTTCAGGATGCTATATGGGACTTTCTGTTCAAGTAAAGAGTCATCTAAATGATGCCTAAGGATCCTTACAAATGAGATATGCTTTAGGATATGGTAGAAACTTGGAAGAATTACATGTTACATTTAAAAAAGAATTGTAAAAAAAATAAAAATTAAAAGGGGGCAGCTAGGTGGTATACAGTGGATAGAGTACCAGCCCTGGAGTCAGGAAGACCTGAGTACAAATACTGCCTCAGGCACTTAATAATTGCCTAACTGTGTGACCTTAGGCAAGACACTTAACTCCATTGCCTTAAATAATTTTTTTAAAAAAATGAAAAATAGAATTACATGTTGCAAATAATTCTACCATGCCTCTAAGAACTGGTGAGATTTAGAGGTAGAAAGGAGGATGTGGGAAATGAATGTTTCTGTCCTACAACTCTGACTGTCCAGTGTTATTCCTGCCCTACTGAGGAATGTAGCAATTGTGCATAATGCAAAATGAGGAAAAGAGAAATTTTTGATCTTGCTTTGTTTTGTTTTGTTTTGAAGATAAATGACTGGGAGTTTGCTATGGTTCACCAGTGCAAGTCATATTTGGGAAGAGGGAGGACCCTTTACCAAGTTGTTATGTTTTGGAAAGGGCAGAGAAAGAAGAAAATATCCATTAGAACCCCAATTCAAATAGTCTCCCTGCCTTGAAACCAGTGATTCTACACCTAGAGTCCGGGAGCTCACTTTTTTTTAACAAATATATTTCAGTACAATTGATTTCTTTTGTATTTCTATGTGTTATTTTGTGCATTAAAAACAGGCTTCTGAGATGTCCACAGGCTTCGAAGACTGACAAAGGGATCTATGACACAAAATCAGCTGACAAGCCAACTCTAGAGGACAGCCCCAGGTAGTACTATAATCATGCTCAGTCTCAAAATATAGTGGGAACATGATATTATTATTAAAATGTAATAGAGAATTGGAAGGAAATGTAGAGGTCAATGAGTCCATCTCTCCATTTTACAAATGAGGAAATTGAGACCTGAAGAGATTAACCACAAGCCCATGGTCACTGGGGCTAGATTTGAACTGGAGTCTTCCTGACTTCATGTCTAGCACTGAACTTTATCATGTTGTATCACCAGTGGAAAAACCACTGGTCTGGGAGATAAGAAAACTGGATTCTAGATTCAGCCCTGCCAACAATAAAATGGGTGACTGTGGAAATCGGGCTTCCCAACTCCCATATTGGAGGTGGGTTTAGATTATTTCTAAGGTCTTTTTCATCTAAAAATTTCTGTGGTCTACATATCCTTCAGTCCTGCCCTTAATCTCATTTAAACCTAATGTGTAGATGTTTCTAGAAAAGACCAGTAAATAATTTTTTTTAACATTTGAATTTTCCATTTTCTGGGATTCTTTAAGAAATCCTATTTGGGAGTGGCTAGGTGGTACAATGGATAGAGCACAAGTCCAGGAGTCAGGAGTACAGGAGTTCAAATCTGGCCTCAGACACTTAATAATTACCTAGCTGTGTGGCCTTGGATGAGCCATTTAACCCCATTTGCCTTGAAAAAACCTAAAAAAAAAAAATCCCATTTGAGAGAGTTGCCTTCCTGGCCCTCCCAGATCCTTTCCTCCTGGAGCTGAAAATAAGGGAGGAAGGCAGCTTCCCTATTCCAAGATATCAACTTCTCCTCTAAGGTTATATTCTTGTGTATCTATTATTCCTGCAAATGGTCAACAATGAATTAAAAATGGCCTGATTATCAGTAAAAACACCACTCCTGCTTCCAATTAAGAAGAGCACACACATTTGTATGACATTTTAAGATTCACAAAACTCTTCAAAATGTTTTCTCATCTGATCTGCACAATCCGGGACAGAGGGGTGGCTACTTTCTCCATTTTAGAGATGAGGACACTGAAGCTGAGCTAGGCTTGAAAAGTCAGACTGAGCGGTCCCCAGAGTGCCTGAACTAGAGTCTGCCCAGTCTCAGACATTGACTAGTTGCCCTTCGTTCTCAGAGAGGACATCATGTATTAGCTGTGTGACCCTGGAGAAGTCACTTCATCACTGTCTGCCTCAGTGTCCTCATCTCTAAGATGCTTTCTAGGAAAAGAGTGAAGATGAGATGAGACAATATGTAGAAAGCATATAAAGTGCCCCAAACCCTCACATGAGCATCAAACATCTGAGGCAGGACCTCAACACAATTCTTCTGGATTTCTTCTAGTCCAGTTTCCTATCCACCAGGCCATACTGCCAGCAGCTCTGTCTGTCTATGGCAAGCTAAACTAGTGTACACATGGGAAGCCAACTCTCCCAGAGCCAGGCTGGGTTTAGAGTATTCTGAGAGGGGTTTGGGCTATGCTCAACAATTCAAGCCTCCAAAAATTTGATTCTCTTCATTGTGAGGGACCAACAGCTAACACGCCAATGCCATTTAACCACTTATTGTCAATAGTTTTTATAACTATTTACTTTAAATATATAGCCAGAATAACCCTTCCCCCCCAAAAAATGCCTGAGGGGCATCGTCTCTCAGTATTCCACTGTAGTCCCTGGTGGAAGTGGACTCCTAGCCTAGTTCAAGACATGTCCAAATGTGGCATGATTTCTGGACGAGTCCACTTCTCCCGTTCCACTGGTCTGGGTGCAGAAGGTTATTCTTGTCCCTTGGGGTAGGCACTCTACCTTGACATAATTGTACAAATAGATGCCTTTATCCCTCCCATTTTGCTCAGAATACTTCCCAGCTTATACACAGAAGCCCCACACCAATGTAGGGCTGGCCATTGTTTACATGAGTCAAGAAATAAAATTAATCTCCATGGAAGCATGAGGGACCAATGGGGAAAGGGGAACATATGGAGAGGGGTGATTGATGGTTGGGGATGGGATTATAGCTGTGAGTGTGTTAGTGTGTCTGGATGTGGGGGCATACAGTTGGGTGGGGGAAGGTATCAGGGTGAATGGTATCCTTGTGAGTTGAGGGGATACTAGAGGAAATGGAATGGGGGTGTTGGGGAGGGAGTAGAATGCCCTAGCGTTCCCACTCCTCTCATTTGCAGGTGACATGTCATCCTAGCAGAGATATGGACAGGGTGACTGTCTGGCCCTTGGCCAGTCGGTATCCCAGCTGCCAAGGTCTGAGTGTAGTTTCATCCTGGGGCTTTGGTCATCCAGAAGGCGAGGAAGCACAAGGGTTAATTGGAGAGCCAGGTGATAAAGACTAATAAAATCCCAAACTCAGAAGATCTTTCCACCACCTGGTGGTTCTTCTTTAATGGGTAGAGAGAAATGAGAGAAGAGCCAGGTCAGTGACTCTTCAGATCCAGCTCTGTAAGAGAATTAGATTTAAGGGGGAAGGAGGTTTCCTAGGAAACTCCACGATTTTCTGGGAGAGCATCAAACAAAAGCAATTTGCCTACCAACAACCAGGACCAAATGGTCCCACTGCCACGGCCTGCTTGATAAGGCCATCTGGAGCTTCCTAGCTACTCACCTCCAAGTGCCCATTATGAGTCTGCTGCCCCATCAGACCCCCACCTCCATGGAAGCCCCCCTTCTACCTCCTTAGAAGCCCCAAGGGTACTTTCAGACCTTGGCTCCCAGGAAGTTCATCCCTTCCTGAATTTCTGAGTTCTAATAATGTTTGTCCTTCATTTCTGAAGAAGTCCATGACATTAGGGAAGTAGTAATACCGTGATAAGCACATGTTGGATTGGAGGGGATAAGGGGTTGTGCTTAGTCATCACCCTCACTTTCTTCTCCAGAGCCATCTGGGACCAGTAGCCAGATTTGATTCAGGGCAACTAGAGATGGCCCTGGATGTGATACAATCAGAGTGAAGTGACTTGCCCAAGGTCACACAGCTAGTACTTGTCAGAGGCTGTATTTGAACTCCTGTCCACCTGATTACAAGCCCAGTGCTCTATCCACTGTGCCATCTAATCACCTTCTCTGAGTTCTAACCTACCTCCAAAAGCTTCCTTCCCTTGGATGCTTCAGAGCACCTGCTTGCTCCTCTTTGTAATAGGCAGCAAAGTCCCTCCAACTTGGACCAATCTGGGCTAAAGGATTCATCTGGACTGATGAAAAATTCAGATGAGAGAGTAGTTTAAGGAGAGAGGTCAGGCAAGCATTCACTGTTTCATCAAGGTCCTAAGAACCCAACTTGAATTAAGAGCACAGCTTTTGAGAATCATGAGGCCAGAAGGGAGTTTCAGTTCAGTCGACTTCTTCCTTTCACAACAAAAGAAGGGAACATTCATGGAATCATGGGCTTGAGAACCCAGTGGGTCTGGTAGATGCTTGTGCCAAAGTTCCATCAATTACAAGGGTGGCCTCAGTAGGTCCAGAGGTTCAGGGACTTGCCCCAAATCCTAAAGTCTTTGGGGGAGATTAGAATTCTCCCAGTTTTAGGCATTTGCTTAGAGAATGAGCTCTCTAATTAGCATCATTATTTGTTTAAGATGGAGTGTTTCTTGAGGACTCTTCAGAATACTCTTGCCCTCTTAAGTGCTTTCAACATGCTCTTCCAGTGCCATTGGCCAACCCATCTCCTCCAGGACAACTTCCCAAGCCAGCAAACTCAAGCCCTGGAGGCTTGCACAGCTGTGGTTTTACTCAAGGGACAGTGCCACCCAATCCTGCCCCCCCAGTGTCTCCAGGGCTCAGCCTGGACTCCTCACTTGGGCAGGTGCTCTAAATAAACACAGAACAAGCAGAGAAAGTGGAGGAGGAAAGAGAGGAGAGGGAGAATAAGAGAAGTAAGCAAGAAGAGGGAGAGGGAAGGAACAGGAAATGGAGATGGAAGCAGAGGTGGCAGGAATGAAGAGGATGCCGATGGGCAGAAGGAAGAGCAGAGTCATTGCTAGGAAGAACATTGACTTTCCAGGAGAGAGAGAAAGGAAAGGAGTGAGAGCCCAGATGTAGCTCAGGTGACTGAGCCGACCATCATAATTGCTCAAATCTAGAGTAGGTTTTAAGCATTGCCAAATGATAGCATTTTAAAAAACCTTTTATTTATAGTAACCTCAATTCAAATAACCAAATATCAGCTAAGCAATGTAATTATCAATAGGCATGAAAACAAAAAACAATTTTAGATAATAATGTGAAAACCCTAAAATACTAAAAAGGAAGGGATGTAACTAAGGTACAAGGAGGACAGCCTTGAGTTCAGGAGTAGGTTGCAAAGGCTCTAAAAGCTCAAAAAGAAGTCTCTATGGAGGATGGTGTGGAGTAAATAAGGTTGGCATGATCCAACTAAGCTTCAGGACAAGCAGCAGAGGACTGGAAAGTGGACTGTGGTGAGGCACTTGAGGCAAGGAAAGCAATGAGGAGGCTGTTTCAATCATCTCAAAGAACTGAGGAGGGTCTGAACTGGTGGTGGTGAACTGACTCAAGGGAAAGAAGGACAAGAGATGTGAAAAAGCAGGAATTGACAGCTGGTAATGGGGAGTAGAGATCAGCATCACTGCTCCAGGAAGGGATTGGAACTGGATTTCTGAACCTGGAAGTCAACAGCATTGATCATCATTGAACCTGGAGAGATAAGAAAGACAGAAGGACAGCATGGGGCACCCTGGGGCTTATAGGCAAATTCCAAATGATGAACCAGCCAAGGCAGCCTGTGAGGAGGGATTTTCTGTGAGTTTGGGCCTTAAAAATAATAATTAGATTAAATATGTGTTAACCCTCAGTTTGTCCTAATAAGGGAGAAATATTAACTTCTAGTTTGTCCTCAAGAAAGAGCAAAACTGAATTCATTATTATTAATATTATTTATTAATATTTCTCTAAATAAGCAAGAGTATGTGATGGGGAGCCAGGTTAGAGAGCCAAATTCCTCAAAAGGAATTCTACACTGGGGTTTTATTGCTTTGATTCTGAAAAAAAAACACCTTGGTTTGTCCAATCAAAGAAAGGAGTACCCCTACTTAGGATGGGAGGGGAGGGGAGCAATTCAAAATGCGGCAGAAGAGCCAGATCTCAGACATTTCAATAAAAAAGGTTATCCTATCAATTATAGTTTTTTCCCCTTGATTTTTGGAAGGCAATAGGGTTAAGTAACTTGCCCAAGGTCACACAATTAGTAAGTATCAAGTATCTGAAAGGTCCGATTTGAATTCAGGTCCTCTTGAGTCAAGTACACTGAGGCACTTTGCTGTCCATTATCCTAACTGTTATGCTAAAAAGCCTTCACCTTCCAAGCCTTAGATGTTATCTTGATGGGATTTGGAAGGCAATATAGGTTTCTAGAGATGACATTTTTACATTCAAATTTGAATCTGTTCTTAAAGACAAAGTTCACCTTTTACAATAGCTAATTTGTTCTAATTAAGAGGAGGCTTTCTTAGATTCAATGGGAAAGGTGACTTTTCCTAATTCAGTTCTTAATTTTATATAGATATAGTTTTAGATGTGTGTGAGTGTGTGTGTGTCTATGTGTGTATGTGGGCATGTGTGGGTGTGTGCCAAAATTGATCTTTTCACATCTGAAAACTCAAAAGAAGACCTAGTGGAGGCCCAAGTGCCTGGAGCTGCAAAGTCAGTGAGAATGAGTACAGAGAAAAGACCATCAGCAAAAGAGGACTGATGGTTTGGGAAAGAACTGTTCCAGTTGAGTGGTAAAAGTGATTCAGAGAAACCTGGGCAGGGGAGTGATGAGATCAGTTGGAGACAAACTTTGTAAATCTTTTGTTTGCATTGTAAAGGAAATATTCCTTGTCCTTCCACCTGACCTTCAACCTGGTTTGGATTACATTGCTTTTTTGGTGGGGCAGCCAGGGAGCACAGGCCCTGGAAGACCACCCCAAAGAGACTCCTCTCCAAAAGGCAAATCTCCAATGATAGACCTGGGTCATTCCCAGGTCACCACCCCCTTCCCATGGACTCTGGGAGAAAATTTAAGGAGATCTAGAGAAAGGGCTGGCCCCTTTTTTTCCTTCCAGTCTCCTGCTGAAGCCTGGCCAGCTGGCCTAGCCAATTCAATCAGCAATCACCCTGGGCTTCTCTTTAAACTCTTTTTAACTTTTCTATCCTTTTCTTAATATGCTGTAACTTTCTTTAATAAATCTCTATTTCATTTCCAAACCTACATTCCCGAGTCTGAGTCACAGTCAGAATCGAACCCAAGAAATAAATCAGTAGCTAAAAAAGGAGAAGTCTCATCAGGCGTGAGGGAAGCAAATTCAAGTAAAGACAGCAGCCCAATAGAACTTTTCTATTAGCTTGGCTAGGAAGGGGAGAGGATGCTAGGCTAATGGAGACTTCCTTTTTTAAGCATAGGAGAGACTTGAACATTCTTGAAAGGAGCCAGGACACTGGCAGAGAGTGAAGATTGAAGGTTGAGGGGGTTGAAGGTTGGAGTGAGAGTGATGACCTGCAGTGAGTGGAGCCACCACCAAGATCCGGGTTCCTGGAAATGAAAAGCTCACCACTAGCCCTGGAGGGATGAAAGCTCAGGATTTTTTTTATTTCACAAGTCTGCAAAGTTCACAAATCAAACTTTTTTTCCTGAGAGACAAGTTACTTGAGGACAAGGTGAAAAATAAAGGTCTAAATGAGAATGCCTGAGGGAAAGAGAAAAAGGAAAACAGTCTTAAAGAGATGACTGGGCTTAGACTAAGGCCATGAAGGAGAATGTGGGCCAACTTGTATAATCTTGCCCACTTCCTGTGCAGGGAAGTCAGGGAGAAGTGGGTAAAAGGGGGACCCCAACCCCGGCTATGTGACTGGGGTCAGGTACCCACTTTGGAAGTCTGAGAGGCAGCAAGATAGAGGGGGTGGAAGGATGAGCTAATTTTGGCAAATTTACACTTAACAATGAAATTATATTGAACAATTGAAAGGAATTGACATCTGATGGGAGCTTAAGCTGCAGAGGGAGCTCTCAGAAAACATCCCACAGGCACACATAACATTTTCTAACTATCACTCTCCTTCAACAAGATGACTGCCTGTTCTAACAAAAGGAAGAGTCCATGAATAGGATCCAGTGCACAAGTGAAGGGTCAACCTTGCTGAGTGAAAGGGCCATTTCCTATCAGAGACTGGTGAGAAGGAACTGGCGAGAAGGAAGAGAGACCATCTCCAACTGCCTTTCAGTCATTTCAACTTGGATGACCAAACTAAACACATCCAAAATGGAACTCGTTCTCTTTCCCTAAACCCTCTCTGACTCTTCCCACTTCCCTGTTACTGTCTTCTTTATTCTCATCATCCTCCCAGTCCCTCAAGCCCCAACCTAGGAATCAGTCATCTTGGACTCCACTCTCTCTCACCCCCAAGATTTAACCTGCTGCCAAAGTCTGTTCATTTTACCTTTGCATCATCTCTAAATTAGGTCCCATTCTTTTTTGTAACACAGACCCCACTGTGTGAAGTCCTTCATCACCTCACATCTAAACTGCAAAAGCTTCTGGGCATGGGAAGAGAGGGGAGGTCTTCCTGCTTTCATCTCTCCCTACTCCAATCAATCATTAGGGGATTTTATTAAATCCCAGGTCTGGCCATGTCACACCACCACCCACCTACCCCAATTCAATAAACTCAAGTGACTTCCCATCACCTCTATGATCAAA
Source organism: Macrotis lagotis (assembly GCF_037893015.1). Taxonomy (NCBI): domain Eukaryota; kingdom Metazoa; phylum Chordata; class Mammalia; order Peramelemorphia; family Peramelidae; genus Macrotis; species Macrotis lagotis. The sequence goes on from NC_133665.1 coordinate 196,092,921, forward strand.
TACAAAATGTTCTATTTGGCACTCAGCTTCATCTTGCCTTTCCATCTTATTATACCCCACTCCTCAACAAGGACTCTGATGCTGTGACTGGCTTCCTGACTATTCTATGAATAAGACCCACCATTACCCTGCTAGGACTGTTTTCTCTAGCTAGTCCCTAGACTTGGGGTGTTTTTTAGAATCATCTCTACCTGCTGTTTTCCCTGAAAAACAGAAAGCCTTCCTCAACCTTCTTCCTCATCATCCTGTAGAGAGCTTGCTTTGCCCACATTTGTTAACATGTTCTCTCCCCATTCCTTTCTGAACCTTTTGAGGGCAGAGATCTTCTTTTGCCCCTCCCTTCCCAGGCACAGGTATCACCCTACTCTTAACAAATCACTCAATTCAGCTGGGAAGTACCTGCAATGTGTCAGACATTGTGCCAAAAGGGGGCAAATGTCACAAGGGGAGTTCTCATCAAAAGCTATCCATTTGCTCTATAAATTAAAAAAAAGGATCTTCCCACTGAGTCAGGGGAAAGGAGTAGAGGAGGCTTGAGAGGAGAAAGGGAGCTTTGGGATGGCTCCTTTGGACTTTAAGACAGATAAACAAGGATAAATAATAAAAGGATAGCCTCTGCACAGTGAGGGTACAGTTTAAGTGAGGCAATACTTTCCATGGCAGCCAGGCAGCAGGCCTGTAGGATTTTCTCCTCCTTTTGCAGCCAAACTCCATATTTGCTGCTTTCACTTCGGCACTTTCCATCCACCCCTCAGCTCCTGGAAATCTAGCTCTCAGTTTTACCTCCTGTCTATTGATCCACTCCTCTAAGACTACACTGACCATCCTGATGAGTGCCTCTGGCTGTTGTCTCCTCTGTAGAGCTTAAGCTTCTTGTGGCCAGGGACTACCTTTGCTCTTGAATGTGTCTCCCAGGGAGATGTATATAAGACATATTGTAAAAGAGCTTAATAAATAAATGTCTCTTTGTTCATTCATCCAATCCTTCTCCAAAGTTACCAACCATCTCTTCACTGCCTAGCCAGACAGCCTTTGCTCAAGTCTTCTCCTTTCTCCTGGACATCATGTTTTTTCTGCAAGTTTGGGGGCACTATTCTCTCTTGAGTCTCTGCTGGGGCACAGAGGGAAGAGCACCGTGATATTTATGCTCTTCATGAATTAGGGCCTAAATTTCCCCCTCTGTAAAATGAATCAGGTGAGACTAGATGGCTTCTCATATCCCTTCCAACTTAATCTAGGATCCTTCTCCCTATCTGAACACTGATTCTCAGTCTCCTTTGCTTCTTCATTATTCTTGGATCCAATTATCATCAGAATGCAAATGATATTCCAAGAATGATTTGTGAACTCCTTAAAAGAGAATGACAATCCCCAAATGCCCACATATCTTCATTAAAAAGAGGCCATGACAGACAAGAGCAATTCCCATTTTGGAAAAACTCACTGACTTGCTAGATGAGAAAAATGCTGTGGGTAAGTCTGTCTCCATTGTCCACTGACAAGCATTTATCCACGGCATCAGCTTATCGTGAAATGCCAGACACGCGCTTAGCACCAGGCACACAGACATGAAAGTCCTGCCTTTGAGATGTTTACATGCTTTCGAAGGGGTCAGAAGACAAGTTAGCCAGCAAGTATATGGAAAACAGAGAGCAGGGGGTGGGAAGAAGGGCAAGCGCAGCTGCGGAGCTCAGCGGACTTGATGCATGGCCTCCCTGCCCTGAAGCCCACCAAATGGAACGCGGTGGGCAAAGGTCAAACCCTGAATAAAGAGCCTGAGCTATCCCCTCCTCCCCGTAACCAGGTCCACAAGCACCAACTTATCCAAGAAATGGGTTTTTCCAAATCGTAACAAAAATCCGAGCAGGTATACTCCGGCGAATACGACAAGCGTGGCTCCCTCCCCGCTCCCAGCCCGGGCCGGGCGGAGAAGCGGGCCTGCATCCGGGGCCCGCGGGAGGCGGCGGGCTAGCCCGGGCCCGGCCCCGGGCGGCGGCGCCCCTGCTGCGCCTGCGCCGTCCCTGCTGCGCCTGCGCCCTGGGCCAGCCCCGCCCCCCCCCCCGCGCGGCCTGCGGAGCGCCGGGAGCAGGAGCGAGGGCCGGCGAGGGGCTGCCGGACGTCTGGAGCCGGCCCGCGCGGGCCGAGGAGCCTCTTAAAGAGTCGCAGCAGAAGGGGGGGAGAGCGAGGCTGTCGCAACCTCACCTTGGCCCCGACACCGCCAGGCACCCCCTCCCCTGCCCCGAGAAACCAGGGGGTGAAGCACGGCCCCAGGCCAGCACACTGCCCAGCCCGGAAGGTTTCACCTGGGGCAAGGCCTGTGCATTCGGGGCTTCGAGGCAGCGAAACACTCCTGGGAGTGCCAGCCCATCCAGTGACCTGGGCGTGCCTGGCAAAGCCTGCCCAGTCAGACTGACCACATTGGGAGAAACCCTTGGTCCTGGGGCTTCGGGGACAGGAGGATGGCCATCAAGCCTGGCCCAGTGGGGAAACCCAACGATTTCTGGGCACACACATGGACACATGCTGGGAATGGAGTTAGATTTGCCTGTTGGCCGGCTCTCTTTCTATAGCTTGGAGCCTCAGGTTCAGCCCCTTCATGTCTTCGATGCCTTCTTCACCCTGTACCCTGCCTTCTGGCTCTGTGAAGGCAGAACCACCCTCTGCCAGCTCCCCGGGGCCAAGCCTTATTCTGGGCTCCAGGGAGAAGCACATAGTCCCAACCGAACAGTATCTGGGGGGGGGAGCCCAGATAAATGATGGGCCTTTAAAGAGGCGGCAGGGGCTGGGAGCCCAGATGCCAGGGCCTAGTGTACTCCTCTTTTTTCCTCCACTTAGTAGGATTTCATTTTTTCCAACTACATGTAAAGATATTTTTCAACATTCATTTTTGTAAGATTTTGAGTTCTAGAGTTTTCTTCTTCCCTCCCTTCTTCCCATGACATCAAATAATCTAATATGGGTTATACATGTACAATCATGTTAAACATATTTCCACATTAGTCATGTTGTGAAAGAAGAATCAGAACAAAAGGGAAAAGCTACAAGAAAGAAAAAACAAAAAAGTGAAAGTATTACACTTGGATCTGCATTCAGATTCCATGATTCTCTCTCTGGGTGTGGAAGGCATTTTCCATCATGAGACTTATAGAATTATGCTTGATCATTGTACTGCTGAAAAGAGCTAAGTCTCTTATAGATGGTCATCACCAATGTTGCTATTACAGTCTACAGTTCTGCTTCTGCTCACTTCACATTCAACATCAGTTCATCTAAGTCTTTCCAGGTTTTTCAGAAATCCACCTGCTCATCTTTTCTTACAGATCAGTAGTATTCCATTACATTCATAGCCACAACTTATTCAGCCATTATTCAGTTAATGGGCATTCCCTCAATTTGCAATTCTTTGCTACTACAAAAAAAAGCTGCAATAAATATTTTTGTATATTTGAAAAAAAAAAGACAAGAGTGGAGGAACTCTCCCATTAGGAGTGAGATAACTCAGTTCAATCAAGAGAGAGGGTCCTGGATCTCCACCAAAAGGAATATCCCAGAAATCTCTAGTGTAGCAAGCTGGGGACAGAGACATGATAGACATTGCTAGCTCTTCTCATTCTTTCCAGAGTGTCTTCCTTCAGCAATATAAAGTGGAGTTGTCCTCTTCCATATTCTTTCTCAAAGCCAGAAGGTAGAAGGTCCCAAAGCAACTTACCATTCAAAGACTCGAAGCCAGACAACTCATCAAAGGGATTGGTGAAGACTGGAGCTCCATGGCCTCTCACTGACTCTGTCCCATCCCTCAGAGGGAGTGTCCCCTGCAGCTCCCTATTGGGAATCATCAGAATTAGAGGCGAGAATTTGAGTCTCATGTCCCTATTTCCAGCTTTCAGTACTAGAGATCATAAAAGAGTTTTTCACTTGAATGAGATCTGGGAATGAGGAAAAAGATAGGTAGTGGAAAAACATGAATGGAAATAGGTTTGTTTGCTTTTGGCTTTCACTAGGCATTTGGCTAAGAAAGGGAAGAGAGATAGAAGTTGATAGCAAAGGGGAAGGGGAAATCCAGGGAGGAAACTAGAAGATTTCTAATATTTCAACACAAGAAATGTGGTGTTCCTCAGTAGTAAGAATCAGATCCAGAACAGCATTGACCTTTGTTTCTTCACCTTTTGAAGGATAAAATTGTGAGTGAAGGAAGTCAAGGGCTGTTCTGCTTTGAGAAAAATTGTTTCTGCTCTTAGTTTATTCTAGTTTTCTAGAATATGGGCACTGGTTCTCAGATGATATTCACTAGACTTATTCAAGATCAGTTGTTTTTCTTTGTAGAGATCTCAACTAAGCTTATTTTGCTGTCTTTAGATTTTATTTTTATATTTATGGTCTCATTTTTTCCCTGTTGCTATCCTTTTCAGGTGTTTGTATATGCACATGACACTGCCATAATTTCTTTTGCTTTGCCTTTAGATAGAATTTTTGTGTTACTTCTAGTCTCTGTGTCCCTTTTATTATGATTTTCTTGATCTAAATCACTTTGGAGGTCATTGTGGTTATCCCATTTTTATTTATTTTATTACTATTGCAGAAACCAGCCTTTCCTCCTTGCTATTTCTTCTTGTTTTCCTCTTCTAGAATGTCTATTCGTTGGACATATCGACATTTTTTTTTCATTTTCTCATGCTTTCATTCTCTCTTCTGCTTTCCCTGGAAGAAAAAAAAATGGGAAGATTTCCTTTCCAAATTTGTTTTTTCTTTCTTTTTTGTTGCTGTTAACTTTATTGTTTTTCTCCTGATTTTGAGATTATCAAATAAAACTGGACATGACCACTCCCTTAGACACCCAGTTGAAAATCCAAATGCTTTCCTCTTTGAAACCTAATGACTGTGGCTTTTACCATTGCTTTTCCTCCTGCACAGTTTAAGTATCTATAATGGGAGGTTTGGCTGCTTCAGACAAGAGTCAGGGAACAGAATTGAATAGGCATTGGAGCTCAAACTGGATTCCACTTAGAAACCTGAACAATACCTTTAAAGATCCCAAGGCTGCCGGAAAGGACTAGCTTTTCAGCACTACCATTCTCTTGTGTACTGAAACTCAGAGCTGTGAATCATAGGAAACCACAATTCCAGAAGGTCCCAATAGTTGCTAATCTCAAAACTAATAGAAAGCTCTTGTGGCTGTGGTGGCTCTTCTGGATTAACATCAGCCTCTTGTCAATGATTATCTGCAATAAGGAGCAAACAGATTTTTATGGAGGACTTACCAATGAAAGAGGGAAAGAGGATAATGGATTAGTCATGAGAATAAGCACTGCCTGAGCTCAAGGACCAAAGGAAGTCATCCAGCATCTAGTATGGAGACTCAAGGGAGGACAGAAGAAGGTTGAGCAAGTTGAGAGGGCAAGAAAAATTCCAATAGTTGGCTTTCCTGAGCCCTTTAAGGTTCTAAAAGTGAACTGCTTTCATTCCTTCATTTGTCTCTTTCAAGAATTCTACATGAGGGCCCAAGTGGAGATTATTCTTTCCATTTCATAGCTGAAAAAAACTGAGGCTCAGAGAAAATCAATCACCTGAGTACTATCTCTGGGAAGAAAGATTCAATCTAAGGTCCCTTGGGGTAGCTGGGGTAGCCAAGGTTAGATCATTCAACCTGGTGGCAAGAAAACCTATATACATATGGTCTCATCCATTGACTCTTTTTCTGATTCTAGATGAGTCACTAAACTGTTTGTCTCCATTTGCTCATCTATAAAATGGAGACAATGACAGCATCTTCCTCTCAAAGTTGTAAGGATTGAGCAAATTAATCCATAATTGCAAAGTACTTCCTGTCTTCAGTGCCTGATCTGTAGAAAGTGCTCTGGCAATGCTAATGAGGATGAGGATGAGGATGGTGAAGATGATGATGATTCCTGTTTTGTTTGAACAAGGCTTCTTAGCTCTGGGAACTGTTGCTGGAAGAAACACCTAGAACCTTCTAGAAAAATAGCCTTGGCAGCCCTCTCTGAGAAATTAAGAGTACATAGAGGAATGAGAACCCCATACCAGTTGTCAGAATGGTCTGGTTCCTAAGTTCCAAGAGGAAAGAAAGAGACGCTGGAAATGAACAGATCAGGAAGAGTGAATGCCTTGTGGTTCTTTGCTTACTACTCTGGCTCTGAAGAACATAGTCCTTTAATCTATGTTCAAGTGTGGCAATAGATGGGCTGGAAAGAGGATACCTGGAGAGCCAAAGAAAGGCCAGGATGGAACTGTGTTGAGGTGGCCATATTTAAGGACCAGATGGACAGGACTGAGACTCTGATGTCTGACCTGGTGAAAGAAGGAGGCTTCAAGTCACATAGGAAAAAGTCTGGTATATGGGTCGTGTATGTTTGTGAGAAGCCAGGGGGAAATGCAAGAAATGAGAATCTCTGGGAAATTCACAGTGAGGTTGGACCTCAGGATCCCATGGCACTCTAGGACTTGATCCAAGTGCAAGTAGATGTAGTAGAAGGTTAGTTTGAGTTCTGGTCCTTAGTGCCCCATCACATACATACACACACACACACACACACACACACACAGACACACAGAGAGAGAAACATACACACATGACCTAATATTCTTACAGTGAGCAAAGCCAGGATGAGGCAGTTGTGAAGAAGAACCAATCTAATGCTGGATGGTACAGCACATCTATACAACATCCATCAGAGCTCCCTGTAGTCTCTGCAGAAGAAGATTAGATGTGGGCACCAGGGAGGGCAGCAGGACTGCGAAGGACAACTCTCATTTGTATTTACCAGATCCCATCACCAGAAGAAACATCACGTTAGTTTTGTATCGAAGTAATCATCATCTTTTTTTGGTAACTGATATGTTATAGACATATTTCTCTCCATTTTCCCCAATATTTTTTTTTCTCTAATGCCAGGGAGCTATTTCTTCAAGGTCACTCATTTAAGTGCCTTTCAATACTTTTCCTTTAGAGCACACAACTGAACCTGGGAGAGCCAAAACATCCTCCTTCAAAATGTGTCCCATCCTGATCGACTCTGATTCTGAAATTTCTGTAACTAAGGCAGTTCTAGCTGTCCTAACTCTAACCCTAGAGGAATAAGATATAATAAGATTAGAATAATAGGGTAGTGCTAGGTTGTAAAAAGTTTCCAATATCTGCACTCCATGCCTTCCAAAAAGAAACCCTTATATTTGACCCTGGAGGTCGTCCAAGGAAGCCAAAGGTCTTGCCTGAATGTGATGTGGGTGGTGACAAAGATGAGGACTACATTTTAGAGAAATCACTTTGATAGATGCATGGAGGACCAACCAAAGAGGAAAGAGGCTTGAGATGGGAAGGTTAATATGAAGGCCATTGCAAAGTTCAGGGACGATGTGTTCAGGGACTGAACGAGGTTAGTGTCCACAGGATAAATACAGGGTTAGAGACATCAAGGAGTCGGAATCAGTAGGACTAGCAATAAGGTACTTGGCTAGGTGTTGTGACAGAGAGGAAGACATCTCTGAGGTCATGACCTGGATGATGGTGAGGATAAGATAGAACCAGGAAAAGGTCTGAGCTTATGGAGATTTCTGTCAGTGTCTGTGATGCCTTTAGGATAGACAGTGGCCAAGTCTGTGGGATTGGAGCTCAGAGCAGCATTGAGGACTCATTGTTTAGACCTGATTGGGATGATCTTGTAGACCTCTCACCCTCTGAGACATAAACATCCTGGGCTTCTGATGTCTCATCCTGGTCACCTGATATCTCATTTTGATCACATCATTCCACCTCACATCTCTAGCTTTAGCTTTAAAAGCTAAAATAAAATAATATAAGCAAATATTTTATGTATGTGTGCATATCCAAAATATTATGTAAGATCACTCTGATGGAGGATTGTGCTTCACCCTGGTGGCAGGGAATATGGGGTGCTTTGGGAATGCTACCAATCAGGGTAGATGGGATTCTAGGCACACAAAATGATCAGAATTGGAATTCTAGAGTTCTCCAGTGTCAGAGGAGAGCACTCACTCGCCTCAACCAAAGGCTCCATTTTCTAGAAGCAGCAAATCAAATGTGATTCCAAAACCTTGGAGCAGTTTTAAACTATTAAAACTACTTTATTGATCTTATAGCTCTACAATTCCCCAACCCAATACTGAGATGGATGGAAACCAGGGGAGCTGTGAGCCACCCTAAATGAAAGGAAGAGAATACTACATCCAAGGCCCCAATAGGTGGGCACCCAATCAGTGGGTCCTCTCATGTGACTGCCAGTACAAGCCCTTGATGAGATTCAGAAGCTATGACAAGAAGGACGGGGAATGGCTTTGGAAAGTTCACTCTCAGACACCTGAGCCTCAGCAAGCCAGTGGCCCACTTTAATTAACTCCCTCTCAACATCCCCCAAAGTTGTTTCACTCTGAGGCAGCTAAAACTGGTAAAAATCTTAGCTTTGAATCCTGTTCCTTTCCAAAATGCTTAGCATGTTTTCAAGACAGTTTAGGGAGGTTCAAATTCATTTAAGAATCAGCCAGTCAAATATCTCCTAAGCAGAGATTGCCCTGCTGTGGTAGCAAGGATTTGATGACATGATAAAAATAGGACAAACTGGAACATAAATCCAGTAATAAATTTCCACATCCTAGGACTGGATTGAAATGCCTTCCCCAAACCTACACCACACCCCTCTGTCCCTTCCTGGCCTGACCTCATTTAGCTGAGGAAGTCATCATCATCCTCACTTCTGTTTCATGGAGTTGCAGAGGGAACCTCATCCAGTGGGCCCCCCTCCTGTGGCCAAGAGCAGTCCCATGGTAGGATAAGGGGCATAAACCCAGAGGTTGCCCCAACAGCCCTCTCTCCAAAATATATCAGGAAGTTTAGGCTAGGTGACCCAAGATGTTAAATCAATGCATGAGACCCTTGCTTTGTTTGTTTTCTTTATGGGGCTGGTTTCTGTCCCTTTGATTTTATCTTAAAAATAAATTTTATTGATGCCTTCTGGGGTTTTTTCCCTGTCATTTCCAACATAACTTCCCTAACAGTAAACTATCTCTTGTGATAAGGAAAAAATTTAAGCAAAACCTACCTATGTTGTAATGCAGTCTGATGATATTTGCAACATTCTGCCCCTGCAGTTTCCCATTTTTCCAAAGAGAAGAGAAAAATCCTTTTCTCCTTGACTCATCCAATTACTCAGAATTCAGTTGTCTTTGAGTGGTCTTTGCATTGACACTGGTGGAGTCTTTGGGTAGCCTTTGCTACAAGCTGAGTTGATTTTATCTGACATCAGTTTATAACCCAATGATTTTCTAAATCCTATTCATTACATTCACTTATCAGAATTTGTTTATCCATTTCCCAAATGACAGGAGTTCTTTTTTTTGGTCTTCCTTTCTTTGCTACCAGAAAAAGATTGCTGTAATGAATGGGTTGGGGTACTTGGGACTTCCCTTTCTGATTGGGTCTTCCCTGGGGTGCATGTTTGAGAGCTGAATTATTGGGCAGATTGAAGGAACAAGGTTTTTATTAGATAGGTCCCAACTGTCTTCAGTTTTACCCATGTTAGTCAGTGTGCCCCTCCAATAATGAATGTTTCTCTCATCATCATTGCCATAAATCACTTGGGTACTTTGTATTTGCATTTCTCTTGTGATACTTGATTTGGGGCAGGTTTCTCTTTTGGTACTTAATTGTTTGCAATCATTTTTTTTTTGTGAACCATGTTTGTTGTTACCTTAGGGAAAGGCCTCTACTCTGTTTTTAATAAAGAAAGTAGACTTGCTATATGAGAGCCTTGGAGACAATTGTTGTAACTTCATCTGTAGAAATCATTGAAAAGTCACATTGCAGCAATCCAGAGACAAAGGAAAGGTCACTGACTTTGTCTCCAACTGGGAAGGGGGAGAGGCAATCCCTTCCTTCATTATTCCAGTGCCCAGCTTGAAAATGACATCTTTAATTCTCTACCGCTGCACCATATTGAACTCTTCCATAAAGGACCTGGCACTTTATAAACCCAAAAGCAAGTTTTGAAGGTGGATTCCTTTCTGATCCTGTTCATACAAAAGATTTTGCTTGATGATGCCCTTACTCTTCCAACATTTAAAATTTTCTGCTGGCAGAATTCTGTCAAGTGGAACTGACCTCCCCTGACCAAATCCTTGACCAAGGATCCTTTGCCCTGTGTTTTGAACTATTGGTAAGCAAGAGAGAGAACATGGTTGTCTTCAAATAATAAACTTCAAGAAAATCCTAGCCCTCAGATTCCAAAGATATCCTTATACATTTGTATTCCTTAGGAAAACTAGCCTAAATTAATGGGAATCTTTTAACTGTCATTTCCTAAAAAGGTCTAATCAAATGAAAATACTTTATGTCAGTTCTTTGAAATGATTGCTTGTCAAGGCAGGAAGTATAGGTGTGGTCTGATGCTCAATAAAGCTCTTAATAGCTTCCCTTATGGAGCCTTTTCTGTCTTTCCACCCCTCTTCTGCACTCCCTGCCCTTCTGGCCCTTCTTTTTCTGATTCTTCTCCATCTACTTCTTAGACTCTCTTCTCTCTAGCTTCCTCATTTGCCCTAAGCAAAAATAAGAGAAAGAAAAATCTTATTCAAAATGACTGAAATATGCATAAAATATCTAGGAAACAACTTAACAAAACATATTAACATTTCAGAAAATAAAATTGCAAAATTATTCTTTAAAGGCATAAAGAATAACTTGAATAATTAAAGGGATAATTCATTACTTATGCCTAGACTACAGCAATATACTAGACACAATGAGTCAATCTAAATTAGCTTACAGTTTGGGTGCCCTAAATATCAATCTATCAGGGGTAACCCTTAGAAGGCTACACAAAACAACAAAAATAATTTGGAGAAATGAAAAGTCCAGAATATCAAAGAAAATAATGAAAAAAATCTAGGAAAGAAGGGGAAATAGTTCTCATTCCAGAATTCAAATTCTGTTACAAAACACTTGTCAACATTGTTTGGCAATTAGGGGCAAAAATGGAACTGTCAGCAGTTCTTTATTACAGAGCAAATATGGAAGACTCAGGAATATCTAACTTGAATAGCCCAGCATATGATCATCTGGAGAATGTGGATTCCTTAGGGGGAGAACTGCCTATTTGTTAAGAACTATGGGAAAACAGGAAAGAAGTAGGGCATGAATAGGTGTCAGATATGTAAGTAAATTAAATGAGTAAAATAAATGGAGAGGTAGAAAGATGATCAATAGATAGGCAGACAGACAAAAAGATGTCTTATATCTATAGGAGAAAAATCATTTACTTCTGCATTTTAGCTAGATCTATCAAAGACATATTTTTTAATACTTGAAGAGGAACTTATGACTAACAGAATTACTCCTAATAATGAAAATCTCTTCCTTACAAGAGTTTTCCACCTCTATTTTGAAATAGTCTCTGACATAAGGAAATTCTTTCTTAGAGGACATAAGGTCCCCCTATTGATCTTGCTTTTTATACCTGGGGTCACAGTTTCATACTCTCCCAGTGGAGATGTGCCAATAGATTGTCTCTTCTGGGTATCCAAGTGGTATCTAAGGAAAGGTCTGTGAAGCAATCAGAGATATTGGGGAAAATAACCCTTCAATGAATTCAGGTGTTGAGAACAGCTGGTAGAACAATAGGAGTCAGTTCAATTCAAAGCTTTATTGTAAGCAAGGGGAAAAAGGAAAGACGAAAATCAGACCAACATAAAACTCAGGTATATACAATAATATCAAGTAGAATTCATGAAAGAGCAGTCTATTTAGGGGACCACAGAGACATGGTTTGAATCAGTAGAAAGGGGGTCCTTCAACAGGAAGTGGTACTACTGATAGAGGTGAGGGATGATCTAGTAGGGAGTGGTGCTCCTGATGGAGCAGTGGATGGACTCCAAAATGCTCTTCTGAGAATAGGGTTCTTGAACTATGATTTTGGATGGTTTCCATGCAGCTAACCAAATTGCATATTAGGGGTCAGAAGAAAATATTGTTTGGAGGATTTTGTTATCAGGGAGTTAAAAAATAAGCTGGCAGTAGGCAAAAATATTATTTGGGTGACACAGCAATATTCAGTTTTTTAAAAGGTTTCTGTCAGTAATTTTCCATAAGTATATTCTATAAACCTTCAGCCTCCCTTTAGGGAAAACTCATGATAGCCTCAAAACCATCAAGCCTAGTCTTATAACATTGGTTCCAGACAGAGACTTGAAAAAAATACAGTCTTCCTTAAAGGAAACCATCACGGTGGTTTCAAGATCAACAAGTTTAATCTTACAGCAACTTCACAATTTAAAATAATCATGAAAGGAAAAGGTAAAAACTTGCCATCCAACACAAGTGCCTGGTTTCCTACAGGGTTTTTAGAGTTCCTAACCAAAAGTCTTCACTGTCAATGTTAGTTCACAACCTTAGACAATGAGAACTCTTCTCTGAGAAATGCCCCCCTTCACCCTCAAGCAAACCGGCCAGTTGTAAAAGGTGGGATACCTGACTCTCTGACTCCACTTACAAAAAGATATTAGTCAGGTCCCCAACTACTTCTTCCATTGATTAAGTTCCTGGATCTCTCTTGAGAAGCACAGAACAAAGATTACAAACTGCTTATATGCCTACCATTCAAGATTAAGCTGGTTAGGGTTTGAGTTCAAGGGAGACCAGGGAGGTGAAGAACTGGTGAACAAGAACATTGTCATAATATGAATTCTCTGTTTTTATCACACAACTAAGATGTCAGTGCTGGATGTTGCCATCCACTGAATGCCACAATAAGTTTCAAGTGAATACTTGAGGGGGAAAATACTTAAGAAAATGAAGGATGAGAAAAAATGGCTAATTTTGATGATATAAAATTGAGATGGTTTTTCCAAAGGGAAGCTTCATACTATATTCTAGGTATTGTGCTAAGTACTAGAGATAAGAAGACAAAAGGAGGCAGAACCTATACTCAAGGAAATGCCATATGAGTAATAGAGACATTATGAATATGCAGAAAGAGGGCACAGGATCAGGGAGTCAATGATAAGAGCACATATCAAGAGCTGCCTAGGACCTTAGTGGCCATTGAATTCAATCCCCTCATTTTAGAGAAGAGGAAACTGAGACTCATAGAGGTGATCTGAATCAGCCAAGGTCAACCCAAGTCCAAATTCCAAATTCCACTTCCATTCCATCTAGTATCTTGGTAAGGGCCTATATGCAGTACATATTTAATGCATATGGATTTATATATATATATATATATATATATATATATATTCATTCATGTCTCCAGGTTTGTAGTTTATATTGATGAATTTGCATTTTGTAATTGTTTTAAAGAAACTGATATAAAAATTCTTTCTAAGAATTTTTTTAGAAAAGAAAGATGCTAATACAGCATTGATGGAGCTATGTATCAACCTGAAGATTCCAGAAAGTAATTTGAAATTAAGTGAAAATAAAGTGATTCAAATATTCAAACCTTTTGATTCAGAGATTTCACTACCAAGCATGTACCAACAAGGAAGTCAAAGACAGGAAGTGTTCTATGTCTGTGAAAATATTCATAATGGAACTAGAAACCAAGTAAATGTTCATCCATTAAGAAATAGTCAAGCAAATTATAAACCATGAATATAATTAAAGAAAGAAGAAAGAGATATAGAAATAGATATAGGTATAGATATAGATATAGATATATATTAGATAGAGATAGAGATAGAAATAGAGATAGAAAATATATACATATCAATGAGAAATGAAAGAAGCATGGGTATACTTGTTTGAACTGAAGCAGAGAAGCAGAACTAGACAAAAACTCTGAATGATTATAACCATGCAATGGTTTTCTTATAAGAAAAGAAAAAGAATGCTATATACGTTTAATGGGCAAGTTTGACTCTAGAAAAGAATTTCGTAAATGTATCCCCACCCCCTTTAAGACTTAATGTACCAAAGATGTGAAATATTGCATGCATTAGGTGCTATGGTCTTATGGAGCTTTCTTTACTTCATTGCAACAAGGGAAGTTGTTTCTTTTTGCCCCTGCCTGAGGTGGGAGGAGGGAGTGAAGAAGGAATATATTCAAAAAGAAATATGATGTCATTATAAAGGCATCAAAAATTTATTGAAAATAAAAGTAGGAGAAATAACCTCAAAACACCATAAGAGAAATAATGAGAATCTCAACTAATTGCTCCCCATGGTAGCTTTTTTGGACACATAAGCAGTGGTAACTAGTTATGCAACTTAAAACTGTCTGGAAAAGACTAACCTGAGGACTCAATGAACCTTCTTTTTAAAGGTGTGTCTGAGGCCTAGGTTCTTCCTTTGAGGTGTTGGCTGGGGTTACTGTTTTCTAATATTCACCCCCATTGCCCATCTCTCCCCCTCAGGGCACTGCTGTCAATCCCCATAGAAATGAGAGCATAACCCTTCAGAGTTCTAAACAGTACTGAGCAGTCAATCAGCATGGGCAGTTCTCCAAGTAATCCCAGGCATAGCCATTATTGGCTTTTGGTTTTGAAAACTTTTTTGCCTCCAGGAACAATTTGTGGCAGAAGAGAATGACAGCTTCTGACACATTTTCATCAGTACTCTGTGCTCTGAAACAGCTGAGGTGGCTCCAATAATCTGCCTTCCCTGCCATCAAGTTGGGGAGCCTGTCAACTGGCTTCCATTGGGCCCAAACCCAACTCCTTCCTAGAGGGAAGGGCCCTGATTGAGAGGCCTGTTTGACCTCAGGAAAGGTGATGCTACATTTAACAGGAGGCTAGCATCCCTGGAACCAGTGGGAAGTTTCTGAGAACAACTTGAACCAAGTATCTCAAAAGAACATTTCCCAAAAGGATTTCTCTGGTTCGTTATTGAGTTCTTAGCCAAAGCCCTGACTAACAGAAGAATCATTTGTCAGGATCCTGTTCTTTCACAGCTGAGTAGTCTGGATCAAAGATTATGGACTGGATACTGGTAATTTGAATATTTTAATCTAAACTCATCTTGTCCAAACCAGTTCATCTGACTGGACCTCAGTTTCCCCTTCAATAAAGAAGGGGATTGGACTAGATAATTCCACAAGCTCCTTTCTAAATCCCAAATACTGAAACCAGTGAAAAATGCTGTATAAGTCCATTGCCTACAAACAGCACACTGGAGCAACTGCTGCTCTAGACAGGCAGCAGTTCTTAGTCAAAGACTTTCCATCGAGATGTCATTGGGTTGACTGAGATTTCTAGTTTCACAATACTTCAGGCCATCATTAGGGTATCAGGGATTTTTTTGAGGGTCACATTGAGGAAAGACATTGGTTAAGTTGAGAGGTTTTGAAGTGGGCAGTCAGGGTCAAGGAGGAACTTGCCACCCTGCCATGGGATGATCAGCTGAAGGGACCAAAAGTTTAACCTAGAGAAGACACGGTAGCTCTCCCTAATATTTGCTAAAATAACAACAAAGAAGCTTCAACTGCATATCTATGAAAGAAAGCACAGACATACAAATGTGCGGACACATACAGATGCAGCCATGCATACCATATAGACACACATACAGACACATTAAAAGAAAAGTAACTTTATAGCAGGCATGTCAAGCAAGAATGCTTCAACAGTAAAAATTTAGGGAAAATCAATCAGATAAACATCAAAAAAGTCAAAGTCAAATGATAATCATGGACCCTGAAAAAAAGCTTTCCAGAAAATTCAGTAAATATTTATGATCAACCCCTAAGAAACAAAAGCATGAAAGAACCTTTTGGGGGTTTTTTTGCAAGGCAATGGGGTTAAGTGACTTGCCCAAGGTCACACAGCTAAGTAATTATTAAGTGTCTGAGGCCGGAATTGAACTCAGGTAGTCCTGACTCCAAGACCAGTGCTCACTGAGCCACCTAGCTGCCCCATGGAAGAACCTTTTAAAAGACATTATTTGTAGGGATGAAAAAGAGGGAAACACTGGGGGAAGAGGGAAGGGAGAGGTAAACTAGGGGAAATGTCACATTGTCATGGTGGTCGTTGTCCTTATGTTAGAGTCAAGTTATAGTGTGCCCAACTGTAACTGATGAAACCAGCAAAAACTTAGAAGGTTCTACCACAGGTCAAGCAAAACTAGATCATGTGAACATTTGAGGTAGATTCTCTTAATTTGCCCAACTTGCATTTCAGATAAGGAGCAGACAAGGGAAAGTTTTTACAGTGGAAGGGGAAATGGGCTGGAACTTCACTCTCATCAAAAGTAGATCACAAACATACACAGACATTCCCACCACACAGCCCTCCCCCCCATACACACACACACACACACACACACACACACACACACACACACACACAATCAGTTGGAAATAAAAATCTATCTAAGCCAATAGGGAGCTAAAAGAGGAAGGAAATAAGAGATGTGGGAGAAAGGGATGAGAATACTGGATTAAGGGAGACCATGGACAGAAGCAAAACAGACTTTAGAGGAGAAACAGGATAGAAAGAGCAAGTCAGTAATCATAACAGTGAATGTGACTAGGATGGACTTACCCATTAAATGGAAGCAAATAACAGAATGGGTTGAACAAACAAAATCCAACAATATATGGTTTACTAGAGACATACTTGAAACAGAAAGACACATAGAGTTAAAATAAAGGCCTGAAGTAGAATATAATATGCTTCAGCTGAATTGAAAAAGAGAACAGGAGCAATCATGATCTCAGGCAAAGCAAAAAATAATAATTAAGAGAGATAATTAGGGAAACTACATTCTGCTAAAATTGCTACCATGGACAACGAAATAATATCAAAAAATCTTACAGCAAACTTCCCTCATAAAGGCCTCATTTATCAAATGTATAGAAAATTGATTCAAATGTACAAAAAAATAAGAACCATTCTCCGACCAATAAATGGCTAAAGGATATGAATAAGCAATTTAAAGAAAATCGAAGCTATCTATAGTCATATGGAAAAAATGCTCTAATTCACTATTGGTTATTGAAAGGCAAAGTAAAACAACTCTGAGGTACAACTTCACACCTATCAGAAATAACAAATGCTGAGAGGATGAAGGAAAATAGGTCTATTTATAAATTGTTGGTAGAATATTAAACTAGTCCAGCATTCTGGAGAATAATCTGGAACTAAATCCAAAGAGATATAAAGTTGTGCTTAACTTTGATTCAGTAATACACTGAGAGAGGCCTGGGACTCAAAGAAGGTCAAAGAAAAAGGAAAAAGGACTTATATCTACAAAAACATTGACAGCAATTTTTTGGCAGAAAAGAATCGAAAATTGATGGAGTATCCATCAATTGGGGAATGGCTGAACAGGTTGTAGTATCTGATTGTGATGAAACACTATTGTGCTATAAAAATGACAAGTAGAGTGGTTTCAAAAATGCATGGCAAGCCTTGTATAAACTGATGCCAAATCAAGTGAAAAGAACTGGGAGATCAATGTGAACAGTAACAGCAATGTTGTAATGATGAGCAATTGTGAAAGACTTGGCTAACCTGATCAATAAAATGACCCCAAAAATTCATGATGAAAAAAATGCTGTCCAGTTCTGGAAAGAAAACTGCTGAATTCTGAGTGTGAATTGAAGGATCATTTTCTAGCTTTCCTGGGGTGGGGGAGAAACATGGTTAATGTGGAAACATATTTTGGATGATGTCACATGAATAATTGAGGGAGATCCTGCACTGCTGGAGTGAGGACTTGCCAAACCTTTTTCAGAACTTTTCATTTACCTTTCGTATCTACCCTCTCATTGAATTCTCACCTATAGAATGTGCAGCAACCCATCCTGGTAAAAGTAACAAACAAACAAACAAGCAAAAACATTAAAACAGATGGGCTAAACTAAGTTAAAGTCAACCAATAAGCCCCAAACCCATCAGTGATTTAGCATTCGTTTGTGAAGATTTTCCCTAGTTAAATGGATGGATGACAATATGAAAGCAGCTGAGGCAGATGAGATGGAGTGTTTAGAACTTGGTCAGACATAGAAGAAGCCAAGATCATCCCCTGTATCCTGAGCCATCACCAGCCATCTTGACTTTTGTCTTGCCACTGGACTTTAATAACTCTGGGAGAGAGAGAATGAGGCTGACAACTTTGTACAAACTCTATCTACCTTAATTCAATTCATGAGCAAGCCAGGATATTACTTCCTGATGTCATTTGGCTGCTTCAATAAAAAGATGAACAGCAGCAATTGATATGATATTGTTTGCCCATTCAGTGGTTGAAGGAAAGATAGCAGGATGGAAGAGCATCTAGAACACAATTTTTTTAAATGCCAAAATAAATAAATATTTTTATAAATGTATGTATGTATTTTAAATTTCAAAAAACCAGGTCTCAAACTCAGATGGGTTTTTGCTCTGGAGAAAGCCACTAAGTACAACTCTAAAATACCAATATCCCTATGCTTGGTAGAATCATCTTAAATGAAGAAATAAAAGAAGGAAAGAGTAAAATATTCATTTAAAACTTATTGGAGGGGCACCTAGGTGGCACAGTGGATAGAGCACTGACCCTGGAGTCAGGAGTACCTGGGTTCAAATGTGGTCTCAGATACTTAATAATTACCTAGCTGTGTGGCCTTGGGCAAGCCACTTAACTCCATTTGCCTTGCAAAAACCTAAAAAAAACCAAAACCCTTATTGGAACTAACAATAACATAATGTTTTAAAAATTCACAAAGCAATTTGCACGTATTGTTTAATTCGATTTTCATGAAAAAATCATTATTATTTCCATTTTCCAGACAGAGAACTTGAGACTAGAAGAGGGAAAAATAACATACCCAAGGATGCACTAGTAGGTGTCTGAAAGAGGTCATCCTAATGTCAAGTACTTCACTCAATCCATAAACTCATATAGCTCAAAGCATTTGTGATAAATGTTATCGATTCTAATGGAAAATTCTCCCCACTAATCCCATGGCAAATATTCAAAGAAGATTTTTGAAGGTCAAAGTGGAGAAAGGTTTTTAGCAGTTGAACATGAGTTAGTGGGCCCTGGATAGATGAGCACCATTCTAAAGGGATGGGCCTCATTGCTCTCAGCTGATTCAAAGGGAGTTGGGTTCAGATCCCCATGGAGGTAGGTGCCACCAGAGAAGCTGGTAGGAGCCCCAAGGAGGGTTCTTTTTTTCTTTGTGATGGACAGGGCCATCCTGAAATAAGTTAGCCCTGAGAGAGGGGCTTTGGAAAGTGTCACAGTTCTGGAGGCCTCCAATGAGATTGAACTCTAGTGAGTCCACTAACAGCAGAACAGCCAAGGCCTATGCATATCAAGCTGACATTACCCTAATATTAAAGCTTTTGCCAGTCACATCATACTAATGAGTAGCTCAAAGGTGGAAGATTTGGGAAGAAAGACCACACTGACAATTAGTTCATCAAGAGACAGTTTAGGATTGATCAAAGTTGTTGAATTCTGTGGCCAGATATCACATGTTGGTACTTGCTGGCATTATTGGTATGTTATGGAGCCTCCTTGATCCCAATAGTCCTGTTTCCTATCAATCAATCAGTTTCCTATGAATTACACCCTTCAGTGGGTGTAATGATTCTGGTAAATGTGAGAAGGGTGTGAGAGGGACACCTTGCACCGCATCCCCCTCACTATAACAAACATAATGGCACAAAGCAGGTCAACAATTACTTGGTTATTTGGTGGAGTCCTGTTTAATACCACAACATGACCAGTAGTATCTTTCCCCCAAAATCACAACCACTGATCATGATGATGGTGATGGTGATAATGACATCATGAGCTACCAGTACAGCTGCCCAACAACTTCAAAGTGCTTTCCAGGTTATTTCATTTAGTCCTCAGAGCAACACTACGTTATTTTTATCTCCCTTTTCCAGATGAGGATATCAAGGCAAAGAGAATTTAAATGCCTTTTCAACAAAGCTAGTAAGAGTCTGAGGCAGAATTTGAATTCAAGTCTTCCTGAATCTACATGCAGTACTCTACCTCACTGCATAAATAAGATATACTACCAATAAGATAGGAAAAAAATTAATAGTATAAATATCGGAAAAGAAGAGACATTATCCCTATTTACAGATGGTATGATGATGACTAACCTATAAACCTCTGAAAATCATCAAAGAACTACATTAAGATGATTAATGATTTCAGGAAAGAATCAAGATACAAAATAAATTCACAAAAATCATGAAATTTTCAATATAAAACTAAAAATGGCAGGAGAAAATGATTGAAAGAAAAATTTGATTTGAAATGGCTACCAAATGTATCAGAAATGTAAAAGCTAACCATCCAAGCACAGTCAAGATTTATATAAATACAAGATATATTTATTTCATGTAAATATAAGAGATATGAAGAGAATACCTACATTAAACAATGAATTTCATTCTGTATTCATCAAACTACCAAGTAGATATGTTATGGAACTAGACAAGACAATAGCAAAACTGCTTTTGAGAATCACAAGGGGAATAGTGAAAGGAAAAAGTGGGAATAAGTGGGTCTTTCAATAGCAGGTTTCACACTGTCTCCTGAAACAGGAACCACATAGACTAATATTCCTCTTAAAATGGGAAAAATTCACCAGAGAAAAAGATAAGATAAGTAGAGTTGGGGATATAGGGTAATAGAAATTATGCAAAATTGAATTGAACCCTCATTCAGTCAACAAACATGAATTAAGCACCTGTTCTGCACCAGACAATGCCAGTCATGGATGCTGAATTAATCCAGTTTATTCTCTAAAAACAGTCCACAAATTATGGATCAACATGTATATATGTGTATATAACTACAAATCTATACCCATAATGCATGGATACATCCAGGTAGGTGAGTGGGTACTCCACCTATCCCCCGTTCATACAAAGCTGCTTCTTTCTTTGATCTCCTGCCCCCCAACGCAACCTGCCAGTCTGGAATTGGTCCCATGAACTTCTCTCCTCTGCTTTTTCTAAGACATCACACTGGTCCTGCGCATTTTTTTTTGCCTGGATCCCAGTCGGGGTGCAAGCTCTGGTCTATCTCTGGACTCTGTATGAATGTCTAAAAGGCTAAACATGAAGAGACACTCTTGTCTGCAGTAAAGGTATATGACTGGAATGTGATTGGGAAAGGATGGGATCCACTGTTACATGCCAGGACCTCAGTCTTCTCTCACCACTGAGAGATGGAAAGAATGATCATATCCGCCCCCCAACCCTGTCCTCTTTTCCTATCTTTTGCTGCTAAACTTGTAAACTCCAATTTTATTTTCCTGTTATTTCTTCCATGTAAACAAATTTAAAACTTCTGTTTTTATATTTAAATATGTGTGTGTGTGTGTGTGTGTGTGTGTGTGTGTGTGAGAGAGAGAGAGAGAGAGAGAGAGAGAGCACGCACTGTAGTTGGGGGGGACGGAGAGAGAGGGGGAGACAGAAAGCACATGAGAGGGTAAAACCCTATTTTTAGCCTACATTGGGAATGTGATGATAGATTCTACCGTTGTCAACTCTCTTTTCAAATGGATGGAGCAGCACACTGGAACTCATAAATATTTAAGAGGGCTAAATAATTATCCTGGGCTCCTTTCCACTGTTTTTTTTTCAAACTTGTTTTTTCTACAAGAAGCCAGGAAGTATTTGCTCTTTGCAGACTGCCCAGACAGAATTATTGTATTTGACGACTTCTCCTTCCCTGATCCATGTTGTTGCTGCCCCATGTTGTTGCTGCCGAATCCATCTCCCGTTCACACCCTGCTCCTCTCCCAGCTTCCCTTCTTCCATGGTGAAACTCATACTCCTAATATGGGGAGCTTGCCCAAAAGACTCTGATGGAGATCTGGGATCTGATGACCTACAAAGGTCAACAACCGTCAAAACTTCAACCATCACAATTATTTAAAAAATGAACTTTTAAGAACATAGAGAGTCCCAAGAAGTTAGCAGGGTAAAGTCTGACAACACCTCCACTCTCCAGACCAAGCAGTAAGTGGGCAATTCTACATAACCAAATGTTCTCTGAATTTCCCTATTCTAATCCTGCTATGGGTTCCTTAGAATTTTATATACAATAAGAGTGAATAGACCTGGGTGATAGGCTTTAACACTCTCCCATGAATACAAGGACTCTATGAGTCCTTTTTATTCTGTCTGCTCAGAGGCCTCAGGAGCCTCTGCTCCATATAATTTAGGTTGCCAGATAATAGAAGTCAGGAAAAATGTAGTGTTGGCCCCAGAACTTTGCTTTCCTGTAGAGTGTATTTGGTACTTGGAATAAGAAACCAATCTTTTATTTTTATTTTTTATTGTATTTTTTCCAATTACATACAAAAGTAGTCTTCAACATTCACCCTTTCACCTTTTTCTCCCACTCTCTTTTCTTCCCACCCCTCCCCATGGCAACTAAAAATCTAGTAAAAATTGCACATGTGTGATCATGTTTAATATATTTCTCTATTAATCATGTTAAAGAGCAATTAGAGCTAAGAGAGTAAAAAAAACTGTGACAAAGAAAGAAAAAACATAAAAGAAATTTTAAAAAATGAATATAGTATGCTTTGCTTTGCAATCAGACACCATAGTTTTTTGTTTGGATTTCTTTTCATTTTTTTCCTACAGGTAGATTTCATTTTCCCTAACAGATCCTTCAAAGTTGTCTTTGCTCACTGAACTATTGAGAGGAGCTACATCCATCAGAATTGATCTCTCTCTCACAAAGTTTTTTTTTAATTTTTTTAAATTTTATTTATAGCAATGGGGTTAAGAGACTTGCCCAAGATCACACAGCTAGGTTATTATGAAGGTCTGAGGTTGGATTTGAACTCAGATCCTCCTGACTCCAGGGCCAGTGCTCTATCCACTGCACCATCTAGCTGCCCCTCTCTCATAATGTTAACAGTAATACAATGCTCTCCTAGTTCTTGTCATTTCATTCCACATCTGTTCATGTAAGTCTTTTCAGGTTTTTCTAAAAGTCTAAAAATTTTCCTAAAGTTTGACCACTCATGCTTTCTTATAAAACAGCAGTACTCCATAAGATTCATCTACCATAGCTTGTTCAGCCACTCTCCAATTGATGAGCATCTTCTCAATTTTCAGTTCTTTGCCACTACAAAAAAGAGCTGCCAGGTATAGTTTTGCACAATGGGTCTTTTCCCTTTTTAATGATCTCTTTGAAATGGACCTAGCAGTGGTATTGCCATGTCAAAGGGCATACACAATTTTATTGTCCTTTGGGCATAGTTAGAGATTGCTCTCTAGAAAAGTTGAATTAGTTCACTAAGCCACCAACAATGCATTAGTGTCCCAACTTTCCCAATTCCCCTCCAACATTGATCATTTTCCCTTTTTGTCATGTTAGTCAATCTGATAGGTGCGAGTTGATTACTCAGAATTGTTTGAATTTGTATTTCTGTGATTAATAATGATTTTGAATATTTTTTCTGTGACTATATTTTTACTTTCTTCATCTGAAACCTGCCTGTATATACCATTTGACCATTTATCAATTGAAAAATGACTTGTATTCTTAAAATTTGGTGTCAGCCAATCTATAGAAATAAACCCCAAGGGCAGATTCCCAAGGGGCAGCAGACATGATCAACGCAGGTGTGGTTGACTGCTCAAATCCTGATCTGAAAGTCACAAGCAACAAGCTGAGGATTATCAACAGCCCTGTGACCCTAAGGGTCACAATGGCTTGGGTTGGATTGCCCTCTAATTTGCATCAGCTCCTGCCCATGACTTTTTGAGAAGCATTTATGAAGTGCTTGGCTCTGTTCTGAGCACTCTATTGAGTACTGAGCTGACAAAGAAAGTCAAAAGCAATCCCCTACCCTCGAAGAGCTTACACTGTATTTCCCCATGTATAAGATGCATTATTTTTCGAAAAATTTGGAGTCTAAAACTGGGAGCATCTTAAACAGTGGTTGTAGATTTTTTTTTACTTGAATTTCCTGCTTTTTCATGCTTGTTGTCTTTACGCTCACTGTTTTATATTTGTTACTGGTATATTAGGTGATGTTTGGCCATGTTCTGCCCAAAAATGGCTCAGAAAAGATTTTCATCCAGTACTGAATTCAAGTTCAAGTGATCCAGCTTGCCAAAGTGAATGATGATCATGCTGCTGAACGTCAGTATGGTCCTCCTCCACCTGAGAAAACAATCCTAGCAACGGGAAGAAGAAACCCTATTGAAAATGCCGAAGCAGAAGAAGTCCATGAGAGGTAAGGCAGCCAAAATGGCCTGAGTAAGAGAAGGAACTGAAGAGATGGATTGAAGAGCAAAGGGTCATTGTAATTCCTGTGTCTACCAAGATGGTTCAGCAGGAGGCCAGAAGAATGGCTGATGAACAAGAAGTGACTGATTTCCAAGGAGGACACAATAGGTGCTTCAGGTTCATGGAACAGAATGTAGTAAGCATGTGTCCACATCCCAGTCTTGTCCAGGGAGAGTTTGTGGTCAGCCACAGACCAGAGCACAGGCAGGAGAGCAGGTAGAACCTCATCATTCAACAGAGATGAGGAAGAGCTCATGGATGGGAATTTGGACAGGAATGAGGAGTTGTATGAATTTTATGATAAATAAAACTTGAGTTCAATAACTTTATGGAATACTTTTTTTTCAAATTTTGGGTCCCAAAATTAAAGTGCATCTTATACAAGGGGAAATACAGTTCTCTAAAAGTTAATGCTCCCTGGTATAGGATTAGATAAGAGTTAGCAAAATAAATGTACTCCTCCTAGCTTAACTAATTAATTATTAATTAATACAAAAAAAACCTTCACTAAGGACTCACTAGATGCCAGCCATTGTGCCAAGCTTTGGAAATATAAATGCAGAAATGAGGCAGCCTCTGCCCTCAGGAGAGTTTACATTCTAATAGGAGACACTGCATGTAAGGGAAGGAGGTTGGTCAGGGGAGTCCCAGGAGTGATGCTGGGAGTAATCTGATCAACACACCCTGGAGAGCAGTATGGTAGATGCCAGGAAAGAAAGTGAAGCTTCCAGCTACTCCATCACTCTTCTCCTCACAAGGATGCCATGCCAACCTTGCCAGCATGTCAATAGACTGTCCTCATTTTGAGATCATACCTGGACATCTTATGGCCTCTTGTAGACTAGACTGAAAGCAACCAAGAAAACTGGGGGTAGGGTGCATTTCAGGGTCTCTCCCATCATGTCACATTCTAGCTCACTCCTCTTTCCACTTTGACCTGTCCAGGGTCAGTCCTGATGACAGGATTTTCAGTATTGAAAATCAAATATCTATGTGAATTCTATGCCTTTAATTGGTTTGATTAAAGATGCCAGGTTCTCACTGAAAGGGATGGGGGGGCAGTGTACAAAAGAAAGGAAAGAAGGACAGGGGGGGTGCCTCAATGCAACCTGGAGGGACATGGGTTGGGTTGTGTCTGTCTCCCTAGGGTCTCCTAGTCTGAGAAATGCCAGAACAATGTCATGATGATCCTCCCTCCCATGAAAGCCCAGATGCTTGTAAGGCTCTGCAGCCTCCATAGACTCTTCATAGCCTGCTGGGGAAGTTCATGGGAGCTAGAAGCCTGAAGAGCCAGGGATGTCCAGGAGGACACCAGGAGATACTCAGGAATGCTAGCTCTCTGGAACCAACTCTATCACTGACTAGCTAGTCAGACAGCCTGGCTCCCAAGAAGACTGGAATTGGATCACAGAAACTAGGTTCAAATCCTGACTTTGCTTCTTGCTACCCGTGTGATCCTGGGAAGCACAAAACAAGCTTTAGGTACCTACTGTGTGCCATTTTACAAGATCTCCTTGGATTCTCAGTTACAAAATAAATGCTATTCTTCCCATTTTATACTTGAGGAAACCGAGAATGGCATAATCATGCAGTGTCTGAAGTCACATTTGAACTCTTCTTGATTCCACAGTCTGCTGCTATATTCACTGAGCCACCTAGCTGCCCCACTCTGGCACTGGGTGGGGGTTTTTTGGCCCTCTTTGACAAATCCCCTCACCTTTCTAAACCTCAGTTTCCTCCTATTAAAGGAGGAATGCAGTGGCTTAAGTCTGAGCCACTCCCAGTTGTCTAACTATAACCTGATCTCCCAGTCCTTTGCTTAGCTCCCTAAGGAAGACTTCCAGATAGTTCCCTGTGACACTTTTGCATACACTGATATGTTGATTGTCATGCTTGGGATGTCCACTTCTCTAACCATAAACCAACCAGCCAGGCCAAGACAGAGGCATCATCAATTGATAACTAGGAAAGAACCTTGTAGGTCATACAACACAAGCACCTCATTTTCCAGAGGAGGGGGTCCTGGTGAGGCCCAGACTAGCAAAGGAATCTGCCCAAGGTTCCATCACAGTAAGTGACAGAACCAGGGTTCCACTCAAGAGATGGAAAGGACAGTGAAGAGGCAGGCAGGTCTAAGATGCTCCCCATCTCCAGACTACTTCCTTACCATTCATTCACCTCTTCCTGTGTTGATGGTCCCCCATGTTTATGAACTTAGAAAGTTTGAAAGGATATTGTTTTATCTCTACTGTATTCAGAGAACTTTTTGCTTTTGCATTTACTAAATAACCATATGTTCAGAAAGAGTCTCTAAGGAAGAGATGACCCAGATGGCTAGAAATTCTTGTAATGTAGAAAATCCCCCATCAGGACAGATGAACATACTCAGGGGGATGTAGAGGGAACAGAAGTGAGTTGAATACCAAAAAACCACTCCGTGTGACAAGTTGGGCTTTAAATCTCAAACTCTTCATTCCCCAAACCTATCTCCATAACTAGCTCCACAGAAATCAAAAGCTTTGGGATCTAAATTCTGAATTCAGCAGCTGTGAAAAGCTTTTGGAGATGGCAGTGAAGCAATCAAAGGATTAGGAAGCTCCTGGTAAATCCCAGACCCCCTTGCACCTCTAAGGAGTTCCTCTACTCAAACCAGAAAAACACATTCTTTCCAAGGTTTGGAATTGGGGTTGGACAAAAGTGGATGCACCTTCCCCCACCAAAAGTGGAGACGAGCAATTCTGCATGTAGAAACACATAATTCAATCTCCCTGCCAAATCTACTCACATTACTAGTCATCCTACCCATATTACGAAGTCTTCCCCCTTCCCCCTAATTCCTGGTTCCAAACTACCTCCTCCTCCAAAATTAGTTCAAGCCTGGACCCCTTCATTCAATTCTAGCCTAGAACCCTTTCCTCTCACCCCACCATGCCCTGCTCACCCGCCTGGAGCTACTCCTTGGATGCATCACTAGTTGATTATCTTAAATCTTAATTTGCTCAAAGAGTTTGTGGAGCATGGTGACTAGAGTCCAGACATAGGAGTTGAGAGCACCCCCATTCCAAGCCCAACCTTGACATTTATTCATCATTTGATCTTGAACTTCACTTCTCTCCCTTATCCAGTAGGGAACAATATTCTCATGCTGGCCTATGGAAAGATTTACTTAAGACCATGTACCTGGTTCTTGGCCAACTCTGAAGAGTCTTATAAATATATATGAGGTATTCTTTTTTTTAAGGTTTTTGCAAGGCAAACAGGGTTAAGTGGCTTGCCCAAGGCCACACAGCTAGGTAATTATTAAGTGTCTGAGACCAGATTTGAACCCAGGTACTCCTGACTCCAGGGCTGGTGCTTTATCCACTACACCACCTAGCCGCCCCTATATGAGGTATTCTTTTGTATCTCTTGTATCATTGATCTACTTTCTCATATGCTTAAGTCTTGATTTTCCAAATAGAATAGAGGCTTATGGAGAGCAGACCCCCAAGACACTCAGCTTTGGATTGTTCTTAGTCCAGTGGATGCTGAATGGCAGGAATGTAGAAAGTAGAGACAGCCATAATAATCACTTCAAGGGCAATAATTGGCCTACCCCCATCCCATTCCAAACTTTCAGGACAGATGTATGTTCAGAAACATGTTTGTGTCCATGAAGTATGCCCATGGAGAATGAGGCTTCTCTCTTGGTGAGGGTTCAGGTGGCAGAAGCCTCACCAGAAGATTTGGTCACTGTGTTCTCTATTGTCAGGCAGGAACTTCCCTGGGGATAAATCTGGGGAAAATCTGCATTCAGAGATGCCCAGTGTACAGGCTAATTAACCTGCAGGCTCTAGAAAAGGTTTTACCTTGTTGTACCTTAAAAGAAACACAGGTGACCTGTTGAGTTCAAATCCATATAGGGCTTGTGCCTCACATGTGCGAATTGGGAAGGATGGGTATGGGATGTGTGCCTACATGGATCATGGGAGGCATGTGAGAAATTTATGTAACACAAACAATTATGAGGAAACAGGCCCAGAGAGGGAAGCCCAGCATCCCAGGTAGTAAGTGTTGTAGCAGGGATTGGAACTAAGGTCCCAAATTCCAAATTCACTGGATTTTCTTTTGTGGCTCATTGTCTTTCAGTGAAGGGAAGAGGCTCCCACTAAAGCCGGTGAGTAGAAGCTCTGAAGACACAATGAGAAGTGTCTCAGAAGAGCCCCTGGGGAGAGCATCAAAGCTGCTGCATTTTGAGGTGAAAGAAAGATCCTTGGTGACCAGGAATTAGGCTTAGCTCTCACCCCCCACAGCACCCCCAGCCCCACCCCACCATCAGCTCCACCACTTTTTTTCTTTCTAAAAGCAGGTAGCATCTCATGAGATCTTGGGGGAAGGGAGGGTGTTTCTCTTTAAAGTTATCTTTTAGGGAGCGGCTAAGTGGCGCTGTGGATAGAGCACCAGCCCTGGAGTCAGGAGGACCTGAGTTCAAATTCGACCTCAGACACTTAACAATTGCCTAGCTGTGTGACCTTGGGCAAGTCACTTAAAACAATTTCCCCTTAGACTAAAAAAGAAAATTCTAAAGATACCTGTTTTGTGTGATTGAGCATGGAAATGGGAGTCAGCAAATACCCAAGCAGGTAATTGAAGGGGCAGAAGGTGGAGAACAGGCAGAGAAGAATATGGGATTTCATTTTCCCCTTCCTTAATACCAAAGCCCTGTCTAAAATAATATTTCAAAAATAGAATTTAGAATGAGAGCGATTTGGTGGCTGCCAAGAAACAGAGCTGGGGAATTTCTTCTTTTCTTACTTCAATTTTCCTTTTATTATTGGCATCCATCATCATTAGCCAAGGTCATTTGGGCCATTGTTTCTCAGCATACTGGGAACAACCCAGACGTCTAGCTAGAAGGCATTTTCACCAGAACCCTTCAGCCTACCCTCAGTGTCACAGGTGCCACCACAGTGATTCTGTTGTTCTAGTCCTGGCTCAGAATTGTCCAGACTGGCTTTGGGTATTGAGTGATGCTCTTCCCAGGGATGACAAAGGCTTCAGAGTGTGGTCACAGCTCCCCAAAGACCAAGCCAGCCTACCAACCAGGAGTTCAGGGAAGGGTCTGCTGCCTAAGAAAGAGGCTCCTAGGAAGGAAAGCCCAGCCCCCAGGGAGTCTGAGAGTGGTCACTGAAGTCACACACTGAGTTTCCCTCTGATGTCTGAGGAAGATTGCCTAGATCACTTCCCCCCATCTCTCTGTCTGAGTGTCTGGGATGCCCTTGGAGACTCTCTTCTTTGGGCTTCTTATAGCTGCATCATCTCACATGCCTTCACTCAAGAAGTGGGAAGGGAAGAAGGGACATTGTTGGCCAGATGATAGGACATGATCTGTAACAAGAAATGTCACCTGTTACAGGAGGCAGAGGATTAAAAGCTTTCTTGAGCCTTTTGTGCAGAAAGATGGCAAAGCCGCAAACCAGAATACTGGTTCTATCTGAATCAGCCTCCTCCCCAGGGACCTTTTCTTTTCAGTATCTCCCCCCAATTATAGAAGGCTTTCCAGTACACTTCTGATAAGTTTGGTTTGGGATAAAGCTCATAGATGTAAAGGTCCTTCCAGAACCAGGTGTTCCTCATGGCTGCTCTCCTTTCTTAGGTGCCTGGACTCACTTGCTGTTCCTCTCCTCTATGTCCCGCCTGCCTTCCTCATTGCCTGGGCACACTCACGGGTTGTCCCTCTCTTCATTGTGACTGCCCTCCCCAGCCCAGCAGGACCTCTCTTCAATGTCTGCCCCTCCTTCCTGTCACTCCCAGAGAAGCCTCTGCCTCCCCATCACCACCTCACACATACTCTTTCTCTGCAATAGGAAACTTTAATTTCTTCAGAATGTGTGAAAAATAGACTTTACTCTCATGACTAAAAAAAGTATTAGCCTGAGGAAAGATAAAACCCGCTCTGTTTAGTCATCTAAAAAAAAACAAACTAAAACCCCAAGCCATCCCAAATTGGACACTGGATAGGAAGGCGAGGGAATAGCAGCAGGGAAAGAAACTTCCCCCTCCCTCATTCTGGTCCTGATAATGAACTTGGAGGTAATTATACATCATCATGAAGACAGTTTTGTTGATATGTTTCAATGAAAAGCAGAGCAGTAACACCTTATTAGCACAGTAGGGGTGAAATTCTCTTCCTCATTACATTCAAGAAATAGGTGCTTCCTTCCAAAATCAGGGCTTTCATAGAGGCTGTGCCCTCTGAGAGTCCAGGGGCAGAGACCTCTGCTGTAAGGGCCCTTGTCAGAATGGAAGGCATACTCCTATCATGAAGACCACAATGCCTACAGAAAAGGCTTTAATGTGAAAGGGATGTGGGGGAGTTATAACGTGGAGCAGTGAAACCACAGCCAGACCAGAGGATTATGATGCCTGCTTCCTGGCAGGGTCCCTGGCCCCATCTGCCAGAGGACTTTGGTTCTAGAAGTAACTTTTCTGTAGAAAAAAGACTTGTGAAATCAGCCCTGTTCCCAGACCAGGGGAACTTCCTCTCTCTCTCCTATCAGAAAAGTTGACATAATGGGATGGCCCTCACTGAACAGCTTCCACAAATGTCCACAGTGTGGACATGCCCAAGGAGAAAGGGTGAGATGTCCAAGGAGAAAGCGACAAAGGAAGGAGCCAAGAGATGTGTATCTGAATCTTACTTCTTTCTCATTTATATGTGTGTGACCTTGGATAATTGTCTTGCTCTCTCTGAGCCTCAGAATCTTCATCTCTGTAATGTGTCCAGGAGTAATGTCTTTACCCCCCTTTCAGGGCTATTATGAGGAAGGCATTGTGGATGCCTAAAGATGCCAGCTGGGTGCAATTTATCATCACTTAGGGGCATTTTTTCCTCATTTTATTTTTATTCTAAGTTTGACAAACACCAAATAAAAAGTGCAGTGCTATATACATTGTTGAATAGAAGGGAAAGGTTGTACATGAAAGTGAAAGTCTCTATTATGTCAAGAAGGCTTTTCATGTTAAGTATATAGTAAATTCAACATGTCATCTTCAAAGCTGCCCAGTTTATCTGTGCTTCCTTTGGTTAGCTTTTCATTGAGGTGGGGGAGCCCTAGCTCAAGTCCCAATCTCCCTTCCCCGCATTGAAATGAAAGAAAAACAAAATAAATCATTGTAACACATATTCACAGTCAAGCAAAACAATCCCCCACATGGGCCATGTCCAAACATGTGGGGCTCATTTTGCACCTTCAGTCTATCATCTCACTGTTATGCTCTGTGATCAGATTGAATATTACATTTATCAGAGTCCTTACATCTTTCTGAGTTTCCTTTGTTGAGAAGACTTTATTTTCCCCCAATTACATGTGAAAATAATATTCAATATTTGTTTTTCTCAAGGCTTGAGTTCCAAATTCTATTCATCCCTCCCTTCCCTTCCCCTTCCCTGAGATAGTAAGCAGCTAACATAGGTCATTCACAGTGGTTCATTGTACAATATTGCTGCTAGTGTATACAATGTTCTCATTCTTCTCAATTTATTCTGCATCTGTTCATTTAGTCTTTGCAGTGTTTTTCTGATATTCTGCTCATCATAGCACAACCACATTCTATTACAATCATCTACCACAATTTGTTCAGATACTACCCAATTGATGAGTATCTTAGATTTTTTTTTCTTTCCAACATTTCTGGAGAGAGGGTTACCATATAAATGGTTCTCCTAGTTCTGCTCACTTCATTCTGCACTAGTTCATACAAGTCTTCTCAGCTGAATCTCTGTCATTTCTTGTGATAGAAAAAGCATCCTTCATCACTACTATTCAATATTGACTTAGAAATGTTAGCTTTAGCAATGAGAAGGAAAAGAAATTGAAGGAATTAAAACTGACAATGAGGAAGCAAAATTTTCACTTTTGCAGATGATGTTATAGTATACTTAGAGGACCCTAAAAAATCAACTAATAAATTACTTGAAACAATTAACAATGAACAACTTCAGAAGTAGGATAGCAGGATATAAAATGAATCCAAATAAGTCATCAGCATTTCTACACATGAACAATAAAGTTCAAGAGCAAGAGACTGAAGAAGAAATTACATTTAAAGTTAACTGTAGACAATATAAAATACTGGGTTTGACCAAGAAGAAAAAGACTCAGTTGGGCTATGATAGAGTGAGGAAGATATAATCAATCTTATGATATTCACAGAATTGTGCCCTTTGCCTCAGTCTATCCATGCTGTCCTTCACTGGGGCACATTGAGGAGCCAGGTAAAAGAGACTGGATATGAGGATTGAGGGATATGGTGTTTATACCTCCTCCAGTCTAGTACCTTCCTCTCATGTGGTGTCTAGCATATTTCTGACTTTTCTTAAGGTGAGGGGAAAAGTTGAAGTACCTAATTTGGGGGAAGGACTTAATAATGGACACATAAAGCCCTAGAGAAACTGTGGACTGAACATCTGAGCAAGGGAATAGGTTTGCTGGACCTTGGGAAGTAGAGGAAGAAGAAAGGAATTGTTTCTGGAATTAGTTTCCTTCACAGTTTAATCCTTCTTTCCCATCAAAATCAGGGTCCACATGTTCCTCCTAAGGATACTCTTTTCCAGAGCAAAGATGTCAGGGGCTCAAAAATTAAGCCTCCAGAAGTAATTTGTCTCCTCAGGATTTAGTTCAGTTCTTGGAACATATTAAGGATGTAAGTGATTTTTAACTAATTGATTGTCTGCTATCCTTGACTCCCTTTTGCTGTTTTACACTCCATTTTCCAACACATTCCTTCACAAACACCCAGGAGATGGATCTCCAACTGCTCACCAAGTCCACTCTACCACCAGCAAACAGAGATTATCCTGATTATTTTGGAGATCAGGGAATAGTTCAAATTCCCAGGCTTTTGTGAACCTTTTTCTCCTTCCACCAAGGTCATGCCCAGGGTTTGAAAATAGAGGGGAAGCCCAGTTCAGGGGAAGCTCAGTTCAAGCCAAGCCAAGTCCCATCTGTCATAGCTCACTCTGTAGTTCATACTTGGACTGAAGAGTGTGGCTGGTGTTAAGGCCTGTTGAGATGAAGGTTTGCTGAAAGTGAGGTTGGAGATTAATGAAATCCGTGAGGGTTAGGCAGAAAAGGTAGGAGGGGAGAGGGCAAGGATTGGAGCAGCAGTTGGTTCAACTTTGCAATTTGGCCTAAGGCTCTCCATGATAGAATTTTACACCTTCAATTCTAAATTTAGGAAAAGTGTGACTGGGCAAGAGAGTAGTGACATCAAAACCTTTGTTTGTCTTGCAGTTTCTGAATCTCAAAATGCCAAGTTTCTTTTCTGGAAGCTGAGCTTAGCAAGTGAAAACTAAAGTGTAATATCATCCCCCCTCACATATATATACATCCCCTCACACACACTCATACACCCCCCCACATGCACACTCTCCCAGATACACACATTCACTCTTACACGCCCACATACACACACACACACGCACACACACGCGTGTGTGCACACACACACGCACACTCCCACTTACTGGCTCACTCCCTCACATCCCTGATGATCATCTGGTCTTCCTGCAGCCTCTGTTCTAGTCTAGCCCTTTGGATTCATGGGCCAGCCTGTTGCCATGGTGAACAGCTCTGGCAGCAGCAACCACAGTGGCTCCCCAGCTGCCTCCAAAGGAACTCATCAGGCAGGTCAGACGGGCTTCACACAGGCACCAGCCACATACACATGCCCACACACTGTCTGAAAGCAACAAATTGAGACACTACTTTGTCTCATTCGACACTGGTACCATAGAGTAATTGCCTGGACCCCAGGTTAGGCTTTTTCCTCAGCCCCCTACTGGACCTGATTGAGATTTTTCATTATGACCCCCAGCCACTGCTGTCACCCCTTCCTTCCCTTTCCCCCCATACCCTCGCCCACTCCATTTCATGCCTTGCATGCTCCCCTTATGATTCTGACCAGCAAGTTCTTAGTGCAGACCTCTCCTCCTTTCTTCAAGGGTGGCTCAGTCAGCACCATGGACAATGCCTCTGTCCTGGACCATTTGGGAAACAATTACTATGGGCCACATTCACTGTCTCCTATGGGACCCAGAAACATCCATGTCTTTCTCAAAGTTCCCCTGTAAATGTCAGGCAATGACTGGGGTCTCTCCTGACAGAGACAGAAGAGATGAAACCAGAGGAAGACTGACATGCCAGAATATGGCAATGTGCGTTTTTGATTGGGGAGTGGGGGAGAGAACAAGAAAGAAGAAGAGGGAGGGAGGGAGGAAGGGAGGAAGGAAGGAAGGAAGGAAGGAAGGAAGGAAGGAAGGAAGGAAGGAAGGAAGGAAGGAAGGAAGTTAGGAAGGAAGGAAGGAATCAGTTTTGATGCCATCCAGCAGCTGTCCGCACATTGTCTGAGTTGCTTCCATTTAAATGGCCTTGGACACAAACATCAGATAGTTCCAGGTGCTGCCTGATCCTCAGAGACTCAGTGCAACCAGAGAGGCAGATGCCCACATGCGTGAGCAGAGAGTACAACAGAAAGTAAGGGGCTGTCACATCAGCTCACTCCTAGACTTTGGAGAAAGGATTACCAACCTTGCTAAGAATCAGGGAGAATCAGGGAAGCAGAGGTACCACCACTCCATGAGCATAGCTCTCTTTAAACTGCACACAAATTCTCTTAGTACTTTGGGAGAAGATATTTGAGGAAAGCCGAATTTCCAAAACTAGTGAGAGCCTCTGAAAGGGACCTTGGCCATTATGCAGGAAAACTTTCCAGGTGCATCAAACTTCCTCCTCCACTCTCCCACCACCACTGACATTGGCTGCGAAGGTCCCAAGAAGGGAAAACTCCTTCTACCTTTAGAGTTCTAGGGGAACCCTGAGAGAACGTAACTTCTAATATCGTCACTCTCAAATCCTCAGTCAGTTTGCTTTCTGATATCAGTCAACCATTTGAGTTTATAAAAGACTATTTACTGAGAAGATATAGTTAGGATAAAAGTTAGACTTCTTTCAAACTGAGTGTATTCTTCCTAATTAACCAATTAGGTCCCAGAAGATAAAGCGCTCAAATTTAAGTTCTTTTTTTTTTTTTTTTTTTTTAGTTTTTGCAAGGCAATGGGGTTAAGTGGCTTGCCCAAGGCCACACAGCTAGGTAATTATTAAGAGTCTGAGGCCGGATTTGAACTCAGGTACTCCTGACTCCAGGGCTGGTGCTTGCAGTTGAGCCGCCCCCTCAAATTTAAGGTCTAAAGGAAATGAGACAGATATAAAGGGAGTGTGAAGCCAGAGGTTCCCTCATGAATCCCACAGGAGGATGCTTTTTTTCACTTTGCTGAATCCCCATAAAGTTCACACAGGAGTGTTCCTTTGGTGAAGAATGAGCCACTCCCTTACTCAATAGAACTGGTTCCTCATCAAACTCAATTGCTAGTGCTACTAGCTCCAGTTGCTCATAAGTTCTCTTCAGGGGTTTTGATTAATTTCTTGGTCTCACTGTGTCCATTTGGTTACTACCTTCATTTACTTAAGATTGACAAGGAAGAAATTTAAGAGAAACTGAGGTACATGTACACATAAAATCCATGTTGGCAGCTGATAACTCTCCCTGGCTAACAACAATTCTTCCTTCATTTGTTAGCAGAAAAAATGCAAAAGAACCTTGGGAGATGTATATTGATCTTTTATAGAACTCACTTTTGGCTCCATTCCTGCTAACTTGTGAAGCCCTCTCATAATTTTAAGTCTTTTCATTACAATAACATATCAACCCCTTAATCATTATGGACAGAACCAACTTCCAAAGCTTCACTTGCTGGATTAGTAGAAGCAGAGAATATCTGTGTTTGAAGGTTTGAAGCCCCATTGTTTAGCCGCCCCCCCCCATTAGACAGGAAAGGAGCTAAATTGGAGCTCGTTCTATCCCTCTATCATTTGCTAACAGGCCAGAGCAGAGATCTGATTTAGGACCCCAATGACAAGCTCATATTGACTTGTGGCTCCCCTGCTAAACACAGGTGCATTTGTGACAGCTTTCCTGGATTCCCTCTTAAC
The DNA here is from genome assembly GCF_037893015.1 of Macrotis lagotis. Taxonomy (NCBI): domain Eukaryota; kingdom Metazoa; phylum Chordata; class Mammalia; order Peramelemorphia; family Peramelidae; genus Macrotis; species Macrotis lagotis. The sequence continues at coordinate 196,129,182 of NC_133665.1, forward strand.
TTTTTCTCTTTTCCACTCCTCTCTGTTGGCTTCTAAGTTTATCTGAGATCATTCTAGTTTCCATGGTACAGTCCTCCTCTCCTCTGCCAGTGTCTTTCTGCAGGTTGGGACTGGAGGAGTGAATTACTTCAGTTTCTTTTCCTTTTTCTTAATCCTAGGGATTTTGTTCACATATTTTCTAGACACTCTATGTGGGAGATTTAGGCTTTACTCTGATGTTTATATGTTTGCTCCTCCATTAGACTGTGAATTCCTTGAGAGAAGGGACTGTATTTTCCCTTCCTCTTGTATCAACAATACTTAGCACATAGTAGGTGCTTAATAAATATTACTGGATCAAATGAGACATCACTAAAATGCTTAGCACAGTTATGTAGAAGATTTAATAAATGCTTATTCCATTCCCTTCCAACTTGACTGACTGACTGTTTGACCATCTTCCAGAATAGCTTCCAGGACAGAAATAGAAAAATTAGAAGGTGCAATGAATTTGGAGAGAGAAAGAGGTAAATGAGTCCACTTTGGGCTATTCTGAGTTTAATATGCTTATTGCATGTCCAGGTATAATTGTCCAATAGGCAGTTGGTGATGTGAAACTTTATGGGAAAGAAAAGACTACCTAGTGATCTAAGGAGTCATCTGGGTTGAGGTTATAGTTAAACCCCTTGAGACCAATGAGATTATCAAGAGAAAAATAATAGTGAAAGGAAATGAGAGGATATATGATAGAGCCCTTGGAACCAGAGACACAAAGATACATTCTTATATGGCGGAAGTAAGGGTACAAGGAATATAAATTAAGAAAGGATGACAAAAAGAGGCTACATGTATGAGGAGAAACAGAGAAGAACATTGTAGTGTAGACTAGTGTCTTAGAAGAGGGGAAGTATGACCAACAGGGTGAATTTCTATAGAAAGGTCAGTAAGTATGGCGATGAAAAGAGGGCCACTGGTTATGGCAAGTAATAGAATATTGGCAACCTTGGAAAGAGTTGAGTGCTAGGAGTCAGATTTCAGTAGGTTATGAAGTGAGCTCAAGATGAGAAATTGGAATCTATTGCCCCTCCCCCATGCCTACACACCAGGAATTTTGCTGTGAAAGAAAAAGGATATATGATGATCATTTTAGTGAATAGTAAGATTAAATGAAGGTTTGTTACTTTGTTAACATAAGGATGTGGGAGACCTGAATTTATTTGTGCTGATGACATTTGTCCTTCATTCTCGATGAATACCATGACATCAGAGAAGGGGATACCATGATAACCCCATAAAATGGATGTTAGTGAGGAGGTGTTGTGCTAAGTCATCAGCCTCACTTTCTTCTCCAGAGTTATCTGGGTCCAGTAACCAGATATGAATCAGGATGAGATGATCTTGGATGTGAGGCAATCAGGGTTAAGGGACTTTCTCAAGGCACACAGTTAAGATCAAGTATCTAAGGCCAGATTTGAATTCCCATTCTCCTGATTCCAAGACCAGAGCTCCATCTACTATACCACCTAACTGTCCTTTGTAGAGTTTGTTTGTAGGCAATAAACAAAGAGCCAGAGAGTGTGGAGAGATAGGAAATTAAGAAGAGAAGAATTATTATAAGGACAATCTACAGAACTAGAGGGAATGAAAGACCTAGTGGGTAAAGCACTGGACCTGGAGTCAGAAAGACCTGAATTCAAATTCAGTCTTAAACACATCCTAGCTCTGTGACCCTGGGTAGGTCATTTAACCTCTGATTGCCTTAATATATTGGAAAAGAAAATAGCAAACCACTCCACCATCCTTGCCAAGAAAACCTGCTAGCTATGATCAATGGAATCCTGAAGAGTCAAACATTACTGAACATAACAACATTAAAAAGTTTAAATACAAAAGTTTTCCCTAACTTCTGTTGCCAGAATGATAGAGTAAGGAAGGAATCCTATAAAGCTTTCCCAAATATCCTTCCAAGCAACTAGAAACCACCTCAGAATTGGTTTAGGAGCAAGAAACAGCTCACCAACCTAGCAAAAAAAAAAAGTCTATCTCACTGGGGTAGGAAAGAACTAAGTCCAAGAACAGCATCTGCTTGCTGGCCTCACCACAAGGGGCCTGCAGCAGGACTCCAGTTCCCTGGGCAGGTGAGTAGCGAGCCCAACCCCAACACAACCCACTTTGACCCCATTGTTGCATTAGTGACTACTAGTGAAGTCCTACACCTCAGCTGGCCAATTGCAGGACCCCAATTCCTGGGGTTTACTAACAGAAAGATCCTGTTCCCACAGCAACCCTAGAACAAGCCAGCAGCTAAACCCCACATCCATGGAAGGCAAACTGGGAAGGCCTACTCCCCCCAAGTGCAAATCAGAAAGGAAGATTACCCTCCACACAAAGCAAGCAGCCAAGCATGAAACCCAGTGAAAGTCAAACAATAAGTCCAAGAGCCTCAGCACAAAAAAGTATGGGATAGTATAAGAACAGAGCCCAACTCTCACACACATATAAAAAAAAATCAAGTCACAAAAAAGCAGAAAATGAGCAAAAAATTAAAAAGCGACTTTAGAAAGTTTCCATGGTGATAGGAAGGATTAAGATATAAACTTAATAGAGAAAAATAGAGCCAAAATAGCTACCCCTCAAAGAAAAATGTAATTTGGTCTCAGACTGAAAAAGAATTCCTGAAAGAGTCTTAAAAGGATGTTTAAAAGCAAATTTAAAAAGTAGGAAAAATTGGGAAAAGAAATGAGAATTGGGCAAGAGAATCATTTTAAAAAGAGTCAACAGCACTGGAAAAGATATAAATTTACTGAGGAAAGTAACTATAAAATAGAATTGGTCAAGAAAAGAAAATACAAAAGTTCACTGAAGAAAATAATTACTTAAAAATTAGAATTAAATAAGAAGAAACTAATGACTCTAAGATAAAGATATGATAAAAATATCAAAAAAGTGAAAAAGTGGATGAAAAATGTGAATTTTTTCAGTGGAAAATCCAGGAGAGATAATAAAAGAATTATTGAGCCACCTGAAAGCCATGATAAAAAAAAAATAGAACGGGGTGGGAAACCTGGACAACATGTTTCAAGAAATTATCAAAGAAAAGTGCCCTGATGTATTAGAACTGGAGGGCAAAATAGAAATTGAAAGAATCCACCAATCACCACTTGAAAGATATTACTGAATTAAAAACTCCTAGGAGCATCTTAGTTAAATTCCAGACCTCACAGATTGTGGAGGAAGTACTTCAAGCAGTGAAAAAGAAACAATACAAAAACATAGCAACATTTCTGGAATGCAACCAAAGTAGTACTTAAGGGCAAATGGATATTTCTTTTTTTTTTTAGTATTTTTTTTTAGGTTTTTTTTTTTCAAGGCAAACAGGGTTAAGTGGCTTGCCCAAGGCCACACAGCTAGGTTATTATTAAGTGTCTGAGACCGGATTTGAACCCAGGTACTCCTGACTCCAGGGCTGGTGCTTTATCCACTACGCCACCTAGCCACCCCCTAAATGGATATTTCTAATTGTATATATTAATAAAATAGAGCAAAAGCAGATCAGTGAACTGGACATGCAGTTAAAAAATAGGAAAAAAAATAAAAAATCTCTATCAAATTGGAAATTATGAAAATCAAAGGAGAGATAAAATTGAAAGTAACAAAACCATAGAACTAATAAATAAACCCGGAAGTTGGATCTGTGGAAAACCAATACAATAAACAAACTATTACTTAATTTGATTTTTTAAAGGAAAGAAGGAAAACAAATTATAAGTATCAGAAATGGAAGAACTTATCACCAATGAAGAGGAAATTAAGACAATTATTATTTCTTCAATATGAGGCACCCAGTTTGGAATATAATTCAATCTTCCTTTTATTTCAAGAAATATTGACAGAAGAGATAATAGCAAATCCCCAGGAAGAATGGGAGAGAATATCCCTGAAATTTTTAAAAATCTATTTTTGGCACACAGTATTAAGAGAACTCATAATATTATTAATTGAAGCAGTCTCAAGTCTTGTTTAGCCTAACAGAAACTCAAGATTATAAAATGCCCTCTTCTTTCTCCTGAGAGTGAATCAAGAATGAAGCAGTAAACGGAGCTGATAAAGGCTTATTTCCAGATAGCAGCTCTCAATTTTCTAGTTGCAGTTTCTGCAAGATATCGCAACAGAAGTCTTGTACATATAGTGCTTTTTGGAGGCAGTTGCAAGAGGTTATGTCAGCATACTTTCTGGGTTAAACAAGGTTCTAAAGTTAGATGGCAATCTGTCCTTTCTGCTCTGGACCAGTCTCTCCAGCACTAAGCTCTGAGGTAGTTATATGTATGCATTGTTGAAAGATATCTGTTCCACTATTGTTCTATTAGAAACTAGGACAGATGGGAATTCAGGGAAGCCTGGAAGGATTTGCATGAACTGATGCTGAGCAAGATGAGCAGAAACAGAAGAACACTGTCCACCCTAACAGCTACATGGAGGGGAGGATCAACCTTGATGGACTTGCTCATTCCATCAGTGCAACAATCAGGGACAATTTGGGGCTGTCTGCAATGGAAAATACCATCTGTGTCCAGAGAAAGAATTGTGGACTTTGAACAAAGACCAAAAACTATTACCTTCAATTTAGGGGGAAAAAACTGTTATCTTATTATATAATTTTGCTATCTCTTATATTTTATTTTTCTTCCTTGAGGATATAATTTCTCTCTCATCACATTCAACTGAGATCAATATACACCATGGAAACAACGTAAAGACTGATAGAATGCTTTCTGTGGGGAGTAGGGGGAGAGAAGCAAGAATTGGGGGGAGGTAATTGTAAAACTCAAAATAAATAAAATCTTTCTAAAAAAAGAGAAAGATACTCTGTTCCAATATCTCTTGAGTGTATGCCATTACTGAGTTTGACATCCTGGGTGGTTCTAACTGTCCAGCAGAGTGGACTACCAGGTCAAATCTTGGACTGATACTAAGAAAAGCTGCATAGATTCTCAGAGTCACTAATGCAAAGGGACAGAAGGAACAGGATTTGTGGGTAAAAAGTTTCTTCCAGAGGGCCACACCCCTTGAGGGGTGTGGGGAGAGCCAACCCCAGTCATTGCTCTACAATAGACACTGAGGTTCTCACTGGCACCAAAGAACACTGCTCTGCCAAACTAGACCTGATGCTTCCAGCCATATAATTGCTGTATCTGAAGAAGACCACAGGGCTAGATCCCAGAATAAAAACTCATTTTTTCTCTCTATCTCACCTCTTGTTCTTTTCTGTCCTCACCTCATCTACATACATCCCTTCCTTCCTCTTTTCTTTCCTTGTGCCTCCTTCCTGTTGGTTTCCAGTCCTCACAGAATCATAGAACCTCAGCACTGAGAGGGACCTCCAAAGGCATCTAGCCAATTCCCAACAAGTAACATCCATCTTCTCTCCATGAAAGTCTCCATGGAGAAGGAAACCACTCCCTTGTGAGACTGCTCTCATTGTTTGCAGGATTAATTTGAGGCAATGCCTATTTCTCCAAAACTAAAGCAATTCTAGTTTCACAAGTCAATCTTTCAAATATTTAAAAACAACCATTATGTCCCCTCCAAATGTTTTCTTTAATCTAAATATTTCTAGTTCTTTAACCATTAATATGACATTAATTCTAGGCACTTCAAAATTCTGATTGCTGTCCTCTCCACATTCTCAGCTCATTAATTTACTTCATAAAATGTGGCTGCTCCATTTTTTTCCTCCCCCGCTGCTCACGACACTATCTTCTTTCTTTCTTCCTTCCTTCCTTCCTTCCTTCCTTCCTTCCTCTTAATTGCCCTCTTCCTTCTTCCCCTTTCTCTCTCATCTTTGCTTCCTTTCTTCCCTATCTTCCATCTTCTTTATTTTATTCTCATTCTGCTATCCTTTCTTTCTTTCTTCTTTGTCTTCTTTCTTCCTTCTCCACCTATTCATTTCCATTCACCTTTCCTAGTCTACATCTTTTTTATTGCCATCTGCTTGAGTGGTTTATTCATTTCTCTCTATATTCACAGTCTTGCTTTCTTATTCCTCTGACTTCTCACCCTTTCTCAGTCTGTTTTCCCGCTGGTCAGGACCGAAAGCACCTAGGGAGAAAGAAATCAATATGATTTGAGGGCCTTTACATGACAGCCTCAATCTAAAATGTCTTAATAGACACAAACCTAGTCTCATCCAACATGAAATATGAGACTCTAGGCAGGTTCTTGGCTCTTCTCAGTGCTAATGTTTCCTGATCTACTAAGAGGGATCAGATAGGTGGTGTTGGTTCTGCAGTCTCAGGTCACCTAAAGTTCAGAGAATGGAAAATCTTCTATCCTTGGATCTGCCTCTCTCGGGTCAAAAGAGAGAAGGACAAGGAGGAGAGCATTCTTGGGACAAGTGATGAAAATCAGTGAAGAGGAGGTGAAAAGAGAGAGGGAAGAATTATTTTATATAGTGTTAAGCAATGTGAGAAGCACTTTCTCACTGGATCCTCATGACAAGCCAAGAGGTAGATGTTGTTATTGTCCCCATTTGACAGATGAAGGAACTGAGGCAAAGAGAAGTGGTTTGCCTGGGGTCAAAGAGCTTATAAGTGTCCTGTGCTAGATTTGAACTCAGATCTTCCTGACTCCAGTGTTACCTAGTTGCTTCTGAAAATATTGTTCTTGTTACAGTATTAAAAGAAAAAAGAAGACAAAAAGAGGCAAAAGAAAACATGCAAATCATCCTGCCAGAGTGTCTATCTGGCTGATTCAGCCATTTCTTTGTTTGCCTATCTGTCTATCTGGACATTAGTGTCTGTCTGCTCAGCAATTCCTATACCTTAGAGGAGAAGTCACACAGGGGGTAGGGCAGAAAATTATTGATGTTCAGGGTAAATGCTCAGTGGGTTTTAAACTGAAAAGGGAAAGGGAAGGACACAGGTTTTGGGGAAAGGGACCAGAACAGTTCAGGCTTTTAGAAAAGAATCATCTCATTACCACGGGCTTGGAACAGGACCTCAAACCAGAACCTTGTCCTTGTACTTCTCTGAGGAAAAAGAACTAGTTCTTTGAGAAGCTCTAACTAGAGATGAGCTCTAAATGAGAGAGGAGAAGCTGTTTCAAGACCAGAGGCTTCATCAATAGAGACTGATGTCTCTGAATGAAGTCATTGTGGGTCTCTGTTTGTACACATGCATTTAGAGGGTCAAATGAGAGCAGCCAGCTCAGAGGGCCCAGTGAAAAGGGATGAAAACAACCAGAAGGGTACAACAGAAGGGTATTGGGCATTGTGCTCAGAGGAAGATGATAAACTGGTCCGAAGGGCAAGGAAGGTAGAAGAAAATACTGAAGGTGAATTGGACTTAATTGATCACTCTGGCCTCACTGGTTCTATGTGAAACCCCACCTGGAAATCCTGACCTGGGAAAGTCAGAGGAAAAATCTAGAGGGAGGGTCTTAGATTCCATTTTTGTTCCTCTGTTCCCTACCTGCCTGAGGGGTGGAGGGGAGAAAGCATTTACTTCCAATTCTTCTTTCTATAGAGTTTAGAGTTCTTTATAAATGATGCCTGGCAAGCATCTGACCTAGGCAGTTTGCAGATGTGTATATGTTACTATCCCTACTGTGGATGAATGTTTTGGATGCTGAAAGGGACAGAAAAAGGGATAATGAGCATTTGAGGACTACCAGTAAAATAACTTAGAAGAAACATGAATGGTTTTATTAAAAGGATTGAAAGAAACACAGATTGTCTGAGGACATGAAAGAGAATTGACCCTCCCCAAAGATGAATGTCCTGAGGGTACCTATTTGAAGATGAGCTTGGGCTGAGGCAAAGATGGGTGCCATTCAATTGGGATCCATTAGCACATGATAATTTTTAAAGTTTTGAAGGTTATGTCTGAGAAATTATAACACAAAAGCAAAGTGCTTAGCAAATCTGGAATAAGGGGTGTTGGGGTCATGCTAGAAATGAAAGTAAATTTTTTGAATTTCACATCACAAAGTAGAGATGTTTATTAGGAGGCCTTTATTTGAGGTATTTGAAGTTATAGAAGAGGAAGGCTAGGAGAAGGTCAAATAAAAAGAACCAAGAGAGGAATACTGTACGGAAAGCAGAGATGATGACAGGGGCTGCAAATAGAAGATACAGAAGCTGACAGGAACTAACCAAAGGTGATAGGCAGGACATGCAGCTGGGTTCCTGATCTGAAGAGAGATGATTGGACAAAACATGATCCCCTCCTATTTTAAGAGTTATCTTGGTAAGGGCTGTGTGACCCCAACACTAATGACATCTTGAGAGTGAGAAAGTCTCTAGAACATCATCAGAGCAGATAGGAAGAGCTAGGTAGTTCGCTGACTTAAAGGGATTGTTTGCCACTGAAAGAATGTACCATTTTCTCAGCACCCAGCCAAGAATAGCTATTTGATAAAAGTTCATTTTGTGTGTTTTAACTATTTCACCAATTCATGAGTAACAGAAAAGCAGCTTTGTCCAAAAGGAGAATGCAAGGAGCAGAAGAATTTCTCCCTCAATCACACTATGTGCTTTGGTAGAAGAATACGATCTTGGTTTATGCATGGATTGTTACATTTTTGATTCTTCTTGATCTTGGTCAAATGTTATGATCATTATGGATCAGACTTTCTATATCTTAAATGCCATTATCCTTCCTGATTTTGCCTTCTACTGAATTCAGGCTATCATTCTCCATGCTATTTAATATTTTTATTTGTTAATTGTGACTAATTAGGGATTCTGCATAAGAGATTGAGAACAATTCCAGTAATCTCCATATTTTAGAGCACCAAGAATCCAGTGAGCTAACCAGTCCATGAGCCAACAGCAATGAAGTTTAATGATTACCCTCTAACTTGCTCACTCAACATTGTCTCATATACTGCAGTTTGCATAAGCCAATCTATAGTCTTGCACTAGAACTCTACATCATCCTTCCCCCGTTTCTCCCAGAGAAACCAAAAGGCAGAAGCCTACTCTGCTTGGTAGCTGACTGTATCCCACCAGTTCTCAGCCAGAGAAATGAAAAACAGAAGGAACTGGGGCAGAACATGTGTCTGGCTATGCAGGACTTCACTAATCCTGAGGGAAAGAGCTCAACATATAGTGGGGGGGGGCAGTTCTGCCCCCCTAGAAGTCACTTGGGACAGATATTTAAGCTGTTGAACCATGTCTTGTACATCTTGAAGAGATAGCTTTGACACTTAGGTCTAGCCCTGAGGGAAATCATTCTCAAAGGGGGGAAATGTCCAAAAGTAAGCAATATGAAAGTCTAGGAAAAACACCAGCACTACCAAAGAGCTTTAAAGAAAGGAAACTCAGTTAAAGGCTCTGGGCATAATCAAATAAACAACAGAGAGCTTATTAATAAAAGAAAGGGATATTTCCTCTAGATCAAATTTAAAAAACCCAGATACCTCTAAATAAATATTTTAAGTCAAAGGAAAATAAATTGATTTCTGGTGAGGAATCTGTGGATTCCTAGGACAGCATGGAATGCCTGTAGGATATTTCTGAATAGAAATCAGAATTATGAGAGCAGAATTTTTGCCTAGGAAAAAAATAAAAACATGAATCCAGAGGGGCCAGTATCACCAAAGAAAGAAAAGAGAATATAACCAAATTGGAATGCCAATACTCAAATGTGAAGATAAATCTGAAGATAAGCAAAAAACATTAAAAAGAAAGCATGATGTCTATGCAGGCAAAACACTGATCTTCGAAGTAAGATGCAAAAAGACAATTTCATAAGTCTCTCCATCAGAACCTAAGTCAAAAAGACCTAAATATTGCAATATAGACATAATATAGGGAAACTGCTGATAGCTTCTGAAAAAAGAAAGTAAAAGTGGCAATTCCCTCTTAAAAAAAAATTTATAATGAAAATTCCAAGTCATATGATGGCTAAATTCAGCAAATCTATTGACAAATAAGTCCTGCAAACATCCAGATAAATACATTCAAATATAAAAAAGGAAAGCCAAGTAATAGAACAATGTTTGCACCCACCAGGAACCAGAGGTAGTGGGATAATGTGTTCTAAAAACCTAACTTTTCCTGGAAACTTGAGCCTAACCATTAATGGGAAAAAATATATGACATTTAATAGAAGGGCCATTCAAAACAATCCTTGGAAGGTTATAATATATGAAGAAATTATTTGCTTTTCAAACATCCCAAATAACAGATATACAAGAATGGGAAATATGATGACCAAAGGCAACCACAAGAACTCAATCATAACAGAAAGATATTAAGAGATTTTTTCCCCCCTAAAAGCACATAAGAAGACAAGAGTGAAAGCAGAAGTCAAATGGAAGTGATGACACAAAACCTCACAACACTTTGCCTGAAGCCAAATCATTTTTGGGAGACTAAATTACAAAAGTGAGAGGACACATGGTGGGGGGGAGCAAAAAGATAGAGGGAGATATGTAATATACTCTCATCAAAATCAAAGGCTAAAAATAAAAGAAGAATCACTCCTGGGATGTTTAAAGAAGAAAAGAATCTAAAGAATTATGACTGAAAAGGCAATGGAGACGATTTTAAAAGAGGAAGAAAGAAAGGGAAAGTGAGGCTTCAGTTGTGAGAGGGGGTACTATTGATGAATGAGCTCATGGGAGAAGAAAAAGATTCTATCAATACAATTGATAGAATTTTCAGAGATTCAGTGCTTGGAGATATCATTCATCCAGTCTTAAAAGAAGGGAAATCATGAGTTCTGGAAGGCAAATGATACCAAGGAAAATGGGAGGGCATAAACATAAAAGGAAATGTCAAGGTAAAAAAAGGGGAAAAGTTAATGATATATTGAATAATCAGGAACAAAGGGGGGTTCCTAACATGGGACAATATCCTCTCTATCATTTGCATGAATTTGTATTTCTAAGAGGGAGGCATAATAGAAAAGTGGGGCAATATCAACAAGGAAATCATGTAGAGAATGCCTAAATGGAATCTGAAATGATTTAGAAGCTTGAATTCTATGAAAAGTAGGAAAGATAAAGAAAAAATCCATAAGAAGGGCTATAAATCAAAGAATAAAAGTATGGAATGTATGAAAAGAAAGATAAATAATGAAGAGAATAAGGACAAGAAATTCTTTTACAGAAAAAAGGCATGGAAGGTGACATTTGCCAACTAACAAACAAGTTGAAAGCAAATACTTGATTATTTAATTGAAATGTGGAATTATATGACTAGATAAAATGAACAATGGAACTAATACATTTAGCAAGACTAAGGAAAAGGGTGGCAAATGAGTGAGCTTGAAAGAAAGTGGAAGCGAGCTAGGAAAAATAGAGTTGCTTTAAAAGCTATTAACCTGAATTAACTGAAGAAACATGATGCTGCATTTAAAGAGGAAGAGATGGAAAAAAGACTTCTTTGGACAAAACTCTAATATTAGAGACAAATAGAGAAAAATATAAATCTGAGTTATATGACTATATATATGTGAATAGATTAAACAATCCAATAAAATGACAAGAATGACAGATCCCATTAAAAAAAACCCACATCCTATTGTGTAGTCAAATGGAAGAATTTACTTGCATCAAATTTCTCTAATTAGTGCTGGTCATTCAAAATATCTCAGCAATTTACAAGTACATATGTGTGTATTTTAGTATATCTGCATATATATATATATATATATTCATATTCAGATGTTAAGTTGTGGGTATATAGGTGTGTCACTGTATCATGTGAAGTGTCCCCATTCAAGTAAAACCATCTTGGCAGATAGTCTCAACCAAGTTAAGGGTAACCAGCCGGTTTCCAACCGGGCAGGGAATTAGGAAGGTATCCATTCCAATCAAGTGAAGATTTCTTCAGCCAAATGGATAGGTTAGAACAACTTGTTCCAGCAGTCATGAAGGCAGTTGAAGCAAGAATTGTGCAGTGTTTGGGGCATCTAGGTGGTGCAATGGATAGAGCACCAGCCCTAGAATCAGGAGGACCCGAGTTCAAATTCAGTCTCAGACACTTCATAATTACCTAGCTGCATGACCTTGGGCAAGTCACTTAACCCCACTGCCTTGTAGAAACTGAAAAGAACAAGAATTGTGTGTTTAAAGCTTGATCAGACATAGATGCCAAGGTCATCCATTGTATCTTGGGTCACTGCCAGTCATCTTGATTTTTATCTTGCTACTTAGTGAACTTTGATGACTTTGGAAGAGAAAGTCAGACTGATGACTATGTGCAACTTTGCCTCACTTAAATCTAATTCACAACAAGTCAAGACATTCCCTTTGATGTCATTGGTCCTCTTCAAAAGAACAGACAACATCAACATATACGTGCATGTCAAGGAATATGAACAAACAGGTCTCAGAAGAATTGCAAACTATTGACAAACATTTTTAAATTCTCCAAATCATTAATAATATGAGAAATGCAAATTGGAACAAGCCTGAGGTTTTGTCTCACACTGAAAATTGTCAGTGACTAAAGATGGAACTAGACAATGTTGGAGGGCTTGTGTGAAGTATACAGGCGCTTTTTTGGTACGACTGTGAATTGGTACAATTGTTTTGGAAAGTACTTGGATATTATGTGAACAAAGTGACTAAAATGTCCAGATGCTTTGGCTCTGTGATTCCACTACTAGGTTTATACCCAAAAGACGGAATGCTAATGAAGAGAAAGCACCCATATACACCAAAAGATTTATAACAGTGTTTTAGTGATAGCAAGGAATTGGGCAAAAAATCGATGCTCAGTGATTGGGAAAGGACTAAACAAATTGTTTTGTATAAATGTAATGGTATATTACTGTGACAAATGTGATGAATACAGAAAAATATGTAAAGAGCACCATGAATTGATGCAGAATCTAGAAAACAATAATACACAATGATTAACAAAATGTAAGTGGAAATAACCACATACAAAAAAAATCAAAAATTTCTGTTGCAAAATTATAAAGAAGAACATAGCTTCAAAGAAAAGATATCAGAATATTACTAACCACACCCTTATGCAAAGGTGGGAGGTCCACAAGGGTTGCACATTGTGTGTAATTTCAGATTTTTTTCAATGTATTCATCAGTATTCTGATTTTTTCCTCCTTTCCTTTGTCTTTAAAAAATATATTTGTTATATGCTATGGCTTTCTTGGAAGGGGAAGAGAAGGGAAAAGATAATAGGAGAAATGTGGTATTTTTATGAAACAAAAGACACCAATAAAACTTATATTTTTAAGAGTAAGTGTTGTCATGGTGACTAATTTTATGTAAATGAGAAACACAATGGCAGGAGCTCAGAAACTAAATTTGCTGTCCTCAACAACAGTGTTATCCTTAGGTCCCTAGAAGTGTGAGCAGTAGCAATGGGATTATGTCCATGTCCAAACCCTCTCTGGAGAATTGTACAATGCACATGCTTACAGACATACCTATCTATAAAGGTGGATAAGAGTGAGTGAGACAGTTCATTTAGAGAAAAAGGGGCTGAGAATGCCATGGAAACCATCATGTTCATGAACTATAATGATATCATGAATATCCTTCCTATCCTGCCTAGACTACACATGGATGTTTTTAAATAATCTAAAACATTCTCTTGTGTACGTGTGTGTGTGTGTGTGTGTGTGTGTGTGTGTGTGTGTGTGTGTGTGTGTTGAGGATGGAGGGAGAGAAATCTCAAGACCATCTGTCCCTGAGCTTCTGAGCATCATTTTGGATCCTGATAATATCATCAATTATTAAATCATGTTTCCATTACCCTGCATTGTATTATCCTACTTGCTCAGACACCTTTGGTAATAACAAGATTATCAACTAAAGCCATTACTTCTAAGATGTTTCGACCTCGGGGTAAGGAGGTAAGTGAGTAGAATACCTCATTTCTCCCTCACTTGATTCCATCTTCACAGTGGGTCTCAAGGAAAAAAAGTGATTCTGAATGCATCCAAGATGAAAGGGTAGGTTGAGCAGGTCAGCAATCCCACAAATCAAAGCTGAGATATTCACTGAATCATGTGGAGTGGAAAAAAGAGGAAAGTTTCTATTTTTAAATGAGCAGAATTCCTCCTTTCTTTATTTTGACATATTTTAATTTTCACCAATTATATGTTAAAACAATTTTACATATTTTTTTTTAAATTTGAGTTCCAAAATCTATCCTTCCCTCCCTCCCTTTCCTGTCCCCTCCTGGAGATGGTAATCAATCAGAAATAGGCTATACAAGTACAATCATGTAAAACATTTCCAAATTAGTCATTTTATACAAGAAAATTCAAATAAAAGAAAACAAATGAAAGAAAGAAAAAAAGTGAAAAATAGCATGTTTCAATCTGTATTCAAACAGTATCAGCTTTCTTGGAAAGCACATGGTATGCTTTGGGATTGTCTTGTATTGCTGCGAATAGCTAAATCATTCACAATCCTTCATCAAACAATAGTGCTGTTTCTATGCACCATGGTACTGCTCCCCTCACTTTGCATAAATTTATATAAGTCTTCACAGGATTTTCTGACATCATCCAGTTCATCATTTCTTATAGCATAGTAATTTTCCATCAAATCATATACCACAGCTGGTTTAGCCATTTCCCAGTTGATAGATTTGCCTTTTATTTCCAATTCTTAGCCACTACAAAAAAGAATGGGGCAAAGAATTGGAAACTGAGAGGATTTCTATCCACTGGGAAATGATTGAACAAGTTATGTTCTAAGAATGTGAGGATTCTTGGGGTGGCTAGGTGACAAAGTGGATAAAGCACCTGCCCTGGAGTCAGGAGTACCTAAGTTCAAATCCGACCTCAGAAACTTAATAATTACCTAGCTGTGTGGCCTTGGGAAAGCCACTTAACCCTATTGCCTTGCAAAAACTAAAAAAAAAAAAGAATGTGAGGATTCTTGCTCTATAAGAAATCATGAGCAGCTGGACTTCAGAAAAGCCTGGAAAGACTTGCATCAACTGATGGTGAATGGAGTGAACAGAACCAAATGAACATTGTCCACACTAACAGCCACATTGTGAGATGATAACCTTGATGGACACAACTCCTTTGAGCAGTTCATTCATCAAGAACAATCCTGGAAATGGAAGGTCATCCATACCCAGAGAAAAAACTATGTCATCTGAATGCAGAGCACAGTATACTATATTCTCTTTTTAGAATTTCTTTTGTGTTGTTTCATGCTTCTTCATGGGTTTGCTTCCCCTTCTGATTCTTCTTTCACTATATGAATATTAGGGCAATGATTTAAACATGATTGCTCACTGCCATGGGGAGTGAGGAGGGAAGAGAGGATGATCAAAAAATGGGAAGCTCAAAAGCTTGAAAACTATCTTTACCTAAAATTGGAAATAATACAATAGGAAATCATTTTTAAAAGAGCTGCTCTAAGTAGTTTTATACAAATAAGTCCTTTCCCCCATTTTTATATCTTTAAGGTACAAACCCAGCAGTGGTATGTCTAGATCAAACGGATGCACAGTTTGATTGCCCTTGGGGCATAGGTCCTAATTGCTCTCCAGAAGGGTTGAATCAGCTCACTGCTCCACCAACAATCCCTTAGTAGACCTCCTTTCAATACTGATTCCTGTCTTGGGAAAAAGAATGATCTTTACTGACATTAATTAGAGCTAAAAGGGTTGGAAAAACTGGAGTTAAGACAGTGTTTCACAGGTTCCTAGCATATGGTATAGTTTGACCAGCAAGACAGTATAGGAGTCACCTCACACCCTTTACCAAGATAAGATCCAAATGGTTACAGGAGTTAGACATAAAAAACAATACTATAAGCAAATTAGAAGATCAAGGACTAGTCTACCTGTCAGATCTATGGATAGGGGAACAGTTTATGACTAAGGAAGAGTTGGAGAACATCACTAAAAACCAATTAGATGATTTCGATTACATTAAATTAAAAAGCTTTTGCACAGATAAAACCAATGTAATCAAGATCAAAAGAAAAGTAGTAAATTGGGAAACAATCTTTACAATTAATGATTCTGACAAAGGACTCATTTCTAAAATATACAGAGAACTGAGTCATATTTTTAAAACAAAAAGCCATTCCCCAATTGACAAATGGTCAAAGGATATGCAAAGGCAATTTACATATGAGGAGATCAAAGCAATCCATAGCCATATGAAAAAATGCTCTAAATCATTAATTATTAGAGAAATGTAAATTAAAGCTTCTCTGAGGTACCACCTCACACCTCTCAGATTGGCCAGTATGACCAGGAAGGATAATGATCATTGTTGGAAGGGATGTGGGAAATCTGGGACACTATTACACTGTTGGTGGAGCTGTGAACTCATCCAACCCTTCTGGAGAGCTATTTGGAACTACACCCAAAGGGCAACAAAAATGTGCATACCCTTTGACCCAGCAACACCACTACTGGGTCTACACCCTGAAGAGATGAGGAAAAAGGGTAAAAACATTACTTGTACAAAAATATTTATAGCAGCCCTGTTTGTGGTGGCAAAGAATTGGAAATCCAGTAAATGTCCTTCAATTGGGGAATGGCTTAGCAAACTGTGGTATATATATATATATATATGTATGTATATGTATATATATATACATATATATATATATATATATATATATATATATATATATATATGTCATGGAACACTATTGTTCTATTAGAAACCAGGAGGGACGGGATTTCAGGGAAACCTGGAGGGATTTGCATGAACTGAAGCTGAGTGAGATGAGCAGAACCAGAAAAACACTGTACACCCTAACAGCAACATGGGAGTGATGTTCAACCTTGAAGGACTCACTCATTCCATCAGTGCAACAATTGGGAACAGTTTTGGGCTGTCTGCAAAGGAGAATGCCAGCTGTATCCAGATAAGGAGCTGTGGAGTTTGAACAAAGTACAAGGACTATTCCCTTTAATTTGGAAAAAAACAGATGTCTTATTGTCTGATCTGGTTACCTCTGAGAATTCTGTTCTCTTTAAGGATATGATTTCTCTCTCATCACACCCAATTTGGATCAAGGTACAACATGGAAACAAAGTAAAGACTGACAGATTGTTTTCTGTGGAGGGGTGGGGGGGGGAGGGAAGTAAGATTGGGGGGGAAATTGTAAAACTCAAATAATATCTTTAATAAAAAAAGATATCATGAGTCAAAAAAAAAGAGAGAGTATAGGAGTGGGGTGGCTAGGGGCGCAGCAGATAAGAGCACTGACCCTGGAGTCAGCATTACCTGAGTTCAAATCCAACCTCAGACACTTAATATTACCTAGCTCTGTGGCTTTGGGCAAGTCACTTAACCCCATTTGCCTTGAAAAAAAACTAAAAAAAAAAAAAAAAGAGAGAGTATAGGAGTCCTAGACATGCATCTTTTGATGAGTTTGCTCTCTTCCTTCCTTCCAATAACAGAGAAGCAGTTTCTTGGTTTCCCTCCCTTCTCTTTGTTCCATTTTGGTCAGATAAGAGATACTTTTAGATTGTGCTACTTCTGGCCCCCTTTTCCATTTAAGTAGTAAGGGTGAAGGAGAGCCCTGTCTAGCTTTTTGCTCTCTTTTTTTCCTCTCTGCCTCTTTTCCTGTTGTGCAGCAAACCCTCTTGCATTTTGCTTCCTTCTTTAGGTATTCCCAGCATCTCTAGGTTTAGATGAGGGATTGAGTGTGATCCACTTCTAACCTTTTTCCAGGGAAAATTATTCATCATAAATTTTGATATTACCATTAAGAATTTTCTTTTCATTAGATAGAAGCACTTTTGAAAAGATTTCTATATTTCTCCTGAACTAGGAATTTGTCTTGAAAGTCCAAGCACTGGATCACTTAGAATTGGTATTGGACTTCTTGTTTGCTATTGATTCTGGGATCTTCCCTGAAGTGAAAGGGTATAATCATTTTCAAGAGCTCCTTCACCTTCAACCAGAAGCCTGTCTTTCATTAGTGAGGCTTAGCTTCCAGTCTCTATATCAGGCAGTTGTTAGATTGTTCCCTTCCTAACAGGGAGAGATGTCATGCTAGGACCAAAAGGATAAGACCAGATGAATTTGTGGGAGCTGTAGGTGTTTCCTATTCTCATACCTCATACCTGTCAGCTAGGCTCATCCTAAAGCCATCATCAACTCAGGAGCAGCCAATACGAAGAAAGGATACAGGTTGGATTCTATAATCAAGATGAAGCCTGCACAAGGAAAGTGTCTGTGCTTCCTGTTCTCTGGGACAGATGTATCTGTTTCAAAGTCCCTTTGGGAGAGAAAATATTAGAAGCTGCTCCTGAGTCATCCAACAAGATTATTCTTGAATCCTGCCTTTGTTGCAGTGTGGGCTGCCACTGCAATAGCATCACTGCACCCTTCTCCTCCATCTCCTCTCCTGCTTTAGCTTTCTCTTCTTTTTCCCCCTCTCTGCTTTCTCCTCTTCTCCTCCTCTTCCTCTTTCCTATCCTTCCTCCTTTCTACTTCTTCTTCACTTATTTGTGTTTTTCATGTGTGCCCTGAACTTGTGATACCATTGGTACAAGCCACTCCCTATAGAGAGAATCCCTCTAACAAAGCAAAACAGTTACCTTTACCACTTGAATTGCAGTGTGGCATGGAACAATGAAAGACTAAGGACTTATCCAGGGTTGTACAACAGTAGGGAACAGAGGCAGGATAAGAACGAGGTTTGAAGGAGCTTCCACTCATCACCCACACCCTAACTGGCATTATTATCATTATCATTATCATTAACATTATCATTATTATTATTATTTGACCCATACTCATTGTCACTGATGTTTCCATGAGCCTGCAGCAGGGTGCAAGGATCCTTCACCTTCCCCCCAACACTTCCTTCCTCATTCACAAGCTGCCTTTCTCCAATCACCTGGAAAATAGGGAGTACAAGTATGTTGGCCACCATATTACAGATGAAGAAACTGAGACTAAGAGGTGCACAATACCAGGCTCTTGACACTCCCAAGGTCAGTTGTTGAAGCCTGGTCACAAAGCTCATTAACTCTAATACCATTGGAAGTGGGACTAGAAACTGGGGCTCTTGGACTTTGTGACCATAGACTGAAGTCTTGTCTTTCTAGACTTCACCTGTAGAACAGAGGGGTGGTCTCCATGCTTCCGAGGTCTCTGGGACTTTGAGATTATAAGGAAAATCCGCACCCCCCATCTCCTTCTGCCATAGACTGAGGATTGGCTTGCCTCTGGAGACTTTTCTCCTTTCTTAATGATGGGGTGAGACCTTCTTTCCTGGTTCATCTGCACAGTCCCAGCCTCCTCCTCCTGGTTGTCACAGAAGTTAATAAGGGGGTTGGTAAGCCCATTTGTGCTGGAGGCAGTGCCGGGGGGTGTGAGCTGCCAGGGCAGCCTCTAATAACCATCCTTCAGTTAGTTGGGGAGAGAGCTCAGACTTGTCAGCTATTTTTAGCTGGCCTGCTCCTCTCCTCTAAAGCCTTTTAATCAGGACATGCCTCCTCCTCTGCCAGGCTGGCACTTTTACAGGCTGCCCAAGTAGGAGACCCTAGCTTGCAGGGACAGGACCTAAGCCACTTGCCAGGGACAAAAAGAACTGACCCACTCCCAATTCCAAGGGTAATTCTCATGACCCTTATGCCCAGGACCCTTGAAAGTCTGGGAAACCCAGTAGCTCAGGAAGCAAGCAGTACAAATCTTACCACATACATTCATCAGAGGAGCAGACTAAGGCTCAGAGAGGCCAAGCATCTTTCCTGTGATCACACAGAGAGAACCAAGAAGCATCAGATCTAAGAGGACAATGAAAAACCACTGAGACAGCCTTTCTCCCCAAACCGTTACTGCAGTAAAGGTCACAGGAAGAGTTCACAATTTGAAGTTGACATCTTGGACCTCAATCCCCAAACTTCCCCTTCCATCCATGGACTCCGGAGTCCCACAGTCCCTTGATTTCCCAGCTTGTCTGTGACCTAAGCGGGTTGAGTGAGACACTTCTGAAGACTTTGCCTGCTCCACACTTAAGATCCTTGCAATTCAGAATGAGATTGGGGATCCTTCCCCCACCTCACTTCCTGTTAGTCCTTGAAGCAAGTGCTAAGTTCAGACTTGAGAGGAGCTTCCCCCCTAACAGTCTTTGGAAACTGAGCAGGCATCATTCTGTGGTTTCAAATTAATTTAAGTAATGATGATTGAGTCCCTCCAGGATCAATACTGTGATCCTAGCTAAAAAAAGCTCTTCTTTCCCCTGGCTTCCCAGCTTATCTTACATTGTCATAAGACCTAAAGCTTAGAAGGGGTGACAGGTATCGTG
Organism: Macrotis lagotis; assembly: GCF_037893015.1. Classification (NCBI taxonomy): domain Eukaryota; kingdom Metazoa; phylum Chordata; class Mammalia; order Peramelemorphia; family Peramelidae; genus Macrotis; species Macrotis lagotis. The sequence continues at coordinate 196,149,393 of NC_133665.1, forward strand.
GAGTCTACTCAATCACTCCATTTTATAGATGAGGAAACTGAGGCCCAGGAATGACAGTAACTTGGTCAAAGTCACAAGATTGAGCAATAGAATTGGGAATAAACATTAGGTAACCAGGGATATTTGTAGGGCATCAGCTGAAAGTCAATCAGGTCCAGAGACATCATCTAGAGTCCCACTCATTTTAATCTAAACCTTGAAGTGAATATTCTTCCTAGCAATTTACTATGCCACCACTCTCTAAGTATTCCCCTGCCTGACCGCTGTTTACTAGATCCATCTTCAGGAGTCTGGCTAGTATGAGGGAAGGGTCCAACAAGGTTGGGTGATGAGAGGATGGGGTAAAAATCCAATCTTCCTGGGGAGTCCATCTGGAACAATCAATCAATTATCAATCAGCTCCTCTAGGAAGTCTCCTGGAAGGATTCCATTCTGTGTGCCCCCGTACCAAGCTTGCCCATCCTGAGCTGCTTCTTTGTGTTCCCATCTCATGTATCCCTTCCTAAATTTTGAACTTTCTAGGGGCAGAGAACAAGTCTTTAACATCTCAGCAGCCTCTGCCAGCCTTGCCCAGAGCCTTTCACAGGAAATTGCAAAAAGACTTTCAGAAGTAGGTGTGAGAAGCCATTCATTAATGTTTGTCCTTCATTTTCTTTCTCTTTTGCAGGGAAATGGGGTTAAGTAACTTGCCCAAGGTCATACAGCTAGGGAATTGTTAAGTGTCTGAGGTAAGATTTGAACTCAGGTCCTCCTGACTCCAGGGTCGGTGATTATCCACTACCCCACCTAGCTGTCCCCTTGTCCTTCATTTTCTTTGTTTTTTTAGGTTTTTGCAAGGCAAATGGGGTTAAGTGGCTTGCCCAAGGCCACACAGCTAGGTAATTAGTAAGTGTCTGAGACCGGATTTGAACCCAGGTACTCCTGACTCCAAGGCTGGTGCTTTATCCACTACGCCACCTAGCCGCCCCTGTCCTTCATTTTCAAAGAAGATCCTGACATCAGGGAGATAATGCCATGAAGAGACCAAGCATCTCTGCTAGCTCATACCTGAGCAGCAAGCTCCTCAGTCATCCCCTCTGACACAAAGGGATTTGGACATTCCTCTCTCATCCCAGTTTCTAGACAATCCCACCACTAACATGGTTATCATCCCCTCACTCCAAATACTACTAAGGGCACTTCCCAAGTACCCAGACGTCCACTCTGTCTCTGCCGCCTTAGTCACTTTAGCTGATGGCCATGAGGGTCTAGCTTTCAGTGCCTTTTTTATTGCCAGCCCCAGCCCTCCCATGGCAGTGAGGTGCTTTGCTCATGGGAGAAACTTAAACAATGTATGTTTTACTAATAAACAAGTAGGAGCTAAAAGCAAAAGTGACTCCAAAGAAATGAACAAAGCAACGACCCCTCCAATGTTGATAGAAGAGCTTTCTAAGTCCCAGGAAATCAGGGAAGAGCCAGTAAATAAATGACTGAACATATTCTCCAGCTCCTTGAGTCTATGACTCGTGATCCTCCTGAGTCTTAGGAGACTTGGCCTTCCTTAAGAAAGTTAACTTCTTTTTTCTTCTTCTTTTCCCCTAATCTAAGACCTTCCAAGGACAGTGTAAGGAGGAAACAGACCTACTTGCCATGGGGCTTATCCAGCAACTGTCTTTAAAGAATTTCTAAGATATTCAGCATCTGAATAGGAAGAAAATAATCAAAGGGGAAAGGGGAGTGAGAAAGTAAAATTATTGAACATCCTCAGTCATAGTTGGGAATTGAATGTGAAGCAGGAGAGTTAACCAGGTTCCAATCCAATGAAAGTCATACTGGTCTAGTGTTTGCTGTGGGTCAGAGCTGCCCTTTTGCCCTTCTTCATATGGCAGATTCTAAGCCCAAAACTTAATAAATGTTTATTGATTGACTGCCTGACAGTTGTAGCACTAGAAGACAAAGATAAAACAAATCAGCCTCTGTCTTTAAGGAACTGGCTTCTTTGAGTCTCTTGGTGACCCGTGGAAGTCAGGATAGAGATGTCTTAGGGATAAGGAGCATCAAGAGAGCCTTCCCACAGACCCTGGATGGCTCAGGAGGTCATCTTCATCTCTGAAGCCTTTTCCTTCCATCCTCAGTGTAAACGTTTCCCCATGCCATCTCTACCTCGATCTGTTTGTAGGAAGATGACAGGAGAGATAAACCCAACCAACATCCACTCAATAGCTCCTGACCTTTCCTTTCCTGCGACAGTTTTATCAGTCATCTGAGCTATAATATGATGGGGATAAAAAGTGCATATTTTCTCCATCTCAGAAAAGAATCGATGAAGCTTCCTTGACAAGCTTTATTGAAAAATCGCTGCTAATGGCTTAAACCCACCTACAAGAATGAGCTGCTAGGAGGGACATTTAGCAAACTACAGAGAGGATAAAATGTGACCTGAATTGCCGGGTGGCAGGCGTGAGGAAGAGGGTTCAGGAATGATTCTTAAAATGAGCATGGTAACAAATGCTTGATTCTGAACTTAGTGCAGCAACAGCATCCTATTTATAGACAAGAAGACTGCATGCTAGAAAGTGTGGCCCAGACTCCAAGGAGCTCAGAACTGGAAGGGACCAAGCATCTCTTCCAGTTCAAACCTGAGCAGCAAGCCCCTCAGTATCCCTGCTGGGGCCAAGGGTTTCAGACATGGAAGTTACCAGTTTTCTGCATAACTCACCCTAAATCAGTCATTAAGAATTAAAACTTGGATCCATTAGAAGAGAAGACTGAAGCCTCCTTACAAAGATTCAAGGGAGACCTTTGAAATAAAAGTAGAAAGGTTAGCGGGACCACCTGAATGACCATTCAACCCTCACCAGGCACACCTAGCACAAACAATCTGCCAGGCCCTGTTGGGAGCTGCTGACTGTCATAACTGATTCCTGGTTCCTCAGAGCAGGAATTCCACTTGAATCCCCCAAATCCCCACAAGGTCCATCCTCAGCATGGAAAAGCATTGAGTTCAAGAGGAAAGGAAGCCATTCATTAATGTTTGTCATTCATCTTCTTTGCTTTGCTTTTTTGCAGGGCAGTGGGGTTAAGTGACTTGCCCAAAGTCACATAGCTAAATAATTATTAATTGTATGAGGCCACATTTGAATTCAGGTCCTCCTGACTCCAAGTCCAGTATTCTATCCACTGAGCCACCTAGCTACCCCCTTGTCCTTCATTTTTCAGAGAAGACCACGACATTAGAAAGATGATGCCATGACAAGCACATGAATTGGATTTGAGTGAGAGGGGGCTGTGCTAAGTCACCAGCCTCACTTTCTCTTCCAGAGTCATCTGAGTCCATTGGCCAGATCTGAATCAGGATGACTGGAAATGGCCCTGGATGTGAAACAGTCAGACTTAAGTGACTTGCCCAAGGTCACACAGCTAGTGCGTAGTGTCTGAGACCAGATTCAAACTCCCATCCACCTGACTCTAGTACCATTGCTCTTTTACTGCACCACCTAGCTGCTCCTCATTGTAGAAAGGAAGGACAGGCTAAATAATCAAGAGAAAAGGGACTGGAATTCTTGCTTCAATTGATCACCCTAGGGTAGAAAATACTCTGAAAATGGTAATAAGATATGATAAAAATTCCCAATTGTGCTTACCCACCCTAATTCAAAAAGACTAAGACTGTCCAGATTCAGGAGTCAGTTCAGGAGAAAAGCTAAGAATCAGAGCAGTGGTTGAAGAAAGACAAACAGCAAAGTCTGAAACAAAAAGGTTGACCAACAAAAGGATCAAATGAAAAATTCTGAACCTAAAGTGCAGGCACCACTTAGATAAATCAATAAGGAAAGAATAAGCAAGAACTCCGAAAATATCTTCACACAATGATTCAGCCTTATAAACCAGAAGTCAGCGAGTTCCAAGCTCCCAGCAAAATGACAAGCTTCCCCTTATGCAAATCAAATTCTTGTGCTTGTGACATTACCTCCCTGGTGTCATGTTCTTCCTCAAGGATGAAGGACTAAAACAACAGCAACAACAATGAGGAAACTAAGCAAAGAACCCTAGACATAATATGCAAGGAGGATAATAAATCCCAGAGTGGCTTTTGGAACTGGCTTAATGGGGATAAGTGGCTTGTCCAAGGCCACACAGCTAGGTAATATTAAGTGTATGAGGTTGGATTTGAACTCAGGTACTCCTAAGTGCAGGCCTGGTGCTCTGTCTACTGTGCCACCTAGCTGCCCCTCCCCCAGAATGGTTTAAAAAAAAACAGAAGCAAAAGATTCAAAAGAAAACATTAAAATGGGGAGAAAAGCAGGGCTCCCAAAGAAGAAATAAATAAGACAAGCCACATAACGTCTGACCATTTAGAAAACAAGTAGACCATAATAAACTCTTTTCAAATAATGGAAGTGATAAAAAATGAAATTATAGATCTAGAACTTAAAAAAAGTAAATAAAAGATAATGTGGTTAAAGAACAGCAAAAGAAGAAACATGAATTTTGTAAAGGAAATACACTGATAAAGGAAAAATACACAGTTCTTAATGCCCATATTTTCCCTGTAAGATTATCTCCAAATTATGCTATTTATAAATCATTTGTATATAATATAGGTTTGCATTTTGCATATTCATTACACTAAGAGCTTCTTAGTCCTAAGATTAGGAACTATTTTTCCCCTTTCTTTTTATTCCTAAAATTTAACGTGATCAGTATTTCTGGTAAAAGTCTCATCTTTAAAATATATACAGAACTGAATCAAATTTACAGGAATACAAGTCATTTTCCAATTGATAATTGGTCAAAAAATAAGAACAGGCAGTTTTCAGATGAAGAAATTAAAGTTACATATAATCATATCAAAAAAATGCTCCAAATCATTATTTACCAAAGAAATGCAAATCAAAACAACTATGAGATAGTTTCTCACACCTATCATATTGGATAATATAACAAAAAAGGAAAAGGAAATAACAAAAATAAGATAACAAAAAAATCCTCAATATTGGAGAGGATATGGGGAAATTGGGACATTAATGTGCTGTTGGTGGAGTTGTGAACTGATCCAAGCATTCTGGAGAGCAATCTGGACCTATGCCCAAAGAGCAATAAAACTTATCAAATCCTCTGATCCAACAATACCAATACTAGACCAATATCCAAAAGAAATCATAAAAATGAGGAAATCCCACATTTTAAAAAATATTTATGGCAACTCTTTTTGTAGTGGCAAAGAATTGGAAATTGAGGGGAGTAAATTGTTATATAAGAAACCGTGAGTGGCTGGACTTTAGAGAAGCATGGAAGACTTGCATGAACAGCTGCAGAATGAAATGACCAGAAGGACCAGGAGAACATTGTACACATTAATAACATTGTGAGTTGATCAACTATGATGAACACTGCTCCTCTCAATAGTTCAGAGAACAAGGACAACCCTAGGAGACTTGTCATGGACCATGGCATGGACTATACCATCCACATCCAAAGGAAAAACAAAAAATAAAAAGCAAAACCACAGAGTCTGAATGTAGATTGTGTTCACTTTCTTAAACAAGTTTTTTCTTCCTATCATGTGGTTTTCTTTCCTTTAGTCCTAATTCCTCTTACACAAAATTACTAATATATGTAAATATGTTACATGTACAACTGTTTGCTTTCAAGGAGAGGGGATGCAGAAGGGAGGGTGATAGAAAAATGTGTAACTTATAAATTTGAAAATGGATGAATGCTGAAAAACTACCAAAGCGTGTAAATTGGAAAAATAATATATATATTTTGCTTTCAAAAAAGATTAACGCAATCTTGGTATTTATTAAGTGTTTAATTTAATGCTTGTTGAGTGATGACTCCAGTTAACCAAGGAAAAAAGAAAAGACATTGAAATATTTAATACAACAAATGACAATTTTTTAAAACTTGATCTTAATGATAAAATTATAAAGAAAAAAATAAATCATAGTAGCCAATTTGTAAACACTCAAAAGAAAGATAAAACATAAAAACACCAAATACATATTTTATCAAGAAAATATCAAGCAATTAAATTAATTATCTTATAATTCTAAGAGGAAGCAAGACTTTAAAAAAAATCTGATTGAAGGGGCGGCTAGGTGGAGCAGTGGATAGAGCACCGGCCCTGGAGTCAGGAGGACCTGAGTTCAAATCCAGCCTCAGAGACTTAATAATTACCTGCTGGGTGGTCTTGGGCAAGCCACTTAACCCCATTGCCTTGAAAAATCCTAAAAAGGAAAAAAATCTGATTGAAGGTTAAAAGAAAGATTAAAGAGAGCAAAGGATCTAAGACACTGATGATTTGGCCTAAAGAGTCACGAAAAAGGGAAAGGGAGCAATTAAATGAACTATTTTGTCAGAAAAAGACTTATTTTCTTATTAACTTTTGAAGGAAGACTTGATAGGAAAATAAGAAGCTGCTAGAGTGGGGAAAATTTAGAGAAAGCAAAGTTGTACTCACTTGACTTGGCTTTCTTAAGCAAGTTTTTTCTTCTGATCTCACTGTTTTCTTTCCTGAATCAAAAATGAATAGCAATATCTTTAGTTTTTCACCAAGCATGGAGGACTGTGGTAGGATATAGCTTGCAAGGAAAGGGGAGGAGAGCTGAAGCAGAGTTGGAGCTGTGTGATCTTGTCTTCATTGAAACCACTGAGTGACATTGGAGCATTTTCTATACTGCTCTAATCTATAGACTGTGAGTCAGGGTTGTGCTCAGTACAAGAAGCAGACTGTCTCCTTCAGATACTGAAGATTCCAAAGGGAAAAAAGAGTATAAAAGTATTAAAGCAGTTCCTTAGATGGTAGCCAAGGATAAGAAACTAAGGAAGGAAACTCTCTTCCTTCCACTGGGGAATAACTAAGCAAACCATGGTATAAGCATGTAATGGAATATTATTGGAATTGAGGAGAGGAGAGGAGAGTGGAAGAGAGGGGAGGGGAGGAGAAGGGAGTGGAGGGGAAGAGAGGGGAGGGGAGGGAAATAATAAAATAATAAATGGGTGATTGTCCTTCAGTGTGGAAGAGCAATGATATCACTATGTTTGAGACAAATGACAATGTGTCCCACTGTGACTGATCAGATCAATACAAGCTTGGAATGGATCCATGTGAACATTTGGGGTGGGTACTCTAAACTTACATACATATATATATATATATATATATATATATATATATATATATATATATATATATAATATTTCCTTTGAGCTGCCTCAATTCTTCCTTCATCATAGAGTACAACACCCTTACTGATGAGGGCATGCATGCCATGCTGGGCAGTCCTGGGCCAGTGTCTCCCAAGTACAGTCAATTCTAAAGTTCTTCAATGAGACCTTCAGGGTGCCTTAGTATTTCTTCTGACCCCCTTGTGTGCACTTGCCCTGCAGGAGTTCTCCATAAAATGGTATTTTTGGCAAGTATGTGTCTGGCTTTCTTTTTTTTTTTTGTAAGGCAATGGGGTTAAGTGGCTTGCCGAAGGCCACACTGCTAGGTAATTATTAAGTGTCTGAGGTCAGATTTGAACTCAGGTCCTCCTAACTCCAGGACTGGTGCTCTATTCACTGCGCAACCTAGCTGCCCCTAAGTTTGGCATTCTAACCACATATTCAGGTCCTTGTAGTTGCATTCTCTATAGTAATGTTGGAATTCTCAGCAATTTAGCTTGAGAAAGGATGTCACTATCTGGGATCTTCTCCTGCCAGATGATCTTCAGAATCTTCCTAAGACAATATAAATGGAAACAATTCATTTTCCTGACATGGCACTGGTAGACTGGCCATGTTTCATAGACATAGCTATGAGGTCAACACAACAGTTCTGTAGACTTTCAGTTTGGTCGTCAGTCTGATACCTCTTTTCTCCCATACTTTCTTTCAGAGCCTCCCAAATACTGAGCCTGGCAATGTCAATGTCAATGTCATTGTCAATGTGTACCTCCTTGGAAAGGACACTACCAAGGGAAGTGAACTTGTCTGAATTACTCAAAACTTCTCCCTTTGCTATAATCAATGGTTCCACATATGGATGGTGTGGTGCTAGTTGATGGAGCAAATGGGTTTTCTTGATGTTAATTGTTAGACCAAAATTAGCACAAGTAGAAGAATATTGATCCATAAATTGTTGTATCTCAGCTTCAGAGGTTGCATTGAGCACACAATCATCTGCAAACAGATCATGCATCAATACTCCCTCCACTTTGGTCTTGGCCTTGTAGCCTTTTCAAATTCAAGAATTTGCCATCAGTGAGGTAGCTGACCTTGAGGCCATGTTCATCTCATTGAAGGCATTTGATAACATGGCTGAAAATAACATGCTAAAAAAGTATAAGAATAAGAACACATCCTTGTTTTATTCCATTGGTGACTGGGAAATCTCAAGAACATCAAGCACTCTCCAGAACCCAGGCATGCACATCATGATGAAACTGATGTGCAATACTGACGAACTTTTCCAGGCAACCAAATTTTGACATAATTTTCCATAAATCCTCTTGACTGACAGTATCAAAGGCTTTGGTCAGATCTACAAGTGTCTTTTACAGACCTCTGTTCTATTCCTCCTGGCATTTTTCCTAGAGTTGTTGGGAAGCAAACTGCATATAAACTCTCCCTCTACCCTTTTTGAATCCACATTGACTGTCAAGAAGGTGACCAACTTCCAGGTAAAGAAGTAGCCTATTGAGAAGGACTCTGGCAAGTATTGTAGCAGCAATGACTAAAAGAGAAATATGTGATGTCCATAGGACAATTTATTCCCTTTACCTTTATAGAGATGGATGATGAAAGAATCCTTGAATTCTTGGGGGTAGACCTCTTCATGCCATATAACCTGGAATATTTTAGTCAGTTTTTGGATGAGCAATGGACCCCCTTAGCTTATAGACCTCAGCTGGAATAGAATCAGCACCAGGTGCTTTGCCATTTGAAAGTAGTCTAATGTTATTCAAAACCTCTTCTTCAGTTGGAACTTCAGCTAGGGACTTACCTTGAGGTAAGCAATGACTTCTGCATTGTTTGATGATGGTCTGTTAAGAACACTTGTGGAACTGTTCAGCCCATCTGTCTAGGATCAAGTCTCTTTCATAAATCAATGTGGATCCATCATCATTGAGTAGCTGAGATGCACCATATATCTTTGGCCCATAAATAGCTTTCAGGGCACCATCAAACATTTTGGTTTGTTACTGTCTGAATAAAATTGAATTTCATCTGCCTTCTTACTGAGCCAAGAGTCCTGCATCTCTCTAAGTTTTCCTTGGACTTTCCTTTTAATGGAATTAAATGCTGCCTTCTTAAGAATGGATGAAATGGGGTAGCTAGGTGGCATAGTGGATAAAGCACCAGCCTTGGAGTCAGGAGTACCTGGGTTCAAATCCGGTCTCAGACACTTAATATTTACCTAGCTGTGTGGCCTTGGGCAAGCCACTTAACCCCATTTGCCTTACAAAACCTAAAAAAAAAAGAATGGATGAACTATTCTGCTGGTAAACCCGGTGGAGTTCTTGTTTTTCATTTAGCAGTTTCCACATTTCTCCATCATTTTCATCAAACGAGTCTTGGTGTTTGTGAATGTTCTGGCCCAGATGAACAAATGCAATGCTGTACACCAGATCTCTGAAAGCTGCCCACTCTTTTTCTGCTCACCTGTTGCCAACTGTGTGTTGGTTCAGTTTTCCCTCCAAGTTAGCAACAAATGGTTTCCACTCAGAGAGACACTCTCATCTCTTGACATTAATTCTTCTAGTCGTCATTTTGCCTTAGGGCCATGGCTTTGGTTGAATATGAATATTTAGCTTAGAGATGATGAGTTTGTGATCATTCCAACACTTTGCACCACACATTGTCTTTATTACTCTCATAAGCTGCCTGCCTCTTCTTACAATCACAGTCTAATAGATGCCAATGTTTGCTACAAGGGTGCATCCAGGAATCTTTATTGCATTTAGGTAAATGGAAGATAGTGTTTGTGATGAGATGTCATGAGATGTGCAAGTCTTCAGTAGAAGGTGACCATTATTGTTGCTATTTCCAACTCCATTCCTCCCAAGGACTCCCTACCATGTCTGGTAATCTGAACCTACTCTAGCATTAAAGTCACCCAGAATTGTAAGCTTGTCCTCTTTGGGTATATTGATGATAAAGATTCCCAGGTCTTCATAAAATTTTTCTTTAACTTCACCAGTGTCTTGTCATGGTGGGAGCATAGGTACTGATGATGGTAGCATGATGTTTTCCTGGAAGTGGTAATCTCAGTGACATGAGTCTATCATTCACCCCTTTTGGTAGGCATTCAAGAATGCTGTCTAGATTACTTTTGATTTCAAAACCTACCCCAGCTTCTCAGCATTCTCTTTCACTGTGACCACTCCAGAAAAAAACATGTATCATATCCAGCTCTGACTTTAGCAAATTGGCCTTCAATGTCCAGCCTTGTTTCACTGAGTGCTATTTGGATAGCATACCTGCTGAATTCTCTCACAAGAGCTGTTGGTCTCTCATGTCTGTTGAATCTTGTGTTGTCTATGAGTGTGTACACATTCCATGCACCAATGGTGAGTAGAATCTTTGCAGGTTTTACAGATTTTTTTGTGCCTTCACCAAACTGTGGAATTCCTCACCTGCCATGGTAAACAGACCAGGGTTGGGTGGGCAGACAATTTTTAGATCACCTTTTCTAGCCCCTTCCTCACATCAGGAGTTAATCAATGTGATACTTGAAAGGGTTCTCAGTCACCTAGGGGGCTGCCAAATCCCACTGCTGCTTTCAGTAGAGAAATGACCCTATGGCCCTGGGCCACCTGTGTGCAGGTTTGTGACCACAGCTCCCAGTGTATCCACACCTGCTGCTTCATCATTTGCATGTCACCACAGGACTTTGAGGAATGGTTATGAGTGATGTCTACTGTTGCATGTGAAAACTGGATTTAAGTGAGGTAGAGCTGCATGAAATCAACCACCTCACTCTCTTTCCAAAGTCATCATGATTCATAATGGCTACAGAGTCAAGACAACTAAGGATCACTTTGGACACAGTGGATGAATTTGGCATCTTCAATGTCTAACCAAGCTCTAAGCACTCCATAGCACCTGCTTCAGCTGCCTTCATGGCTGTTGGAATGAATTGATCTCCATCCATCCTACCAGTGGAAGACTTCACGTGCTCGGGATACACACTCCCCACTATTCACTGAAGAGTTTGAGACTCCCTTGGTCACCCTCAACCTGGTTTAGCCCATCTGCTGAAACAATTTACCAGGGTGTGGTCACTGTGCATAGTACAGCTTCTTGGAGCCACAGGTGAGAGTTAAGTGGCTCAGGTGGATATCAAAAATGGAAAGCAGCCCTGGAGAGGGTTCAGCGGCCCTCCCACCAAGGTACTAGTCTTCTTGAACATACCCTACACCCCAAATGGTATTGGAATGAAGTAGGAAGGATTTATGAGACTAGATTTGAACCATTTTAGTGTAAATGCATTCATTCATGAGCATAGATTTGTTTTAAAAGGGGGGAAGAAATGAAATAAGTTCTAAAGAAATGAAAAGAGAAAAATTCCAAAAATTTTAAGCTTAATAGGAAGATAAAAAGCAATGTAATAAAACCAAAACAATGCCAGAGGGGAGGGGATAAAAAATCATATCCCAACAATTTTCTGCATGTATGCCATTCATGTAAAAAATAAAGATTGATGGGAAATTAAAATATGAATAAATTTAAATTTTATTAGATTATAAATGGGCAATTCCAAAAAGATCAGTTCCAATCATCCTATCATACAAGTCTAAAATAAAAATTCATATCAAGAGAGATCAAAGAATGAAATTGTATTGTTCTTAAGAGTGCCATAGAGGATGGCTAGGTGGCACAGGGGATGGAGCACCAGCCCTGAAGTCAGGAGTACCTGAGTTCAAATCCAACCTCAGACACTTAATAATGACCTAGCTGTGTGACCTTGGGCAAGCGACTTAACCCCATTGTCTTGCAAAAATCTAAATAAAAGACTACCATAGAAAATAAAACAATATGATTTTTAAATAGCTTTGTTTTTTCTAATTACAAGTAAAGACAAATTTTAGCGAAAGTTTTGTTAAATTTTTATTTAAAATTTTCTCCCACTTGATCTTCTTCCTAAAGTGGTAAACAATTAAGCAAACTCAGCACCACTCACAAGTCCCTAATGAATAAAAGATCTAAAGATTTAAAAAAAAAATCCAAGAGAATGAAAGGATAGTTCACAACTAGGATTCAGGATAGAACTGTTAACTAAATAAAAGACAGAGGGAATCCTGGAAAACCTGTAAAATATCAGCTAGACAAAACTTAAATAATGTAAGACAAATGAATCGATAGAACAAAGTTAAAATAGACATAGCCATTTAAGAAGAGGTATTGCTTCAAATGCTTCTGGTAAAGGTATGATATACAAGTTATGGAAAGAACTGGTACTATTTTGCCATATTAAGCTAATTCCCGATGAATAAGCAGTCAAATAATATGAAACAATATTTTTCAAATATTTCAAATTCAATTCAAAAGATTTGAAAATTCTCATCCTAAGAAAGATTAATCCAAATAACTAATAATAAAAATAAAATGAAAAAGAAGTCTGATGTGTCTTATACTCAGAAAACTGTTGAAGATGACCCAAAAAATGGAAAGATCAATCAAATTCAAGCAATGTTGAAGTAGAAGTAAATCTTTGGAAGGTACAATTTTCAGTTTTGTTTCATCCCCAGAGACAAACAGTACCAGGCACATAATAAATGCTTTAAAATTTATTAGATGTAATTGAATTGAGTGGTGGGGAAACTATGGAAAGACAAGAAGACTAACACATTTTTGTAGAATTCTGAATTGATCCAAGAATTATGGAAAATGATATGCAATTTTGAAAAAAGTTATTAAATCATCTATACTTTTGACTAAGAGATCCCTTTGTTGGTTGCATGCCCAATGAATTCAAAGGCGGAAAGTTCCATATATATATATATATATATATATATATATATATATAATGTATATATATATGAAATGTCATAGACATGCTTCTTGCTATAGTAAAAAAATAAAAACAAAATGATCAAAAGAAAGGTATTGTTGACATATTGAGAAAAACAATGGAAGACTTCCAAGAATGGGTGCAACCTGGAGTACAAAGAATTGGGAAAATAACATATGCTGTGATCATAATAATAGAAGTGAACAATAAGACAAAGACAAATGTTATCATTAATAAGGTCTGTCTTGGGCCCAGTGAAGATATTAGAAAAATTCACCTCCCCCTTCCTTGGAGATGTAAGCAGCTATAGGGATAAAATGTTACATACTCTATGTCTACTGATAATATTGAACTGATTTTCTTTGTTACAAGAGAAGGTTTGAAGGTTCAGGAGTGATGGAAGAAATCCAAAGATCCAAATATAATGGGAATAAATACAAAAAGGATCAATCATGTAATCCTCTCTTATAACTTCCAAATGAAAACTGCAAATGAGGAGAAATTCACTCCCTTCCCAGAGATAGCATTACATTGTGGGATAGCTGATTGTCAAAAAAGGTTTTCTTTCTTTTTTAAAAAATTTTTTAACATTTCAATTATTTATTTTCCAACCACACGCAATGATAGTTTTAAACCATCATTTTTTGGCAAGATTTTTGAGTTTCACATTTTTCTCCCTCCCTCCCTTCCCTTTTCCTCTGACAGAAAGCAATCTAATTTATATGTATAAATATGTTAAACATAAATCCATATTAATCATGTTGTGAAAGAAGAATCAAATCAAAACAGGGAAAAACATAATATATAAGTTAACTTTTAAAAATTGAAGATAGTAAGTTTTGGTCTGCATTTAAACTCCACAGGTCCCTCTCTGGATGTGGATGGTATTTTCCATCACAAGTCTTTTAGAGTTATCTTTGGTTACTGTATTGCTGAGATGAACATGCCCATCATCCTTGATTGTCACTCAGTGTTGTTGTGTCTGTGTACCATGTTCTGATTCTGCTCACTTCACTCAACAGTAGTTCATACAAGTCCATCCAGGGAAGTCCCATCCCTCATGGTTTCTCTTGGAACAGTAGTGTTCCATCACATTTGATACCACAATCTGCTTAGTCATTCCCCAACTGGTGGACATTCCCTCAATTTCCAATTCTTCGCCACTATTTAAAGAGCTACTATAAATACTTTTATAAATTTTCTTGATATAAATGTCTACATTTGCCTTTTTGCAACTTCTTCCTATTTCTCTTGAGACTTTCTTATAGGCCCAATAGGAACAAAATTAATCCTTCTATGTGACACACTTTCCCATATTTCAACACAATTTACCATATCCTCTCTTCCCACACCAGTTCCTCCAGCTTATGGATCCGGATCTCAGACTTATCAATCCCTTTTCTAAAGAACTAAGCACAATACTCCAGCTAGGATTGGATCACATCAATTCAAAAGATAATTATTATTTTCCTCCTTCTAGAATACTTTCACCCCATCCCTAGTATAACCTAAGATTGCATATAATTTTTTTCTGTTAATTTGAACAAAATCACACTGAACTTGCAGTACACTGAAAGCACAATATAGATCTATATTCCCAAACTGATAGCTGTTTGTTTCTTTGCATTTGTCATGAGTGTATGACAATATTCAATGGTATTGAATTTCCATCATTTTCCACTTGGCACAATGCCCTCACCTGGTGAGATGCTTTCAGATCCTAATCTCATCCACCAACTTAACTTTTCCTTTCAGGTTCATGCTATGTTCAAAGTGGACAAGAATGTGATGTGGACTTCTACATAAGTTGATCAAAAAAAGAAAACAACACGAAATTGCCAAGAACACATGCCAGGGACATTCTACTAAATATTTTTAACAATAGCACAAGCCTATTATTGACAGACTATTCTTTGGATACAAAAATACAAGTAATTTCCAGTACAACTAATTTTCCTGATATTTTGTCCTTATATTTATCCTACATCTTCTCCACATGAATGGCCTGATCAATTTTATCAAATGCTTCACTGACATTTGGGCAAAGTAATTCAATAACATTCTGTTTTCAGTCTAGTAAGCCTCCCCAACCTCCAAAAAGAAAGCAAATTGGTTAGTCTGCTCATTTATGTTTAATGAAGTCTTGTTGAGCTTTTGTAATCATTCGTTCCTTCACTGAATGCTCCCAAATCATCACCTCAATACACCTCAAATAGCGTAACACTGTCTCTTCACTACTGGTCATGGTGTCTAGTCCAAGCTGAGCAGATAGCACAACATACAAGAACAGACCTCCAAGACCCTCCACTTAAGATCCCTTTGCAAGCTGACACTGCTCTATTACTGTCTAATTCTGTGGATCTAATCTAGAAATCCAACTCCTTGTACTGTCATCAAATTGAACTTGCCAATGAATGACTAGGACTTTACTCATATTAAATGTTATCGACTTTGTATTATCAACCCAGTGTCCTTGTGTCTTGAGATTCTATTAAATGTTGAGCCTGACATTCAACAGCTTGGCTCTCCCTTCTGAAAGAAGTTCACACTTTTAGGTGAGCCAAGTCATGTTTATGACCCTGAGTTGTTGTCCAAAAGGTGTCTTCCATTCACAGATTTACTCACAACATCTGCTCACCCCCACTAGCATGGTTCACGTATCCTACAGGTCGACTTCCTGTCAAAGATCAGTCAATAGATCCCATTGACTCAAAACAAAGACATTTACTGAGATGTCCCTTGTAAGGAAAGTTACTATTAATATTCCCCCTGGGACCCTGAAATATGTACAGTGGTAATGAGGCACACATGCAATGAATATATTTGGTTAAGGTAACCAGTGATACTTTAGGGCTTCAATGTTATTTTCCTTCTTGTAACATCCTCACGAAGTCACCCATTTCTTTGTATTGGTCTGATTCGAGTCCAAAATAACTTTCCCCTGACTATTTCCTTTTCCAATTGCAAATTGACATGACAGTCAAGGCAAACCAAGACAAGCTTGACTTTTGGCAGAGAACTCCTGAAAATTTCAGAGAACACACAAATACCTCACTCACTTCTCTATCCCTACACCAGACTTGTGGTCTGGTTCCTATACACTTCACTTATTTGTTCTTGCTGTCTAGGTCATAGTACATAGAATATAAAATGACAATGTTGATTCTCTTTTTTGCCTTTACTGATCTTCATTCAAATACCCTTCCTACCATGCCCTGCCCCTCTATTTCCTAGACACTCTCTTTCCTGAGCATATCTTCTTCATATTTTCTTCCTGAACTGTGCCTCATTAAGAGTCTTTTCCCCTAGATCTCCAACGTACATGTGCTGGCAACACTTGCTCTATGTTATTTGGCCTAGAAGCAGTGTTCAGGAATATGCACCAAGTCATCTTAGGCCATAGTCATCCACTATTCTTAGATTTGTCCCATGAAGCTTAAGGGCATGTTTCCTGTAATGTGTGTGTGTGTGCGTGTGTGTGTGTGTGTGTGTATGTGTGTGTGAATGTGGGCATATGGGTATATGTGTTTGTGTCAATGTCACAGGTGCTTATATATCACTAGAGGCATGTGTCTATCTATAGCTATTGATATGGGGAGTTAGTAAATGTGTGTGTCTGTGTGTGTGTGTGTGTGTGTGTGTGTGTGTGTGTGTGTGTACAGAAAAACATAGAGAGAGATCTTGATTGGGTGTGTGCTTATGGTAAAGATCCACCTTGTTACAAATCTAGCTTTGCTAAACTTTCTTAGGTCCACTTCATTCCTACCTTTCCTGCTATTTCAGGTTGCAGTCCAAAGCTCCAAGTCCTGCTTCCAGATACCATCCCCTTAACCAGCTGTTCAGTTCCTAAATCTGCCTCTCCCTTCTGAAGTTCCTGCCTTCCATCAGCAGCAGTGACAAAAACACCATCTGCTCTCAGAGGTCTTCAGCTTCTTTCCTGGGAGTTCACAATCCTCACTAAGTCTTTCTAGGTTCCTTCGGGTGGTGTCATTTATCCCCCAATGAGGGAGTCGCCCTCAGGTTTGAGAAGTCCTGATAAGTTCTAGATCACGTTCCAGAATACACCTCAGAGAGATTAGAGACCTCACCATCCAAAGTATCAGGAACCAATGACAGTGGCAGTGCTCCTGAGCAGCACCACCCGATCCTCCACTGTACCTGGTCACTCTCTGCCTGGCTCCTGATGCTCCCAGTGGCATATTTTAATCTCCCATAAAAACACTCTAACAGAGGTTTATAGATGCTATAATTAGAATTTGAGTTGGATGATAGAGGCGATCATGCCCAACTCCTTCATTTGCTAATGAGGAAACTGAGGCAGAAAGAGGAGATACACCTTTTCAGAGTTACACAGCTAATGCAAGTCTGAGGGAGGACTTAAACATGAGCCTGACACTCATCTACTTTGCCACCTAAATATTTCATTGAACTGGAAGGATCATAGGATCTTTCTGTTTTCTCTCCATCTCTGTTGCCTGCTTCTGTATTCTAGTCCCCTAGCCACGGGAGGATTCCCATCTGCCTCTCTGCTTCCTCTCCTTCTTGTTTATGTCTTGCACTACTTCATTCATCCACCCAGGGGATCCTTTTCCATAACCTTGCAAAGGAGAAAGGAGAGAGTTTTTGAACATGCTGCAGGTAGAGCCCATGGTAAAGAAACTTGCTCAACCAGAGAATCTGAGCTCCAAAGCTAGAAGACAAGCTCCTGGTTTCAGAGCTGACAGAGACCCCAGAAGCTTTAGAGTCTAAATCCACCATTGCACAGACAAGAAAAGGGGCTTAGGCAAGATGTACAACTTGTCCAGGAACTCATGTCTTAATCAAAGGTGAGATTTGAACCCAGGACCACAGAGTGCAAAACCAGTGCCTATTATATGACATCACCTTCTGAAAGCCTAGTAGGTACCTAACAAATGATTGAAGGATGGAGTCCAATAGCGAAGTGCGACTTTCTCTTTGGAAGCCATTCCTGAATTTGGCATCAGTGAGGAAAACACCATCTGCATCTCGGAGTTTCTGGTGTGGGCAGACGTAGGCCAGAAAGAGGCTTTCTGGGTTATTTCTGGTGAGATCACTTGTCCCCACATGAACTTCCAGCAATGGAGAGAAGACCCAGCCTCTCCCCAATGCTCTCAAGGTCACTGCTCTCTGTGGGTGCACAGTTCCAGTCATGCTCGATGCTTCCCACACCTTTACTCCCAGAGCCAACTGTTTGCAAGTCTTGTGATTCAAACCCCAAAAGATCTTTTCAGTCCATCCTCTTCTCTGCACCTACCTAGCAACCCCCTGGCTTGGTCTCCTTTCTCTAGCCCACCTTCCACTTGACTGCTAGCCTAACAATCCTAAAGAACTCTGCTGCTCAAGATGGTCCCTGAGACAGTGACGATCTTCCGGCAGCCTCTGTGTCCATGCCGGTCACAGAGATCTTCAGGGTCTCTCGTTCTCTCTATCTCCCTAACTCTGATGGTTTCTGCTTTGTCTCTGCCTCTCTCTCTGTGTATGTCTCTCTTTGTCTCCATCTCTCTCTCTGCTTCTATCTCTCTCTGTCTGTCTGTCTCTGTGTCTCTGTCTCTCTTCCCCACCCCTGCTCCCTTCAGAAGGTCATATTACCCTCTGCCAAGCTGTGTCCAAATGAGGCCAGATTAAAGAAACGATTCAAAGTTGGGACTTCTGAATCACATGAAGAAAAAAGAAGTTAATATTTACATGATGCTCAAGCTCTGGGCTCAGTGATTCCAAAGATTGTCTCTTTTGATTGTCGTAACAACCCTAGGTGGTAGACATTATTCCTAATCCCATTTTATGGTTGGAAAAATCAGACGGGAAGTTAAGTGACTTGCCCATAGTCACTCACTGGACGTTTTCCTCTCAGACCTCTCTAAAGAATGAAGTGTATGTGCGACATAGAAAAATTTTAGTGACTACTTCCCTCTGAGAAATGAGAACCCCAATGAATTAAAAATAAAACCCAACAAACATACAACTGAGAAGGCTAATCTCCGATCCCAAACATGCTTGTTCAGCATCTTTCCCCACTGTCCTACCCCCATGCTCTGGTAGGGCTGTACAAACTTCTAAAGAAGCCAGCTCTCTCCTTTCTCTTCCACATCCCACCCTTGAACCACCACCACCCCATGCAAGAGGAAAACCCAGAGGCACAAGCCTCCTCTACTGGGACTCCAATGTAGCATCACTGTGGCCTAGAGCATGTCTCCTCCCCGCCAATGCCGATGTCCAGGAAGCTAGGGAAGTTTTTCAGGATGCAGAAGATGGATGATATCCCACTAAGACTCAGACATTTAATAATTACCTAGCTGTGTGACCTTGTGCAAGTCACTTAACCCCACAGTCTTTCAAAAAAAAAAAGAAAAAGTGTATCACTTAGCATAGGAAAAGGCTTAGATATAGCTAAGATCCAGGCTCTGAGGAATATACAAAGAATAGGGGGAGCAGAGAGGAGAAGAGAGGGCAGGGGAGGTAAGAGTCATAAATCCTATTTTCACAATTCATATTTCTCTTTTTAATAATTCAGGTTCATCTCACTGAGGTTTCAGATGCATTGCTGACCTCACCCTACCAAGCTCTTCCTTAGTGCATCTCCTCACCCATCTAAGCTTTGCCACCCTCTGGGATGGTAACCCATGCTCTGCTAATCTTCCGTGAAGCGGTTCCTCAGGTGTGGGTATGAGTCGTTATATTTTATATTTAGCTTGTACTACCAGCTCCTCCCTGTTAGGTCCCTGAGGTAGCTTCCTCCTTTTCTACACCCCCACACCTGTATTTGCCCTGTCTGCCCCTTTTCTTTTCCTCCTTTTGACCTCAGCTCCTACCATGGATACCCACCTTCACTTCATGTTGCCCATTCCAATAATCCATTAAGAAAAGCTGGGAAGAGTCCTGAGGTGATTATCTAGTCTAGTGAATGCACCTTCTTGGCCTGGGGTGCTTGTAAAAGTAATGAGCAGTCTTTCTGCATAAGAGATCATTACAAGGTCTCCCATTATGAATTAACAGCTCTGCAGGATTCCTGTCTAAGCTGCAAGTGGCTACAGAAGGATTATCCAACTTAGTTGGAGTGGGGTTATTTTGGCATGTGCTCATTAAAAGTCATTTTCTTTCCTCTCTACCTGAAGAATATCTGTCTGCATATTGCCCCAGCCTGACTTAGCCCCCACCCCCCAGCAGAGCCCCCTCTCTGAATGGGTCCATTTCTTTGGATGACAAAACCTTAGAGTCTGGTCTCTCTCCTTGCTCTTGACTCCATCCTCAGGCAGAATCAGCTCGTCCCTTGTGAAGTCTTTCTTGTCTATCTCCTACCATGATCATATCTTCTTTCAGGCCTTTATCTCTTTCTAAGTGTCAACTATCATCATCATCATTGTTGTTGTTATTATGAACATACAAAGTGAAATGACTGAGAATGCTCACACTTTCTATGGCTCAGGCCTCTGAACTAGGGGTTAGCTAGTGGGTGCTGCAGTGGATGGGGTACCAGTCCTGGAGTCAGGAGGACCTGAGTTAAAATCCAGTCATACTTGATATTTATTAGCTGTGTGACCTTGGACGAGTCACTTAATCCCAATTGCCTCACATCCAGAGCCATCTCCAATCATTCTGATACATATTTGGCCACTGAGAAAGTGAGGCATGTGATTTAGCACAGTCCCACCTCACTCGAATCATTTGCTTGTCATGACATCACCTCCCTGATGTCAAGATCTTCTTCAAAAACAAAGGAAAAGGCAGTTAGATGGCACAAGGGAAAGAGCATCAGCCCTGGAGTAGGGAGAACCTGAGTTCAAATCCAGCCTCAGACACTTAATAATGACTTAGCTGTGTGACCTTGGGCAAGCCACTTAACCTTATTGACTTGCAAAAACTTAAAAAAAGGGAAAAAAAAGGACAATCATCATCCACAATACCAATAGCATAGGACAATGATTATACATTTAAAATAGAAACAGATAAATTAATGTTGATAGGTAACTTAAAAACTGTAATCCCTAGGTCCCCTCTCTCCCCCCCCATTCTATCTTTATCCCCAAAGAAAGAAAATCCATGCAGAAAGTGAAGATCACTTTGGCTCTTTCCATTTTCATATACTGCCATTGTGTCACCCCATCCTTACATCATGACCAATAATTCATCACTCAATGACCAGCTTCCTGGTATTTGACTCCATTGGATTTATCTTGGAGTTATTTGTGGAGATATCTCACCCCCAATCTATATAGTTAGCTCAAGGAGTGGGTGGGGGTCAAGATAGATCTTTATTCATATTTGGTGCCTTGCTCTAATATACATCCCAGATGAATGAATGAATTCATAGACCCTGGTCACATTCCCCCATTTTACCTCCTCATGGCCAGATACTGTCTTCATAAATGTACCCACCAAGTACATTGGTTTCAGGTATGATGGAGGACATGATGAGCTACTCACGCTGCTCTCCTGTGCTCCACATCCTAAAGCCTCTGTCTTGATAGGTCAAGAGACTTTCCAATGTCAAGATCCTGGGAGGCAAGTCAGAGAAGCCTGAAGAAAGACTTTCCTACTTGTCATCAGCTGAAATAGAGAGTGTTCAGTTCACTCCTAGAATGTGCTGCCAAATTCCTAAGGCAGTTCTGAGTGGGAATGAAGTGGGATCATTTACACTCGAAAGTTAGTACTTTGGGAAAATCACCATTACAAATGACATTCCTCTAAAAAATGGCTTCTCTCCAGTGGAAGATTAACTCTACCGGAGCAGACCTGAGTGTGGTCCCCTCTAGTAATGAGGCTATGTACGCCAGCTCTCCCCTAACTCTCCTGGCTCCCCATTAGTCATAAGTCATGGCTGAGTCTCCCTCCTCTCACAGCCGCTGTCATCAATGCAAGTAGACTCACTTTTTCATACTTAAAAATATGATTTGGTTTTAAGCAATGTGTTCAGTTGGTTTTTGTTTTGTTCTGTTTGGGTTTTTGCCTGTAATGGATGGATTTCTTTTATTTAAAAAAAAAAGACTCTTGTTACAATAATGTTCCCTGGCAAACAGGAAACCCAATAGTAGAGATGCATAATTCAAAGATATTACAATTTCTTTTTTCCAGGTTCTCATGAAACAGGGCTGGGAGTAGGCTACTGTCCTGGATTTGACCCCATGAGGCTTGGCTGCCTCCTTGTTGATATCCACACTTGGGGGGGGGGGCTCAGAGGAGTGACCCATAATAAAGAAATCCCTGGCCAGGCTCCTGTGCCAAGAGGGAAGGACCGGGGAGGCACTGCCACTAGTCCCTTCTTGCCACCAGTACCACTTTTTCTGAAGGGCTCCGGAGACTATGGTCAGGATGGTAGGGATCAGTCAGCACCCAAATATGGGGGTTGAGCTAGCCCAGGCCCCAACCCCTGAGAGCTCTGATGGTCATAAAGACAGAAGCCTTTTGCCAAAGTGGGAGCAGGCTGTGAATGCATCATAGGCTTCCCAGCTTAGGGTGGGTGGGAGTGGTGGTGAACTCCTGCTCACCTCTCCCTTGAGCTTATGATGTGTCTGCCTGTCTGTCTTTTCTTGTCGTGCCTCTAGTTATCCATCCTTGACAACATGAAAGTCAAGATTCTCCTCATGTCTGTCACATGTGAACTGTTGGTTTTGCCCTATCTTTGGGGTGAAATCTAAAAATGCTCTTCCTGTATGGGGGATGAGGAAGGAGGTACACTGGAGGAGCATGATTCTAGGCTCAGTTTCCCCACTCCATGAGTCACTAGGATGCAGACATGCATGCTAGGAAACTAGAAACTCCCAGAGCACCCCTGAATGTTGAGTCTGTTGTGTGGGACTTAACTTGTCAGCATCTATCAAAAACAAGACTAGGAAAACGAAACATGGGGATTAAGATAAGCTGATTGAAAATGATAGTTCCACTACCCTGTCATCTGTGATCTTCACAAGGACTCTATCCCTGAAGACCCTACCCTGGGGAGGAGACTGGAGATCAGGCAGATTCAGCCAGAGTGAGACCTAGTCTCTAATTCCCTGACCTTACTTGACCCAGGGTCTCTTCTCATGCTAGACTGGTCACCTCTTATCCCTGGGGACCCACAGGGCTGAGCAAGGTCTCCATTCCATGCACAAAAGGCATACAAAATGACTAGATGGTACATTTTTATTACCCTTGATCTCCAGAGAGAAGGATGATATACTATAAGCCCTTTTGTAAAAATCCCATTTTTAATTCTATACATCACCAAGACCCATAAACATGTCAATACACAAAGAAGTGCTAAGAAGCCTGGACTTCTGCCATTTGCAGATTTTAAGTCTATTCAGTTCAGTATGGGAGAGACACTCTGTTGTTTGTTCTTTTTTTTCTGGGTGTTTTACATGTTTTATTGATGCTCCTATCTTTCTTTTTTTTCCTCTTTATGCACCACCCACAAAAAGGGTCCTCCTTTGTAACAAAAAAAAATTGTTGACTGTGTCTGAAATGTATGTCACTCTGCCTGTCTCATTCATCCTCCCAGTCCCACAAAGGAACATCCCCTGCAGGTGAACGTCACTCTGAAGCTCAAACTGAAGCATTCCAGAGTCAAGGATAGTCAAGGACTCTGGGAGCAAGATGCAAGAGATGCCTTCAGAAATAAGGAGCTGCAGTGAGAGTGGGAGGAGGAGGCATCTCCTGAAGGTAAGGAGGAGAAAAGATGCAACTGTGTGAGTCAGGGGACAGGGGTAACCTTAAGTGATCATTGAGCTCCACCAATCTAACACCCCCTCCTGCTTACTTACTCCCCTCAGAATCCTGTCACACTCAATGGCACCCAAAGAAAGGCAGTTTGACTCGAAGACCAACACATCTCTAAGTTTGGCTTGGAACCAAAGTTACCTTTCAATGAGGCCTCCTTCACTAGTTAAGAATCAGACTCATTGTAGTAGAGCCCTGGGAAGTATCTTCACTTAAAGGATGCTGTCACCACCCTGAGCACTGATTATCTCATAACCTAACCTCAGAGGACTGAACAACTGTACCTGAGCATGGGGCCATATTGAGGCCTCCATTGGCTATCACATCTAATCCTGGGATACAATCATTCTTCACTCTCTGAACATCTACTCAGAAGAGTTCAAGTTTCATTTCTTTCTATCACACTTGACCTTTGAGGAGCATCCAGAATCAGAACTAGACTCCAGTTATTGCCTAAGGTGATAAGACTTGGACTAAGATAGAGTCTAGTGTGCAGGGGAGAAAAGAGGAGGGATACAAGAAGACTTGGAAACTCATTGGCCATAGGTGTGGTGGGAGGAAAGTTGAGGACAACTCCAAAATTCTGAACCTTAGAACCCTGACAACTGGTAAGCAAATATAGCTGGCTTTTTTCAAACATAAGTGGGGAATTTAGAGGAGGGAAAGGTTTGGTGGAAAATATGATGATGATGATGATGATGATGATGATGATGTTTGTCTTTTTATCTCGGAGAAGACTATATATAACATTAGGGAGATGATGCCATGTAAAGCAAGTGAATTAGATTTGAGTAAGGGGAAGCTGTGCTAAGTTACCAGCCTCACATTCTCCTCCAGAGCCATCTGGATCCAGATATGAATCAGGATGATGGAAGATATCCCTAGATGTGAGGCAATTGGAGTTAAGTGACATGCCCAAGGTCACACAGCTAATGCCTGATGCTGATTTGAACTCAGATCCTCCTGACATCAAGGCTGGCACTCTACTCACTGTGCCACCTAATGCAGTGGTTAGTATCATGAGTTCTTCTTTTGGGCTGAGATCTTGAATCAGTTGGATCAGCAGAGGATGGATACAGGCAAAGCCCACTGGTCATTCTTGGCTTTCTTTCATTGCCTGGATAGACTCTATGTGGGAGCATAATCTGGGACAGGTTTCAACTCCATCGAATCAGCACCATGACAGCTGCAGTGTGTTTACAGCAGCCTCTCCACTAAGCTGGGCTCTGTGAATCCCAGAGCCCCAATGCTGATGGAATTCATTGCTATATTTGGGGCTTTGAGAGCAAAGGGAAAAAAGAAAGCAAAAGCTACCAAATTCCCCCCCCCCCCAACTCCCATCCAAGGACATACTGTCCAAATGTTTCTTTCAGAGACCAAAACAACAAATGATTCCCCAGGAAAACTTGGAGTCTCAGTCAGAGACTTCTTTCCCAACTCCTATCTCATTTCCACCTCTCTGAAGTTAGCTCCAGGACTGATGGAATCATTAAGGCCCAAGGGAGTCCTAGAAGGGG
Source organism: Macrotis lagotis (assembly GCF_037893015.1). NCBI lineage: Eukaryota > Metazoa > Chordata > Mammalia > Peramelemorphia > Peramelidae > Macrotis > Macrotis lagotis. The sequence goes on from NC_133665.1 coordinate 196,174,608, forward strand.
ATTTCATGAGGTTCTTCCAAAATAAGAGAATTCCAAATTACAATGAGAATATAAGGACCCATTAGTTCAATTCATCCTTTGTTCTTTAAATCTTTGAGGAACAGTGGATAGAATATAGTGGTCTAGGGTCAGAAAGACTTGAGTTCAAATCCTGCCTTAGATACATACTAGCTGGTAACTCTGAACAAATTTCATCTCATTTGTCTCATTCTCCTCAATTGTAAAGTGAAGACAATAATTGAATCTACTTGCAGGTTATTGTTTTTTTAAAAGAAAGATTTTATTTATTTTGAGTTTTACAATTTTTCCCCCTATTCTTGCTTCCCTCCCCATCCCCCACAGAAGGAATTCTATTAGTGTTTACATTGGTTCCATGTTATACATTGATCTAAGTTGAATGTAATGAGAGAAAAATCATATCCTTAAGGAAGAAATATAAAGTATCTCAGGGTTATTGTGAGAATCAAATGAGATAATTTTGTAAAGTCCTTAACAGAGTGCCCAGCACATAGTAAACTCGACATAAATTCTTATTCTGGGGGCAGCTAGGTGGCACAGTGGATAGAGTGCCAGCCCTGGAGTCAGGAGGACCTGAGTTCAAATCCATCCTCAGACCCTTTATAATTATCTAGCTGTGTGACCTTGGACAAGCCACCTAAGCCCATTGCCTTGCCAAAAAAAAAAATCCTTATTTCCTTCCCTTAATCTCTAAAAGGATACATCAACATCCCACTACCTCTCTTTTTAATCTTTTAGGGACAAATTTGGAGATGGATGTTGTTCATCCATACTTCCTGCTCAGACCTCTCTCCACTATTGCAATCACTCCAACTCCTCCCCAGACCCATTCTCCTGATCTTGTCCAGTGCTCATTTCCCAATCAAGTCCAGACAAGTGTCTACTCAAAGGAAGGCATTATTCTAGTTGTAAGGATGCACAGATGGATGAATGGATAGATGATGGATGGATGGATGGATGGATGGATGGATAGTTGGATAGAAAAATGAATCAAAAATCAGATGAATGCATGGACATATAGACACATAGAAGCACATATATGAGAAGCATTACTAGGGAACTATAACTATCTATGGGATTTGGGGCCTTGGATCAAAAGACCTTGGTTCAAATCCTGTCTCTAGCATTTACCTGGCTGACTATGGACAAGTCACTTCTTAAAAATTCAGTTTTTCCCATGTAAAATGAACATGCCTTCCCTACAAATTAGTGGTACAATCCAAATGAGATAATACCTATAAAACATTTACAGTTGTTCATATGAGATTTGGGTGGATATTATTATTAAAAAGTCTTGGCAACTGATTAGATCTGAAGGTTGAAAGGGAGGGAAGAGTCAAGGATGACTCTGAGGCTATAAACCTGGATGACTGGAATGAAGAAAGTGTTCTCCCCTCCTCAGAAATGGGGAAGTTTGGAGGAGGAGTAATTTTAGATAGATTTGTTTTGTTCATGTTTTGAACATTTCAGAGGTCCACGATACACTCAGATACAATCAGCTAATGATTCAGGAGTGGAGTTCAGGGAAGATACTGGAGCTGATGATGGAGATTTGGATGTCATTTGCATAAACATAGGAACTGAACTCATGGGAGTGAAAAAGCTCGCCAAGCCAAAGAGAGCCCAGAGAGAAGAGAAGGAGACCCAGAAGGTTCTCCTGATTATTGAATGAGAGTTGGCTCTATCAAAAGAGGAAAGAAAATTGATGATGGAGTTGGGATTGGAGGAAGAAAGTCAACAGTGTCAAAAACTATTGATAGGGGCAGCTGGGTGGAGCAGTGGATAGAGCACCAGCCCTGGAGTCAGGAGTACCTGAGTTCAAATCTGGCCTCATACATTTAATAATTACCTAGCTGTGTGGCCTTGAGCAAGTCACTTAACCCCACTTGCCTTGCAAAAAATAACCTAAAAAAAAGAAAAAACTATTGATAAAATACCAGGAACTAAGATCTTTAGGATTCACATTTAAGAGACCATAAAGTAAATAATATTTAAGTAAAATGGTAAAACAGAAAGTCATATTGCAAAGCACTGAGAATTGAGCAGGCAGTAAAGAATTGAAGACAATTAGTTTAGATAAGACTCTAGGAATATGGCAATGAATGGGAAGAGAGATCTAGGACACTAGTTAGAAGGGATCTGTAAGGAGGTAGATCTGAGCATTTTTTCAGGCAGATAGGAAAAATGAAGGCAATAATTAGGAGGAAAATCAAAAATTAGAAAAATGGGGTTGGGGAGAACAAGGAGACAGACTTCTGAAAGATAGAGAAAATGAGATCAAAGGGGAAACTGATATTGAACTAATAGAAGAGCCATGAACTCCTCAGAAACTAAGAACTTAGGGAAGGGGAAAGATCTAGCTATCTTGGGCTGGAGAAGGAGATGAAGAACCCACAATGAAGTGCCACAGTGTTCTCAATTAAGGAAATGACAAGTTCATCTGTGGTGAGACAGTGAGGTTGGGATCTTGGCCAGAAAGGAGAAGAAATACAGGAAAGTCCATTGTTGAACTCCACAAGCATGGAGCTCCACTTTTCCTTTCCCTCATCCTCGTGGTGTTCATCAACTCTCCCATGATATGGTAAGGGTTTCCCCTGCCCTTCTTCTCCATCACAGATCTATCTCTTCTCACCAAAGCCCATGAGGTACACTACATTGGCACCAACATTCTGGAGGATACCAAAGCATTCCTAAAATCTTTCATCTTCTATTCCAGGAAAAAATAAGTCCTTCCTTGGAATATAGACAACAGCTGCTGGTCTGAGGCAGAAGCATAATGAATGTGTGTGTATTCAATGCAAGTCAAAGAAACCTCCTTCTTCCTGTCAACCATACTCTTTTTCTTGTCACTTTGCCTTCCATTACCAGCTCCCTTCTCTTTGGACTTCTTGAGGCTTCCTCATCATGACCTTACTCCTTCATCATCCCTAAATGTCCTAGAGACTCTTGAATGTTCCTAGGTCCTACCTCTTTTCCTTCACCCTTTCCTTAGGGAAGTCAAATTTATACTATGGACTGGCAAATTGTTCTCCTTAATATTTTTATCAATTTCTCTCAAATTTCTTTTCCTAAAATCCATTTTTATGATCCCAAACCCCTCTCAGTCTCCTATTTGTTTCCCTTCTCTGTCAATTCAGCTCAAGTCTTTCCATCTTCTCCCACTCCCTTCTTTCTCCAAAGAGGCTGGAAGTAGTAGATTCCACTCATAGCCAGAGGAATTGATTCCTGAAGCCCACACTAGATGACACAAGGCCACCAAACCCAGGTTCCATCTGCTGTGGCCAGGGTCTCCCCCAGAACTGCCCTCCCCACCCCTGTCCCTTATCCTCCCTTGTTTTCTCCCAGGGTTGGGATATAATTGTTGAAGTTAGCTTTCTCTGGAGGGGAGGTTGCCCTATCTCCCAAAGAAATTACATCTAAAGCAAACTGATGTACAACTAAAGTAAAGTAGCTGATGCACAACTAAATTTATTCAGTCTCAAAAATTTTTTGTTATTGCTCTAAGTGGCACACTAGGCAGCTGGGGACCACCATATTGTACAGCATTGAACCCAGATTCAGGAAGATTTGAGTTCAAATCCATCCTCAGACACTAGCTGTCTGACCCAGGCCAAGTCACATCACCTCTGCCTCAGTATACTCATCTGTAAAATGGGGTTGATAATAGCACCTACCTCCCAGGGCTGTTATGAAAGCCAAATTAATTAAAATTTGTAAAGTACTTAGCAAGGTGCCATGCTCTATCAAGGTTAGTGGTGATGCCCTTCATTTAGTACCCAGCCCAGGACCTGGTCCACTCCCTTCCCCCTGTTTCCAATATACCAGAGGTGCCACCATGAGCCACAGTCTCCAAAATGGCCCACACCGGCCCAAAGGTAGTTCTTGGTGGCCCTGAGTAGGTCCAGCAGAAATGGGAAGCTGGCCACTTCCTCCACCTCCTCTCCTGCCCAGTCTCTGTTTGATGATAATGATACACTAATCAGGAAAGGTAAAGGACACCATGTCTGGTACCAACTACTCATTGGGGAGGCCTTCAAAATGGTTTAGAAGTGGAGCATAATTAAATCAGGTAGAGTCTTTAAGGTCAAAGTGTAGACCTGCCTGTCACCCTTCAGGCACATTCCTGGGAGCTTTCCTACCCTGCTCATTTGGAAAGAAATCTAATTAGGATTTTGTGACTCACCTCGTGCCATTTTCTCCAACCTGTCCAAGAAGCCATTTGAGCCTCTTCCTTGACCTTTTCAGAGCTTCTGCCATCAAAGCAGGAAATTGCATTCATTATTGAAGATGGTCTCAGGGGAGGGGAGGAGTGATTAACATTTGAAACCAAAACTCTGAAAACTCAAAATCTGTATTGATGCTAATCCTATCTGGGCTAGGACTTCCTGGAAGTTTCTCTATGAGCCAGAAAGCTAAGGATGGGAATAATTTGGAAATCTTGAAAGTTGACTCTGTTCCCTTTTCTTCATCAGGACATGAACACTCTACAGTATATGATGTCACTGACATCAGTTTGAGTTTGAAACAGAAGGAAGAAAGGTGGACATGGCTTGTGTGGAGCAGTACTTTGAGAAAACACTTTGTTGCTGTTCAACATAAGTGAACAAATATAACCTATATCAGATTACTCACTGTCATGGGGAGGAGGAAGGGAAGGAAAATATAAAACCCCAAAGTTTACAAACAATCAATATTGGAAACTATCTTTATATGTAAATGGAAAATTATAATTTAATTTAATTTAAAAAATAAAAAAAGACTGCTGAAAGTGGACTTCTCCCCTGCCTGTATGATGCTTCTGCTGCTTCCTTTGTCCTGATACTTTCCACAAACACAGTAGGCTTCTGGCAGAGGGAAATTTCCATTCCTTCCAGGTAATAGAATTAGAAAGGGGGGGGTGGATGCAGGAGGAAGATGGGTCTTTAACAGTCCTAGAGAAGTGATATTTACAGCAAATAATGTTAACATTCTATTTATCTATAACAGAAGAACATGGGACTTTGGATGACAGCAGCATTATTCCACAGGCCGTGTTCTTTGCTATAAGGTCAAATGCTAATTAAATTACACACATCTCTTATTTTATAATGGATGAAGGCCCAGGACAAACAACACAAGTTTGGAAGCTAATATATGTAGGCTTTTATCGATATGGCTTATCAGCATAAGCAGTGAGTGAAACACAAGTAATAGAAGGGGATCCTAGTACAAGAAGGAAAAATGGAATCACCTAGAAAAAAAGATTAGGAAGTTGGCACTTGGGAGAATCATAGACTATGGCATTGAAAAGATCAACCTTATGCCAAAGGAATCACTTAGATACTAGGAATAATATAGCAGCATCATGTTACAAGGACACAGGAGCCATGCTTCTATGAAGGTGAGACTCTCTTTCCCTCCTGCCTGTGTCTCTCTGTCTATGTCTTTCACCATGTCTCTGTCTCTCTCTCTGCCTCTCTCTCTCTCTCTCTCTCTCTCTCTCTCTCTCTCTCTCTCTCTCTCTCTCTCTTTCTCTCTCCCTCCTGTGTGTGTGTGTGTGTCCCTTAGAAGCAAAAAAGCCAAGCATCTCAGTGAATCCTGGCTGGTTTTCTTGGTGATCTCCTTCACCCAAAGATGGAGAAGATACTGAGGAGGACCTGCTTCTGAAGACACAAAGAAGATACTGTGCTCTGTTGAGATCTGAGGCTTAGGATTTGGGAGAATTGGGAAAGAAAGCAGGTCATCATTTACCAAGGTAAAGGGCCCAGAGAGCAAATAAAGAGAAACCTTTGGGGACCTTGGCTCTGAGGAATAGGGAATTCTCAAGGCTACAGTTCTTATGTTGATGCCAACAAGGCAGAAAAAGAGGGGTTGACCAGAGAAGATGCATGTGAATGCACAGGAAATTCAGCAGATGGCTCAAATTAGCAGTTTTTCCCCAACACAAAGAGAATATTTCTTTGTGACCTGACTCTTGAAAGGAAGCTGTTTCTCCCCAGGTTCCCATATTCTTCCCTGGGGCCTAAGGTCATGGTCTGCTTGACCCAGCCTTAACTTGCAAGGATTCTGTTGATTTTTGGCCCCTGCAGAGCAGGAAGATGACTGTCCTCCATTCACTCCCTGCTGCTCTGGCCTTCCCCATCTCCCACTGAATCACCTCCATCTCCACTATTTCTTCTTCCTTCCATGTCTCCATAAAGAGGACAGGTCCATTTCTGTTTGGACAAATTTAGCTTTGATGCAATCAGGTGCTTTTTTTAATTCATGCAGGGAACCCAACCCAGAGTAGACTGAGGCTAGAATAGGAATTCTGAGGAAAGCAAAAATGACTTTTGTGACCCTGTTAAGGACAAGAAAAATATTGCAAACACAACAAGAGCAACACCTTAGTCTACCCTCAGGATGACCCAAATGGTGACAATGAGCAAAGAGAACAGAGAACTGCTCAATTCCTAATTTGCTTCTATTTCCTCAAACACACTGATGAATGAACATGAGCTCTTTAAGGAGAGAGACTTTTCATTATTTTCCTTTGCATGTGAAGAGCAGGGGTCAGATAAATGCTATTGATTAGTTGATCGATTGTAGAAAAGGAATTATCCTGAGATGAATAAGTGTACAACAAATATGGTTAACAGGTAAATAAAATCTGGAAAAGTGAAAGTGCAGAAAACCATGTCCAGATAAGCAAGCTAAGAGCTGAGAGAACTGACTGAGTTTTTTCCCTTCCAGTGATTTTTAAAAAATGTTGAGTATGGGAGAAATACCACAAGATTAGACAAAGAAGAGGAACCAAGGAGACTGAAATGTTTCAGACCTTCAATAGACCACATGGATTAACTGTGGTCCCAAAAAGTAGAGCAAGAAACTTACCATCCTTGGTTTAGTGGAAAAGTGGGGAATTATGGGAGCAGAATGACATCTATCAGGCACAGCCATTGTATCAGTTGAGTTCTTAAAAATTTCTTTTTCATTAGGGCAGAATAAATGAAAGCAAATGTGTTGGAAAATAATTCTGATAGAACAAAATAAAATTTATCACTAATATAAAAGATTCATCATTGGGAAGATTGTACTCAAATCAGAAAACATGTACTATCTAGGTGCCTTTGGTAGAGTCTTTTTATTTCTGTATGTTTTAGTTTCCTCCTCATCAAAATGAAGAAGTTAAACAGAATGCTCCCTAAGGTCCCCCATGATGATAATATTTTCTGCTTTGACTTGTAGTCAGTTCATAGAGGACACAGTGACCTCCCAAAAAACAATTAGACTACAGTAATAGGGACATTGTCAGAAATTCATCTTCTGATCAGAGTAATAATAATTCATATGAAATGTTATTGTCCTTCTTAATCAAAGAGGACCATGACATCAGACTTGCACATTATGTTGATTATAGTGAGGCCATGTTGTGCAAAGATAAACTTATCCAGAACTATTTCACCATTTGGCCCAATTTGATAGGAAATAGAACTTGGGGTGAAGTTGATAATCTATTGATAGTAGATATAACTAACCTATCTCTAGAGGGTCTAAACATCTAGATGGTCCTGTTCAGCTTAACTCTAATATAGCATAATGAAGAGCCATGAGAGGTGTAGAATAAATGGGAGGCCTCCCAAGTGCTCTCCCAGGCCCTGTCTCTGTGTTACTCCCCAGGTTGGAGAGTCTACCCTAGGGTCAGAAAGCTAGCCTTCCAGGTCACCAGTGTAATACCACTACTATGATCATCTTTTCACTAATGGCAAAGATGGGAAGGAACCCTGAGGGGCTCTTGCCTATAGTGCCAAGCAGCATGTGGAGTTTGACTGGGGCAATACAATTGTCAAACCCAAACCTAAAGCATGCTCAGGGAGGACAGAAATTTCCTGTGGAGCAGAAGGTTAAAAACTTGCTTGATTTTGATTTTCAGTATGAATACAGACCGTGAAAACAAGGCTTCACGATCCTTCTGACCTTTGGGATTTTAAACAGGAGGTGTCAGAATATGAAATAGATGAAAGAAAATAAGTGCCATCTGTGAAAAATCTTCCCAGGAAATAACTCACTCTGAGAGATAATTTACAAAGATTTGCTAATGAGATGGGGCTATGTCCTGAAACTAAGCGGAAGACACTGATCTCAAACACAATTAATTCAATCAAAGTTACCTTCCAATTAGTTGTATCATGTCATGAGGTATTGTCTTAATGAAATAATCCTTTGATGATTGATAAGAAATATTGACAGAGCAGATGGCAGATATAGAAGAATTTGTCACATGTTTCCAGAACCATCTTGAGAAGGGAGCAGACTGACCAGACAAAATGCCCAGCCTAGCCTAGTTAGAAACTACTGAAGAATGACTAGGTGGGTTGGTGAATCAAATATTCACAACATGATAGCATAATGACATTATTTCTGAAGAGCACATCACTAGAAAGCAAAGCCAATATAGCAGAATAAAGTAGGCATTTCTTCTGAGATCTCTCACCATTCCCCTCTAGACAACTTTAAAAAATGTGTCATATTAAAGTCTAAATGGGATAACCAACAGTCATGATGACTCATTTTTCTGAACTAGGACAGCTTAGGAAGACAAGAGAATTCCGTGAACCCAGAGAGTGTATAAGTGGAAGCTGATGACACCATGAGATATCAAGAAATAATGGAAGAATGACTAAAATCTAGAAAAAATTATAAGAAAATGTGAAATATTGCATAGGAAAAACAAATTTGACTTGGAAAAGAGATTGGGAAAAATAATTTAAGAATTATTGCACTACCTGAAAGCCATGATTTTTTAAAAAGCACCTAGATATTATATTTAAAGAACGTATAAAGGAAAACTGCCCATATATCTTAGAACTAGGGGTTAAAGTAGAAATTTAAAGAAGCCACTGATTACCTCCTGAAAAGGATAGCAAAATGAAAATTCTCAGGAAAATTATAATCAAATTACAAAACTGCCAGATAAAAAGTAAAATAATGTGAACAACCAGAAACAATTCAAAAACCTGGATCTGCAATCAAAATCACAGAAGATTTAGCAGTTACCACATAAAGGAACAGAGGGTTTAGATTAGAATATTCTGAAAAGCAAAATACTAGAATTATAATTTTTTTAAAAAAATCTATCCAGTAAAACTGAGTATAATTCTTTAGGAGAAAAGATAACTATTTCATGAAATAGAGAAATCTCAGGATTTTCTCATGAAAATACCAGAGCTAAATAAGAAATATTCAATCATAATACTCAAGAGACATATAAAAATGTAAACATAAGTGAGAAATCTTAAGGAACTACAATTCAGCCAATTCAATAGGCATTTATTAAGCACCTACTATATGCCAGACATTGGGCTAGGTGTTGAAGAAATAAAAAGAGGCAAAAGACAGTCCTTGTCCTGAAGCAGCTTATAGCTTAATAAAGAAGACAACATACTAATGTATATAAGAAAATTGAAATGCAGTATAAATAGGAAATAATTAACAGAATAAAGACATTGGAATTAAGGGGGGTTGAGAAAGGTCACTTGTGCAAAGTAGGATTTTAGTTGTGACTTCACGGACACCAGGGAAGTCACATTGGAATGGAGAAGGGTGAGCTTTCCTGACATGGAGATAGATGCAGAGAATTCCTGAAATCTTGCCTGTGGAACAGAGAGGAGGCTAGTGTCTTCCTTGGCAGGGAGTAATGTGTAAGAAGACTAGAAAGTCAAGAAAGGGCAAGGTTATGAAAGGCTTTGAATACCAGTATTTTGTATTCGATCCTGGGGCGATATGAAGCCACTGGAATTCATTGAGTCGGGGAGTGACAAGTTAAACTCTTCAACATGTAACTCCTGAGAATTTTACCCTCATTAATTAGAGCAGCTGAGAATTACTTAGACAGAGGGCATGGATGTGAGTCTATTATGTAGGAATGATCTCAAAAGAAAAATGTAATGGTGAAAAGAAGAATATGCTATGATAAGGGGGGAAGGGAAAGGAAGAATAAAGAAAATTACTTCTCATAAAAAGAAGCAGATAAGAGGGGGGATTTGCAATCCTTGAATATCATCCTCATCTGAAATATCTTAAAGAGAGAAAATGTGAGAGTGAGTGAGTGTGTGTGTGGGTGTGGGTGTGTGTAAACACACATATGCACATTTGGCTATAGAAATTCATCTGACCCTTCAAGGAAGTAGTCCCTTCTAAACTCTAAGAAAAAGGGGGATGATGATAAGGGGAAGAGCAGATTAAGAGAGACAATGTCTTTGAGGGAAGGAGTAGGGTAAAAAAAGAGGATGAAAAATTTAAAAGAATATGATGAAAGGGGGGCGGCTAGGTGGCGTAGTGGATAAAGCACCAGCCCTGGAGTCAGGAGTACCTGGGTTCAAATCCAGTCTCAGATACTTAATAACTACCTAGCTGTGTGGCCTTGGGCAAGTCACTTAACCCCATTTGCCTCGCAAAAACCTAAAAAACAACAACAACAACAAAGAATGTGATGAAAGGGAATACACAATTAGCAATCACAATTGTGAATGTGGATGAGATACTTTTCATCCCCCAAAGGGAAGATAATACAATAGATTAGAAACCAGAATTCAACATTATATTATTTAAAAGAGACATACATGAAATAGAAAGACACACCCAGAATGAAAATAAAGATCTTATGCTTCAGCTGAAATAAAAAAAGGAGAGATAGCAATCAAGATCTCAGACAAGAAAAAAAAAAGCAAAAATAGACAATTAAAAGAAATAATCAGGGAAATTATATTGTGTTTAAAAGTTCCATAGTACCTTTTACAGAAACATACATACATCAAATGGCTTTGCATTGAAATTCTTGAAGGAAAGGTAAAATGAATTACAGAAGGAAAGAGATAGTAAAACTATATTGGTAGACTATAATATGGTTCTCTGAGACCTTGATATATCTAACCATGAAATAAATAAGAAAGAAATTAAGATGAATAGAATTTTAGAAGAATTAAATCTAAGAGACCTAATGGGAATAGAAAGAAGTATACTTTTTCTCAACTAAATGTGATACCTCCACAAAAATTTACAACGTATTAGGACTTTAAATATTTAACCAAAAATACAGAAAATGGAAATATTAAATATGCCCCTTTTGGACCATAATGCATTAAAATTGGACTCACTAAATGACATATGATGCATAGATTAAAAATTAATAAGAAATAATCTAGGGGTAACTAGATGGTACAGTGGATAGAGCACTAGTTCTGAAATCAGGAGGACCTGAGTTCAAATCCAACCTCAGCCACTTAATAATTACCTAGCTGTGTGCCTTTGGGCAAGTCACTTCGCCCCATTACCTTGAAAAAAAAAAGAAATAATCTAATCCTAGAGAAAGGGTGAGTCAAAGAACAAATTGTAGAAACAATTAATAACTTCACTAAAGATATAAAGATTAACTATAACTATAAGGAGATAATATACCAAAACTTGTGAAATGAAGCCAAAGCATTAGGGGGAATTGTATCTCTTTAAATGTTTATGTCAATAAAAGTAAGAGAGTAGATCAATAATTTGGACATGTAATAAAAAAACTAATGAGAAAACAAATTTAATTGAACACTAAAATAGGAATCCTGAAAAGCAAAAAGAAGGTTAATAAAACTGAACATAAAAATCAAACTAATAAATAAAAATTAGTTGGTATTATGAAAAAACAACAAAATAGATAAAATAAATTATTATGATTTAAAAATAAGGAAAAGCAATTTATTAGCATTGAAAATGAAAAGGATGGATGCAAGACCAATAAAGATGAAATTAGAACATTAGGAACTATTTTGTCCAATTGTATATCAATAAAACTGACAATCTAAATGAAATAAATTCATTTACAAAAATATAAATTGTCTAGCCTAACAGAAAAGGAAATCGAATACTAAAAACCCTATCTCAGAAAAAAAATTGAACAAAACATAAATGACCTTTTAAAGACAAAATTCCCTGCACCAGATGGATTTACAAGTGGATTCTACAAAACATTTAAAGAATATTTAATTCCAAAAATTATAAAGATGGGGGGGAAATAAGGTAAACAAAATAGACTCCTATAAAATTCTTTCTATGACATAAATATGGTTTTAATATGTAAGCCAGGAAGAGTAAACACAGAGAAAGAGAACTAGAGATTAATTTTCCTAATGAATATTGATGCAAAAATTTTAGTAAAATACATTCAAGATTACAGCAATGTATCACAAAGCGTATACACTATGATAAGTAGTATCTATCTAAAACTAAGAGCATTGTATATAATGTTGATAAACTAGAAGTCAGGGCAGCTAAGTGGATAGAGCACTGCCCTAGAAGGATGGGAGTTTGAATCCAGCCTTAGATGTCGTGTGACCTTGAGCAAGTCACTTACTCCTGATTGCCTTACATCCAGGGCCATCTCAGTCATCCTGATACATATCTAGCCACTGGACTCAGATGGCTCCCAAGGAAAAAAGTGAGGTTGGTGACCTAGCACAGCTCTCCTCACTCAAATCCAATTCATGCCCTGGTCATGCGTCACCTTCCTGATGTTGTGGTCTTCTTCAAAAATGAAGGACAAACATCATCATCATCATCACCATCATCATCCAACCAGAATCCTTTTGATTAAATGAAAGGTGAAGCAGGGATGTCTATTATGATTATCATTATTATTATTTAACATTGTCCTAGTAATACTAGCTATCAAATTAGATAAGAAAAAAATGAAGGAATAAGAATATGCAATAAGAAAACAAAACCATTTCTTTACACAGATAGTGTGATGGTTTTCTTAGGGAACCCTAGAGAATCAAGTAAAAAAACTAGTTGAAAAAAATGAACAACTTTAGCAATATATATTGATATATACATATATATTATAAAACAAACCCACATAAATTATCATTATTCCTATATTTTATCAAAAAAGCAGCAAGAAGAGAGAAAGAACAATGCATTTAAAATAACAAAGCATTTAAAAATAAATACTTGAAAGTCTACCTGCCGAAACACATAAAGGAATTTTTTGAACATAATTATAAAATACTTTCTACCCAAAGAACTTTCTAAACAACTAAAGAACTATTAATTGTTTGTCAGTAGGCTAAGTCAATCTAATAAAAATGACAATTCTACCTGATTTAATTTGCTTATTCATTACAATACCTATCAAACTATCAAAAACTTATCTTTTACAATTGGAAAAAATGATAACAAATTTCATCTGAAGGAGCATAAGGCCAAGAATTTCAAGGAAATCGATGCAAAAAAAAAAAAGTAAAAGAAAAACGTCACAATACCAGATCTCTAACTATATTACCAAGCGTTAATTATAAAACAACTTTATACTGGATAAAAAAATGGAGTGATGGATCAGTGCAATAGATTAGGTACATAATAAACAGAAGTAAATGATCACAGTAGCTCAATATTTGATAAACTCAAGACCCAAACTGTTAGGTCAGCAAGAATTACCAGAAAAATTGGAAAGAAGCTTGGAAGAAACTAGGCATAGACCAATATCTCACACCTATCCCAAGATAAGTTCAAAATAGGTAAATGATTTAGACATAAGTGGTGACATTATAAGAAAATTAGGGGAGCATGGAAAATGTTTATGTGCCAGATCTACAGATAAAGGAAGTGTCTATGACAAAATAAGAGATATAGAGGAAGTAAAATGGATAATTTTGATTATATGAAGTTTTAAAAGTATTGCACAAAAAAAATCCCAAAGCAAAATTAAGAGGAAAACAGGAAAGTGAGTGAATGGATGGATGGAGGAGGGAATTATCCTATAGAAAGATAGTTTTAAATGTGCTAAATCATTATTGATTAGAGAAATGAAATGAAAGCAAAAATCGAGGTACCACATCATACCTACATTAGCTAACATGACAGAAAAGATTAATTATAAATACTTGGGGGAATATGGAAAAATAGAGACCCAATCTACTGTTGATGACACTGTGAACTGGTTCAACCATTCTGTAGAACAATTTGAAATTATGCCCAAAGAGTTACACAATCCTGCATACACTGTGACCCAGAAATACAGCTACTAGATCTGGACCCAAAAAAAGATCAAAGAAAAAGTGTGATGACAAAGAATTGAAAACTGAGGAGATGGCTGGAAAAGTTGTGGGATATGTTTATGTTGAAATAATAGTGTGCTGCAAGAAGTGAAGAAAGGGATGGCTTCAGAAAAACCTGAGAAGATATAGAAACAAAAGTAAAGCGAAATGAGTGAAATTGGGAGAATTCTGGGAGAATAACAATAGCAATATTGTAGTGATCACTAACTAGGAGAAACTTATCTATTGTGATCAATGCATCCATCCACAATGATTCCAAATGGTCCCTGAGAAAAATGCCATTCACCTCCAGAGAGGGAAAGCTGATGAGCTCTGAGGACAGATTAAAACATTTTTTTTGCTATTTTATTGGGGGGGTTTTCAACCTGGCTAATGTGGAAATGCTTTGTTTGATCTCATATGTAGAAGGGGTGCCATATTTCTTGCCTTCTTGCCTCTTGTTTCCCTTCCTGCTTTCTTACCTCTCTTCCTCCATCCCCTCATCTAACCAGTTAGGTGACAAAGAGGGTAGAAGGAAGGAGAAAATTTAGAACTAGAAATAAAAATTTTACAAAGTAAGAGTTCATGCCTCTCTACTCACTGAGCCACTTTCTGTTCTTCCTTTTTTGTTCCAAATTGACTTTGCTGATTGGAAGAAAATCCAGAGTCACATTAACAGTTATGTGATGTTCTTGGCTGTGGAATGTCTCAAACATCAGTCAATCATCAATCAATCATCATTGCCCTTTGTCAGTCATCAGCTTCCAGATGTGATCACATGAATCAGAGGCACCATATTTGAAGACTGTGAGGAAGCTTAATGACCATCTGGTTCAAATCATACATGAAAAGAATCCTGCTAAATTCTCCCTGACCCACCCTAGCCCTGAAATGGATTGTTCCTGAGCAAGGAAAGTCCAATTCTTGAGCATGCTATGTAAATGGGTGTCCAGCAGGGTTGATGCCACTTCATTCTTCTCCTAAGGGACCTTGGCCATGACAGCTTTTAGATGTGACATGCCAAGATTAAGATGTTCTGAAGGGAAAATCCAAAGGCATAGCCTATGAATATGGATGGCCGGAGAGGATAGTGTAGACATCTCACAAGGAAGGTAACTACAGAGTAAGAGTCTTCAGAGTGACCAAGCAAATTTAGACATTCTTAAGAAGCCCCCAAAAGTTGAGGCAAGGTGAGAATATGGGAGCTTCCTCAGGACACTAATGCCCCCTTCCCAAGGAGGGAGTTGGTTCTGGACTAAGAGAAGGAAGTCTCATTAGAAGCCCTGAACCAGGTTAAGAAAGGAAACTCTCCCTTTCAGGTACATCATGTGCACATGCCCATTCCCCCAAATCTGAAAGCAGTTATGAAAACTTGTGCATGCATGTATGGATGTCATTGTGCAAAAATGATCCCAAAAGTACAGCTCTACCTTCTAATCATTGCTTTTAAAATTGGAGTGGAGTGGGGGAAAGATAATGAATGTGTAACTATTTCTGTTTTATCTTAATATGTCCATTTTCTCTATTGCTTAAAACAGAAAAATATTTGCACAGTCCGTCCACTCCTTTGTTAGAGCATCATCTGAGGTCTTTTCCAGGACACATAATTATAGTATCCATGTAATTTAATTACATAAACAGACATAAAAATGATAGATATGCATGTACTTGTGTGTAAACATACAAACACATCCAACAAGATTGTAGTTCTGCTGGGATTACAAGAAATAATATATCTGGAAAGACCCAAGGTGATGCTGTAACATGGGTGGACAACAGAACCATTGGTGATGGACTACTTAATATGATCCAGTACTTTCACATTCTAATGTTGACTAGAACTATGCCAGACCCTTTGTCTAGAATGTAGCCAGCATCCAGTCTCTCCCAGACCGTCCTTAAGGTTCTGAGTTCATTACTACTCCACAATCAATGATTTTTTTTTTCATTAAGTGAGGACTATTGCATCATTAATAAACTGAATCCTTTGAATTTTTCCTACTTATTAATCTTAAAGGAGATGGTTGGCATCAAGTTGCTCCCATTTTGCAAATCTCATGCTTTGGAGCAACAATTTGTAGGTCTGTGGGGTTACCAGTTCCTAAAAAGTCATTAACACCAAAGGCATTTGAGCAACCCTTATAGTTTGGAACTTTGAGGGGACAGGCTGCCAGACAGTACTATCTCTCAGGAAGAATCTAAAGTTAATGGCGAGGGAACATAAACAAGATGGAAATCTCAGCTCACTCAAGGCTCCCATGAAGACTTCCATCCCTCTTCAGCATCATCTGATCAGGCTCACATACATCTTGGTATCATCTTTATTGTTGTGGACACTGTATGAAGCTCAGCCTCTAGAGTCTGACCTCCCCAGTGCTCTCCTGGCTGGCCTCACCAGCACCACATCAGCTACTCCATGGACCAGGCTCAAAAATTAACAAAGCCTAGAATGTGGGCATGTGCAAAGCGAGTTACAAAAATCCCCAAGGGCCCAGACCAGAGAAGATCACTGAGCACGCTCAAGCTGTTGGTATTGGTATCCTCTTGAAGGTTTGGCTCCAGTAACAAAGATGTCATTAGTCCTTTCACTAAAACAAAATTCACTTTTTAAAATCAGTTATAAGTAGCATTTTCCTCACTGAGGGTTTGAAAGTAACATTTGCCTTTCATTCCCATGGCTCACACTTGATTGTACTGGCAGGAAATCAAGACTCACAGAACTGTCTCCTGTCTAATCAGAATTAATATACAGTAATAATTGGCAGGGCCCTGGAAGAAAACGCTGAATGGTGCCAGGAAGAAGCAAATACCACACTGAGCTCCATGTGTACACTTCGGCAAGGGCTGGGGAGAGCAGCTTTCATCCCCATGTCAAAGGAGCCAGCTTGCTTCCCTCCCCGGGCAGAGAGAGAAGGATTCGAAAGCCTTCCTCCGCAGAAGGCCTGGACCATTGGGGAGCCCAGGGAGGCAGACGCCACTGGGAGGATCTGGCAAGATGGCAAAATATGGAGGGTAGTGGGAGCGGAGCAACTAACCTTGGGAAGAGAATACCATATTATTTATATAAGGCCTTGGGAAATGTTTCATGGGAGAGAGTCCGAGTCAACATTCAGAGAAGGGTAGCCTTGTCCAAGCATCCTTCAGTCCCAGTGGGGTGCCCATCCATGTGCCAACCAAAAATGAGTACAACCCACAGCCTTGGGTTCTAAGCTCTCACTGATGAGCCCCCCTGCCCCCCCAAATGTCCCTCATGTGCCTCAGCTTCCAAACTGCTGAGGGAGGGAGGAAAGCTGTCCAGGGACATGGGAACATTGGAATATGAATCACCAGCACTCTGACTGACTCTGCCCACACCTGGGTTGGTTGAGGTAGCAGGTTTCTATGCTGGCCATTGGACACCCACTTAGCCTTCATGGTTGTGTTGGTGGAAATCCAGGGAACGCATTTTTAAAAACTACAATGTTGAGGTTACTGGAGCCTGAGCCAGGATTTCTTGTATTTATTCATTGCTGAATTTTCTCCTTCCCTGAGTGCTGAATATCACTCACTGGGATCCAATGGAAAGAATATCACACTGTGGGTAAAGAACCAAAACTGAGTCTCAACTCTGGTCCTAGAGATCTTGTGTGTGACCTTGACCAAGCCACTCCACCTCCCCTTCCTCACCAATAAAATACCATAATCGCAATAATGACCACTACCATTTAGTAGTAAGCATTTTTATGTTAGTTCATTTATTCCTTACAACTGCTCAATGAAGAGGGTGATATTATTACCTCAGTTTTTAAAGGAAGACACTGAGTCTCAGAGAAGTGAAGTTGTGTCCCAACAGCAAGTGTCTGAGGTGGGCTCCAGTCCCCAATTCACAGGGCCACCTAGCTGCTGTACCACAAGGGAGCTGGCCACAGGACTGCTGAGGTCTAGGAGCCTGGCCATCTTTGGAGCATTTTTCTGTTCCTGGGTCCCCAGGCACAGTTCTGATTCTGCAATGCTCTTCTCTGCTTTGTGGAGCTCCTCAGTTTTCCTACCCCCATCCCTTACCTAGTGGATTGTGGCGGGGGGGCATTGATTGGGTGGTTATTGGTTGGTCGGCTGTTTCTGCTGCTCTCCTAATGGCCTGGCACAGAGCACTGGGTCAATGGCTGAGCTCACTCTCTGATCCAGTCTTCTTAATGAACACAATGAGCATCCTAGGCCCATTGTGTCTGGCATTAGGTGATGAGCCCATCCAAGGCCTTCATGTCTGGCAGACTGATTGCTTTGCAAGGGCCATGAGTGGATCCAGGTCACTGCACACACACACACACACGCCTGGCCTCTTCCCCCTCAGCCCGGCTCATCTTGTGCTTTCTCAGCTTCTTTCCTTTGGCTTTCTGTGGTAACTGGGCTCATATTTTGATTGATAAGGTTGTAACTGATGTTTACAGTAAATGATGACTTGATAAAGCTCACTGCCTGCTTGGACTGCTAATGGGGAAGGAAAAGAAAAAACAAGAAGATGAGCCTGAGAGAGACCTGGCCAGCGAAACTATGTGTCTCTGAAGGGATGGGATGCTCTGAGGTGTTCGGCCCCGGCCCCTGAGCTGACTTCCTTCAATGGAAGAGAGGCATTGCCATCCCAAGGAGGCTGACCAGGATGAAGGAGGATGCCAAAGCCATGTCCTAAATGAACTGGTACAGAATCTGGAGATATGTACCATGGAGAAGAAAAGGCTACGAAGAGAGCCAGTTGGCACAGCAGATACAGTGATGGACCTGAAATCAGAAAGACCTGAGTTCAAATCCTGCCACAGACAGTCACTAACTTGCAATAACTTAACTGTCTGCCTCATCTTCCTCAGCTATAAAATGGTGTTAGTAATAGCACCTACCTCCCAGGTGCATGTGAGGATAAAATATTAGATATTGGAAGAGCATCAACTGCTACCTGATACTAGCTTTCAAATATTTCCTATCTCGAAAGTTGCACATGTTTAAAAAGAAGGTTAGACTTAGTATATTCAAGTCTAGAGAACAGTCAGATGAGATTGATCTCTAAAATCTGCTCCTACAGTCAATCCTTGGATCCTTTAATTCACTAAATAAGGTAGATTCAAATGAAGATCTCTGCATAATATGAGGAAAGGAACTCTGCCATGGAAAGCAGTGTCTCATCAATGAAAGTATTCACACAGAAGTGATTTTCTGCATTCATTAGGAGATGCAAATGTATGTAAGTCCTAGAGGATTCTTCAAATCTAGTACAAGTCAGATGAGCCATAAGCTCGGGAAATATAAACCCAAAGCTTTCCAGGTTTAGTAAAACAACACAATGAACCAGGCTTCTTGTAGAATCCCTGATGTGTGGGATGGATATGAAACATTTTTTGAGAGTGGAAGCTTTACCTTCTCTCTCTTCTCCCACAACAACCCCTGAAAATGATTGCTCCCAGTCCCAAGACTGGATGTGACCAAAGGCAAGATGCCATTCACAGTCAGAGGAGCATGGCCATGTCCTTAGATGCATTGGTTCAGGTTCATTCATATCCACAGGGCCCAGCATCAAGGAGGTCTTCATGGAGTAAGTGATCCCTTAAGAGATGGTTGGGAATTCAATAGAGAAAAAAAAAAGAAAGAGACTTCCAGGCTAAGGAATAATATGTCAGCTAAGGCATGGAGGTAGGAAAATCTAGGATGTTAGTGACTCACTGAAAATAGAAGGGACAGTATGAATTCAACAATATCCTTTTAAAAGATGAGGGTGGCTAAGTTGCACAGTGGATAGAACACTGACCTTAGAGTCAACGGGTCAGGAGTTTGAATCTGACCTCAGACACTTGCCACTTACTAGCTATGTGACCTTAGGCAAGTCACTTAACCCTGATTACCTTGCATCCAGGGCCATCTCCAGTCATTCTGATTCATATCTGGAAGAGAAAGTGGGGCTGATGACTTGGCACAGTACCCCCCCACACACTCAAATCCAATTCATATGTTTGTCATGTTGTGGTCATCTTCAAAAATGAAGGACAAACTTTTAAAAGATGAGGCAGTTGATGCTCAGACACATGCCAAACATTGTCACTGCAGAGGGGACTGTGAAGTCACATTCTCCAAAGGACTCCAAATCCTACACTCTTGCCAGGATTCAGTTTGGTTCCAACTTAGAGTGTGTCAAAGGGAAGAATCTGAAACAAGATGAAAATCATGAGCTTGTACCAGTTAACTGCAAGTCTTTGAAAAAGAAGAGAAGTTTGGGTGTTCCTTGGGAAGCAAACTAGAGCTGCTGAAGAAGTTTGAGTAGAGGAAAACCAGGATCTAACCTGCAAATGCGGATATATGAGAGAAATGTGGAGAATGAATGGAGGGGGAAGTGAGAAGAGTCCAGAAAACCCACTAGGAGACTATGGCAAGAATGAAGTTGTTTGGGGACCAGGACCCAGATTACGGGAGCTATGCTGTCAACATAGAGGAAAGGGATAGAGGTGATGATAGAGAAGACATCACCAGGACTTGTATCACAATGAGTATGAGAAAGAAATCCAGAAATCTATCCAATAGAGGACCTTCTATTGTCAGATGGGTTGAAACAGATAGATAACAGATGATGATGATGATGATGATGATGATGATGATGATGATGTTTGTCCTTCATTCTTGAAGAAGACCATCCAGGAGGTGATGCCAATAACAGGTAAACAGAGTAGCTAGGTGGTACGGTGAATAGAGCACCAGCCCTTCAGACAAGAGGACATGAGTTCAAATCTGGTCTCAGAAATTTGACACTTATTAGCTGTGTGTCCTAGGGCAAGTCACCTAACCCTGACTGACTCACATCCAGTGCCATCTCCAGTTGTCTTAATTCATATCTTGTCACTGAATCCAGTTGGCTCTGAGGAGAAAGTGGGACTGGTGACAACACAGAACCCCCTCACTCAAAGTACAATTCATGTGCATGTCATGGATCCACTTCCCTGATGTCATGATCTTAAAGAACAAAGGACAAACATCATCATCAGACAGAGCAGACATCAGGAAACCCTTTCACGCCTTGGTCCTCACATCCTTTCCATGACTTCTTTGTGACCTCTATCAGTGAGTCCTTTTTTTCTAAACATCACAGCATCAGAACAGGCCAACACTCAGAAGCACTTAACCCCCTTACCAATTATACAGTAGAAATTAGTACATAACTAACTGACTGATGGGTCAGAGGTGGAAAGCATCTGCCTGCATCTAGTCTAAACAGTAACCAAAGAAAGAACCCTCTCAACAACAAAGCTGATAAATAAGAATCTGGCCTTCACTGGAAGACAGCCAATGAGGGATGGACTGCACCTCTTGGGGTACTCCATTGCCCTTTGGGAAACTCTGGCTGGCCAGAAACTTTTCTCTTTATTTAATGTGTCTCAGCTGTGTGTCTTTCACCCAGTGCTTTTTGCTTTGACCTCTCAGACTAAGGAAAATGAGCCTAAGCCCTCTTCCAGGTGATGCATCTTACCATTCCCAAGTCTTCTCATCTTCACACTAAATGTTCTCAGTGCTAATAAGGCACTAACTTGAAGTCCTACCCATCTCAAAGTGGAAAAGACTAGTTATGAAGGGCCTCAAATGCCAAACAGAGTATTTTGTAGTTGATTCTGGAAGTGACCAGAAATCACTGAACTTTATTGAGTAGGATGATAACATGGTTTGACCTATGCTTAAAGAGGGATGGACCAGAGAGGGAGAGACTTAGGATAGGTAAGTCCAGGAGTGAGATGAGAGAGAAAATGTGTATTCCAGACATGCTGACATGCTATAGAGGAAAAATCAATAGGCCTTGGTAATAGTTTAGATATGGAGAGTGAGAGATAGGGAGGACTCAAAGATAACTCTTAGGTTGTGAGCCAAAGAACTGAGAGCATGATATTGCCCTTGACAGTAACAGAAAAGTTTGGAAGGAGGGAGAATTTGGGGAAAAGATGATTGGTTTAGGTAGCTTTGGATTTAGTAACAGAAGTCTATTGGACATCCCATTTGAGATATCTGAATGACAATAAGAGATGTGAGGTCAGAGGTCAGCAGAGAGATTAAGGCTAAACGTAAATCTGGGAATCATCTGTATGTAAATGATAATTGGATCCACAGGGAAAGATGAAATCAGCAAGTAAATTCGAATAGAAGGAGAAAAAGGAGAGCCCAGGACAGCTTAGGGGACAACTATGATTAATAGGCATGACCTGAATGAAGATCCAGCAAAAGAGATTAAAAAGGAATGTCACAGAGGTAGGAGAACAAGAGAAATCAGAGTTCTGAAACCTAGAGAAAAGAAAGGAGCAAGGAGAAGAGAATGATCAGCTTAGCTAGAGAGAGGCCAAGAAAGATGAAGCCTGAGAAAAACCAATTGAACTTGGTCAGAGATCACTGATAATGTTGGAAAGAGCAGTTTCACTTGCTTGATGAGGTGGGAAGTCAGACTACAAATAGTTAAGAAGAGAGAAGACAGTGAAGACATTCTTATCAATGTCCTTCCCAAGATATGGTGCCCAGGCTTGAATCCCACATCAGTAGACACAGGGCAGAATACAATGGGACTTTCCTGTAGCACAACTCACATCACATTAGCTTCTGGGATTGTCAAAGGATGTTCTTGATTCGTGGAGTTTAAAATCACTTCATCTTGTGCTTGTGATTATGATTCCTTTAACATATTTGACTTTGCACGTAACCCTATGACGTACCATTATATTCTCTTCAGCCCTCTGCTGTTGCCTGCTGAGATCCTTTTGTACCCCTATGTCTGTCAGTATGCTAGTTTTGTATCATCTGCAAATAGAGTATGTCACACACTCCTTTATGCACATAATTGATAAGGAATAAAATCGTTGAACAAAAGAGGGTCAATCCATGGGACCCCACTGAAAACCTCCTTCATGGTTGGGATTGAAACATTAATCACTACTCTTTTAATAAAGCCATTCATCCAGCTCTAAGTCTGTCTAAGTTGGGGGTCCTTAAGCCTTTCTTGGGTCATGGACCCCTTTGGCAACAGCCCAGTGAAGCCTAGAAACTTCTCAGAATAATGAGTATTGCCTACATTCATAATTAAAGGATATGCTGAACTTTGTTGAGGGGTTAGTGAAAATAAAGATATAATTTCTTTCCATTCAAGTTCACAGAGCCCCTGATATCTATACACAGTATCCCCATTGGCCCTATGGACTCTAATATAAGAATTCCTAATTTGCCATTCTATAGACTAATCCATATGTCTTCTTATTTTCCACCCAAAAGTCATGGAAAGTCTAGCTAAAAGCTAAAACCTATAGAGGCTAAATCTTCAGCAATAACCAAATGGACCATGTAAATAACCATCAAAATAAATAATGAGTCTGCCATGACCTGATCATGGTGAAGTCATCTTGCCTTTTAAAGATTACCACTTTCTTTTTCTCTAGGATTACAAAACATCTCTTTAATAAAATGCTTAGAAATTTTCAAGGAATCAATGTACAGTTCCCTGGACAATAGTTTATAGAATCCATTTTCTTCCTCTGTGTGTGTGTGTGTGTGTGTGTGTGTGTGTGTATGTATGTATGTATGTATGTGAAAACTGGGGCATTTACCTTTCTCCAGTGCTGAGTCATCCTTTCTGTTCTATGGGAACTTTCCAAAATCATTGATGTTTCAGAACTCACAACCTCCAATTGTTTCCATATTATGGTTCACCTGGCTCTTGTCCTTACTCCAAGCAGCTAAGATAATTCACCCAGCTGATCTTGGGTATCAGCTTCCTCTTAGAAATTTTCATTCTATTCTTTCTAGTTCAAAGATTATTGTCTTTGGCAGAGAAAACAAAAGTAATCTAAAGGCATAGCAATTCTACCAATTACGTAGAATCACATTTCTATCTTTTCTCTAATTCTGCTTTAAAGACTCTCTCTCTCTCTCTCTCTCTCTCTCACATACACACATACACACACACACACACACACACACACACACACACACACACAAACACAAACACAACCCAGTTCTTAGATCACTATTTTATCTTCATCTTTTGGGTCAAATCTTGGTTACTAATTGCAACATACTCAGTATTAATTCTTTTGTTATTATTCCTTCCACTTACACTAACAGAGTCATCCAAAATTTTTCCAGGTTCTGTTTACTTCTCTTTGTATCTGTTACATAAATATTCCCCCATTTCTCTACGTACATCATAATTTACAGCAAAGCATGGCCCATTTACATTCATACACCACAATGTGTTTCACCATTTTCCATATGCTGGGATATCTTGGGACTTTCTTTTCATTATTGACTCCCTTGGGGTATATGCCTAACAATAGAATCTCTGAGCCAGAGAATATTAGCATTTGAGTAACTTTCTTCATATAATTCCAGTTGTTTTAGAAAATGGCTGAATTATTTTGTATTTCCACTAAAGATACATTACTGTATCCATCTTTCCAAAGTCTCTCTAGGCTGCATTGGAACATCCTCTAGCTGGTCCAGACTCTTCTTCATTCTGAAGACAAACTCCAGCCCTGAAATTTCACCCATTAGCAATACTCTTTACCCCTGGGGTCTCCTACTCTGAGTGAACAGCTCCTCCAAGAGGGGCATTCACACTGTGTTTGCACATTTCCTCCCTCAAAAAGCCAAAGAGGTGTCCATGAGTCATTCAAGGAAAGTGCTTGACTCCTAGAGAGTCCAGCCTGCCCCCTTGGATAGAAATGGGTACACCTCCTGGACAATTCAAAATTCCTGAGGATTCTCAGTACCCCTCTTCACATTAGAGGATAGGGGTAGAGGAGAATTTCACACATGGTGCTGGAACTGGCTTGGCAGAGAGGAAGAATGATGGAGGAAAGCCTGGACTCCACCCTTCATCACTACTGTGGGTTGTTCAGGTGATGCAGGTCTATCAGAAAGGGGGTTGGACCCCCTGACTGGTGCTTTGTTTCCTTCCAGAGGAGTTCAAGATCTTAAGTCAGGGCAAAAAGCCAGAGACTATCTGGAACTCCATGGAAAGTTGAGGTTGCCCTCCTAGCCCCAAGTGTATTTTCTTCCTTGAGTCTGAAAGACAGTCCAAACTCAAGGATGGTACCATGAGTCTGGATTCCTATACATAGCAGGCAGGAGAAGAGGAAGGGCTGGAATGGTAGGCAGCAGAGAGGAGGAGAATCTGAGATCAATAATTAACAAATTAGCAGCATTTCTAGAGCTAGCTTTAATTTATGCAAGACTTTGCCCATTTCATATGTTCCCCTCTATAGCTCCAGGAGGCAAAGGCTATTTCATCTCTATTTTTCAGATGAAGAAACTGAGGCAGAAAGGGATTAAGATGTTGCCCAGCTAGTGACTGGGGCTGACTGTGAACTAAAGTCTTCCTGCCTCTGGGTCCAGTGCTCTATGATGCCATTGAATGGCATGATGAAATAAGTCAAGCCTGACCTTTAGCTGATAGAGATGCATTTAGCTGATAGAGATGCAGGCTTCTAGGGAGATAGTGCTCTTTTGCCTACAGCTATGAAATCTACAGCTACTGAAATTTTAAGCTGAATTTATTGCTTCCAGGTCTCCTCATCACTGGTCAGGAGCCAATCATTTGGTCATGGCCCAAATGACCCAATAAAATTCTCAAATCTCATCTTCTTAAGTTCTGATACCTGCTCTTCTCTTTTGAAGTCTAGCTTCAGATATGAAATATTTGAAATATCAAATATGAAAATTCCAGGAACAATGATGAAAGGACCACCCATGACCCACACTTTTAAGTTTCTTCTCTGATAAACTGAGACATTTTTGTTCAGCCAATGTTGAACTCTCTCAAAAGTTTTATCTTCAGTCTAAGATTTCCAAAGCTCACCTTCCTTTGAAAGAGATGTTTTCACCCCACCCCACCCTATCCCATCATATTCCTAAACCTTTTAACATTTACCAACACTTTCTAGATTCCTTCTGACAATAACATCTGCTCTACATGTATCTAAAGCAATGTATACTTGATGTAACAATGGACAGATTCTTTGTGATATCTTGGCAACATGGCCCAGAAAAAGAGCAGGCCTTTCCCTTTTTGTTGGTCTGACCATCGGCTGCCTCGTTCCCCTGCATCAGGGCAATGCTTTCCTCTTCTCTGCCCCTTTCAGGCTGATCTTCCACCTCTCATCACTTGGGCATCTTCATGCCTAAATCCTGGAGATAGAGCCCTCTTTGGTGTGCTCTGCTCCATCCTCTCAGATCTTTAGTTAAGCTCTGAGTCCCCTCGCTACTCCGTGTAACATATTTCTAACCTTCAACATCTAGACATAGTTCAGATCATATCTTGGTCTCTAGATCTTTTCCTTTTCCCCCCCCTTTACTCCCTGACTTCCTTCTTGTGTAGTTTGAGAAAGCTTCCATTCTCCCTGATATGCTAGCTCCCTGATATGGAGACCAACCTATGGTTCTGGTACAGTTGGCAGTCTGTTGGGATCAGAGAAGATAAACAAACATCATATCTTCTATTTCAGTTCCTAAAAACTTCTCTGTTCTTCCTATGCTTGCTAGAAAGGGTACCTTCAGACTTTTGAAATAAGCTCAAAAGCCAATGTTATTTTATACTAGACTCTAAGAAATACAGAGAAACTCATTGGGACTGGGGAGAACAAGGAGAAATCAAGAGAAGCTGGAGGATTAATGGCCATTTTATCTTAGTCCTCTGGATCAAAGACAGGCAAGCTGAGTGTGTTTCTCTTCTCCATTCTGCTCTGGTCATTCCATAGTGGGAGAGTTGCATTATATCCAGGCATTACATTGGAGGAAGAAAAGGAATGAGAACCTACCTTTTAAAAGAGGGTGTGACAAATTATACATGTACAATGTTTACCAAACTATTCACTGCCATGGGAAGGGAGGAAGAAAGAGAGGGTGGTAGAAAAATATGGAACTCATAAATTTCCAAATGGATGAGTTTTTACATATAATTGGAAAAATAAAATTTCAATTTAAAAAATAAGTAACAGAGGGTGAGAGCATCCAATGAATAAAGAATGTTTAGTCTAGAGAAAACAGGACTGGTCTGGAGGGAACAGAAAGGACGTGAGAGCTGACTGAGGAGCTGGAAAAAATGGTCATGTGCAGATTTGCTGAACCCAGAGAGTAGAATCACAATCAATGGTCAAGTTCAGTGTCAATCAATACAAGGAAAATCAATTAGAGCTTTCCCAAAGTGGAATGGCCTTTCTCAATAGCCCTGCTTTCTGGAGGAATTCAAGCAAAGAATATCACTTCTGGGAATGCTTTAGAGGGTACTATCTGAGCAGCACAGTGGATAGAGTGCAGGACCTGGAGCCATGATATATCTGAGTTTAAATCTGGCCTCAGACACACACTGTATGGCAAGTCACTTAATCCTGTCTGCCTCAGTTCCCTCACCTATTTCCCAGGGTTATTGTGATGATCAATAAGATAATTATTGGGAAGCACTATAAGTCCCTGGCATGTCAGAAGCACTATAGACATGTTGGTGGTTAGCATTTATAAATGGGCCTTCCAACACTGAGGTTCTTTTTCAAGCTTTATATATGAAGCATGAAATTTCTCTGAACCTATAAATGAAGTGATGAGAAACTTTGGATCAGTTGAGAGGATATTAAATGGCATGTACATTGTCAGAAACTTTGGGGCATTAAGTGAGAATTGCTTCAGTATTTTGTGTCAATGCAATCCAGTTCTCACATGTCCTACTTAACCCTATATTGCCACCACCACCACCACCACCATCATCATCATCATCTCTGTTCTCTGCCCCAGGGACTCTAGGGGATCCTTACCAGAGAGATGCTGATACTCTGGCCAGGGATCACAGACTTTGGAGTAAGGCATGTTTGGGGTGGCTGACTGACTTAGAAATAGTAATGCTCAGCCAAATGAAGTCAACAGACTCTACCCCCACTGACCCCACCTACATCAGAAGGTGCAGCCCAAAAGGAATCAAGCCATAAACTCAAAGGATTAGGGAGAATGGAGGGAAAAAATGTCATGCTGAAAAGACTGTTCCCAAGGAGGCCTGAATGGGTAGGCTGAAAGGGAACATAATGGTCCCAGAGGTCATCATCAGCTCTGCATCCCATACTTTACTGAAGAGAAGAAAAGGCCCAGAGAGATCCAATGACTTGTTTAAATAATAAGTATGGAGGGGAGGAAGGAGGGAATCCATAATGCCTTTCCTAAGACTTCAACATTCTATCTTCCCCCTCCACTCCCACAAGTATCACTCCCAGCATTGGGATTGGGATTGTTCAACTGGCTATTTATTGGCAGATATTCCAAAGCTAAGAACTAAGGCAGATAAACTGGTGTTTATAGTCCCCAAATCATATTCATAGGTAATACTTTGTTCATATCATTGATGTTCAGGATCAGTTTTGTAAAGTCAGGGTCTTCAAAGCCCAAAGTCAAACTCAGTCTAACCATGATTCATTTCCCAACATTCCAAAGAAAGATGGATCAGGGAAGATGAAATATTAAGCGAGAATACTAGCTGGAGGCCTGAGGCCTGTTTGCAACTCAGGCCCTGCTATCCCAAAAGGCCCCTCTATGAAGAAACCTCAGAATCATTCAAATATCAGAGATTAGATGTCATCTACTCCTACTCTACCATTTTACAAATGAGTCTAGTGAAGTTCAGAACAGAATAGGGCCTTGTCCATGGTCCTAAAGCAAAACTGGATAATCACTGTTTGGAGAAGGACCAGGAAGGGCATTGTCCTTTGGGAAGCCTGGCAGAAGTAAAAGTATCTGTGACTTCCAGCTTTTCCCCCTTCCTCCATCACTCAGTGACCTCTCCTCCTTGGAGGTTAATGTTATTCACATTTTCCAGCCAATCAGAATATCTGATATTCCTGATATCTATGGTCACTCCCCTTCCTTCCTTAATCATCTTCAAAAATGAAGGATGAACAGCAACGATCTGGCTTACAATTTTTCTCTTCTCCCTAATTCCTGCTCTCATATTAGAGGACTTCAATTTACATATTGATTATCTCTCTCTCTCTCTCTCTCTCTCTCTCTCTCTCTCTCTCTCTCTCTCTCTCTCTCTCTCTCTCTCACACACACACACACACACACACACACACACACACTAAGATGGTCATGCCAACTCTATGTTTAAGGATTCTGAAATCCTTCAGGTCCCAGCAGCCTTTAAAGGGACACAGGAATTGAGATCCAAGATGGTAGATTGTCAGTGATGGGTGGAAGGAATGAAGACATTTCCCCTTTAAAAGGAAGATATCTGAAGTCATCTCTGCAGTTCTGACCCTCTTCATTCCCTTGGAAAGTTTGGCTTGTTGCTGCCAGGCCCCAGGACTGGCATGTCAGGAAGGCAGAGTAGAAGGTGTGGTCCTTCATCACCAGCCTAGTCCTGTGGAGCAGAATTCTGAGGACAGTCCCTCTGTGGGAAAGTGTCAATCCTCCCAGGGTGCCCATTCCCCTCTTCAAGCACCAGTAACACTATCCAGAGGGCATTATACCCAAATAGACAGATTTTATCAATTCCTTGACCATATATTTCTTAAGAGCTCCTAAGGGCAGGGGTAGCTAGGGGTGGACATCTGCCATGATGCTGCCAGGGGGCTGAAGCTGATGGTTGCAGGATCTCAGATAAAAAGCTCCAAGACTCTGCTGACCCCTCTGCTTCACATCTCCAGCATCACCTCAGACCCTGCCACCTGCCAGCCTGCCCCACTCACTGAGGATTGATCCAGGCACTGCCCTCTCTGTATGCTTAAGCACCCTGAAAATTTCCAAATATCAGGGACCAGTAGGTATGCATTTGGAGTCTCTGGGTCCCTCCTCATCACAGACACAAGAATGAGCACAATTACTGAAGAACTTGCAGAATGGAAATCTAAAATTAGCAGGGAAGGGTAGCTGAGTTTTGGTAAATCCAGGAAGTGATCCAAGACAGGTTTTCTCCTTAGAAGTAGTTTGTTGGCACAGAGCAAAGAGCCCCAGGCCTGGAACCAGGAGGACCTGAGTTCAAATTCCACTTCAGTCACTTAGCTACTGTGAGACCCAGAGCAGATCATTTTTAAAATCCATTCTATTTGCTTCAGATTCCTCAGCTGTGAAATGAGGATGATCCTAGTTTCCAGTGAGACAATATTTGGAAAGAGCTTCCCACAGCTGGCTTGGAACATGGCCAGCTTGTTTTCCGTCATCTCTGTCTCCAGTTCTCCCAGAAAAGGAGCTGCACAGGCCAGAGAGGTCCACATCAGTGACTCCCGCCCATCCCCGATTCCTAGGTGACATGATGTGGAGCTTGGGTCCTGTCAGCTTCTTCCTTCTCCATCACTGTCTGGGTCCTCTGTCAGAATTTCTCCTGTCTCCTTGGTACTGATTCATGACCTTTCTTCTGGATCAGGAAATCACTTTTTTGCCTCCCAAGGTCCCTTTTTAGTCTCATAAATTATGTCTCTTTATATTGAAAAATCCATTTTAATTATCTAGGACAAAGACTAATATCTGTGGCCCCTGCTCAGCTGCTTCTCAGGGCATTTTCACCTCTGGCCAAAGCTCCAGGGAAGGCAATTGGCAGCCCCCAGGGTGGGAAAAGGTGCCCACCAGTCCTCTGGTGTGCCAGTCAAGGTGGGGGCAGGAGGGAGGGGGCACTGTCCTGAGAGAAGGAATGGAGGGCAGGGGGAGGCCACAAAGCAGAGTAGATGGACAAGGCCAGAGGTCAGCCCTGGATGATCCACATGTGAGAAGACTTTGTATTTGTTCTCATGCTGACAATGATCTGACTTCTTCCACAGAGCAGGTCAATGTGAACACCCTGATGATCCCCATTTAGGGATCCCCCTAAGGAACAGGAAGGTTTTGCTAATATGAGAACCCCTCCTGTAACCATCCCCCTGCCCCACCTCCACACACATGTGTGCCTGTACACATATTCACATGCACTCACACATTTACACACCTGTGCATGGACCCACACACACTCTCACACTCACATGGTGCACACACACTCTTCTACACTGATTTGTATCATGACTCATCTATCTGTTGAATTTTCCTTTGCTGCATTAGACTATTCCTCAGACTCAGTTCTTCCTTCCTTTGATGTTCCTGGGGCCCTGGGAACAATAATTCCCTTCCTCCTCCAAGGGCCATTCACTTTAGGAAGTCCCCCTTCTTTTTCTCTGAACCCTTTTAGCCTCCATGGGTTTCTAAAGGAACTCCTCCTACTCTACCATGACCCGGACCAATGACATCCATTGAGCCAACTATGATGAATTTGGGGAGGCTTCACTAGTTCAAATTGGGTTAGGCTGGGGGACAAGTTACATTCCTGCCAAAAGCCAGAGGGTGGCATGGAACTCCCATTTCTCTCCTCCAAAGACTGAGGTGTCTCTTAGATAGGAAGAGTCTGTCTTGAAAAAGTTGGAGCTCAACTGACCCTTCCTCAGCCTCACTACCCTTGGAGGCAGAAAGCAAGGTCACTCCCCCCCCTCAGCCTCACACCCCAAGGGGCTCCTCTTCCTTTACAGTCTCCTTCCAGGTTCTTCCTCCTTCACAGCCACCTACATCTCCCACCAGGCTCATTGGGAGCACCCTTCTTACATTTTTTCTGGCAGCTGTGAGTTCAGACCCTTCATCACCTGACGGAGGTTGGCCGCCTTGAGGCCTCCACCGCAGGTAATTGGTTCAAGAATTTCCACTGCTCCAAATGGTGACCTGGGCCTGGGTTCTCCTGAGATTTATTTGGGTCTTGGGCAAAAATCCCAGCCCACCCCTAGGCCTCCCTGATTGGCTCACTGCAGAGCAGCCTTTCAATGCTGCCTTGTTAAAGGCAGGAAGGTTCACAAGTGAACCCCATTTACCCCTAGTAAATCATTGGAAATGGTGGGAGCTTATGGAGAACAATCTGTTCCAAAGGAGCTAATTAGAGCTGGGACTGTGGAGAGCTGGCCCACAGGCCGCCAGGCCCAAGCAGCCCACATGTTGTCCATGATGAGTCCCCATGATCATCCTGGCAGGCATCAAACTCATTTCATTGGGTCTCCAATCTTCTGTCTCGTAGGGAAAGTACCTGCTTAAACTTGGGGCCCATAGGCTTCCTTGGCCTTCTTGAATGACAGCCACCCCCAACTCAGCCAGTCCCTCCCTACCTCAGGATTGATTGGCTTTGGCTGACTCATTAGGATGCCGAAAATGTCTTTAATCTAATTAAGAATTGCCTAGCCAGCTTTCTAAGTGCTTCCAATTAGGCTCAGCTCCCTCCCATCTGTTTATGTTTTCAGAAAGACAGAGAGAGAGTCAGAGAGAAACAGAGAGAGAGAGAGAGAGACAGAGATGGAGAAATGGGGATGGACAGACAAAGAGAGAGGGAGATAGAGAATTCCAATGGCTGCCATTGATCATAGACCTCCCTCCCCACCCACCCACCCCCATCCTTGTTCCTCAAAGTTTAAGGGGAAAAGAGTGAAATATTTCCTTGAATGCTCTTGGCTTGGGAGAGGAGAGGAGGTGGCCTCTAATCCATGTCACCTCTCATATGGAAGCAAGCACACACACACACATACTCACCCACAACAATGCACACTCACCCCATACCTAGGTGCACATTGACACATGTAAATTCATGTTCACACATGCACGCCCGCAGACACATTTGCCACACATGTGCATGCATGCTTATTCAACCACACATGCACACACACACACACACACACACACACACACACACACACACACCTCTGGAACCTATGACTTGAGCCACTGTGATTTTTGCTCCCAGACATGATGTCTTGTCGTGGAGAGTAACACAGTGACAGAGGCTCCCCAGGACTTTCATCACAACTACCCAAGGGGTAAGAGAAGGCAGTTCCCAGGTGAGAATGCTGAGGAAGGGGCTCATTGCAGGGCACATAGCTACCATGTTGCCTTTGAGTCCCTGACTTTCTTAGTTTGTTTATTTTCTTTGGTTTTAGTGAGGCAATGGGGTTAAGTGACTTGCTCAAGGTCATACAGTTATTCCAGATACTTATCAAGTGTCTGAGGTTAGACTTGAACATAGATCCTCCTAACTCCAAGCCCTGTACTCTACCTACTATGCCACCTAGTTGCCCCTGACTTTCTTCTCTCATTTCTTCTTTCCTCTCCATTCCCCACCCCATTCACTTTGCAGAGATGTACCCAGAAATTCTAGTGGTCTCCAATTGTGGTGGGCTTCCACCTCTGGCAGGGCAGCCCCCAGAGTTGATAAGAGCCAGGAGCTCAGTCTGACACACTTGGACCACTGAGTGTCCTAGGATAGCCATGGAGAGCTCCAGCATATCCCAAGGAGGATGAACACAATGGGGAAGAGCCTTGAGATAGATCCTGCTTGGAGAAGAGGCCAAAGACTTGGGGGTCCTGAGCCCGAAGAAGACCTAAAGACTAGGCACCAGCCTTGAATGCACTGGAAAAGGTCAAGACTTCTGACAAACTGCCTGAAGGAACAGCAAAGGAATGAGGAGGAGGTGGTGCTGACCAAGTCAAGAGGCTCAGGCTTCAGGCTGGCTCATATAATTTGACCCTGGAGAACTCTCTGAGATGCTCAGCTTCAGAGAAAAAAGGTCAACCTGCATCAATGGAGAGAGTGTCCTCACATGGGAATTGCCTCAACCAAGGATGAGTCTCTAGGCTCACATGGCTGCCATGTGCAATGTACCAAATGCTGGACCCAAGCAGAAAAAAGAGATGGCCCCTGCCCTCAGGGAGGTCTGGGTAGTCACAGGTCAGGGACAAAGAGGAAATTCCTGGGCCCCTTAAGGGCAGCCCCCTGACAGCCTCTGAGGTCTGTGCCTGCTTATTAGGCAGTATTGTAAGGAACCCCTTTGGATGTTCTATAGAAAAAAGAAATTGGCTCCATGTGAGAGAATGGATGATGTCAAGGAAGGGGCAGAAAGAGAAAGCCAGGCAATCAGGATGAGAAGATGCCATACTAAGGCAGCTTCAAGGGAGGAGATAACAACACAGGAAAAGCCTTAATTAATCCAACTAACTCCACACTACTTAGAATGCCTACTGACAAAGATCCAAATTGACCCAGGAGGATGGGCTGAGATCTAAACCCTAAAAGTCCAGGAAATGGTCTGGACAACATGGCAGACAAATCCATCCACTCATAATGCCAAGAAGTTAAACCATGGAAATTCTCCTGAGGGAATATAAAAATTCCTCCAAGAAATGAGCCAGAGAAGGAGGTCCTCAGAAGCAATGAACCATCCCAGTCAATTGGAGGTCACTCTGGAAATGGTTGCATTCACACCTACACAGCTAAGGTTTGCAGAGGACTTTATTAATGTTATCTCATGATCCTCCCAAGGACCCTGGGAAGGAAGAGCTCCCCATTTTACAGATGAAGAAACTAAGGAGGGATTCGTTATTTGTTATTGTCTGAGGAAAAATTTGAACCCAGGACTTCCTGTTTCAAATTCCATTAATTACTATGTCACAGACTGCCTTTAAGGAAGGACTAGAAACATTAGCCACCACAGCTTCAGAAACAAGGCAGGAATGTTCACAAGATCCATCAGTGAATGCAAAACCCTCTGGAGGACATGGTGGCACAAATTGTACACATCCACAAAGACACCAGGATAGGGGCAAGGTTATAAAATTGGGGTGATATGTGATCCTAGGGGTTGTAGGGGTCATTGGAGTTGATGGAGTAGGCATACCAATGTCTGAAAGTTATCCCTCTGGCTGCTGTGTGGAGGATGAATGGGACCTGGGAAGATCCATTGCCACAATTATCCAAAGAATGGGCAGCCCAAACAAAGTCAAAGTGATTAGAAGTTTACAGATGCAAGACTTGACAAAAGCCAGAGCATGGATGAAGAAGAGTGTGGCTTCCAGGGGAACATGTAGGTTAAGACCCTGGGAGCCTGGGAGGATGAGAATAAGGAAGTTTAGTGGAAGTGGGCAGGTTTGGGAGAAAGATTGTTGTTCATCCTTCCTACTAGAAGAGGACCAGAATGACCTCCCAATGATGGGTCTGTCTGTGGCTGATCAGACCTGGAACCTAAGAAGATGGCAGAGAGCACAACAGGAAGGAGAATATTCTGAGGGAGAACAGTAATGAATTTATGGTTGGTTTGTGGAGTTTGAAAGGCCTATGGGATGTACCACTGGAAATGTTCAGAAGGTTACTGATGATGCAAGGCCAAGCTCAGAAGAGTTGCATCTGTATGGAGATCCCTGCCATCTGAGGCCCTGGAGGCTGCTCCATGGCATAGTGGAGTCAAGAAGACCTGAATCAAGGCATTTACAAGCCATGTCACTTCAGGAAAGTCACTTCACCTCTCTCTGTCTCAGTTTCTCCATCTGTAAGATAGGAATGATCATTAGAGCACCTCCCTCCCAGGGTTGTTGTAGGCTGCTTATGGAAAGTCCTCTGCACTCTCCAAAGTGCTGATTATTATGAGGTCCCCATGTCGGGCCCTGAAGGTCTGCCCCTGGGCCACTCTCTGCCTCACTGGTCAGTCAACCCTGGTCCTCCTGGGTCATTTTCCCAGGGAGAAGTCCCAGCCCTCCCCACTCCATCCCCCAGGAACTCGGTGGCTCACAGGGAGAGGGAGTGGTGACAGATGAACCAATCCCACTCTGAACAATCATCTTCTTAGGTGCAACCTTAAGCAGCAGGGATTTATGACAGAAAGGATGGAATTTTCCCAAATTCTAAGCCAGAGGAATTACACCGGGTGTTATTATGCTTGTCCTTGGAAAGTCACTTGAGCCTCCTGAAGTGAGAGCTGGGGATGAGGGGGCTGGAAGGAGGGGGATCAGTCAGAAGCAGTGAGCATCATCAGCTGGCAAAGCCCCACGGCTGCCGCCTGGTTCTCCCTGGAAAAGATGATAATAACCTTGGCGGTCAGAAATTAATAACAAATAAAACCACCAGGAGCATTTCAAATAGGTATTTAATGGGGAATATTGCAGTTTTGAAGTGATCCTGGTCTTGAAGCAGAAAGTAGCCCCTTGGCCAGAAGTAAGAAGTGAGCCCTGGCTTGGGAAGAGCCTCCAGCTCCAGGCTGCACCTCTGGACTGGAGGCCCAGCACCCCAACACACACAAGCTGTACATAGCCATTCTCCCATTCACATGTATATATTATCCCCACCTATGCTGTCACCCTTACTCATATGCACACAATAGTCATCTTATGTAGATATGCATACTCTCACACAAAGACATGTGCCAGCACACACACTCAAATATACTGTCTGCTACCCACATGCCAGGTCCTGGAGATGGCCTTTGACCCAAGATGCCCAGGGTGCTTTCCCCTTCCCATATGGTCATTAAGGCTGCTGCCCTCCAGGGATCTCCTGTCCCCTTTGATCTGGGGAAATTGACTCAATGAAGCAGAAGCAGAGGGTATGTACCCCCATTCAGAGCTCCAAACTGGGGTGCCCAGGTGCTGGCTCACCAGGGTGATACACAAAGGCAATCTATGTCTTCCCTCTCCCTTTTGTTTTCTTTTGTTTCTGAGCTGTACATCTGGTGCATGGTCTCCTCCAATGACATATCTTACCTCCAAGGGAGACAAAAGACTGGCTCCAAGCTCAGGGCAACTTCATGTTTTCCTCCTTGCCAACAGGACAGAGAATCTTCCATCATAGTGGGCCACCTCTCATCTGGGTCCTCTTCCCCTTGGAACAGTAGGACATTGTCCTCTCCTGGTCCTCCTCCTCCCTGTATGGTTGCTACCTCTACTTCCTTGGCTGACTAATCATCTGCCCCTAAACAGGAGAAATCCTCAAAGCTCTGACCTGGGCCCACTCCTCTCTGCATCCTCTCCCAAGAGTTCAATGACTGTAGTTTCACAGGCAGCTCCTAAAATTTGATCTATGACCCTAACTTTTCTTCTAAACTTCAGGTCTACACGGATATCTCACTGGTCTCCCAAACTCAGAATGTCCAAAACAAAATGGGGCATCTTTCCCCTAAACCAGCTCTTCTGGTTAACTAGTGCGCTTTCCCTTGATCCCCCTGCATTTTGTTTGAGTTTGAGCTGCAGGAAGAAAATCAATGAAGCCATATTGGAAAGGTCTGCCTGGGTCTGGCACCCCTCTGGCTGTGTGCATATCTGAATGAACTAAGATGACCACATTATCATCATCCAAAGCATGTGAAGTAAAGATGGTGCCCTGGCGGTAGCTGGGCTTTCTTGGGCTCATCTAAAGAGCAGAGATACAGCTAAGAATATCATTGGCACTCTGGAGATGTACAGATCTATGATTGTGTCATACAAATGTCAGAGATGCATGGCAAAGGCCACCCTGGTGCACTAGAAGTCTACCAGTAGGACAGAAAGAGGTCCAGTGCCCAACCCATTATTAACTGGCATAGGCCTGGCCCTCCATGCTCTTCAAAGAGTTTTCTCTTCATTACTTCACTGGAATGTCAAAGCAGCCTTATGACAGAGGAGGTAAACTTAGTCATTCATAGATTGGCAACTGGGAAATGGGAGAGGTGAGATTTCAGTCCATCTCTCCAGACTCCAAGTCCTGCATTCTCCCCATTATCCCTGACAGCCTCTCAGAAATAGTTTAACATTGTCATAAGAATAACTAACAATAATAATATAGAATGCACTTTTCAGGCATTATCTCATTAGATCCTCATGACAACTCCACCATTCGTATACCCCTTTGTCAGCTAAGGAACCTGAGTGTGCAGAGGTTGGATCACTTAGCCCAGATGAGCAAATACCTGAGGCCAATTTTGAACTCTGGTCTTCATGACTCTCCCTTCTAGGTTATTCAACTGCTTCTTGAGCCCTACTTCTCTCAACAGTATCCCAAGAAAGGCTGTTTACCCTTTGGATATTTTTGCCTGGAATGCTCCCCCTCTGGGCTTCCTTGGCTTCCTCCAAACCTGAGTAAAGTCCTTTCCCCAAGAAGCATTTCCTGGACCTCCTGAATGTCAGAGCCTTCCTCGGAGATCTCTCTCTCCTGTTCATTCTGCATGCATCTGATCCATTTGTAACTGTTTGAGTGTTTTCTGTCCTTAGATTACAGGCTTCCTCAGGGGATAGGAGCTGGTTTGGCCTTCCTTTTTATCCTCAGGGCTGAGAGTAGACTCTGGCACACAGTAGTTTGTATGTTGTCTCTACACCAAGCTTGCAATCCATTAAAAACCAGAGGTCTTTTTTCAGACAGACTGCACTTTGTTCTATATGTGAACCGAGATGTGAGACCTTACATTTATCCTTATTCCATTTCTCCTTGTATGACCTCTGTGGGTCCTGACTATCATCCACTAATCCCCACCCCTCACTCCAGCCTAGTGTCATCAATAGGTGCACCATCTTTGCCTTTAACCAAGGCACTGATAGAATTGACACAGCCCCAAGTTGAGCACCAATCCCTGGATGCCGAATTAGACATCAGGTCACTGTAGTCTACTATGAGGGTCAGAGGCATTGACTGATTCTTAACTCTTCTAACTGTGTCTTCATCTAGTCTATGTCCTTCATTTTTTTCATTAAAAAGGTCAGAAATCCTAGTAGATTTTTCCTGTCAAATTAATTTGTATTTCATATCTCTGTGTTCATATATATAGTATAATTTATGTCTATATATGTATATATAATTCACACAGAGTATATATCTATATATGACTGACTTCCCTAATTTGTTCCTCCCTGTAGAATTTAAGCCCTTTGAGGACAAGGATGGCTTCATTTCTTGTTGGTTTTCTTTTGACTTCCTATTGCCAACCTCTAAGTCTGGGCCTAGGATATAGCAGACCTCATCCACAAGCATGAACTCTACACTGAATTCACTTGATGGTTAAGTGACTCTTGCTGGCCAATGACAAGGGAAGGAGTACAAAAGGTTTCTATGTCTTTCCATACCAGATTGTAATCAATGCCCTCACTATTCTTTTTTAGCTTCTAAGAACTCATTTGGTAACTGGCTAATAACCCAAGAAGAACACACTGGTGGGGACTGACATGTGACAGCACTTGAACACACCCCCCCCCAGGTCCCCCCCAGCCTACAGGGTTACTGACAAAACCATAAGAGAAGTAGGCCACCACCTCTAGGAACCCTGCCCACTAGACGATCTGAGCTGTTGTTGGGGAATTCTTTCTGGAGAGAGTGCTACCTGATGGGAATTTTCTTCCTTCTCAGAGTCTCTGGGATTCTTAGCCCATCTCACTGAGTTTCTCAACCAAGCTTGCCTATGGCTGACAAGAGTTTAGCTGAAATCAAAGCCTTCTGCTTCTGATTTCCTTAAAGGAAGAATAGGCAAGGCTTCTCTGTGATGATTCCCCCCGCCCACAAGAGCTGAATGGGGTCTAAAATTGGGAAAATGAGAGAGAAGGAAAAATAATCTCCCAGTTTGGGATCATTGTTTGAAGGATCTTATTATCACAAGTTCTGGTAGGCCCTGAGCTAGAAGATTTCTAGACCTGTGGGGCTCAAGGAGTGCTGGGCATAAACATGGATGCGAAAAGCTCTTCTCAGTGACCTCAATCCACCCAATAACTCTCCAGGCTTCACCAATCCATCCTTTCCCCAAGACTCTTGGACCCTCTTTGTCTTCCTGAAGAAATAGCAGCCACATTCTCTCCTCTGGAAGGAAGGTCTAGGATCTGGCACATATTTATAGTCAGAGTCAGAAAATGAATCTTAAAGGGCATTTAATCTTTAAGGGGAGAGTCATTGAGCCAACTGCCTGCATGGTGAAATCCTGTGTAGCAGAATCAGCCCCTGGAGAACCTAAAATTATTCTGGAAGCTGAGAGTGGTGTCCTTCTTAACGTGGGAAAGGGAACATGAAGGGGAGTAGTCTGAGGACCAAGGTCCTCCTCAGACAGGCCAATGCAGCTTTGTAGAATGGGACCAGTGACAGGACCAATTAGGGACTCTGCATCTTTCCCACCCCCATGGCCAACCCTTCCCTCTGCCCACTACAACCCCCACCCTAGCCAGCCATCACAGACACTGAAGCTCTCTGACATTTGTCCATGGACATTGAGTCGATTGGATTTGACTTTTCTGAGAAGCTGACATTATGGTTCCTGCCAGCTTCTCAGTCTGCCATCAGTCATT
Organism: Macrotis lagotis; assembly: GCF_037893015.1. Classification (NCBI taxonomy): domain Eukaryota; kingdom Metazoa; phylum Chordata; class Mammalia; order Peramelemorphia; family Peramelidae; genus Macrotis; species Macrotis lagotis. The sequence continues at coordinate 196,214,735 of NC_133665.1, forward strand.
CAGAGTAGAAAATTCTGCAGGGCCAGAGACTTTCTCTTCTGATTTTGGCTCCTACTGAGAGGAAGGTTTGGAAGTTGAATCTGTTCTCACCTCGGTGTTTTCTGATGACAGCACACTATAGAAAATAATAAATTTGGGGGCCTTGCTAATGTTCCTGGAACCTTTCTCTGCATAGCCAGATGTGGAGGAAACAGCTTTTATAGGAAACTGTAAATGGAGAGCTCTTTGCCATGCCTAGTACTGTCTTTTCCTCCTGGACCTGGATCCTTTTGGGTTGTGGGTTTAATATCATGCAAGGATCTTTGAGGACTTTGAGGACCAAGGAGGCAGTGGGCAGAGCAGAGGAAAGTCCTGAGATGCCTCCATCTCACTTTTACATCTCTTTGAGTCCAGCACTTGTCCACCCAAGGGAATCCAGTAGGCATCCATGAGACTAGTGAAGGGGGAATGCCTTTAATGTCCTAACCTTCAAACTGCAAAGGATGCTGGGAAAGGTGACCCCTCCTATAAGTCCTCATGGAGATGGAGGAATCTCATTATTGCTGCCCAAGGACAAGACACCCAGATTACTCATTCCTGGGAAGTTTTGTGCTGAAGATGTGGGCCATCCTGTGCAAAACCCCAAAGGAAATGTTTGGAATGTCCACTGGAGGGCCTTTGGAGTGATGCAGCCTTGGGTTGACCAGGACTGGCCTCATATGACCTTGCAAAAAGGAAGGGGCTGCCTCCCTTGGAGAAACAGTATGAGAAGCCCTCACCTGCAGGGATGACTCCAGGAAGCTATAGCCCCAAAGAAAAACATACCTTGACTGATGGATTTTTGGTAGGGCCCCACATTGTGCATGGTTTGGGGAGCCAAGTCTGATTACATGTTATTCCCTCTGGGTAACCATTTGAGTATCTAACTAGTTTCTCCTATGGAGGGGTTGATTTCTGAGGCCTCTTCAGATTTGGAGATACTGGGAAGAATTGTGCCAACCTGAGAGAGGCTTTCCAAATATTGACCTTGAAGTCAAGGAGTTAAATATTCTTTTAATGTCATACTCCTCTCGCTCTTCAAACTTTGCAACAGAAGCATGGTCTAATGACAAGGTCAGGGTCTGAGGAGGCAAGAGACCTGGAACTGTCTTTGACTGCCTTAAGGATCCTGGGCAGAGCACATGGCTCCCCACAGGGATGGTAAAGAAAGAGAGATGGACAAGATCTCCCAGGGTCTAGGGGCATAGTAGAGGGAACTGAACAAGGATATTCTAAGAGTCTAGGAGCTGGACAAGAGTATTCTGAGGGTCTGGGGATCATAGTAAAGGGAACTGAACAAGGACATTTCAGAGGATCTTTGAACTTTGTTCTGCCCTCTTCACTTTGAAAGAAACTGATTTTTGTCTCAAGAAAAGCTTGATGGAGGTACTAAAAAGTAAGATTTCTCTCTGTCATTGGTAACATTCCAATCCAAACCCTATCGACCTCAAAAAAAAAAAGATTGGACCTCCCTCTATTCCTTCTTTCTACTCTTTTTCTGATCATCACCATGGGCTTTATTAAGCCTTTTATTTTTGTCCTTAACATTTTCAGAGAACCAGAACTTCCTGCACCTGCCTTGCAATGCTCTTTTCTAGGTTCTAAACCACTTTTCTCTTTCATTCCTGCACCTCCTAGGGCTGTCCTGGTTATGCCTCAGCTCACCTGGACCTCAGTTTCTTCATAAATAAGAATTACAAAGAAGGGCATGAGGCAGTCCCCACCCTCCAGGAGTTCACAACCCCCCCCAAAAAAAGAAGCTAAAAAGGCAAGGGTAGAAAGGGTGAGTGGGGGTTTCTAGGATGAGAAAGAATCAAGTTCAGGGAAATGGAGTTTGGTAGGAATGAAAAAGGAAACTGAAAGTATTTTGGAAATCCTCTCCTGTCTGCTCTCTCCTTGAGCTCATGTTAGTCTCATCAGTTACAGTTAGACATATTGTACCTTGATCTCAACATAGTGGTGCCACTTTGATCCTGTTTGAGAATGAGGACATCCACCAAATGTCTGGACCCTTGACTATTGCTACCCTGTGCCATTCGGAGTTGACTAAATATTGAGAGAACAACTCTTTATCTTGTGATGGATTTTAAGGGGAGAGGGGCTTCAAGTTCAATAAGACTACACTTTTTGAATGGACATCTTTAAGGAGCTCTTGGGTCTATGGAAAGTATGCCTTCCCATCCCAGAACTCACAGACTAGGAATCCAGGGGCACCAGCCCTGCATCCTATGTGGGAGCACACCCCTAAACACAACCAGATATAGATGTTCATGCCCCTGACTCCCCAAGACTCTTTCATCCTGTGGATGGAGGAAGGGAGGGGAGCACCCGGAGAGCTGTCCCAGGGAGCAGGGGCCATCTCTGTTTCCCTTAAACCTCATTGACTTTTATACACAAAACAACCACTGCAACAACAAAACTGCACATGTGGACTCACAGTCAAAAAAGATGAGTAGCATCTCCCTTTGGCACCATCCATCATCTCTTGAGCTCACTTTTCTCACACACACTCCATCCTCTCTTGTGTCCTCCAGGTTCTCCTTGTAGTCTTTCATTTCCTACTGAACCTTGGTCCTCTCCATAATTCCCCTGTGAGAAAGCCCACCATCCTTTCCCTATTCCCTTTATCCTCTCCCTGAGCTCTCACCTTGCACCTTTCATCTTCTCTCTGAGTCCTACATTCTCATCTTGCACCAGGAAAAAATAATTGTATAGGATCTCAAATGACATGGGACAAGACAACCAAGATAATGACTGTCCTCAGCCCAAAGCACTAATGATGAAGATCTCTGGGCCCTCCTATCTCAGAAATGGGGAAAGAAGGTGAAGGAAGGAGCCCATCCAAGAGTTCTGTACCAGAACAGCTGTAATTGGGAAATATCAGCAAACCTCAATGTCAAAGGACTCAGGATTGAAAATAAGAGAATTGGTACATTGTTCAGGTATTGGGCAGGGAATCTGTCACCAGGATGGACAATAATTCACCAAGTCCCTTCTGTGCATTTGGACAATTGGAGAAATGACTCACCTCCAGCTCCACTGAGGCTTCCATTCATTATTCTGGATGAGCCACATTGAACCTTAGGAGGCAGGTTCTGCTGACCTCCCTACTCCACCCGAGTTCTTTTCTTCTCTGATCTATGGAATCAATCAACAAGTTTCTATTATGTGCCTACTATTTGTTCCAGTCACAACACTAAGCAACAGGGACATGACTAAAGTAAAAAAGAAAAACAAATCTGAGCCTCCATTCTGCCAGGGAAAGGGGGGGAGGGGGGAAGGAACCCAACCAAGACAAATCTGAGAAGAGGACTTCTCATCCAAAACATATTTTCCTCTTGCATTTTCTTTGCTTGCCTTGGACTTAGGACACAGAGGCTTCCCTCCCTCCCCTGGCCCTTGTTGTCTTTTTAGCTTTATTTTCTCTCTTCACCATCCCTATCTTCTCCAAAGGGGTAGAGCCTCTCCCAAGGCCTAGGAGTCAGGAGACACTCAAGATCAGAGGGAGGCAGCCTAGGCCATTCCATTTTTCATGGAATGTTTCCTCCCCTGGGAAGTAGGAACAGTAAGGCTGGAACACCCTCCCCAAGGGTGGAGGGAAATGAAAAGTGAATCAAGTGGTCTGCAGACCCTAGGAAAGCCCTCTCCAATTGGCAGCTCCTTGACTGAAGGGGAAAGGGAGGGGCACCAGGAGGGAAGCTTCTGATGGGGAGAGGGAGAAGAGGGGAACACATAGTTTGCATTGTCCTCCAGCAATGTCTAGAGTCATCCTGATGGCATCCCACTGTAGCGCAAGATGTCAGGAGACACACTTCGCCCTCCACATGACAGGTGCTCACTAATCTGGCATCAGCCAACTGAGCCCACATGCCTCTTTGCCTGACAAGCTTAGAGCAAGCCTGGGGATGCTGCTCCTGCCATGCCTCCTGAAGATCTGCTCCCTCTCACCTCTCCTTTGTCAGATCTCATTTCCCCTCTGTTTGTCAGTCTTGGCTCCAGCCATTCCCCTGCCTGCCTATCCCCTGCCCCCCCACCAAGAAAAATAAACTATCATGCTCCTCAAGATTCCCTGAACATGGACATGGGAGGATGGTTAAAGACCATTCCTTGCTTCAGGGCAATTCTTTTGTCTGGGAAAAAAAAATCATGAGTTAAATTAAAGATATTTTAGGAGCTCTGAGTTAGAAAGGGAAATGAGGATGTTTTAAAGTATGCTATAATCAAAAGATCTCTGAGTCAGAAGGGACCACAAGCCCTATGGAGCATACTACTTAGAATACCCTCAATGACCACCCTGACTTCATCTGGAAATGTCTAGGGATGAAGAACCCAGTTGTCAGACAGCCAATTCCCCTTGAGATAGCTCCTATTGTTGGAAGTCAGTCTTCACCTAGCTCTATCTATCTTCTCATTGTTGAGGAGGTCTCAGAAAGGCCTCTCCCAGGATCTTCTGATATTCCCTCCCCACCCCCTTTATTCTCAGGGAGCTTTCCTGGCCCTGTGACTAATATGACTGGGCTTGCAAAGAAAGTCAAGGACTGTGAGAAGGGAAAATAGAGAAGCTGACTAGAACTGAAAGCAGACCAGCCAAGGGATCCAGGGAGAAGGAATCTTAAGGTGAGCCATGGGAAGCCTTACTGCCAGACACTTAGATCAGGGCAGGTCATGAATGAGGCTCATGGAGATAAATGCTGACTCAATGAAGGATGACCTCCCCCCCATCAGCCTCCATATCCTTATGTGATAGTGCTTCCCTTCTCTTCTTACCTTGGAGTAGTTCCCATTGCCTTCCTTTAGTGGGGTGCTTTCCTCTGATTCTTAAAAAAGTTTGTCTACTGTTCTGGTATTTCATACCTTCAGATGATAAATATGACAAAGGCCATTAACCACTGAATCGTTTGTCTGTTGTGATACAGAATTAAGTGTATGCTTGGCTCAAATGCAGTGGGGAGTGGGGAGGAGGGATTGGGAAGCACCCAGGAGAGGAAGCAAATTTGAGACTGTGGTATTCTTCTAGAATGCTCTTTCTGGCTGGGGGCCCAGAGCTATATGAGAAAACTATTGATTTATTTTTACAATTTCAGAAGGCAGAGAGATGACTTATACCAGGATCCCTCTGGGCAATTGAATGAATCCTCAGGACTGGGATGGCTTGATGAGAATTATTTTTTCCCCAGGAAATGGTTCAGAAAGTTCCTCCTAAAGGGAAGACAAATCATGACTAAGGGGAGAAGTAATCCAATCCCCACAAGAAAAAGGGCTGAGTAAATGATTAAAAACCCACTTGCTAACATATCATCATAACCTTTCAAAATTCCTTTTTTGTCCTCCTCCCTTTCTCTGTCACTTCTACCCACTGCTCCTTCTTGGGTTAAGCAAGATAAAGGACCCCCCCCCTTCCATGTTATCTTCCTTTGTTTTAGAAGAAAGCTACCTTTTCCCATTTTAGGCTTCATTTAGCTGGGCTAAAGAGCATTAGAATTCTTCAAATAATCCTTCTAGAGAATGATGTGAGAACTGTCACCATCCTAGATGCTTTTCTCCTGATGTTCTTCAGCTTAGTGACATCCTTCCTAAAATGTTTCCAGAACTGAGAACAGATTTGCAGATTTGGTCTGGCCAGGGGCAAGTACAATAGAACTATCACACCTTTAAACCTAGATTCTGAGACAAGCCTCATATTTTATTAGCTTGCTGGCCCATCTGGGAAAATGTTGGCTCCTGCTAAACTCTACACCAGGTAGAATTCCCACCCCTATTCTTTGGCTGGCAAAGTTGATTGTTTTTAAAAACTGAGTATAAGATTTTATATTTATCCCTATTAAGATTTATCTTATTGAGTTTTGCTCAGTATTTTGTCCTGTCAACACTCTTTTAAAAATCTCAATTGTATCATCCAGTCATTAAAATGTATTTTAAATCCATTCTTCTTAGTTTAATGCAATATCAATCAGTTCCATTCTTGCTCTATTAGGTATTCCTGGTCAACTTGCTCATCATTTCTAATCCTGAGTTTCCTTCTCTAAAAACAAGGAGATTTAATAGATGGTTCCCAAGATCCTTTTAGATCCAGAATTGTCAGATTCTTCTTTATTTAAATCAGGTAAGCTTCCTTTAGGGTATTGCTGGAATTGGTTCATAAATAGAATGTCTCATATTCTGGTTCATAGATAGAATGTCTCATATCCTCATCAGATGATGAGGAAGAGGATAATGACAGGTAATAAAGGCATTTGATGATAATGATGATGACACTGATGTCACTGGTGCTCATGATGGCATTGATGATGCCAAGGACAGTGAGGACAATGAACATGATTTTAGGGGTTAGCAGATGAGAAAATGATGCTCAGAGCATTTGGCACTTGTCTTAGCCAGACCATTAGTAAATGTCAGACCTGAGCTTCCTAAGTCCAGACTCCACCTGTCATCTAATGACCAAGGAGGGTTAGCCTTGTGCCTATCCAGCACCAGTCTAATGAAAACCATTGAATCCAGTCATTATTTTACCCTGCAAATGTTGGTTCTAATGTTGATGATATAGTTCATTACAAAGAATAAAGGTGTTACTGATGCCTTAGAGAGTGAGCGTCTCTCCTCCCCTGGGAGCCTGAAAGTAATAACTCTCCCCAGTTGATATCTCCATTGAGGCATCTTTCTCCCTCCTCTTGTCCTTTTCTCAAGTTTCTTTTTCTTTGCTTTTAATAGTGCATGCTTTACTTTTCTGGATAATTAAATTAAATTAGAGAAATTAGAGTCTAACAGAAACTAATTTTGCATAATATCCCAATCCATTTGTGTAGAGCCTCTAAAGTCTCTACGCTATTTCTCAAGGCAGAGGGGTAGCTCATTATTTACCTCTCCCCCCATTGCCTCGGAATGCTGCAGTTCCGAGACATTTCATTCCATTGCAAAAGAAAAAAAAGAAACATTGCTTTATTCTAATGTTACGAGAGAATTCTATCTCTTCACAGAGATTCTCTAAATGGCCTTCCCTCTGCAGAGTTCCTTCAAGAAACAAGATATAGAGGCATGTGGTCATTCACCTCTGAATTTCCTCATTTAGGAAATCTATTCCTAAGCTTCAGGGATATGCAAATGCAATGAAGTTCCAAATTGTAGAATGATGACTATGAACTTTGGTCTTTATGAGCATACATAGGCATGTTCCCTGGTGGGCTGCCCCTCTCCTGAGCTCCCCAACATCCACTGGACCCATTAGGGGTCTCTACCCTGAAGCCAGGAAAAAAAGCTGTCAGAGAAAAAGAGAAAATGAAGGGGGAAGGGCCAGGGAAGGCAATGGGTTCTGCAGATCCTGCTCAAGGAAAGCCAATACAGAGCCTTATCAAGTGTCAAGTGCCTCTAGGGAGTAGAATGTGGTGACCTCACTTTTATAGATAGGGAAAATGATGCCCAGAGAGTTTGGCACTCGATCTTAGACCATTAGTAAATGTCAGAACAGTTTCCTAAATCCAGACTCCACTACTCTGACTCACAGAAGGAGACCATTCGCCTGGACCACCATCTACCTGGGCCACCTCAGACAAGTCATTCTCCTGAACCTCAGAATTTTCCACTGTAAAGCAAGGAAACTAGACTCTTTAGGCTCTTGACCTTTTTGAACTTTTCTAGCTCCCACTCCACATCTGATTGACCACTGGCTGGAGTATTCCAGCTATACAATGAGGAACTGGGACTCCATGGAGCTTGGGGCCAGCTTCTTACTCTCTCTGCTCAGGCCACATGCATCCCCACGTGTCCCTGACCCGAGGCAACCATTTCCTCCTGGGGAGAGCATTCCAGTTCTCTCCACTTCTGGCCTTCTCTGTGATGAACTTGGGCAGCCAACAAGCTAGCCTAAAAGAGGTCCTGTTGTCCAGTCACCTCACTTTTGTAAGCCATAGAGAGCCAGGGGCAAGAGCTGCTGTAGCAAGCCCTCTGGGAAGCAGAGTCAGCAAGGCTTTAGAGGACATTTCCTCCACTCCCTGGGAGGGTCACCTTCAAGATCCTCAATAAAGGTTCTTTTATCTCAGCTCAAGGTGGGAACTCCAGACCCAAGAATTTCAGAAGCCTGAGTCAAGGCCCCAGCAATCAGGAAAACTACATCCCTCAAAATCCTAAAGAAAGGAACAAGGGGAGGCAGTTTGGGGGCCCAGCTGGGCCCCAGGAAGTGCTAGGAAAATGACTCTCCTTAGCAAGCTCAGCCTTGATTGAAGGCTGTTAAGTGAAGACCTCCAGTGACCTGGAAAAGGGGATTTTCTTTGAAGACACTGTTAATTGGGAGCTTCAACTTAAGAGAGGAAGCTGCCAAATGAGATGCCTGAATTTGGAAAAAAATAGCTAAAGACAACAATGAAAGACCCAGAACATTCAGGGTTCTGTTCTCCTGTCGGTCTCTGCTTTCTTGGCAGGGCAGGGATGTGGTCTAGGAAATTTATGTGCTCTTTTTTAAATGGATTTATTCAGTATGCAAACAATTCAAAATACCAGAGGATAAATTGAGTGGTCTCAAAAAAAAAATACAAACTTAGTTCCCTATAGAGTTGGAAAGGCTGATTGCCCCCAAATCTAATCCTAACTCTAAATTCAGCCACAGGTAAAACTGCATCCCAAGATTCCCACTGACTAAATAGAGAGGGTGGAGGGAAGTGGCTGGTAGAAGAACTAGGTGGATGGCCAACATTCTTAGCTTGCCTCTAAGACTGCCTTATTAAGCCCAGCCAACACCACCAGAATGAAGCCCAGCAGGATGGGACTAGCAACCTGCTCCAGGCTAAACCTTATGAATTCCCAGAAAAGGAACCTGGCCAAGGACTACTCAGGACTCAACCCCAGACTTCCAAGTTGGCTTCTATCATGGAGAACTCTGATATTTTGCCTCAGTTCACTGACCTGTTAGGACAGGAGTGTTGACTAGTTAGGGAGAGGGAGAAAATTCATTTAGCAAACATCCATTAAGGATCCCATGAGTAGAAGAAATAGATCTCATACTTACCTTTTGTGGCACAACCTGTCAGAAGCCATTTTATTCATTCAAATTGTTCTGCCTAAGCATGACAAGGCTCCTTTTGCCTTTAGAGTTATTTTGACCTCACAATTTCCAGAATTCTTGGACAAAGAATGTTTCCTTTGAGATTGAACAAAGATTCCAGAGTTTGGATAACAGGCCAGCTATGGGTTTACTTATAAATATTGATTGAGCCATGGTATGTCCCAAGACCCAAGGATACAAAGAAGGCAAAGTCCAGTCCCTTCCCCTTTGTATGTATCTCATATAGCTCACTTCATCTGTGTGAAAACCAAGGCCCCTCAATTCCAGAGTGACACAGGATTATGATAACTATACAGCCCCCATTTTACTTTGGTATCTTCATAAAACCTTTAAAGTCAGTATTTCAAGTATTGTGTCTAGTGACTGCCAATGGGACCTTCCCACAGTTCAGCCAAAAATGCCTCCAACTAGCTGTGCATAATTCTTCACCCTGTAGGATCAGAAGCAAAACCCACAACTTTGGGTACCCAAACCACTGCCTGCCTTTTACCAGCCTGTCCACCCAGATAGCACATTCCTCCACTCCAAGATCTGTTTCCCCTAAACTGAAATATCAGCTTGGGCCCCAATTTCCCCAACTGCTTTCTCTGTGAATGCATGGAGGGGAGAAAGGTCAATCATGAATTTAAAAGGTCCTTGGTGTTCTGGGACAAGGAAGGGTGTGGCAATGATAGAGCAAATAAATAAGAAGGGGATTGGTGTGTTTTTGTCCCTCATCAGGAATCACAAAGTCAATGACCCTGTCAATCACTCAGGACTCAGGACTCAGGACTTTCACCTCATCTTAGAGTCCAAGCTTGAAATATAATAGACTCTATAAATATTTCCACGAAAGACCTTAAAAACTTTTACATGTCATACTTGAGGAGGTAGATTTAATTTATCTAAACCATTCTCATTTTTAACTGCAAGGATGTCAGAGGAAAAAGCATTTTTCTCTCTATTACCTAACCAGCTCATTAACCAAAGGGAAGGAAGTGACTAATTACTGTCCATTGAGCTCCATCCTTCGGCATAAATGTAGTTACAGTATACCACCTAAAATGGGAGAGTAAGCCTAGCCATTAAATGAAAGGGAACTTGGCCAGTAGCTGGTCCTTTCACAGAAGAAGGCAGAGGTGTCACCATTCTAAACTATGCACCCATAAAAGTCTTCTATGCTGTATGTGTGAATGTATGGGTTAATGTATGGGTGTTTCTGGAAGCCTATAAGGACTGCTTCTACACTAAGTGTCCCAACAAATGGAAGACAGAGGAAAAGACTAAAGTCTGGACAACCACTTTACTACTGTCCTCATCTCTGTAATAACTCATCAATAAGTGGTCATTGCCAGTCCTTTAAACAAATTTCATTTATGGATCATTCTTTTATATTACCTGAACTCCTCTACCCTCAGTTGAGTCATTGCTTGGAGTAGTCCCTTGATAAATGGATTAAATGACCATCCTACAGGCATCCCATAAGATTTAGTCATGGGCTTGCTTCTTTTCTTCTATATCCTACTTCACTTGGTGATCTTATCAATTCCCATGAATCTTGTGACCATCTCTAAACTGATAATTCTCGAATTTGTCTTTCCTTCCCCAATATCTCTCTTGACCTCCAATCTCACATCTCCAATTTCCTTTCAGACAGTTCAAACTAGACACCTAGGAGATTAGTAAGGTAAGTGTAACACATCCAAAGCAGAATACCTTTTCTTTCTTCCTATACACTTCCCCTCACACCTTCTCTATTGCTATCTAGGGCATCACCATCTCAGTCCTTCAGGCTATCTATTTTGGAGTCATTATGGATTCCTTACTATCATTCCTATATCCAATACAGCACCAAAGTCTGTCAATTTCACCTTTGCAATATCCCTCAAATAAGCCTTCTTTCCCCACTTTCCCAATCCTGGTGGAAGTCCTGGCAAGTTCATAGTTGTATCATTGAAATAACTGCTGGTAGATTCATCTGCCTAAAGTCTTTCCTCATTCCAGTGCATACTCCATTTGACCGACCAAGGAGCAAATACAAAATCTTCTGTGGATATTCATAATACAATCGCCTCCTACATTTCCAGTCTTCTTACACTTCACTCCCCAACACCCTCTTTTCAGTTCAGTAATACTGATCTCCAGGCTATTCCATGAACAAGACCCTTCCTTCTGGGGTTCTGGGAACTCTCTCTGTAAGGTCTTCAGGCTTGTTCCAACTACTGACCTCCTTGACTTCTTTCAAAGTCTAGTTAAAATCTCATCTTCTCTGGAAAAATCTTTCCTTATCCCTTTCAATCCTGCCTGCCCTCTTTTAATTATTTCCTTTTATTTTTGAAGGCTGAGGTGAAGGGTTCCATGTACAACAGTTGCACATAGGCCTGTTGGTCCTGAGAGACAGACAATGACCTCTGTAAGTGGTAAGCTAACATCATTCTACCATTTAAAGGGGAATGATTGAGGATTAGTCTACCCAGAGACATATTTGAATTAACTCTGTTGTTGCAGGTTGATGTGTCTCATTGATGCCTCACTGATATGGGAGGGAAAAGATCATACTCATGGTCCAAGGAATCCTGCAGCACCAGACCATGACTAGAAGTTCAATTTCTTGTCGAATCAGGCCATGGGGAAAACAGTTCTGGAAAAAGCAGTGAGAAAGATGTCTTTGCACAACAGTCTTCTCACTCTGATAAGCATAATATGCAAGTCATATCATCATGCATATGTTGCCATAGTCTTCACCGATCATGAAGGATGAGTATAATCATCATTCATAGGATCTGGTTATACCAAGTTGTTTGCATATTTTCTCCCCTCCTAGACTCTGAGTTTCTCAATGACAAGGACTGTATTTGGCCTTTTTTGTTTCCCCAGAGATTGGTACAGGACCTAGCATGCATTAGACATTAATAAATGCAGATTGGTTGACCATGTAAATCCTCACAATAGTAAGTCTCAAGTAACACATGTGCCTTATCTGAAAACTGATCCTTACTGACCAATCAACTGTTGTTTCCCCTATTCTTTTAATCGAATACAAATGTGTGGGGGACAGGTAGGGAGAGGGGTACCCATTTTTTTTCTGATTTCAGGGAATTGCATCTGTTCCCTCTCCATACCTAACTTGGAAAGTCCCTAATCTTTCCTACAATTAGAAATCAGATTACCTAATTTTATATCCTGGTTAATTGTTTTCTTTTAATTGATTGAATTTGTTAAATGAATTATTTTAATGCCTAAAAGATTGTTTCCCCTTGTATTTAGGGTTCAGGCATAAACTGAAGAGACCTAGACCTGGTTTGTTGGACAATTGGCAGCATTGTTGAATAGATCAACACGCTTAGAAGCTTCGACCTTTGTTTCCTCAGCCATTTTATCTTTCATCCATGTCTCTCCCACAAGAACACAAAACACATCAGAAACAGAGAGTGAATCCACTTAGGGAGCCCTTGCACCTAAGACACACCTGAGGAGAAGGGCGAATATGTGATAGAAAAGGAGTAATACCCATTCCAATGAATCAAATCATAGAAGGCCTAAATTGATAGCTGATTCAAACTATCTAAAATGCTAATTGGGTTCAATCAATCTGTAATGGATTTGAGAGAAATAAAATGCTTTCATAACTGACTAATTACAAATTACTCCACCTAGTAAATATCTTGTGATTGGCTAAAAGAATTGAATCTGCTTCTGCTGGCCTAGCCCAGTGATCAAAGGCTCTTGAGAGTCAGTTACCTTTGGGTGAGTGGTAGAGGAACATTCAAGCTGCTCAATCTGTTGACTGGGTTTTGACCATGCAAACTCCAAAAAAGACTGAAGAACTGGAGTTCTCATCAATGCCTGATGGCATCTACTTGGCAGCAATGGTGGAGAAGTATCCGGAACTCTGTTGACTCAAAAGAGAGCTGCACCCAAGAGGAACTTCAGGAGCAATACACAAAAGAATGAAAGAACTTCCAGAAACCATGAGCTATGAATTTTCCCTTGGACCACTGGTGCTCTCTCTAAGTTGGAGGCCATTTTCCCTAGGGACCTTGTGTTTACAAAGGGAGAGTGGAACCCAGTTCTGAATTGTCCTTGCTTGGTAATTGCCCTTTCTAAAAACTCATGAAGCAGGCTGATGATCAATGACAAGACAATAGATGAGCTGTTGTAAGCCTCAGAACTAGAAATTCCAGGCCTTAAGATCACCATGATTCTAAAACTTTAGGGGGAAATGGGGAATAAGGAAAGCAGTCCCAAAGAGACTGTCAAAATAAAGAATTTCATCCAGGATAATTTGGAGGTTCCTTGAATTTTTAAGGTGACACAGGAGAAATTCTTCATTTGGGATACTTCTTTTGGACACCTGAAAAAAGAAGCATTTTTGAACAATCATTTTTCTGGTATGTTTCTTTACAAGTCCAACCAATGTCTTTGTGATAACCTTTGCTTGCTTGAATGATTAAATACTAATATCTGTTTTATTACTGTTTTCTTATGAATCTAGAAGCTATGATCTGGACAGCTTGTTTAAGCTGATACCCAGATACTGATACCCAGGAGGCAAGGATAATTCTGTGGTTACTTTGTTGACACTTATACTTTTAATTCCACCATGTTTTCTATAAAAGGGGTTTTACTCTTGACTCCAGAAACTTCTTTTAAAAATAGATAGTAAATAGATGGATGGATGTATAGGTAGGTAGGTAGATAGATAAATTTTTCCTTTGTAATTCTATGTATTTTATGTTATGGATTTAAAATCAGTATTCTTCTTTTGCAAGGCAGTGGGGTTAAATAACTTGCCTAAGGCCACACAGCTAGGTAATTATTAAGCATCTGAGGCCAGATTTGAACTCAGGTATTCCTGACTCCAGGGCTGGTGCTCTATCCACTGTGCCACCTAGCCACCCCTAAAACCAGTACTCTTAAAAGAGATCCAGAGGTTTCACAAGATTTATCAGGGTTCCACTGAGAAAGAGAGAGAGAGAGAGAGAGAGAGAGAGAGAGAGAGAGAGAGTTTTTTAAAAAGTCCATTCTAGAAATATGTGAAAGAATAGTAGAAAGGTTACAACATTGCTTTATTTCTGGTTCTCCTACAACATCTCACAATGTTTCTCCTTGAAAATAAATGATATCTTTTAATTTTAGAATATTATTTTATTATATTATTAAAATTACCTTCTATACCAATGCTTTTTAAAGGGATCTTTGAAATAAATGAACTGCATATTTTATCAAAGTTTTCTGTCCCATCCCTTCTTTCCAAATCTTGATTATAATTGTATGGTTTTAGATTGTCATAGCTATTTATGTGATGACTGATATTATTTGATTCCCCAATACTGAACCAGCTTTTCCTTCCTAACATGAATACAGCTTGGTCACAATGAGCTATGTTATGGATCTATGCTGGAATCTCCATAAATACTAGAATTTTCTTTCCAGATTTTTTATCTATCTTTGATAATAAAATCGGGCTAGAAATCTCTTTATCTACTCTAGCCTCCATTGACTTGGGTGTCAGGACTATATTTATTTCTATAAACAGAGTTCCACAAAATGTTTCTGTGTCTTTTTGAAAAGCATTTTTCTCTTTATAAAATGAGGGTCCTGGACTAGATGGTCCCTGAGGTACCTTCTCTAATCTGTCATTTATCAAGAGCAGGGTTTCCTCAAAGTATTTTTGTTCGTTTTCTTTGGAAGTTAATTCACAGCTTGCTCAATTTCTTTTTCTAAGACTGAGTTAAGATCTCACTTTAATGTCTTCATGTAACCTCAAGGAATTGCTGTTGGGTCACCCAGCACAGGAGGGGCTGTGGACACAGGGATCACTCCTTGTTCTCTTCCCATAAATGCAGTTTGGGATGAGTTCTGTTCTGGAGATCTCCTTTTGCCTTAATAAATCCACCATCTTAGCATCCTGCAGGATAAATTTTACCTATAACTTATATCCAGAACCTCCCCAAAAGACATTATTTGAAAAAAATACTCAAAGATCTGGGCTAATATACCCAAGAAATACTGAACATTCAGGGTTCAAAAGCACAAGTTAACAGGAAGGACTCAGGAAACTTAACTTACAACTTACAACTTACCCTGTAGTCTGCAGGAGGCTAATATTAGGAGGAGAGTCCTAATTGGGCATTTTCCATTTCCCCTCAGGTCATCAAACAATTCCCAATAGGCATCTCCTGGTAACAGGCTTGTACCAATCATGGATGCAGATAATTTTCCTGTTATTGCCACAACCATCCACTTCACTCCTTGAATCCAGGACCACCAAGTCTCTCAAACTCTTAAGTTGTTTCCAAACCTGGTCATATCCACCTCAATACCCATGTTTGATCAACTACTCAGAAAAGATAACCTAAAGCATAAAATGCAGTAAAGGGGCCCAAGGTGAAAACTCAATGGGCTTGTAAGAGCAGAGGATTAGAGATGGAAAGGAACTTCTGAGACCAGGAGGTCCAATCCGCCTATGTTTATTTATTCCCACACTATTCTCAAATATTCCCAAATACTTATTCCTACACTATTCTCTCACAACTGCACAACTAAATAGTAAGTAAATAATTAACCTTTGGCTTGCAGCTTCCCACTCTTGAGCATTCTCTTGGACCATTTTGTCCAAGCCTTCTCTCTTAGAGGGTAGAATTCTTCTGTATCATCTGACCATCAATAATATTAATTTGCTAATGAATGAATTAGATCTATTGATTTAATTATTTTTTGTATTTTAATTCTGATTTCTAATACATATTTATTCCTTTTTTAAAATTTCTCCTTTCTATGAATGCCTCCCAGAAAATTTATAATTTTTAAAGAGAATAAAAAAGTTCTTACCATCTCACGCTCAAAGTCTTATGTAGACTAGATGTATTAAAATATTCATTTCATTATTTAATCTTTGTCATATGAATCTATTTCTCTTTTTAAAGCATTTACACATCAAATACTGTAGTTTCTTTTGGAGATTGACTAAAATTCTTTTCTTTTGCTAAATATTCATTTTCCCACTGTTGACTAGACTCAACTTTGAAACTGATATTTTTTTTGAAACTGATATTTTTAGAATCTACTATCCTAAATTTTTCCTTTTATTTTTCAATATCAACCAAGATGGTGAAAGGCTCAGAATCCAGTATTATCAGTTGAAGAAAGTGGATGAAATTAGGTTGAAGAAGATTCTGAGAGAACATGTTAACTACCTATTAACATGGGAAAGAGGCTAAAACATGGTCTATTTGGCCTCAAGGAGAAAAGAGCCACTAGTAAAAGGTAGAAGTTTAAAAAGATCAATTTAAACTTCTGTTTGGTAAAAAAAAAAAAAAAAAACTTCCTCAAAATTGTCTGAAAGTGGAGAGGGCTACCTTAAGAAGTGGTTGATAGATTTTTTTCATTTTAGATTACTTTGGTCAGCAATGAGATAAATATTTTCATGTATGTTGTAGTAAAGATTCCTTTCATGTGGCAGCTGGACTACATGACCTCTGAAATTCCTTCCAACTCTTAAATTCCATTATCTTGTGCTTCATGAGGAAGGAATATCCTGTGCTTTTCTGATTTAATTCCTTGGAAGGCAAAATTTTGTTGTTGTTGTTGTTGTTGTTTATTTCTTTGTTTTTCTGGCAATCTGAAAAACCTGTTATTTGATGTAATTCTGTCACAGGAATCAAACCTGAGCTTTGTTTCTATTTGTGCTTCCTGGATTCTATTTACCTATACTTGAAAATATGATACCAGTATTTTGGAGAAATTTTCTAGTGTGATTTCCTGACAGAGATTTTTAGTCATTATTTTCAATAAGACATAGTTTCTATATTACCACTTCACAATCTGTTCTCACATTAAGTGGTCTTGTTTTGTAGAAATTTCATTAATTCTTGAAAAATAATACATAACACTAACATAAATTACTTTTTCAAGTTTGCAATGAAGTTTTTTAACTTTTCTTGCAATGACTCTTAGACCATGCCTTTTCTTCATCAAGAACTGAACTTAATTTAATCAAACAGTCTCTAACTCTTTAGCTAACTTCCTGTCTTTGTTATATTAGAAGAAAGTTTTACTGTTAACCATATAATATCTTTCAAAATGCTCCTAAACCACATCTATAGAACCTAAATGCTATGATTATACCCATTCCACATAGGAGGAAACTGAGAATAAATGAGGTTAAGTGTCTCCTCCAAGGTCACATAGAGAAGGTGTCTGAGGCAGATTCATACTCTAATCTTCCTGATCTATCCAATATACCATCTAGTTGAACTAATATCTTCTTTCAACTTTTTTCAGTAATTTTTTCTTCTCCTTCTGCATCCTTATGTTCCAAATCAACTTTTCTCTTTTACAGAGAATCATCTATTTGGGAGAGAATCTCTGGTATTTGCCCAACATTCTCTCTTCTCTTGTTAGACTGTTGAATAATCTTGTAATTTACTTCCCTATTAGTTCTAATTAACTTCCAGAGTCAAGACAATGAAGTGAAGCCCTCCTAAATTCCCGCCAAAGTAAACCACCTCAGAATTGCTATAGGAGCAGGGCAGCAACTCACCAGCCCAACAGGAAAGATTTGCCTCCTTGCAGTAGGAGGGAGCCAGCCTCACAAGTGGGGGGGCCTGGATCAAAGCTCCAAGCCTGGGGCAATCCATCTTTGAGACCCCACCATTCTGCACACCAGTAGACAACTGAGAAATCTGTGGAATGCAGCAAAATCCCATGAGAGACTCCAGAACAAGCTACTAGCAAGGCCTTGAACCCATTGCTGATAGGAGTAAAGACCCTCCCAGACTAGCAAACAATGAAACAGTACACCAATTGTTCTATTAGAAACCAGGAGGGATGGGATTTCAGGGAAGCCTGGAGGGATTTGCATGAACTGATGCTGAGTGAGATGAGCAGAACCAGAAAAACACTGTCCACCCTAACAGCAACATGGGAGTGATGTTCAAACTTGAAGTACTTGCTCATTCCATCAGTGCAACAATCGGGAACAATTTTGGGCTGTCTGCAAAGGAGAGTGCCATCTGTATCCAGGTAAGGAGCTGTGGAATTTGAACAAAGTGCAAAGACTATTCCCTTTAATTTAGGAAAAAAAAACAGATATCTTATTGTCTGATCTTGTTACCTCTGAGACTTCTCTTCTCTAAGGATATGATTTCTCTCTCATCACACCCAATTTGAATCAAGGTACAACATGGAAACAAAGTAAAGACTGACAGAGTGCTTTCCGTGGTGGGGGGGAGAGAAGCAAGATTGGGGGGAAAATTGTAAAACTCAAATAATATCTTTAATAAAAATAAATTTTAAAAAAACAGTACACCGGGAGTCTGCCATCAGAGAGACCCTGTTTCCCTAGCAAACCAGCAGCAGAGCACCACCCATGGAGCAGACCAGCAAAAAGATCCTCTTCAGGGTCAGTCACCAGAAAGACACCCAGGAGAGGTCAACAGGGAGGTTCCATTTGACCAGTGCAAGAAAAAGGTACCCACAAGGGAGAGCAAGCAGATAAGTCTTGAAGCCCAGGGAAGGAGGAAAAAATGAGAAAATAAACAAAAAAGAATTAGACTATAGTGACAGGGAAGATGAAGGCATAGACTTAAAAAAGGACAATAACATCAAAATGTCCACATGTGAAACCTCAAAGAAAATTTTAATTTTTTCTGTGTCTCAAAAAGAATTCCTGGAAGAGCTTCAAAATGATTTTTAAAAGAAAATGAAAGAAATAGAAGAAAAATTTGGAAAAGAAATGAAAGTAATGCAAGAAAATCATGAAAAGAGTTAATAACACAGGGATAGATACACAAAAGTTTACTGAAGAAAATAACTTCCTAAAAAAATAGAATTGACCAAATGGAAAAGAAAGTTAAAAAGTTCAATAAAGAAAATAATTCCTTAAAAATTAGAATTGAACAAATGGAAGTTAATGACTCTATGAGAAGTTAAGAAATGGTAAAAAAAAAAAATCAAAGACAAAAAAAACAGAAGAAAATGAGAAAAATCTCACTGGAAAAACAACTGACCAAGAAAATAGATCCAGGAGAAATAATATAAGAATTATTGGACTACCTAAAATCCATGATCCCCCCCCACCCAAAAAAGCCTGAACAACATCAAAGAAAACTTCTTAGATATATTAGAACCAGAGAGCAAAATAAAAATTGGGGTTTTTTTTTGAGTTTTTTGGAGATGCAATGGGGTTGAGTCACTTGCCTCAGGTCACAGATTTAGTAAGTATCAAGTGTCTGAGATCAAATTTGAACTCAGGTCCTCCTGACTCCAGGTGTTCTATCTACTGAGCCACCTAATTGCCCCTTACAAAATAGAAATTGAAAGAATCCAATTACCACCTAAAAGATAGCTCAAAATGAAAACTCCCTGGAATGTCATAACCAAATTCCAGAGTTCAGCCAAAAAAGAAGCAATTCAAATATCATGAAGATACAGGAAGGATTAAATAGGGCTTGGCAGCTGCCCCATTAAAAAAATCAGAGGGCTTGGAATATGAAATACCTGAAGACAAAGAAATTAGGATTCAACCAAGAGTCACAATTAGACCATGCTTTTTTTCAAGAACTGAACTAAATTGAATCAAGTAGTTTCTGACTCTTCATCCAACTTCCTATCTTTGTTATTAGAAGAAACTTTTAATATTAACCTAGCAAAATGGAATATAATCTTTCAGGAAAAATTGACACAATAAAAAGTAAACTTTCCAGTATTCCTAATTGAAAGACTAGAGCTGAATAAAAAAAAATTGACATCCAAATACAAGACTCAAGGGCAACATAAAAAGGTAAACATAAAACATAAAGACATAAAAAAGATAATATAAGAAACTATATAAGGTCAAACTGTTTATATTTTTATGAGGTAAGATAATTTTTGTAACTATTTCTACAAAAGCAAAGAGGAGAATATACATAAACAGGTTTGGATATAAAGGAACTTTGATGGAACAAAACACACACACACACACACCAATAAACCAGAATAAAAGTGTAAGAAAGATAATTGCACTGGAAAAAGGAGAGAGGAGTAAATTATCCCACAAAAAAAGAGACCTGAAAGAGATATCATAATGGAGGGGGAAGAAGGGGGTGGGCAAACCTTACTCTTATAAAAATTGGCTCAAAGAGTCACTTAAGTGGACCCAGAAATCTATCTTATCATATGAAGAAGTAAAAAAGGGAAAGGCTTATAGAGATTATAGAAGGGGTAGAGGGAACTGATAAAGAGAAGGGTAGATTGTGGAAGGCAGTGACCCTAAGTAAGACACTTGTGAGGAGGGAAAGAGTGGGGAGTGAGGTTAGAGGGAGGAGAAAAAGTGAAAAATAGCCTAGAGGAAAATATTCAATTAGCTATAACTATAAATAAAAAAGGGGTAAACTTGCCCATAGAATAGAAATAGATTTGATGGAATTTGGGGTTCAAATAGGAATGAAAAAATTCATAGACTCAAGTGATATGAAGCACATATAAGTTTATTATTCTTCCCCAAGTGATCTGAGTTCCACAAAGGAAATAGCAAAGAGATAGGTAGAAATGTTTAAAGGGAACGTCAAGCAAGATTTAAGGAGGAATGAAAGAAGGACTCAGGAGAGACCTGTTCAAAGCTTTCTGCGTGGTTTAAGGAATCATGTCAGAAATAGTCAAACACAGTTAGCTCATTACTTGGGTAAGATTTTGTTATCTCAACATTCTTTGTATACCTCAGTCTCCCTTCCAGAATCAGGTGATTCTATTTCCTGACTGCAGTAAGTTAACTTTGACATAATGTATGAGAATGTTGACAGGATTCAGGGTATATGATATATAGAAAAGTTTCTGACCAGATTTAGGCTATGTGAGATAGTCTCTATCAGCTCAGGGACTGTAGGAGGTCACAAAACAACAAGCTTTCCCAGGATTGGCACAAAATAGCTTTCTCTAATATAACATTCTTCTAGGTTATGCTAGATGGATTTTTTTTAGGTAAAAAGTCAACATAGAAAAATAGAAGTTAACTAATTGCCAGCTTTCTTGCCTCAGATGGTAGAATGGAATAAAAACCAGAACACTACTAATATGTTGTTTATAAGAATATTTGAAACAGAAAGATGGATACAGTGGATAGGCAACTAACCATGGAGTCAGAAGGATGGGAGTTCAAATCCAGCCTCTGTGTGTTCTTGTACAAGTCACTTAACCCTAATTCCAGAGCAATCTCCAGTCAACCTGATACATATCCAGCCATTGGATCTAGATAGCTCTGGAAGGAGAAAGTGGGGCTGATGACTTAGCACAGCACCCCCTCACTCAATTCATGTACTTGTCATGGCATCACCTCCCTGATCTCATGGTCTTCTTCAGGAATGAAGAACAAACATCATCATGATGAGACTGGAGTCAAATTTATTTTGCTTCAGCAGAAGCAAAGAACATAAGAATAGCAATTATGATCTCACATAAAGCAAAAAACAAATACAGATCTAATCAAAAGGGATAAAGAAGGAAACTATATCTTGCTAAAACATGCACAATGAAGCATAAAACTTATGTAGACAAAATGCTATAGCATCTAAATTTTTGAAAGAGAAGTTGAATGATTTACAGGAGGAAATAGGTAATAAAGCTATATTAGTGGAGACCTTAACTTTCCCCTCTCAGAACTAGATAAATATAACAAAAAAATCAACAAGAAAAAAGTTTAGAAGGTGAATAAAATTCTGAAATAATTAGATATGATAGATCTTTGGAGAAAATTGAATATGAATAGAAATGAAAAAAGTTTTTTTTCTTAGCAGTATAAACACCTACACAAAAAATAACCATATATTTGGACATAAAAACCTCACAATTGTAGAAAAGCAAAAAAAGAAAATGAATCCTTTCCAGATCATAATGCAATAAAAATTACAATCAAAAATGGGGAATGAAAAAATTGATTAAAATTAATCAGAAATTAAATAATCTAATCCTTAAAATGGATCAAAGAACAAATCATAAAAACAGTCAATAATTTCATTAAAGTAAATGACAACAAAGAAACAAGACACCAAAATGTATAGGATGCACCCAAAGTAGTACTTAGGGGAAATTTTATATTTCTTGTAATTTCTTAAAATTTATATTTCTTATTGATACTAACATCAATAAAATAGAGAAAAATCAAATAAATAAATTGAGCATGCAGCTAAAGTCACTAGAAAAAGGAAAAAAATGAAATTTGCAATTAAACATCAAATTGGAAGTTTTAAAAATCAAAGGACAAAATAACAAAATTGAAGAAAACCTCTAAACTAATCAATAATGATAGAAGCTGCTTTTATGAAAGAAAACAATTACAGAGATAAGCCATTGGTTAATTTTATTTTTATTTAAAAAAAAAGAAAACCAGTTTACTAATATCAAAAATAAAAGGGAAGAATTTACTACCAATGAAAAGGAAATTAAGGTAATTTTTGTTATTTTGCATGGTTAGATGTCATTTATTTTGACAATTGAAATAAAATGGATGACTATCTACAAAATATAAATTACTCAGATTATAGATATAATATAGATAAATAATAATATATAGATATAATAATATATAAATAGAGAATGACACATAAATATAATATAGATTATATTTAAGTAACAATGTTAGAAAAAGAAATTGAACAGGTCATTAATGAATTTCTTAAGGAAAAAAAATCCTCAGGTCTACATGGATTCATAGGCAAATTATACCAAACATTTGATGATGATGATGTTGATGTTTGTCAAAGAAGACCATGACATCAAGAGAGATGATACCACGACAAGCACATGAATTGGATTTGAGTGAGGAGGAGCTGTGATAAGTCACTAGTCTCACTTTCTCCTCCAGAGTCATCTGGGTCCAGTGGCCAGATATGAATCAGGATGACTGGAAATGACCTAAATGCCAGGCAATCACTGTTAAGTGACTTGCCCAAGGTCATATAACTTGTAAGTGGCAAGTGTCTGAGGCTGAATTCAAACTCCCATTCTCCTGACTCCTAGACCAGTGTTCTATCCATTGTGCCACCTTGGATAGCTATCCAACCAAACATTTAAAGAACAATAAATAAATTCCAAACTATATGAAAAAATAAGAGCAGTCCTACCAAATTTCTTTTATGACACAAATATGATGCTAATGCCTAACCAAGGAAGAGTCAAACACAGAGAAATAAAATTATAGACCAATTTCTGTAATGAATATTGATGCAAAAATTTTAAATAAATTGCTAGCAAAAAGATTACAAAAACATATCACAGAATCATACACATTAACCAGGTAGGATTTATACCAGAAATTCAGAGTTGGTTCTATATTAGGAAAATAATCAATAAAATTGACCATATCAATAAAAACACAGCAAAAATCATATGATTATCTCAATAGAGGGGGGAAAATCCTCTGAAAAATACAACACCCATTGCTATTAGAAAACATTAGAGAACATAGGAATAAATGGAGCTTATCATAAAATAATAGACAATATTTGTTTAAAATCATATGAATCTGTATTGGGGATAAGCTAGAAGTCTTCCCAGTACAATTAGGGATAAAGCAAGGATGCCCATTACCACCTTTATTTGATATTTAATTTTGTACTAGAAATGCTGACTATAATTAATAAGAGAAGGAAAGAAGTTAAAGGAATTTGAATAGACAATGATGATATGATCTTATATTTGGAGAATCCTAGAGAATCAAATTTAAAAAACTACTTGAAATTCTAAAAAATTTAGCCAAATTGCAGGATACAAAATAAACTCATGTATCATCAGCATTTCTGTATATTATCATCACAGTTCATCAGCAAGAGATAGAAAGAGAAATTCTATTTAGAATAACTGTAGATAATATAAAACACTTGGGATTCAACCTGACAAGAAATTCCAGCAGCTATATGAGCAGAATTATAAGACACTTTTCATATAAAGTCATATCTAAATAATTGGAAAAATATAGATTGTTTATGAGTGGGCTGAGCCAAGAGAATAAAAATAAAAATTCCATCTAAATCTATTTATTCAATATCATACCATCAAACTATCAAAAATTATTTAAAGCATTGGAAAAAATAACAAATTCATCTGGAAAAACAAAAGCACAAGAATATCAAGAGAATCAATGAAACAAAATATGGAAGAAGATGATCCAGTCATAACAAATATCAAACTGCCTTATAAAATGGTAAGGTAAGTCCTGGCTAAGAAATAGAATGGTGGATCAGTGGAGTAGATTAGGTACCTGGTGCCCAGGGAAATCAAGAGGAAGAGATATGATAATTGACCATGCAATACTTTTGATCTGGTTAGATACCATCTGGGGTCCTAAAAGATTCTGGGTACCATGTTTTAGTAACGTCATTCATGGAATGGGAAATTTGGGGGACATCCAGGAAGGGAAAGGGCCTCAAAGTCATGACATGATAGGTTGCAGTGAAGGAAATAGAGGCATTTATCCTTGAGAAGAGAGGATTCAGGGGAGACATGAGAGACAAATGTCTTCAAGTATTTGAGTGACTGTCAAGAGTAAGACTTATCCCTGCTTGATCCTAAAGTGTAGGACTAGGAATAATGGGTAAAAATGAAAAAGAGGAAAGATTAGGTATCATGCAAGTTAATGTGCTAAGAGGTAGAAGTGTCTAAAGGCAGGATGGGAAATGTCCTATGGGTGGCGGGTGCTCTGTACCTGCAGGACATCAGGATAAGGAAGGATGACTATATTCTAAATATGTACTAAAGAACATTTTTGTTCTGGTATAGATTGAACCATTGAGTCTATACTGACTTGTAGATATTGTGAGTTCTCTTCCCAATGATATAATATGACTATAAACCAGTCTCCAAAGAATCCAAATTGCTGATATGCCAAAAGGAGAGATATGAGCTATATCCAAGAAGACGGTCGCATGTTAACAAGTTAGACTCAAAAGAAGAGGACTGATGAAATCATTGAAGTTATGTTTGATCCCAAAGCAATGTAATCTAGTCAAATAAGGATCCAGAAGGATAATCAAGTACTTCTCACTTTCCAATGCACTGGGGAAGAGATGGGTAGTAGTAGTAGCATGAGATAATAATAATGTTGGTCCTTTATTTTTGAAGACCATGACATCAGGAAGGTGATGCCATGACAAGCAATTGGATTGGATGGAGTGAGGGTATACTGAGCTAAGTCACCAGCTTCACTTTCTCCTCCAGAGCCATCTGGGTCCAGTGGCCAGATAGGAACCAGGATGACTGGAGATGGCCCAGGATGTAAGGTAGTCAGGGAGAAGTGACTTGCCCATAGTCACACAGCTAATAAGTGGCAAGTGTCTGAAGTTGGATTCAAACTTCCATTCTCCTGAATCCAAGGCCAATGATCTATCCACTGAACCACCTAGCTGCCACAGGAGCATGAGATAGAAAGTCATGGAGGGGTTGTAATATGCATCATGGGAAGGAGTAAACTCACTGTGAAGATCCAAGATTTGTCAAAGAATCTTTCAAAGGTTTGAATTCAGACAAAATGTATATTTTAAATAGAGTCATTGGAATTTATGTTGTGAATGGTAGGAAACATCAGAAAAGCTCAGATTGATATTAAGAATAGTAAGTATTTGGGGGAAAATTCTGTTAAAGATGATTTTGGGGGGGGGGGTGCCTTTAGCTTTAACTGCATTTATTACCAAAAAAAATTTTAACTGATGGCCAAGGATTTTTTTTCTTCTTTCAGTTGGGTTAAAATAAATACAAAGAGGTTATTGTGGAGATTACCAGTACAGATGTTTTTTGGCTATTTCACAAATCGCCTAATTTGTCTTGTGCTCCCACATCCCTATCACAGGTGCTGGGGTGTCTGGGGATGTGATCAGATTGATGATCATGCATTTCATCTCCCACTGATCCATTCAGTTCTGGATCATTACTTAGTTTTCCCAGACACTGATTCGAATTAGAGATAAGCAACCAAGGCTCATCCTTTTTAATAGGTTCTGAATTCCTGGGAGTTTGAGGAAGTGGAGGGGCATCCCATTTCTCAAAAGCATTACTCTCAGAGGAGGGCTTGGGCAAATAAAGCAGCCCAAGACATGCTTAAAATTCACTTTCCATTTTTCTTTTTTTAGTCCTATGACATCTGCATTTCTGAAACTGGAGTGGCTAGTGTGAGATGGGATGTAGATCCAGTTTTCTTGGACTAGATTTATTGGCTGATAAATAGCTTTCTTAGCAGATCTTTTAGTCTCTTCATCTCTTCACTAATCTCAGAGCTATGTCTCTGGAAGATTCTATTACACAAAGTCTATCACACTTTTTTGTGGATTTCCTGAAGCTGTCAGAACATTATTAATATTAAGTGATAAATGACACACTTCAAAAAGTTCTGCAATCTGCAAAGATTGCTCCAGTGAAGACTTATATGTAGAAATGGACAGAGGCACGGTGGGCATACACAGATTGCATCATCTCAGCGGGAAAACATCTTCCAGAAAAGTGGAAAAATGGGGCATTACTAAGGCTATATCTGAGCTGAAAAGTAGGTGAGTCAGTTATCTAGAAAGACTGAGGGCCATGCTCTATTAGGATGGGTTGCGAAAAAGTTATTTGGACAGAGCATAATGGACAGTAGTTATTATCACATCCGGTCCAAAAAGATCTGCAGTAATTGGGAGGACAGTCTTCAGTGGTTCTCATTCATGTTCTAACAGCACTCTACCCCCCACTCACTTTTACTATGTCTGGTCAACATTATTATTCATGTACCTATGAAGCCTTGAAAATTCCAGCAGAGGGCCTGAGGGGCAGCTCATAAAGACTTATTAAAGGAGTTCTTCAGAAACATGCACCCAAAAAACATGGTGAACAAGGAGCCATGCAGGAACAGAGATCTCCTCTCCTAAGGGGAGCACCAGCCCAGATAGAATTGTGCTCCCACACATGGATACCTCAAAATCAACTTAGCCACAGAATCATCATAGGATAGATTTGGAGTGGGAAGGGACTCTAGGGTCTGTGTAATTCCACCCCAGAGAAATGGTTCACAGTCCAATAAACAACTACAATGAATCAGCCAAAGATATTTCCTGTCGTCAAGGAGTTTGTAATGCAATGGGAAAAAATAACATATAAACAAAAGTATGGAAAGGAAGATATATAGAGTGGATAAATAGAAAATAATTAGCAGAGAGAGAAGACAAAATTAAAAGAGGGTAGGGAAGATTAAAAGGTGGGATTTTAGTTGTGTTTTAAAGGAAGCTGGGGAGGTTCATAAACAGACCAGAAGAGGGAAAGCATCCTAGGTATGGAGACAATCTGAGGGAATACCCAAGAGCCAAGAGTTAATCAGTAAGTCAGTGTCATAGGATCAAAGGAGTTCACAGAATCAAAGAATCTTGGAATCTCAGATTTCTAGAATTACAAAATCAGAGAATCAATATTTGAATCTTAAAATGTCAGAGTTGGAAAGGTTCTCCAGTGAAACTAACTCACTTTTTCCAGAAATTGTCTGACAACCCATACCCTTCCGCTAGAAAAGTTCAACAAAGTTATAATAAGCTGAATCTATTAATTGTCAACATTCTTCTAACTAGTCAAGTGACCTTGGAGGTTCACTGAACACTTTAAAGGAAAGGAAAGTGGACAGAGACTGAAGAAAATGGTGGTATAAATGACACCATTCCCTACAGCTTCTTTCCTAACCAGTTTGTAAAATCACAAGGAGAATCCCTTGGCTATAGGCTATCCACTATGTTTCCTTCTCTCCTCCATCCTTTTTTCTGCACACTGACCATCAGGAATTTATCAAAGAAAATGATCCATACTCCAAGATCTTGAGATAGTCTGGACATGGTAGTCATTCTTGACATGACTCCTAGAGCATGATGTCATTTGCTCTGGTTACACTCCTGTGGGTGTGCAAAGTTATGGGGATAATCAACTTTCTACCATCTGTGTATTTGGGAAATTGAGGTATGGTCCCACAAATAGAAAAACATTGCATGTCCTGTACTTCAAAGATGCACAGCCATCCTTGATGACTGTTACTCTGGAAGCCTTTCCAGGATATGAGTATGTTGGTTGCTCATTGCTGGCAGAGCTCAGGGCTCAGCTGCCTCCTCTCTCCCCAAGTAAGAAATATGACGAATGAAGCTGAATACTGAGAAATAGCCTTCATTAGAGAGCATTAGGAACAAAGGGCCAAGATTCAGCTGCAGAACAGCAGAGAACGCAAACCCCTCTCCCTCCGTAACCCACAAACCTTCACCGCCTCACCACCCCATTCTTGGCTTGAAAAACATTCATTGGGAAATAATGATTGTTTTAGTGAGTATTTCAACCCAACAATTACAACTTTGAAAATGGTGTTGAAAACAACTTTATTGTCAAGTGAGTCAGAAAAGGCAGAAGCATCAGATTGACTATAATGGGCTGAGTGTCCAGACCCAGCCTTGAGTGCAGATGACAAGGTTTGAATAGAGAAGCCTTTGGGGAGTCATGTTGCTGTGCTAAACTCTTATGTAAACAGAGGACAAAGATGATTCTCTCTGCTTCCTTCCTGCCATTATTCTCCAATGCATATTCAGTGTCTATGTGCAGTGAGGAATGAAGCAAGTATGCCAATGGAGACTCACAGTGCACACCAGAGAAGGAGATTCGAGCTATGGCAAATACTGACTTTTTCTTTGCATTTTGAGCAGCCTAGAAAATTGGGAGCTATTTATTTCGTGCCAAGCACCCATTTTCTGAGGTCTCTCAAACAATTTTGATGTTCTGTGAAAATGAAGAATGACAATTGATGAGAAGACCTGATGCAGAAACTATCATGTACCCTGCCCTATCTTCACCCTACCTACCTCAAAAGCCATCCTAATTTAGGGCCCAGGGGCCAGCAGAGTGTCATGAACCCTGAAAGAGATGAAAAATAGATAATGAATGGAAAAGATTTGATAACAAGCTCTTTTTTCTATTAATGACCATAGAGCTATCACTCAATTAGCTGAAAGAGATGGAGAATAAAAGAGCCTATTACATGTATTTTTTGCTGAACTTGGGTGACTGGGAAAATGATGGTATATTCAACAATTAAAGAGAAGTCAGGGTGATGGGAGAAAAACCAATAGGTTCATGTTGGACATGTGGAATTGAAAATATTAAAGGACATTCGGTTTGAGATATCCTTGAGTTAACCATTAAATATGTGAAATTTGATATCAGAAGAGAGGTTAGGTTGTATAAGGAGATCTAAGAATCATCAGCATAAGGAATCTATGGAAGTTGATGAGATCACCAATTAAAACAGAGCAGAAGAAAAAGAGAGTCCAGGTTTGGTTCATGGGACCTCAGGCATTAGTAGGGAATCATCTATATTGCTGATTTCTCTGATGCTACTTTATTTCAAAATTCTCCTAGCACCCTGTCTTTCTTAACTAGTTAAAATCTCAGAAAATCATTTGGACAGAGCATAATGGACAGTAGTTATTGCATCTGGTCCAAAAAGATCTGCAGTAATTGGGAGAACAGTCTTCAGTGGTTCTCATTCATGTTCTTACAGCACTCTTACCCCCCCCACACTCACTTTTATTATGTCTGGTCAACCAGTAGGGGAACATCTAGTCTCAAAAGTAAACTTGCTGATGCTTTCTCTGTCTTCGTCTCTCTGTCTCTCTGTTTCTCTCTCTGTCTCTCTCTCTCTGTATCTCTTTCTCTCTCTCTTTGTCTCTCTCTCTCTGCCTCTGTCAGTGTATGTCTCTTTTTGTCTGTCTGTCTCTCTGTCTCTCTATGTCTTTCTCTTTGTCTTTCTCTCTGTGTCTGTCTCTCTGTCTCTCTATCTCCCTCTGTCTCTGTCTTTGTCTCTCTGTCTCTGTCACTGTCTCTCTCTATCTCTTTCTCTCTGTGTCTCTGTGTCTCTCTTCCTCTGTCTCTGTCTCCTTCTATCTCTCTGCCTCTGCCTTTGCCTCCCTGTCTCTGTCACTGTCTCTCTGTGTCTCTCTGTGTCTCTGTGTGTGTCTCTCTTCCTCTGTCTCTCTGTCTCCCTCTATCTCTCTGTCTCTGTCTCTCTGTCTTTCCATCTTCTCTCTCTCTCTCTCTCTCTCTCTCTCTCTCTCTCTCTCTCTCTTTCTCTCTCTCACTGTCTCACACAATCACTTTTAGTTCATATAACAGTTCTCTGTGCCTTGGGATTCAGACAATATTTCTGCTCATCCCCAAGGTCTTCTTGCTTTTCAGCTGCCAGAGTCAAGTGTTTAATTTCTCATATTAAATGTATTCTACTGTTTTAATTAAAGCCTCATCACCTATTGTCTCTGAAAACCCTTTTGAAAGAGCAGGATGAAACCAAAGTTCCTTACTTTTCAGTCCATTCCCAGTCGGTTGCCTTCTCCATCTCACTCTCCCTGCAGCCTGGCTGTCCTGCCATCTGTTTCCAGAGGTTTTCTGGGTATTGTTCCCAAGCATTCATGCAGCTGGGATGAAGTGGGATGAAGAGACACCCTGAACAAGGCAGAAGGTGTTTATTCCTTTGAGACAAATGAGGTGAATCCTGTTCACATAGATGGAACCTTTCTTCTCAACCAGGATAGGACTCCAAAGGCCAGCACCAGGAGCTGTCCATTTCTGTGAGCAAGAACACTTTGCCAAACATGTACAGTAGGATGGTGCTTTACATTTAATTTTAATTGGGAGTTGGGGTGTCTGCAAACAAGGTGAGGCCATTTATTTAGAGACTGTCTATTCCCATCTCTCTGAGGCTGGAAGTGCAATGATCCTTATTTGCTGATCCCCCTGCAGATCCACACTGAAGCTTTGTTCTACTCCATTTGTGACCTTGCCAGATTGATCCTCCTCAAGCAGCCTCAGGTAACCTTTCATCAGGGGCTCAACATAGGGTACCAGAGACACCCAATTAGCTTAATCCAATGAAGCACAGATCCCTGAGCTCAAGAAATCCACCAATCTTAACCTCCCTAGTTAAAGAGATGTCTGGTCTCAAGTCATTCTTGCTACCTAATTCCTTCAGAGAATTTATTAGGGCAGGGCAGGATCTTGATAAGGTGCAGTTTAACCTTTGTTTTCAAAGAAGATCAATGGCATCACAAGGGGATGTCTTGATCTGATCTTGATTTAGGACTCCATAGAAAGAAGGAAGGAAGGAAGGAAGGAAGGAAGGAAGGAAGGAAGGAAGGAAGGAAGGAAGGAAGGAAGGAAGGAAGGAAGGAAAAAGGAAAGAGGAAGGGAGGGAAGGAAGATTCTTGATTGTTTTACTTCCCAGCTGCTATTTCTCAAATAAGAGCCTGGTCTTGTGGTTGTGACTAAGATGACCCGGGCATCTGGAAATACAAATTATACCTGAAAGTGGTCAGGGTATTGCAAAGCCTGGGTGAACTGGAAATTTCTAGAAGGTCCAGGGGTCTCATGGAATTCTATCCTTTTATTAGGTTTGTGAGAGGTCAGTTCCTTATGCAATTTACCTCCACCAAAACCCCATTTCTAGTGAATCTTGTATCCTTGGAGGCTGGACCAAGGGAGTGGTCTCTCTGGCAAGTCACACTAACCTGGGTAGCAAAATCCCAGAATGTCAGATGGATGGGACCTCCAGATGACCTCTAGTCTAACTCCTGGCCCAGAAGAATGAGTGGTCCAGTTCCTCTGCTTGAAGCCCTCCAAGAAGAGGAAGGTTACCAGTTCTTTCAACAGACTTTCCATTCATGATGAGATAGCTCTGATCCTGAGGAAGGTTTTTCTGACATAGATCCTTAACCAGCTCCTTTATAGCTTCTGCCAATGTTCTTTGTTCTGGCCCCTGGGGCCTAGCAGAATCCATTTGATGTTTCTGCAAGGAACAGTGCACCTCTCCCCAAATGTTCATTCTGCTTCAAGCTCCAACAATGGATCTCATAATGGTGTTTACATGTGTGAGTGGCCAGCATTGAATACTTGGATACTTAATGAAGGGTTTTCAGAGAGATAAAATCAGGATGACCATCCAGGAAGGTGTAGACAGCCTGTTATATGTTTTAGTGGAAGAAGTGTTCCACTGAGGAAATTACAGATAGAGTTTATGTATTGGAGCTACCAGCTATCAAGTGACTCTGAGGATAGGCTGGACCTCAGAGTCTGATCCTGAGTAAGTATGACCCTGAGTAAGTAACTTCGTCCTGTTTGTCTCCATGTCCTCAAAATAGTCCGTTAGGTGCTCAGTAAATGTATATTCAGTGGATTGATAAGAATTTGCCCAATAATGCTGTGTCAAGGAGTAGAGGCAATGAGAGACAAAAACATGAATGAATAAATGAGAGATCCATAGATAGTAGATGGAGCACTTGGTAAGTTCTAAGCAACAGGCAAAGCACTGGAGTAGGGAAGAGAGAGAAAAACCTTCTAGGGTGGTCCAGCACTGTAGTGCCAGCTGCCTGTCTGCCACTTACTACTTCTATGACCTCAGATTACTCAAGAGATCTTTACTCTGTTTTCATCCTTTCCTTCTTCTACCATAGTGACACCATAATGCTCTGCAGGAAGAGAGGACTGAAAGAACAGTGTCTCTCCTTTCTCCCTTGGGGGTCACGTTCATGACATAGGATAGATTGCTGAAGCTGAAGACCTTACTCTGGAGAAGAGGACTAAGAGGCACCTGGAAGCCATCTTCAGGCTGAAGGACTATCCAGTGGAAAGAGGGATCAATCTTAGGAACCCAGGAGGGACTCCAGAGGCCAGCAAGTCAAACACTCTCATTTCAATGAGAAAGAATCAGAGACCCAGGGAAGATCTCAGTTATGACATCATAGGGTGAACTTTAAAGTCACTTTCATCTGAAATAGGAGTAATGGATAGAGTTTAGAGAAAGCAAATTGAGTTTTGAGATGCAGACAAATGTTGAAAGGGGTAGGGAGCATGGAAGGTAGTTGGGCCACTCCTCATTGAAGAACTTGCTCACTTCCTGGAGATGTTCTCCAAAGGATTCCTTTTCAGGGACAACCTAGACTAGTGGCCACTCAGGACTTCTCTACATCTTGAATTCTGATTTGGTCTTGGCTACCAAGAGGCTGCAGAATGAAATGAATGGCTGATCCTTAGGTTAGGATAGAGTTTCAACTCTCAAGGCTCTTATCCTCCAGAATCACTGAGGCAATGGCTTAGCCTGGCCTCTCTCCCAAGCTGTGCCCAACTACAGTGAGCAACATTCACATGCACAAGGACCTCACAAGGTCGCCATATGGAGCCTCCTTTCAGTGGGGAGCTTCAGAATTTGTAGCCTGTTAGGGGAGGGGGAAGAGGGTGTTTTAAATATTGATTCAGACAGAATGGAAATTCCCCCATGACAAACCCAAAAGTCCCTTTGCTTCCAGACACTGGAGAAGTTTAATTTCCAGTATCAATTTCTTCCCGCAGCTTTAATTAAGGCCCAGTAGCCTATTGATCCAAGAGGTGGGAAGATTTACCTTGGAGGCAGCAGCAACATAAGCAGGATGAACAAGAGGAAGCTGGGAGGGGGCAAAGCAGGGGACTAAGGTTTTATCCAAGCAATATTGAAAAGCACCAACTGGAACAATGGGAAAATTGCCAGTCTACCTGATGGTGCCAATTCTGTCAACATGTGAATATATTGCTTTGCTATCATTCCTACATCCCAGATTGAGGGGAACTAAACTTGGGGTCTCTTGGAGAACTGTACTGAGATCTTAGAATCTTCCCAGCCTCTCCCAAGGAACATCTAGTCTTGTTGATGCCAGGGACCTATTTAGATCAATCTCCAATCATGCTGATCCAATCTGACCACTATACTGCCACAGAAGGAAAAAGTGAGGCTGGTGACTCTGTCCAGTCCTCCCATTTAAATCCAAGTCACTTGCCTGTCATGGCATTGCTTTCCAGGATGACATTGAGAACAAAGCAACCCTTCCCACCTGAAATGGAGAGTTCCCCTGGCAGTGTTGGTGAGCAAGGATCCTATCCAGGGCTTCTCTCCCAGGACCCAACGGGGTGAAAATTATAAAGGAGAAATTCACTGCCAGGTGAGGTCCTATAGGTAGCAAAATCCAAGAGGCATTGGGTTCAATTCTGACTTAAGTCTCCAAATTTGGGGTGTCCCTACATCTTTTGCCTTAGAGGAAGCAGAGGACATATTTTCCAGTCAAACAGGATATGCTCACCTATCCCAAATCAATGATTCCAGAGGTAAATGTTGTGGGTAGTCCTACTGCTAACAAAATGAAGCAGGATCCCAGAAAAGAACCAATCCACCTCGGTAGTCATTTCTTCTATGACTGCAGAGACAAGAAGCAAAATTCTGCATATACTTTAGAGAAAATAAAAAGGAAAATAAGGCAGGCAGAGGTTAAGTGACTTGTCCAAAGTCACATAGCTAGTATATGGCAGGGACAGACTTAGAATCTGCCTTTCTGAGTTTTTCACCACTTCTCTCTGGTGTCAAGTTCTAGCTGCTAAAATGCCTGCCAAGCCTGTTGTTCTGTCTCAGCATATGCTGATTCACAAAGAGCTTTGGGAAATCTCTGACCCAAAGGCCCCATGACAGGCCCCAGGGGAAGAGATGCAGGGTCTTCTCAGGGTTCTGACAAAGGTGCCATAAGCACTGGTCTCAAATATCTTCTGAAGAGCTTCATTCCAGGGATGGGAACCTTCCACTTTGGGTCAAACTCAGGCCCCCTTCACCAAAGGTGAGCCCCAAATAAGAGCATCTCCTCTATATGGAATGGGACCCCTTTGATACTCAGAACCAGATGTATCTTGAGATGGGTCTGAGACACAAGCATTGTAAAGGACTGTTGAGGTCACTCAGTTTACAGATAAGGAAGTTGAGTCCAGGGAGGGGAAGGGCCCAAGGTTCCCCCAGTTAATTCAAGACAAAGGATTTTGAGGTCAGCTATGGGACCCTACAGCCACTGCTCTCTCCACCTCACTGACCCTAACCCTAACTCTAACTGCCTCCCCCCAAACAGAACTAGCTACCATTCCCTTTTCTGAATGTCCGTCTTCACTGGGACACAATTGTCCCTTCGGTTATACCAATTTGTCGGCTAGCAGTTGTCCTTGATCCTTCCCTTCCAACACTCCCATTTCTTATACCTAATACACCTAAACCAATGCCATTTCTACTTTCAGCAGATATTCCTTTCTCTAGTTTCCCATAGTCACACACACACACACACACACACACACACACACACACAAACCTAAACCACCCTCAATGATACCCTCATCTCTTCATTCCTGGACCATGAGCATAGCTGCTGGAGAATCTGTCTATCTCCACTCTCTCCCCACTCCAGTCCATCCTTAATTCAGCCACCAAAACAATTTTCCTGAAGTGCATAGACCCAAGTCCACACCTTTATAAAAGTTTTATGACATTAGCCTACCCAGACACCAGGAGCATCCCAAATGAAGGAGAAACAGGTAGGTTTTCTCAAGTGAGATTCCACTATCAGTTGAATCTTTTCCATCACATAATCACAAGACAGACACAAGACAAGATACACCCTTTACTAATAAGTTGAATGAATTATATAAAAGCTTATCATCGTCTAAGCCATCTCCTCCACAGCCTTCACTCCAACTGGCTTGTGCCAGGGATGTGTGGGAGTCAACTTCTACAGGCTCTGGAAATATGGTTGCTAAATTTTTGGTGTAAGCATTTACACCTCAGAAATCAGGAAATGCTAAAAATCATGGCTTGATTTATTATTTATGATTGCCTAGACTAAGAAAGTTATGGAAGAAATCTTGAGAATGCAGATTAAATTTAAAAGCATGTCCAGGATTTAAACAAAATTTTTCCAGAAGTCTGGTTATTAAGCCCTGGCCAGCACAGCTGCTTTATCACCCATACCTGAGGCCTCATCATGGAGAAATTTCAGGGTTCCCTTTCCTTCCTCCTCCCCCTCCTCCATATCTAGACCCTTAAATTCTGAAAAATCATAATTGCTCCTTTCAATCTGCTGCCCTAGGTCCCATTCACCATCTTTGTAACCTAAGTGCCTTCCTTAGCCATAACCCCCCAACTGTGCAGTTCCCTTTTTAGGGAATAAGTATTTATTAATTGTTTACAATGAGCCACACACTGAGCATTAAAGCAAGGCAAAAACCAGCCCCTGCCTCAAGGAACTTCCAATCTAATGGAGGAGCCACCATGCAAACAGCTAGACACAGATGGAATGCATTGGAGCCAATCCATAGAGGAAAGGCACTAGGAATTGTTGGTCTGCATTTATATCCTAGTATTTATAAAATGTGTAACACATTGTGCTTTTGTCATTTATTTCAATGAAAAATGCCTCAAGGATCCTTCTGTAATCATGAATATGTCAAAATTATTCAAGATCCCTTGAACTACATAGTGGAGCAGACCCCTGACCCTGGATCCTGAATATCAGGCATCCCAAATGAGGTCCAAGTACCGAGGGAAGCCCTCAGGATGTTCCATGAATGTGCTCCTTGAATGGTGTCCAGTTGATTGAAACAATCCTCAACAATCTCAAATTCTTGGAAATTTTTCAGCAAGCCAGAAATAATATCTAATGCTGATTTCTCTGGCACTTTACATTCTTATCTCAATGATAAGGATCAGACCTATGAGGGAGATTCTCTAACATACATATATACATCATCTATATCTATATCTATATCTATATCTATATCTATATCTATATACTCAATCCCTCTTTACAATGAAAGAAACTGTTGTTCAGAAATGTTCTTTCCCAAGATCACTCATCCATTAAATACAAGGGGTAGGGACCCAGAACTCTAATAGATCATGTTATTGCTCCAATGAGGAAGATTTGGATATTCAATGTTTTGGGGTTTTTTTTAGGTTTTTGCAAGGCAAACGGGGTTAAGTGGCTTTCCCAAGGCCACACAACTAGGTAATTATTAGGTGTCTGAGACCAGATTTGAACCCAAGTACTCCTGACTCCAGGGCCGGTGCTTTATCCACTATGCCTCCTAGCTGCCCCAAGATTTGAATATTCAAATATCTATAATGACTCCCCTTTTCTCTCCATCACAAGCAGTAGCATCTGATGCTTCCTCAAACAAACCACAATACCACCAACTATGCATAGTGTCCTGAAACCTTTTGTTCCCCAAATACCTGGCAGCAAGGCAGGGCTCTTTTCATCCAGCTCCCATCCCATCCTTCCCTTCTCCCAGTATATACACTCT
Source organism: Macrotis lagotis (assembly GCF_037893015.1). Classification (NCBI taxonomy): domain Eukaryota; kingdom Metazoa; phylum Chordata; class Mammalia; order Peramelemorphia; family Peramelidae; genus Macrotis; species Macrotis lagotis. The sequence goes on from NC_133665.1 coordinate 196,251,939, forward strand.
GAGATAGTTTTCCCCTGTTTGACTAATTTGGTTTGTCTTTGTTCCTGAAGGTCACCAGTTCAACTCTACATCTACTATCTAATACTTTGTAAAGCTGTTGGACTTAGTTTTGCAGCCTTCAGAGGAATGGATGTCTAAAGAAAAGAATTAGGAAGTGAAGAGTTGAATTATGATTGTAACTCAGGAGGATGAAAAGCATGGAGCCTGGGGATTGCCCTGTAGTATGAGGTGAATTAGGTTTGGGGGTTTCTGTGCTCCCAAACACTCAAGTCTGTCACATAATTTCAAGGGCAGTATCCTCTTAGAGCATGGCCTTCAATGCTTATTCAGACTGAAATTAAAGTAAGAAGTGAGTCATCTCCTGGAACATTCACCTGAATCACTCATGGGTTGCCAAGAGCCCCCAAGGCCCAGAATCCTCATTGTTACATAACAGTTCCTGGTCTTTGAGTTTCACTAGTATCTGCCTCGCAACCACCCCAAAAGTGAGAAAGGGGAGAGAAAGCACCTTCAGTCCCACTTTCAAATGAGTTAATTAAAGACTAACAGGGGAAGTGACTAACCCATAGAAACTAATTCTGTAGTTGTAAAACCTCTGAACTGGGATTCAGCTCAGATCTTCTGGCTCCCATGATCCTCTTTTGCCAGAGGCTCAGTGGAGCTGTGTGGAACAAAACATTCTTACTCCATAGTCATTGACTGACCCTCAAATCCTGAGGCCCCTGAGGGGCCAAAGAGGAAGGGAAAGCCCTTGGCCCCTTCTTCTTGTGTCCCTAACTTCACCATATTCCTTTTCCTTTTTAGTCCTTAAGCCCTATTCAGTTGTTAACCATCTACCTTCAGCACTGCCTCTCTTCCTCCCACATTCATCCTGTCTTGCAGTCACATGCCAGACCTTCTCCATGACATACACTATGCCTGGCCATTTTCTCAAGATGGGATCACCAATTGTCATTCTTATTACCCTCATTCTGCTGATTCTCCTTTGATCCTCTACTAAAACCTCCCCAGGCTTCTTTTGCTCCATAGTAACCTCCTCAAAGTTCACCCATTGATATTCCCCATTCAGACTCTAATGGCTGCTATCTATCTATCCCTATCTCACCTATGTATCTCTCTATCATCTATCCATATCAATAAGACCATTCAGTCACTCCTTCTTACACTCTCTGGTTGTGATCCTGCAAAAGTCACTCTACTCTCTATACTTTCAGCAGCTCTCTAAGACTGCAAGTTAAGAGAAAAGGCCAAGCCATGCTAAAAATGAGTTTCTCTATTTGGGTGTAGGGTGTGTTCAAGGGAGACTAGTACCTCTGGTGTGAGGGCTGCTGAGCCCTTTTCAGGACTTCTTTCCACCTTTGATGTTTACCTGAGCCACCTAACTCTCCAAGAAGTTGCAACATGCACAGTGGCCACACCCTGGCAAACCATTTCAGCAGATGGGTTAAACCAGATTGAGGATCACTAAGAGGATCTCAAACTCATAGGTGAGTTGGAGCATGTAAAGTCTTCCAGTGGTAGAATAGAAGAATGTGAACACTTCATTTCAACTGCCATGAAGTCAACTGAAGCAGGTGCTATGGAGCACTTAGAGCTTGGGTAGACTTCAGAGATGATAAGATCATCCACTGAATCTAGAGCCATCACCAGTTATCTTGACTCTGTCTTGCTAATGAACTGGGTGAGGAGACTGAGTGGAAGAGAGAATGAGGCCAAAGACTGTACAACTCTGCCTCACTTAAACTCAATTTACACATGAATCAAAAGACATTACCCATACCATTTTACCATTCCTAGCTCAAAGTCTTGCGGTGACTGATGAATGATGAAGCAGCAGGTGCAACATAATATGCATCAGTTCTCTTCTACTTGTGTTTATTTTGACCTAACAATAAACACCACAAAAACTCAGGTAATCCATCAACCAACACCAATCATCCATATTTGGAACCACCAGCTACAGAAAAAGGAGAAGTTTTGAACACTGTGGATAAGTTCACTTACCTTGGCAGTGTCCTTTCCAGGGAGATACACATGAGGTTGACACTCACACTGCCGAGCTGGTGCAGGATTTGGGAGGCTCTGAAAGAAAGTGTAGCTACCAAAATTAAGTTCTACAGAGCCATTTTGCTTACTACATTGTATGTCTGTGAAACCTGGACAGTCTACTGGCACCATGCCAATAAACTGAATCCCTTCCATTTAAATTGTCTTAGGAGGATTCTGACGATCATCTGGCAGGAGAAGATCCCAGCACTAAAGTCTTTTCTAGAGCTAAATTGTCAAGAATTCCAATTTTACTACATTGTGCATCTCATCAAGAACATTATCTTCCATTTATCTAAATGTAATAAAAACTTTCTGGTTGCACCCTCGCAGCAGACATTGGCATCTATGGGACTGTAAGGAGAAGAGCCAGACAGGAGGTGACTGACAAAGAGTATGTGTGGTGCAGAGTGTTGGACTGATCTCAGACTGGCCAAATTGTTGGAATGCCAAATATACACTTGTCAAAAAGACAATTTTATGGAGAACTCACTCACACAGGGCAAGCACTCAGAGGGGATTCAGAATAAAGTGATACAAGGACACCCTCAAGGTCTCTCTTAAGAATTTTGGAATTGATTGTGCAGCATGGAAAACACTGGCAAAGAACCAGTCAGCATAGCATGCCCTCAACAGTGAGAGTGCAAGGCAGAATGGAAGCCATTCAAAAGAAACATGAGATGTATAAGATTAGAGTGCCCACCACAGGTATTCACATGGGCTAGTACTGACTGAGTTGTACTAGAGGATTCCAAGCTCATACTGGTCTGATCAGCCATTGTCAGACACACTGTAATTTGTCTCTAACATACTGTTGTCATTTATATTTTCTTTGATAACAATGGACATCAATAGGGCAGATCCCACCTGAAAAGATCATGATATTTTTTTCAATTCAATGATGATTTTTAGAGTCAAAACCAATATTTTTCATGAGTTTTGCAACAGCAATTTCCTTACTCAGCCCATGTGTCCCAGTTTAAATTTCAGAAAATATCCTCCACTGGATTTCTATTAAATCCCAACAATGAAGGAGCACCCTGGTGAATGTGAGACTGCCTGGTAAACAGGGTATGTTCAATGCCCTACAAAGTGCTTTGAATCTTTAATTGGCATGATGCCAGGGCAGTGACTCTGAAACAGCCATGACCCATTCTAAGCCAGGTCCCACAGGGGTTGGTACTGGATGCATAGTCATTGCTCCATTTCCTAGAAGAATGAAATGAAACTATGTCCATAAGCAGATCAACGGTTAGTGAGATGGTGGCATCTAACATCTGGAAAGAACATCCAGAAACATTCCTGGGGATCTTGTTAGTGTTCCATGATCTAATGATCAAAGCCTGCTACTTCAAGTCATCTGAAGAACTGGAGGGATGTCTTTAATGGCATGAAGGATGAATTGTAGAGCAACTGAACAACAAGGCAATCAACCCGCAAGGGGAAGTAGCAACCCAGAAGTCAGTGGTTGCTTTTGGGTGTGATATTTAAATGTGAAAGCAAGATGGGCAACTAATGACCACTCCTAACCAGTCATCAAGGAAGCCTCACCCTTTGTACACAGGGATAGCTCTCATTCTACAATACCTACCCCTCCACCCTCAGCCTCCTCTATATTAGTTCCAGGCAGTTGGGGAACTATAGATAGAATACAGGATTTAGAATCAGACAACTTTGGTTCCAATCTTGGTGTTGGTATTTCATGAATACGTGATCTTGGACAAATCCCTTGGTTTGCAAGGGTCTCAGTTACTACATATGTAAAATGTGAAGATGAACAAGATGACCTTGGAGGTTCCCTTTATCCTGCAGGCTTAATATGGAAGTACAGTCTAAGAAAGGTAGTAGGAGCCTACAACAAGACAACTTTGATTCGAATATTGATGTTGGAATGTCATGCCTATGTGACCTTGGACAAATCCCATGGTTTGCCCGGGCCTCATTTTTCACATATGTAAAATGTAAAGGTAGACAAGATGACCTTGAAAATTCCTTCCACCATGCAGGCTTCATATGGAAGTATAACTCTAAGAGTGGTGGCAGATGCCTACAATAAGAGAGTGGTACACCTCAGGGTAAACCCCCAGTCCAGTTCTGCTCTTCTCTGGTCAGAAGCGATTCCATTTTGTTCCAGTATCATATGCCCTGGATACTCCCCTGTCTTGTTTCTCTTCTTAATGAAACCTCAAACAGCAGTGGGTCTGAGTGCAACTAAATGGGGAGATTCTACACATTCTCAAAACCAGCAAAGGAAGGCCCAGGTGGAAGAAGAAGACAGTTCATAGGATTTTAGCTCTGACCTGCATTCCTAATTGACTGCTTTCTAATTAACTTCTTAAAGCATTAAGTTCTTGTCTTGTGTAAGGCCAACCTCATGTTTCTTGAGCTGAAAAGCTCAAGATATGGGACATTTTCAGAAACAAACACAAACCACAGTTGGCACTTGAGTGTGAGGTTCTGAGTATGCAGACCTCCTTGATTCTGACTTCAGTCAGCATCATCTCAAGGTGGACTATGCAATTATTCTGTTGATGGAATAATATACTTCTATACTGTAACTATGAAAATTCTACTTCTGCCTGTAGATTTTGGGGTGGTCAGTGCAATATAGCAATATGTCTTTTTTCAAGGTGTATTTGTGTTCATGATATTCCTTATAACAAATGTTTAATGAAGGCAGATTTTGTTCACTTACAGATGTAGAAACTGAGACTCAAGAAATGCAATTTCTCAAATTACCATAGCTCAAGATTCACATGTCACAGTTGGAACAAGAATCCAGAAGCTCTTTTTGTTAGCTCATGCTTTCTCATGGGTAAAGTCTTAATAGGATTTTAAAAATAATGAACATACCAGATTATACCTCCCCAAAAAATTCCATTTCCTCCAATGTGGGTTCCAGAATTCAATGAACTCTTGCTTTTGATGATGCATTTTTAATCCTTTTTTAAAGAGGATTTCTGGAAAATATGGGAAGATTTACATGAACTGATTCAAAATGAAATGAGCAGAACCAGGGGAATATTGGACATGGTAACCACATTATGAGATATTCAACTTTGAATAACCCATCTATCCTCAGCAATAAAATGATCCAAGACAACTCTGAAGAACTTATGATAAAAAAATGCTATCCATCTCCAGAGAAGTATAGGGTCTGAATAGAGATCAAAATATACTTTTTCTTCATTTTCTTGGAGGGCTTTTTTCTGTTATTTCTTTTATGTTTTGCATAACTGCAAATTCAAAACCTAGATCAAATTGCTTCCCATCTGAGTGGGGAGAAGGGAGGGGAAGAGAAAATTTGGAACACAAACTTGTTTTAAAATGAATATTAGCTGTAGGACCTTGGGTTAGTCTGTTTGCCTCAGTTTCCTCATGTAAAATGAGTTGGAGAAGGAAATGGCAAACCACTCCAGTATCTTTGCCAAGAAAATCCCAAAAGGGGTCAAGAAGAATCAGACACAACTGATAACAAATTCAATAACAATAACAAATTCGCCCCCTGAATCATCTGGAATTCAAGGAAAAGTAGCCTAATTCACACAGGAGGCTCAAGGAAAGAGAGAACAATGGTGCAAATGTTGCTTCTACCATCATTACATGAAATTCAGTTATTGAAGTTGATGAACATCAGCTTAAGAGTTCCTGTTTTAAGCCTTTTCATTTAGAAACAAAGCATCTATTTGTTGTTATGGTTGTCTTTAATCACATAGTAGCAATTAGGATGTGTTTTGTCCTTTTGGTTAGTCTACAACATTTCACATAAATCTTTTCAAATTTCTGAAAATTTCATATAATTTGGAGGAAATTAAAATATTAAATTAAAAAACAAAATGGGCTTCTGAGCCTATGAAATATCTTCCAAATATCCTCATTGATGCCAAATCTTTATGCTACACAAGTACTTTTGATTTTTGGAAAGAGTTCAAAGCTATTGAGAGCCAAAACGAGAGAACACAGTGGGGAATGGCACTTGGTGATCCATTGGGGTGGGAGATGCATCAAGAATGAATAAGACCTCAAAGTAATTGGTGAATCCAAAGTCATATACAAAGTGTCCCTTTTGATAGGATTCCCCCTTAGAACAAGAAATTGGGATACATTAAACACACAAATAGATCCGAACATACACACACACACACACACACACACACACACACACACACACACACCTGGTCACTTTAGAATCACAGTTCAGGTTTTCTTCTCTGACACACTGACCCTGCTAACCCTGTATTTGCAATTTAATGATTGCTGATTGAAAATCAAAGATTAAGGTGGCTAGGTGGAGCAGTGGATAAAGCACCAGCCCTGGAGTCAAAAGTACCTGGGTTCAAATCCAGTCTCAGACACTTAATAATTACCTAGCTGTGTGGCCTTGGGCAAGCCACTTAACCCCATTGCCTAGCAAAAAAAAAAAACACCTAAAAAAAAGGAAAGAAAATCAAAGATTAGACTCAGTTGGAAAAGCATATAGTGGGAAGTTGCTGAAGATATTGAGGTAACTAAGCAGGTACAGTTCTCAGGACTGATACAGAGAACTGTAGCCCAAATTAAATATAATGCATGTATCAGAGTGAGGCAAACCAAGTGATCTGAGAAGATGCTCAGAACTCACTCCTGGAGGAGAGGAAATTATGGCAGGACTTTAAGGCTAAGCAGCAATTGAAGAGGTAGAGTGAGAAAGGCAAGCAGATTCTAATCACAGAGAATGGCATGAGGAAAACCATATCCAATATGTATGAAAGGGAGGAAGCAAACCAGCTTGGTTGGAAAATTGTATGTATACTTGGGGTGGGGGGAGAGAAAGAGAGAGAGAGAGAGAGAGAGAGAGAGAGAGAGAGAGAGAGGTTAAAGAAGAGAAAGCAGGCTGAGAATGACTGAATGCCAAGTTAAGAAACTTGATTTTGACTTGGTAGATTTACTTAATAAGTAAGAAGGGACCTAACCAATTCATGTGAAAAGTAACCTGAAAGTGGAAGGAGGGGTCTCCCAGTGTCCTCAGTATCCATCTTGTGCAAACTTTATTACTTGCATTGTTATTCTGGTTTCACATTAAAAGTCTGAGGAATGACATTCTGTCTGGAAATTGAGAGAACTGATTCAACCTTCCAGTCATGGTCTAATTTTCCTTGAGTCAAATAACCACCTAGCCTTCAAGGGTCAGTGATTCTGAAATTGGTCACTGATTAAATGATTGGACCAATGAACAATCTACAAAATGTAATCTCTAGGGTCAACAAATCAACCAGTGAATTACAGTAACAGGGTAGGTCTGTTTTATTTGTCTGGCCCTGGGGATAACCAGAAAAAAGTTCAATTAGTCTCAAAATACTAATACTACAAACATCTCAGTTTTCCATTTTAAAAAATGGATATATGGCTACCTGCTTCTTCTGTAGCTGACAAAGAGTCTATCAGGAAGAGAACACAATGGGCAAGCCCTCCCTCGCATCTTTTCCTCGTAGGCACTTGGGAAAGATGTGTCTTAGCTCATAATTGCTTGTATTCTTTCCCCTGATAAAGTCAAAGCCTAAAAGACAGGATTGGACCACTTCTATGGTCACTTCTGTGTTTATATGCTCACTTCCTGGCATTGAATAGGCACCTAATAAATACTCTAGGCTTGATAGATTGGTTTGTACTCCTGAGAAGTAGAGACATGGCCGGATGATGCTTTTAAAATGTGCTTAAAAAACAAAGCTTCTAGTAAAAGTTGTGCTATCCAGCACAACTGGGAGAATTGTGTTTGGGGAAGGAAGTTGATTCCCACTGAGCATTCTGAGGTTTCTGTTTTCCAAGTCCTGTGATTTGATCACTGTTCAATTGAAACTTATTTATGTCTCTAGCAACAATCTAGGGGGGAGTCTCTAAGGCCAAAGCAAAGCAGATCTGGGGAGGAGTCCTCTGAACATACTCCAGTGACTGAGACCTCCCCAGGATCGGCTCAGATTCTGTACAGTTTCAAGGTACCTGATAGAACTGTCACTCCATGAGACAGTGTCCCTTTCTAGAACTGAGTTTCCAGTATATCATGATGAAGCTAATGGATGGGTAAGTTTAAAAAAAAATTCCCTAGTGTGGCAGAAGTGTACCTCACGAGCCAGTTAACACCTCTTCCTCAGACTGCTTCAATACCATGGCTAGATTCTAGGGTGACTATACAGGAGACATAATTAAATTTGATTTCAACCAGAGTTTTCTGGCTGGCCAGTGGGCAGGCTTGTTACCTCCCCATTGACATTGTGTGACCAGCATGCCAAAACAGAAACCAAGAACAGGTTCTCCAAAGGTCATATTCTTTCTGTGACAGCTCATAAATCTAAAGTTCCAGGCTGTGGAGGTTCATATTGAAATTAGAACCCATTGGGAATTTACACTTTGTTGGTGGGTCACTGGTCAAGACTGCAAGGATCTATCAAAGAGGTCTATGAGTAGGGAAAATGGGAGTTAAGTGGTCTGTGAATGTGAGAAGTGGTTCAGGGAGTTCCTGAATAGTGCTCAGGTACTTTCAAGAAGATCAGATAATGGGGGCACCAGTGGATAGAGCACCAGCCCTGGAGTCAGGAGGAACTGAGTTCAAATCCAACCTCAGCCACTTAATAATTACCTAGCTGTGTGGCCTTGGGAAAGCCACTTAACCCCATTTGCCTTGCAAAAAAACCCTAAAAAAATCAGAGAATGTTTGTGAGAAATGGGCCATGTGAAGGAGTTTGGAGTGCTTCAAAGCACAATGAATTTATATAGGGATATCTCTGTGGGTATCTGATAATGGGGGAAGATGGAATTGGGTTCTGGGTTCCCATCTATTGGAATTGTCCCAACCTGGAGGAACCATAAAGAAGTACCCAAGTTGAATTGGCAACCCTGCCATCAGCTGCTCTGATCCTTTCTGAGCTCCCTGGGTCAGGATATGTCCTGAAAGAGAGGGTGGTCCCTTGAACATGGGCCAAGAATGAGGACAGTTTAATTGAAGGACACAGTTCATACTTTGCCTCAACTGTTTTCCTTAAAGTTAGAAGAGAAGTATGATTTTTCCTGCTTGCTTTTAATTAAGGTTTGACTCAATAAGGAGCAAAGACAATAAGAAGAAAACAGCGTTCTGGCCATCTCTGAGGAAACCATCCGGATCTCTTGTGGCATAGTCATCTTGGCTATGACAGAAGAACACCACAGGGCTCATAGCAGGTGGAAACATGAGAGCAATTAGTGCATGGGATTTTTTCTGTATTGGGAGGGTCAAGCAAGATGGCATTTTCTTAAAAACAACTGACCAACAAAGACCAGTCTTTGTCTTACACTACTTCTTATTTATTGGACAAAGCTATGTACTGAGCGGAACTTTGAAAGATATAATGACCTGAAATGTTCTCCAAATGTTGGGTTGACAGAAGGGTGAATAGGGGATTGCTCAAGATTCCACTACCTATGGAACAGAGAATGGTTGGCTGCAATTGGGCTTCACTCATTACTAATCCACAGGGAAGAAGCAGTTGACTCCAACCTCCACTCTTGGACACAGAAGACTCAGGGAAGGAATTGGACTTGTAGATATTATTATATCTTAAATACATATATACACATAAACAAAGAAATAGGTAATCAGTTAAAGTCAACTGTGTCTCATAATAGAAATGTGCCTATTATAGTAGAAAAAGCTTGGAGCTGGGAGTCTTGGGTGACAGCTGGTGAGTTGGATGATCTCAGGAAAGCCAATTTACTTTGCCTCCCCCCTCCCCATATAGAATATGAGAATCTCAAAAAATCCATTTTTCTTTAAATTATTGTGTCAAAGAGAGTCAGTTTCACGAATCAATCCACAAAGAGATACTAGGCACTTAATAAGTGCCTGACACTGTGCTAATGGACTATTTCAGGAAAACATTTTATCCGATCCATGCTGCCACTCCCAGCACTACCTGCTTGTTGAACTGAACAGAATATCTCTTAACAAGTTTACAAAGAAGCACCTCTTTTGTCTTCGCGTGGCACCCAAAGATCGTATAGCAGGAGTGGGATGAGCAGAACCAGAACACCCTAACAGCAACATGGGGATGATGATCAACCTTGATGGACTTGCTTATTCCATCAGTGCAACAATCAGGAACAATTTTAGGCTGTCTGCAACTGAGAATACCATTTGTATCCAGAGAAAGAATTGTGGAGTTTGTACAAAGACCAAAGACTATTACCTTTAATTTAAAAAAAAAGTTATCTTATTATGTAGTTCTGCTATCTCTCATACTTTATTTTTTTCCTTAAGGATATGATTTCTCTGTCATCACATTCAACTTAGATTAATGTATACCACAAAAACAATGTAAATACTAACAGACTGCCTTCTGGGGGGGGGCAGGAGGGAAGTGAGATTAGGGGAAAAATTATAAAATTCAAAATAAATTAATAAATATTTTTAAATGGGGGGAAAAGATAGTATAGTAGAGCACATTTTGTGTACTCATATCTAATGCCCTCCAATTTCCTCAAATGCTATACCTAGCAGCTATCACTGATTGGTAAACAGTCTTCAAATGAGGACTGAGTTATTTGGTCTGGTTTTGCTAGAATATACACACACACAATTAATTATACAACACACGACTAATAATATTTTGTTTAAAAGAGGAAAATTACTTCTCTCTTCCCTGAACTTCTCAATCTTTAGATCTGGCCTTACGTTCACTTTTTTTTCCCAGAGTTTAGACACCAGACATGCATTAGTATGAATACTAATTGGACATACACACCTCCTTTCTACCCACACTTAGAAGAGGCATCATGGACACAAACTCATTAACCCTGTTCCTCTCTCCTGACTCCAATCTAAAGAAGATTATTCGTGACATTTACCGGGTTCCTTTCTGGTTTAGAATGACAGAGAAAAAAATCAACACCAAAGAAAATGAGAAAATGATTTGAGTGAATCTCCACAAACATTTTGATGGAATTGCTTTCATGTGACCTGCCCAGGAGCATGAACCAAGAAGAAAGTTTTGTCCCACTCAATTTGCATATGGCAAGAAGTAAAGAAAACCACATACTTAAAGTCGTCTGAGCAATACTGCCTTTGGGATCCAGGGTCTGATCCAAGGAATGAGTATCTCTTGCTATTCCCACTCCCTCTTTTTGTGCCAAGATAGGCTAAAGCAGCCAAAGGGCATTTGCCTTCTTCTAATTTGCCATCTGACATCTCGTTCCTTGTTGAGAAGGTCACTTCTTCCTTGGAAATGGCATCATTGTTTTGATTTTGAAACAAGAGAATCACAAGTGTTAAGGCTCAATGAACTTCAAAAGTCCATTATTGAACACCTGCTATTTGCTAGACCCAAGGAAAACCAAACAAAACAAAATGGAATGGGCCCTATCGTGAAAGAGCTTACATTTCCCTAAGAAGCTGCTACAATGCTTCTTGTTAAATGAGCAAAGGATTTCTACAAGATGAATACAAAGTGATTTGGGGGCAACCTAACTAAGGACAGAAGGAATCAATAAAGTCCTGGTGAAGGAGGGAGCTCTGGGTGAAAGGAAGGGAATCAGGGGTTCAAAAAGTCAGAAAGGAGAGAAGGTTCAGAGATGGAAGGCACACTTATTCAGGTAACAATTACTAGACTAACCCTACTGGCGCCCAGTTGGGGAGGTGGACTAGTCAGCCTAGGCCCCCACTCTGTGGCATGGGATTGGTTGCTCATAAGAGTTATCCAAGTGACCTCTCTACTTAGGCAAGAAACATCAGCAAATCTTTACTAAGCTCCTTCTAGGTACTAAGGACTGAATATATAGAAAAATACTGGTTCTTTGAGGACAGGACATGCTTTATTCTCCTTGGGATCCCCAGGCCCTGGCTCAAGACCCTACAGCAGGTTCCTAATAAGTGTCTATTGAGGAGGATTGTAGTGAATCCCATATGACGCTCCAAGAAACGTGCAGGATTTAGAACCCTAGGAGCTGGTCTTGATCTTAACTCAGTCACTTCCTCTATGTGTACATCACCTCTCTGGCCTTTTGTCAGCTTCTCTGTCAAATGAGTGAGTTGGATTGGTTTCCCTCTGAGGTGGCTTTCAGATCTAACTCTATGACTGCTTTTCTGAGGGAAATCACAGTTCATTTACATATAAACTGCAGCTCACCCTCCCATCAGAGCCTCTACTTAAAACATAATTCCTGCTGCCTGCTTCCTCTGTCATTTAATTAAATGTGAACCTATCCCAGAGGATTACTGCCTTGGAAATGTCAATGGGGCTGCTTCTCTGTAGGTGCTCTCTAAGTAAAGATGCTTATAGGGACTGTCACTTGAGCTCATACACCCCAACCAGTTCTATACAAGGTGCTGATCAGGAAGGATAAAATTTACCTGCCCAGACCCTCCCCCTTCCCAATAACTCCTGTGGGTCCAGAATGAGGGAGGCCAAGTCCTCAACATCTCCAAGAAAATATCTCAGCATTACATTGCGGGCAAAAGTGCCCCAACCATAACTGGAGCTATGAATGAAATGGAGCCTGAAGAGCCGTGTTTTAAGAAATTGATTAAACTCCAGAATCCAGAATTCTTGATCTCTGGAATTGATTTTTTCTCCCCACAAGGATTAATGAGGAGGGATGGAGAGCTCCAAACCTCGGGGTATCTCATCTTATCTTTCAGAGAAAATTGGAATCTCCATCTGAACTGTATACACTCTGAGCCATCTCCTGGGGAAAATGAGATAGGCATTGGAGAGCCCCAAGAGGTTTCTTAAGTGTGAGCTTTATTCAGTATTATTCACTTTCTGGGCTTTCCATTACAAAGTGTTAACAATCGATATAAAAAATACTTAATTGTCCATGGTGGATATTTTCTATGAGGATGGGTTGAAAAAGTAGTATATGAGGATCACAGGTTTGACACTGAAAGTAGCAAGGATAAGGAGTCTAAGACCCAACGAGAGGCAGTGACTTGTCAAAGATCAGCCAAGCATTAAGTAGAACAAGATGATGTTTGGTCTGAAGGAAAGGAGACAAGGACGCTATTTAAAAGTTTGATCCCAAGAAGAGTCAAGTTGGTTCAAAGCATCTCCAAAGACTGTCTTCCTAGGATGCCAGTTTTTACCTACCCTAGGCCAGATCACAACGTAGGAGAGGGCCTCTTGGAGATGCCAATAGCTATTTTCAGGCTGTAGACTTGTTATTAGATATCTCACTCAGGAAGCTTGGGGTTATATCACTCTCAGAAATGACTCAATATGTAAACCATTCAGAACTAGTTCTGGATGAAAATCAGAATTGTTAGAATTCAGAAGCTTCCAGATCTCCTCAACAAAGAGAGGCACAAAAGAAATTCTCAGTGGAAGTTATCTCCAGTCATTGGACCAGGGCCAGTGCTAAGGGCAACATGAATTGAAGGAGGAACTATCTGGAGGTGGCTCCCACTTCGAAGTCTTTTCTAGGAATATTTTTATAGGCTCAAAGCTTTATTTGTAGGGAATGGAGGCGAGAGGAAGCAGAAAATATCACAGATTTGGCTCAGTAATGAGGACACCTTATAGAAGTAATTGAAAAAAGGAAAGTGATACAAAGAGATGGGAAATGGAACTGACTGCCCTTTTTCATCTCTGTATCCTGACTTCTCGGAGGCTGAATACAACCTGGAGTTGCTTTAATTCAGCCCATAGCCAGGGAATCTCCTCCTCTATGTGCTGGCTGAGCAGTAGAAGGAGCTTCACTAGTTTAAGTTTCTTTGAACTTGTCCATGATGCCACAGAAACCTTTTCAGTCTTCAACTTGCATCTCTCAAGCACTCTATGCTTGTGGGACCCCTCTGCCTTGTTGGAGAATGAAGGGTTCTTCCAGAATCTCCATTGAAAGAGGCTACTCAAATCAGTCATTTCTTCATTTTCCACCATGTTGCATTTTTCTGGACTCTGTAGTTGACAACAATGATACCCTTAAGCCTCTTCTTCTTCTTAATATCCTCCCCTCCTTTTTGAGTTTCTGTGACACTGGTTCTCCTACCTCTTTGGTTATTCCTCTGTCTCCTTGGTCTGGACTGTCATCAATGAAGCACCTACTATGTGTTCCTCCCTCCTCCAAGGATATGTTCTGAACCCTCTCCTCCATCTCTTGATCTCTCTTCCTTGACCTTGGGGACGTCCTCAGTGCAGATGAGTGCAATTACCAGTGACTGCATATTTAGTTTTCTTCTCTCCTGAGCTTTAATTCTGCCTTGCCAAGTCTTACTTTGTGTATAGACGTTGTTGAAAGCTACAGATCAAGGTTTTCTAGATATATCAGTTCAGATTTTTCAAACCCAACAGACCCACAAAAGAACTTAGTACTCCCTCATACCTTCTACTTCTCCTGTTTCTGTCAAGGGCCAAGATAGCAAGGACATAGTCATCCTCAGCTCTTCAGCATCCCTTCCCCACCTTATCTAATTCATTATCAAGTAATTATGATCATAACTTCACAAAATCTCATAAATATGCCTTTTATTGGCATTCAAATTGCCAGTACTCTTACTTGGACTATTGAAATAGCTCCCTAATTAGTCTCCCTTCTTCTAGTCTCTTTCTATCTCTCTCCATCTCTCTTTTCCATTCCATTGTGCCCATAACTGACATATATGCAAGTCTAAAAGCACAGGTCCATGTTAAAGAATACATAAATCCATTTCTAGAAAGTTCAATTCAGGTATCACTTATTTCCAAAGTCTCTCCTGAATTCCTTAACTAGCAGTGGTCTCCCCTACCCCAAGCCTACTTTATATTTACTTAAAGATTTGACAATGACACTGAAGCTGTGTACCTATATGCCGGGAAGAATAGTGACGCTTTTGATAATAATAAGGAAATTTGGCAATGGGAGGGCCGGGAAGGAGAGTTATCTCCTGCGTGTGTCAAGCTGAAGACATCTCAAAAGTATCTAGTTCTAGACATCTTAGGGGAAGTTGATGGTTTATTACCATAAAGCATGAGAAAAACTATTTCCGGAAATACAGATCTGAGAAGCAGCTGCATAGGAATGATTATTGAATCTATGTGAACTGAAGAAATCACCAGAAGAAAGAAAAGGGCCCAGGGCAAAGCATAGGGCAATAGTCATTGTTCATGACCAGTGTGAATGGGTTAAAGGTCCAGCAAAGTGACAAAGAAGAGCGAGGGGTAGAAGAAGAACTAGAAATCATGTCAAAGAATCTCCCAGGAAGATAAGATAAGGAACCCTATCAAATACTGTGAAATCAGGAAAGATATGGACTGGAAAAGAGGTTGGAGCCAGCACTGGAAATTGTGAAGCAGTATTTTGCCACTGAAAAAAGGCAAAATGAAATGAGTTTGGAAAAAAAAATGAGAAAAGAGTGAGTAGAGAAGGAGGTGAGATCTCAATATAGGACCTGTGAGGTCTGAACCAAGGCCTTTCTCCAGTTCTAAAGTTAGGAACCCCACTCCTGTACCACATCTCAGAAGCTGTGTCAATCACAAATATCCTTGCTAAATATTCATGTCCCAAAAGTCTTAGTGAAGATTTTAGTAATGAAAACTTGAGACCCTTAAGGGACAGATAGTTAGGAAAATAGTTTTTCTGAAGTGATTACTATGAGCCAGTCACTGTGCCAAGTGCTAAGTAATGGGGCACAAAAACAAGCAAAACAAAAGAGTTCTTGGTATCAAAGAGTTCATATTCTAATAACTAACACTCCATAGTGATGACTAGGCGACACCATAGTGAATATAGTGCCAGACTGGGAATCAGGACAACTTACCTGCCTGAGTTCAGATCTGGACTCAGATACCTATTAGCTGGATGGGCAAGTCACTGAACTTCTCATTCTTTTAGACAATGCTAAATTTGGGGAAGGTGTCAATCTGTGTTAGTAGATAGAGTTGCCTCCTGTAGGAGTTTCTTATACCAATAAGATCACTGGACCAGTCCATAACCCCCAGGCTACCTAATTAATTTGAACATTCAGAAGTAAGAGTCCCATATCTGATTGTCTGACACAGCAATTTGCTCTTCCTTCACACACCATCCAAGAAAGAAGCCTGACATGAGCTTTAAATCACAATGAATCAGAGTTCATAATGAAAAAAGCAATTAATTCTTCAGATTCTCAAAAGATAATGAAACAACAGCAAGGAACTCAGAATTGTTCAAAGGAGAAATAAAATATTCAAATGAAGAAATTTAGACACAAAGTCAGAGATGAGAACTTTCAGAGAAATAAATAGGACAAACACAAGAGTAGAGAACTCGGAATACAACAAATAATCTCTCCAAAAGAATAGATTCCTTATGAGAGAATAATAGCTTTGGAACTCAGAAATACAAAAGTGAATGAAAATTTGGCAGATGGAAAGGAAACTTGAACACAATGGTTTTATAGAAGTCAAAGGAAGTGACAGTAAAAAATACGACACACCAATAAAACTTAGGGAATATAGTTCTATTAGAAAACTGCATTGGATTAAAAATTCTAAATTAAAACATGCTATGGGGAAAATATAAGAAAGTTATCCAAAAAATTGTGTAATAGTAAATTACTGACAGGAAGTCACCAACAGAATAGCCAAGTTCAAAACTCACAGGTATTTTGAAGCAAAATTTCAGAATTACCAAGCCCAATAAAAAGCATTATGAGTAACCAAGGTAAAAAAGACTTTGGATACAAGATGTAGTCAATTCAAATAGTTCAAGGGAATTACTCACCAAGAAGAAATCAGAGGAAAAAAAGTAATACAGAATTCTAAATAAAAGGTGATCAGAATATATCCCAAGATGGCATATCCTAATCACTAGTGTTAAAACTAAGCACCAATGAAAATGGATGGTCTTTCAAGGGAATAGGGCTATTGCACCTGGCATCCAAAGAATAAAAAAAAGTGAATGTGTTTTATTTGTAGACTCACTTCGTGTCCTATTGTTATTCTTCCACAGTTCCCAAGGCTGGGATGAGGGAATGGAAAAACCTACCATTTACATCTCTCAATTCTTGGCATGGTGGTAGAATTTCTCAGAGAATTCTTTCAGTTCTAATTTTCCCAATATATTTTCACTACCTCTCCTTCCTCTATCCAAGGGAATTCCCTTTTAATACACATCTACCCAAAATAGTAACTTGTTAATAATAATCAGTACTTATAAAGGACTTTGACTACACATGCTATTTCATTGGTCTACATGACAGTCTTAAGATGGAGGTGCTATTATTATCCTCATTTTACATATGAGGAAGCTGAGGCACAGAGAGTTTAAAGAACTTTCCCAAAGTCACACAGTTAGCAAAAATACAGGTCTGAATCTGAATTCAGATCTTCCTGACTCCAAGACCAGGCCGTAATCAATTGCACCACTACACAAAACACTAATGAGGATTTTTAGCAATCTGGAGTTTGTCTCTGAAATATTATTCATTCCCTTTTCTTTCCTCTCCTTTGTTTATGTGTCGAGTTCTTTGGATCTTTAAATTACTTTGACCATAGATGTTCCTTCTTTGGCATCCCACCTTTTATCTCTACTCATATAAATGTAATTTTCTTAAAAGTCAATCATTAAAAAGAAGAAAACAAGCTCATAGGCTTGTCTAGCCCTAAGTTCATAAAAGCATGCATTTTTACATAGTTTTTCACTGTTGTCTGATTCTCTCCTTATCTTTCTTCTATTTGATGCATTTAAATGCTGAATACCCTACTCGTGTTTGCTTTCTGTTGAAGAATGGCAAATTTCTTTTGCTATTATCTAACTTCTATCATTAATGATGATGCTTTTTTGCTTTTTGAAATATATTCCAAGTGTTCCTTTTATTTTTATGATCTTCTTCCTGTCCCTCACCCATGGCCATGGCTTTCCACCTTCATCTTCACTCCTTTGCACAGACTCTTTCCTGTACCTAGAATCCACTCTCCCTCTCTATATCTACCAGTTGGAATCTCAGTCTCCTTCAAGACTCAGATTAAAAGCCTCCTTCTAGGCTTTTCTTGAAGTCCGCAGCACTGGTGCCCAATGCCAAGTTCCTTCCGTTTTATTTTCTCCATGTGTCTTTATTATGCTTGTAAGGATAAATGCTTTCCCCTGGTCATCTCCATACTTCTTGAGGACTGAAAGCATTTTTCTTGTCTTTGTCTAGCACCCAGCAGAGCATTTGGAACTTTGGCCTCAATTCAATAGCCATGGATTATTGGAATGATTTGCAGGGTCTACTCCAACTGGCATTGCGTCTCAAGGTGACATGTCTCTTTCTCTTGCATTGCACTGAATGGCATTTCAGGGTGCAACCTTTAAATCAGAGCTCCACTCTTCTGCAGTCACAGCCTTTCTTCCATCCAAATCCTGTTCTGATTTATTGATTTCAACCCACATATCTTATTCTTTTATAATACATATCTATCACAAATATTCATTTACTAATAATAACCAGTGTTCATATGGGGTTTTAAGACTTGCAAAGGCCTTATTTATCCTTATTTTATAGATGAGGAAGTTTTGGCACAGAGAAGTCAAGGAATTTTCCCAGAGTCACAACTAGAAAGTGGGGATACAGTTATATGATATAATGGAATATTAGAATAGCCATGAGGTGAATGGAGGGGGGGTCAGGGCAGTTGGCCAGTAAGATCCAGGCTAATTGAAGGAGTAGTTAGGGAGAAGTGTACCAAAGGAGTAACTTTCAGGACATTCTAATGGTTATACAGACATGAATATGCAAATAGATCATATCTGACATATTTCAGACATGTGTGAAATATATGTACATATGCACATAAATATGTAATTCTATAAAAATGTCTTGTGATGAGCCTTACTTTTTATCTTCTCCTTTTTTATTGCTCTATTGGACAGCTTTCATAATATGAAATAATAATGTGGGAATTGAACGTGGGTCACTGCCTACTCCCTTCTCTTCCATACTGGAATCATTGAAATAGTCTCATCTGAGTGTAATGCTATTTAGAGCCCCTCATGTTCATAGACTGAGAACATCAGGATGTTGGATCATTTCTTTTCTATCTTCAAACTTCCTAAACCCTGCTAGGCAACTTATATCATATGACTGGTATTAGCCATCTGGACAGGCATCCACTACCAAGCATTAAGGACATGGACCTGAAAGATGTCGTCAGTTCATGACTATTTAGTAATTGGAGGAGTGAGGCTAAGTCATTCCACCAGATCCCAGTCTGCATATCTAGTCTCTTCCCTAGAGTGGATTTCCCCTTCTGATAAATAAGAAGAACATGACCACCATTGTGGGACATGACCACCACAGAAATCTTCAAATGCCCTGTCTCTGATGCTCCCTTGTAGCCCTTTATGTAATCTCTCTCAAACTAGCAGGAAGTTTGTACATAAAGGAAACGATCCTCTCAGGCACAAGTTGAGCAGGCTATGCTGCAGTGTTTGGGGATTCCCTTTCAGCAGAAATTGTTTCTTTAAAAAAGTGTCCTAGAAGTTTTCATTCGGGAAACAGAAATCCAATCCACAGATTTCACATGTCTAGTCTCTACTAAGTCTTTCCTTTAAATAACCTGAAACCACTTTTGACCTTCTCCAATCTTTCGCTTTCTCATTCTCCAAGATCATTTGAAAATGACCAGTAATAGCTCAAGAATTACTCCACACACTTCTTTCAGACCACTAGGATAGAATAAGTGTGGTCTAAGTGACCTGAGCCCATTGAGAGCAGCAGCATTCTGTATGATCCTCCATTTCCTCTCTTCTCTTTCAATTGTTCATTTTATTTCTTGCTAATCTGCTCATTTCGATTTCTTCTCAATCCCCAAAACATTCCCTTTGTAAGAGAAAACAGAAGTGAAATGAACTGAACAGTACACTCTCCTCACCAACACTCATTATCATATTCCCACCTTTCCAAAGCCAGGATAATTTCCTTTATCTACTCTCATCCCCAATATGACAAAAGGCAGAAACGGAAACTGCCATCTTTTTCTTGGCCTTAGAATTCCTTGTCATCCTTCTCTCTTCTTGTATATTGTTAGTTCTGCCACAATATATCAATACTATTATGTTATTCTGAAAAAAATCATTGCTATCTTTTATATCACTGAAACGAGCAGACTTGACTTGGGCTGGTTCCCTATTAACTTTACATTTGGCGCTAGAATAAAATACGATCTTTGTAGATCATTCAACATTTAACAAAAGGAGGCTTACTTAGACATAATATGTAGAAAGGCTATTCAATAAGCATCTTCAGTGCTTATCCTAGATAGATGTGCACCCCTGCTCTCCATAAAAATGTTTCTCTTTTGCCTTGAGACATCTTCCAGTTCATCTGGGACCCAAGTTCAAATGGATGACCTTTTATGCCATTAAGTGACTCAAAATCTGCCTCAATAGAATAAGAAGGACTAGGAAACTGAGTTAGTTCAAAGAGGCACAACCTAAGCCTTGGTCTCCTGAGCCAAGTAAGTACTGAGGACAATTTATTAGCACATTTGGGGGTGGAGAGGGGAGAGGGCCTAGAGGAAGAAAACTATCTTCAACCGGGATGGAGGAATAGTGGGGATTCGGGAAGATAAGACTTCTGTTACAATCACTTTAATTTCCAAGTGTCCCTGACCTCCTTCATGACCCATCTTTTCTAGAGAAAAATCAAAAGAAAGGGAAAAGGTCATTTAAAAAACTAAGCCACATATCAACCACATAAGACAGTGTTTGCAAAGTTCCTCCACCATAGACTCCCACCTCTCTGAGAAGAGAGAGGGTTGGATTTTTTTTCATCTTTTTTTCAAGGATCAATTTGGTTATTCTGATGACACAAGATTCCTTTTGGATTTTAGGGACTTCATTTTGGTTCTTTCATCTGTATTATTTCAGATTCTGCTCATGATTTCTCTTTGTCTGCTTTCTTCCCTCTGACATCACTTCATGTTTCCCTGTGCTTCTCAGTATCCCCAAATTAATCAGTTAAATGCAATGTTTATTAAACATTTCCTTGATCCCAGGAACTAAGATCCTAAAGCCAGGAAGGTATAGGCATGAGAGTCAGACTCCATCCATTGTGCCATCCACTTCAACCGAATTACCTCGTAGGTAAAAGCACATTTTACAAAATTAAATCAAACAAGCAGAACCTAATGTTAACAGAGCCTGTACCCTACCTTAAGACCATTTGTTTCAGAAAGAGAAGGAAATATTTTAGACTCTGAATTTGAGAAATTCAACTCAAAGGAATAAAGGGAGGATAGAGCTGTGGGAGAGAAGGGAGATACTAAGGAGCAGCATGAGATCTTTAGGTATCTTGGGGGCAGAGGACCCAGACTGAAGGGAAACTCAAGAAAGTTCAACCCTTTGCCCAATTTCCCCTGGGGTATCACTTACATCTCCATTATAACAAAATCTGCTGTTTTATTACCCAAACATTTCCAGAAAAATTGAATTTTTCCTCAACCATAGTGAAACTAGGGGTTAGCTAGAGATAAATGTAAGGAAGCAGAGATTACAAGTTCAAGCTAAATACTTGGAACTGTCCAAAAGGATTCCCTCAAGTCAATGAAGAAAGAACCCAGGGAGCCTGGGGAACCCATTTGAGAGGCTTCCTTCTTTTCCACCTTTTCTCGCGTTGGCAAAGCTTCCAGCACGAGATCTTCCCTATGCTTGGTGAGTCTCTGGCCTGGCCCTACATGTTAGGAGGTGTCCAGTCTTTATTTCCTTTTCTGCCAGCTCCATTCCTCACTCTCCAGACTTTTGTGTACCTCCTCAATATCTTCCTTTCACATACTGTCTAGCTCCTTTTTGTCTATTGTTCCCCCCCCCCCCATTAGGATGGGAGATTCTTGAGGATACGGACTGTCTCTTCTGCTTATAGTCCTAACTCCAAGATTTTTCTTACCATATTAGTGCTAACCAAGACAATGCTGAATACAGAGCAGAGCTGCTGCACTCAAGAGGGCCCCAGTCTCAGTTTCTCCTGTCATTTGCCACTTCAACCAGCCTCTTTGAGAAATTTTGAGCTGTTTTATTACTGCTACATAGAAATGCAGTTGATTTTTATGGATTTACTTTATATCTTGCTACTTTCCTAAAAGTATTAGCGATGTCAATTTTCTTCTTTGTGGATTCTCTCAGGTTTCCAAGGTAAACTAGTGCAGCATGTGCCAATGGAAATAATTTTGTCTCCTCTTTGGCTCACTATTTGCCCTAAGTTTCTTTCTCTCCTCTTACAACTGTTGATAGCATTTCCAGACATATGTTAAATAACAATGACGCCAAGGGGCATCCTTCCTTGCCTCCTGTAAAAGCTCTTGGTGATTCCCCTTTCAAGTAATGATTGCCTGTTTAAATAAAGTTTAAAATAATCCGTGCCTAGGCTTTACAGGGATGTAGAGATTCTTAGCATCACTGATAGAATCCCTTTATCAAAAGCTTTACTTTTGTATTTGTTGATAAAAATCATGTCGATTAGTTGTTTTTAATTTGATGAATTCTGGTACTGTTCTCCTAATATTGAATCTTCCTTGCATATCTGGTATAAATCCAACACAGTCATAGTGAGTTTGTGCATATGTGTGTGTGTGCATGTGCACATGTAATGATGGAGTCTTTTGCCAGGATTTTATTTTAATTTCTTGAATCATTATTCATATCTGCTTTTGATCTTGAGCAGTTGTCTTCAAACTGCTTTTCAGGAAAAGAGATTTTGTAGACATTTGTTTAATAAATGACATACCTATATAATCATCTTATACATATTACAAAACATGCACCAAACACAATAAAACTATGAGATAAGAATACCCCTCTGCCTCTTCAGGGAGAACAATGCAGTTGAAAAGTTTCAGTGTTTGGGGAAATTGGGGGTTTACCATTTTATGACATAGAGATTCGAAGGTCTGATTCTTAGTTGATATTATGTAAATGTTTGGTTTAATCATTATCATCACTGGGAAAGCTACCTATTAAGACCTGTATATTCAAATGGAAGAAGTGTTGCATCAATGTTAATGGGAATGACAAGTTTAATAATTTATGATACTTATTTTTCAAACCCATGCATCAATTGTACAAAGTTGTTTGCTGACATTTAATAGTAAATTTCCATTTTCCCAATGCCAATCAGCTCTTTCAAACCAAAAAAGTGGGCATTTTTACATTTTTTAACAAATGATTTCAAAATCCACTGATTCATTTGAAAAATTTTCAAACAGGTTAGAAAATTCTATTTCAGGATTTTAGGTGTGGTGATAGAAGGCTTTTTATAGGTGACACACATATCATTTTAGCAACAAAAAATTTCAGTTTGAAATGTCGTCCTCATCATAAGAGCTTCAGACTCCCATGAACTAATAGCTCAAGGAACAATATACATTTAGGGTGAGTTCACTGTTAATAAGAGTGGATGTAAATCCTTACTTCAAATGATCATCTTGATAATTTTATATTTTTTGTCTGACTTCTTGTCAGATGTAATTAGAACATCATTGATTTTAGCTTTTAATATGACTGACAAAGAGCTTCATTAGGAGTAGAAAAAAGGTCAGTTCTGCCATTTTCTTGTTCCCTGATGCTCCTATTATTAGTATTACCTGCAATCTGTGCTTTCATTTTTTAAAACTTTATAGTTTTATTTAAAACTTAATTCTCAACTTGGGTATGCAAAATTCAAACTCCAACAAAATGTTCATTTTACTTTGTAGTTTACAAATGTACAAAATAGAAGTTTGAATAAATTTATATATTTATGAAGTAAAGAACTATAGAAAAACATTTGTTCTACTTAAGGCATAGTTGGGGATAAAACATTACAAATTATTGCACATTGAAACCACAATACATTATAGACTGCCTGCATAAATTTTTAAAGAAATAAGCCAGGTTTATTTACCTGCCTTAAGTCATAAATGTAGATTGGAAGACAAAAACATTTACTTGTCAAGTATGCAGCAGTTTGAGATCTTTTTTAATCCACTTCTCTATCTTATGAGGATTAGTTTAGTTAAGACCAGGCAATGTTATTCATAAAAAACACTGCCCTAAGGGTATATATATATAGATAGATAGATAGATAGATAGATAGATAGATAGATAGATATAGATATAGATATATAGATATATAGATATAGATATATATATATATGCAATATATCATGATATGCCAAAAAAGAATAGCCAAGAATGACCCTCTCCTTATAATCAAAAGCTATAACCTCTAATTCTCCATTTTTTCCTTCCCAAGCAAAGCTTTCTTTTTTTCATGCTTCACAGGCAGTCATCTGCAGAGAAGGCAAGTGAGAGGTTTTTTTTGTGTTCATCCAAACATTAACTACTAGTAGAGTTACATTTTTAAAATTATCAAGTATGAACATCATTTAATATGTTCTTCCCACCTCCCCCAGCTAAAGAAAGCATCTTTCATAGTCCCTAGAATATTCAACATTACATTGCATTGACCTAGAGCTCTCTTTCTTAGTTTTAATCTTTTTCATTTCTAAATAATTTCTCAATAACAATAATACATCTTGTCTTTTTCCCATTCTATTATATCTACAATATTCTTGGGAATTTTCATTTGGGGGGTTCTTTCTGAAAGTGATGGGGAGACTCTATTTCCAGTTTGCCCTTTGCATATAAGAGATCTGCACAATTTACTTTGATCTTCCCATCTCTTGAGGCACTTTCTATGATCATGGCTTTCAAGTAATACAAAAATTCATAATTTTTCCTCCTCAATACTGAAAATTCATTTAGCCCTACTCCCTTGCTTTATAGATGGGACACCTGAGTCTCAGAAAGACTCAGAGTCACACAACTGTTGTAGTTAATTGTGAAAGACAGAATTTGAACTCAGGTCTCCCAGGTCCACATCCAACACTCTGTACTTGAAAAAGTTTTAAAGTTTTTGGAGGGGTATAATTTTACATTAAACAAAATTTTGTAACACTGTGTTTTACTCTATCAAGACTTTTTAAATTTTTTTTTTTTGCTAATACACTTAGTATCTTATTTTGTTTCTCAGGTTGTTGATATTTCTATTATTCTTATTTATTAACCCTGATTTTAATTCTTGAAGTAGTCCAATGTTGCTCTGAATGCCATCCATTCATGAAATATTCTCAGAAACGTAAACAAGACTTGTATTTAATTGTATTTCTAAGTTTCATGATATTTTTTGAAGTAAGAGCTAAGACTTTTCAATATTCATGTTTTCATTAATTAAAAATGTTTTGAATAGAAAAAAAATTGTCTCCTCAGTTTTCCAGGTCTGTGGTTTTACTATGATACCTTCCATTTTCTTCAGCCTTTTAGCATTGTTTTAATATTTCTTGTTGACTCACAGTGTTGTTACCTTCTTTTTAGGCCCTTATAATTTCTGGACAGTTCATTGCTGGGGCAGAGTTTTGGCCCAAGTTGTTGCTTCCTTTTAGAATTCTTACTTGCATAGCTTTCACTTCTTTTCCAGTTTTTCACCTATCACTTCCATTTTTCTTCTAAAAAAGATTTTTAAACTCTTCTTAACTCTTGATTTACCTATTCTAGGAATTCTAGTTGAATTAGTGTCTATGCTGCATTTTTCTTTGAGATTTTGCTTGTAGATGTTTTGGAATCATTGTCTTCTGTGGAATAATATATCGTGTATCCTTACCACCATAAGAGCTCATGATATGGGCTTCTTTTTTGTTTGCCCACTCTTCCTACTACTTTGTTTCTTTAAACTTTATGCCAGAGCTGAGAAATGAGAATTCTACAGGGAGGTTTGGTTTGACCCTGTGGCTGCCTTTTTAGAATATTGTCTTGTGTTTTTCCAAGTTTCCAGGTAATTTTAAGACTAGGAACCAGCAAGATTTCAATGCTCCTGAAGTAGTTTAATACTGAACAAAGTCTATGATCTAGAATTGGTTAGTGAGCGAAAAAGATGCCAGCTGGCAACATCTGTAAGGAAAGGGGGAAGGGGGAAGGGGAAGGGGAAGGGGAGGGGGAGGGGGAGGGGGAAGGGGGAGGGGGAAGGGGGAGGGGGAAGGGGGGGAGGGGGAAGGGGGAGGGGGAAGGGGGAAGGTGACCTGGATCTACCTAGCATGGGGTCATCTTGTTTCATGGAGCTGAAGCCAAGCAGAACAGCAGATGCTACTCTAGTTTAGTCTAGTTTCTTCTCTCTGTAAAGAAAAGTAATGGAAAGAATGTTGTCCTCTCTCTTCCAGTCCTCCAGTCAGAAGGGAGAGGAGGCAGAGGGAGCTGGTGTCAATCAAAGCTTGAGTTACAAGCAGGTCCTGAGATGAGAGGTGACAGGCTTAACCTAAGAGCTACATGTCCATGTAGTTGAATCCAGGCAGAGCAGTAGTCGCAGAGTGATCCAAGCCTAAGCTTAAGTCTAAACAATTTGTGCTTTTTCATTGTTTATAATTTCTCTGTGCCCTAGAATATGTTACATTTTTGTAATGATAACATACAGTGATCAAAAACATGTATTTTGTTTAATGTTTCCATTCAGAAGATGACATGTTTTTTGAATATAAATTCTTCAAGATTTTATCAGTTCCATATTTTCTTTTTAAAATATTTGTTAGATCTACCTAGCTTTATGAGGAAAATTGTTCTCCTACAAATGTATGTTGGCATCTATGACTTTTTAAAATTCAGTCCATTTTTGATTTGTGAATTTAAATGCTTTCATATGTTATATATCTTTACTATTGATATTGGTTCAAGCATAGTTTGCCTCTTTATCTCTCTTTATACTAGGAACTTTTCTTTTTGCTTTCTGAAAAACACAAGGAATCTTGAAACTCCCTGGGAAACAGCAGCCAAAAATCTATCACTATGTCACTTTTACTGAGTGACCAAGGAACCATGTTGCTCCAAGGTCCTTAATATTCTTTTTTAAGAAACCATAAAAGTCCCTGACAATTTAGTACTCTAAACTTTACAGATCACTGGTACTGAAGTCCTAGAAACAGAGATCAGATTGAAGAAACTGAGGGCAAACAGGGCAGGAACAAGCAAGTCCTATTCCCCACCAAAAGCCAAAAAAGAGATTGAACATCATCCTGGAATAAAGCCACAATGAGGTACAAAAGAAGGAGAGACTAATAAAATAAACAAGACACTGCCCAACATACGATTATTATACAACCGGAGGTTCCCCAAAAGGAGAGGATAACTTTATAACATCTGTAAGCAAAGACTCCAAAGAAAAACACGATTTTCTACAAGTGTAACACAAATACCTAGATAAAATGGAGCAAGAGTTTTTAGAAAGGAGGAAAGGAAAGCTGAACAGTAAGGAAATAGACAAATAAAGAGTGCAGAGGAGCTAGCAGACATTAATCTAGTAAATGAATCCCTGAAAACTAGATGAGGCTAAATAAAAATTAATTATTTCCTGAGAGCAAGAAATAACATAACATAATCAAAAGAATTTTTAAAAGAGAACAAAATGCAACATATAGGATATCAAAAACAACTAACTTGAAAAGCAGGTCAAGAAGTGATTACTTGGGGCAGCTAGTAGACAGAGTACCAGCCCTGGAATCAGGAAGACCTAAATTCAATTCTGGTCTCAGACACTTAATTATCTAGTTGTGTGACCTTGGACAAGTCCCTTTAATCCTATTGCCTTGCAAAAAAAAGAGATCAATTAAGTATCATTGGAATCTAGAAGAATCTAGACATATTTTAATAATATGAAAGGAACTTCCCCATCTATTAGAATCTGGGAGCAGGGTGACAAGATAAAAATTTCACCAATCACCCTTCCTGAAAGAAACTCCCAAAGGAAAAGCTAGAACTCCTACATCCAAGGAAACTTACTGCAGGAATCGAGAAAGCAATTGATGTAACAAGGAAACAGTATCACACAAGACCCAGAAGCTTTCCCCTAAATGAGAAGAGATCTAAGAGTAAAATATTCCAAAAGTTAAAAGGGTTATGTTTACAGACTAAACTAACTTACCCTGAAAATCTCTGTATGATCCTACAGGGGCAAAAATTGGCTTTTTTAAAAAGTAGAACCCTTTCTCGCATGTTTAATCAAAAGATAAGGATAGAGTAGAAGATTTAAATCCAAATCCAAAAGTCAAGAGAATTAAAAAAAAGTAAATTTAGTTGAGAAATTAGAGGCAGTTGGATGATAATGCAGTGTTAACTTTCTAATAGAGAGAGAAAAAAACCAAATTTTCCTTTAAAAATTGACTGTCTTCAAAGAATAATGAAAGAATAAATGAGAAAAAACAGAAACTGGAAGCAGGGTCTATTTTGAAGATTCTAAAATAGAGGAATGAGAAGGAAGGTTTCAGTTCATCTCTGCTGTTCAGCTTCACTCAGGGTTCAGCAAGAGGCCCAGGCAGAGAGGGATCCAATTGTGCCAATACCAAGTCAGCCTGCAAATGAACCTTCCATCTCCTATTTCACTAGCCCTGGGAATCATTCCTATTTGAGTCTTCAGGTTTTCCTTCTAATGAGATTTCCATCCTTCTAGGATAATTTCCTTCCTACCACTTCTGCTGCTTAGAACAAAGTCAACAGATCAAATCATCAAATCTCATATTATTATAGTTCCTAATGGAAAATATATACATACATATGTATGTATTAATAGAGGAGCCAGCATATAGTTGCTGCAGGAAGTGAATTGGTCTACAGGGATAATCCCAGAGGAGTATATGTCCAGCGCTTTCCTGGAAACTTCCAGTGACTCTAGGAACAAAGAGATCCCATGCTTGGACCCTTTGAGAATCTTCCTGGCTACTTGGCCATGTAATAACCCCCATGGAGATGTTGAGGCAGACCCCTTGTTGTCTACTGATCATGAAGAACTGAGAATTATTAACCTTAGCCTCAGCACTTTCTTCCCTCCTACCTTTGGATGCTTCTAGAACCAATTTTGGCAGTTTTCCTTCATCTCAATCCCAGACACTGAAAGCACACAGGCTACCTAGGAAAGCCTGAGCCTAGGACTTGGGCTGCATTATCTCTGTATTTGTTTTCTTTCTTGATCATATCTAGACAAGTATCTTCTACAAGATGGACATGTTTGGAATTAGAGATGACAATACGAACTTAAGAGTTAATAGATCTTGTGGCCTTTTGAATGGAGCAACCCAGAAGCCAGGGGAGAAGATCTGAGAAACGATTACACTGCTATTGGAGAAGCAAACGTCCTAGAGGATGGGTCCCAATCTGGCCCATTGAGACCAGTAAGAACCAAGGAGAATGGTAGCAATACCTGTTCAGCAATCCTGACAGCTGTTTTATGTTACAGTAAAGCTTAAGCCTCCAATATCAATGAGGTACCAACCTTCAGAAATAATGAGATATAAGTTACTGGCCCTGTTTTAAGTAATTCTATCAATAAACCCCATAAATAATTAGTATTTTGCAACATTTATTTAGTATGTAGAAAATACCCATCTATTTCATATCTGATTTACTTTGAACATCAAATCCCTTTTATTAGTCCTCTCTTTGGGGAGAGTAAACCACCAGAGTGCTATGGTGAGAGACTACACAAGACCAATTTAAGTCCAGGAACCCCAGGACTGGACTTGTTCTAACCACATTTACATATTCAGTGCAAAGGGGCACCTTCGGGAAAGGCAACGAATGCAATGCCCTTGCTTCCATGGACATAGCAGTGCTAATTCCACTTAATGGTACATATAAAAAGAAAAAAACCTGGCTCTCCTCCATATAGCTCCATGACCATAACAATAATAATCCATGATTACCCCCAGCTTTAATGTTATGGGTGTATGAGTATATTTAATAGATGAATCAGATTTCATGAATTGTATAGAAACCTTGCTGTTGAACCAGAAAATAATTTTTGTCATAAAATGGCAAGATGCCTGCTTATTTTGCAAGAGGAAAGATTAATCGATGTTCTCTGCATTTATGAATTCTGTGGAATGGACAGACTATTGATTGGTCCATTTGGCAAAGTTGCTAATGAGGCAATGGATCAGGGATGTTAAGAGATACCTCCATTAGGTTGTTCCTCTCTCCTTCCACTAGTGTGTCAAACCTTTTAAACCAATAAGCTTACTATAAAGTAACTGCCAGGGACCACATAGACCCAAATAGAAAAGGCTTTTCTTTCTTTCAATAAGATCTTCACTGAAGACTCTCTATCTTGCCTTTCTTCTTTTTTCATGACATATGCAAATGGAGGAGAGAGAGAGAGAGAGAGAGAGAGAGAGAGAGAGAGAGAGAGAGAGCTCCCTCATTGCATATTTTCAGAACAATGTTGGTGGTGACTTGCTAACCTACAGGGAATATCTACCTGCAGGGTGAGCACAAAGGAATTTTCACTGTTGGCATCATGACTTTGGAGAGAAATTCCAGATCTCATTTGCCTGAACATCCACCCTTTTTCCTAGGAAGTATGTTAGGACATATACATCTTCCATGGGGTTTATAGGGATGTGCTCTAGTAGACATTTTGCCAGAAAGATGGGTCAGCCTCAAGGGCTTGGTGTAATTCTTAGAGACCTTTGGTCCAGCTCCTAGGGATGTAAAAGTCAATGTCATCACAGATTCCTGAAGAGACCCCTGGAATGAGAATAAGAAGCACTGACTTTGAGTCCTAGCTCTGATAATACCAACTGTGTCACCCATGTGGACAAGTCACAACATATCAAGAATTTCAATCTCATCATCTGAAAAGTGAGGCTAAGTTTACCTCCCTCTCCCCCTTTCAGGGCCATCATTAAGGAAGTTCAAGCTGAGGGCTTGGTAAGTAGGAGTTACTGTGACTGTCTTTGATGTGGTCTTGATCATTTAACATTTCCTAGTTTATAAAACTCTGAGTAGACATGGTTAGGCAAAAAAATTGGCTTCTCAGAATACTCATTATTGACTTCAGCATTCCAACATCAGAAGGAGAGAATCAGAGACTTACAGAGTCGTAAGGGATGTTCATGGCCAGTGAGTCTAAAATCTGTTCCTCAACTATCCTCCCCAGCCCACCTATTGAGTAGTCATCTAGCTCCCTCACCTGGGGAGCTACAAAAAGGTATCTGTAGCTAAGTGAAAACTCTAATGTTAGGCTTTTCCAAGTGGGCAGGAGAGAATCAGGGAATGAACTTCCATTTGGGACTAAGAGAAGAAATCTTCAGGCAAGTAAGAATCACCTTATCTGGCATATGAAAAGTGGATCAAGTCTATGTGTTGCCACAGAATGATAGTGGGGAGCTGGGATGCTTTCTGTCAAGTGAAGAACTTCACTCCACAACTGAGCTGTGACGTCAACTCCACAAGAGATTCCAGGCAGAAAGTAGTATTTCAGAAGAAATTTCTGAAATCTCTGATTTTTTTATATGAGACTGATACAAGATCCAGGCTACATTCAGTTATTCTTGACCATTCCATCAGAGCTGAATAGCCCTCAATACAAAGGGTCTGTTCACTAGCAGCCACTGATGTCCAAGGAATTCTGAAGCTCTTGAAACACTCATAAGCAATGACTGTCAAGTAATAACAGTCTTCAATGGAGCTGTGAGATCGACCTTCAGAGTCCAGGAAGCAAGATTGATGTCTGCCTGAGATTGTTTCAAGCAATGATGAACATTGTTGGGAACGATTGCGACCAAGGCAAAAGGTGACCTAGTGAGTGTTATCATATTTCTGACTGATATATTTTTGTCGATCTAGGCACCTGGTCATGAGCAAAAATGTAAGGTTTCCCTGAGAGCTGTCCATGTGCTTAGCTCCTTGGATGGGAATGAAAATAAGGAAATTTAAGTCTAGGAATGACTGTTCTACACCTCTAGAATGTGAATACCTCTGGATCAAGGGAATTGCTAACAGCACCACAAAGAACATTCTCCAAAGTGGATTATTTTTATATCCATTATTCTCTACAGTACTGGATAGACTTCTTGAAAATGGAAGAAGAAAAGAAGGTGAAAATGGAATAGTGGAAATATCTGCTAACCATTGCCAAGAAAAATGTTTGACAAGTACAAGACAAAAAAAAAAAAGACTGGAATAGGGGGCGGCTAGGTGGCACAGTGGATAAAGCACCGGCCCTGGAGTCAGGAGTACCTGGGTTCAAATCCGGTCTCAGAAACTTAATAATTACCTAGCTGTGTGGCCTTGGGCAAGCCACTTAACCCCATTTGCCTTGCAAAAAAAAAACCATAAAAAAAAAGACTGGAATGGGGGCAACTAGGTGGTGCAATGGATAGAACACTGGCCCTGGAGTCAGGAGTACCTGAGTTCAAATCCAGCCTCAGACAATAATTACCTAGCTGTGTGGCCTTGGGTAAGTCACTTAACACCATTTGCATTGCACAAAAAAGACTGGAATAATGAATATTGGGAAAAGGGCAATTTTAGTAATGAAATTCACTTTTTATCAGTCAAGGTGATATATCAAAATTATTGTCAGAAATCCAAGGGACCCCAAAGATGTTGATACCTCCATCAAAATATTAATATTCAAACAAAAATATATTGGGGATATTTTTTTTACTTCCAGCATGTCCAGAAGTCATATCCAAATTGATGGTCAGATGAATTTTTAAAAGTCCCTTGATATTCTGAGAAGAAAATCATTTATGTTCCTTTTTGTATATGTAAATTCATATTTTATTTGGTGTTAACTGCATCATGAAACATTTTTCAAAATAAATTGTACGGGCCTTAATCAAAGCTAGGCTTGTAAATAAAAGATGTTTTTAAAAAAAACATGTTTAATACACATTTTAGTAAAAGTGTGGTTTCATAATGAAAATTAAAGAACGTGTCAAATACTCAATACTGTTAGGTAAGAGAGATGATTGTAGACAAAGTTGCATATATTGCACATTCAAAAGGTTCAAGATGGAAAAGTTTCATTGTATATCAATAAACTTGATTATTAGCAATAGCGATATTTATATTGCTTCAAGGTGCTTCAAGGCTTGAAAAGTGAGATATATCTCATATTTTCATTTCACAACAACCTGGTAAAATAGATACTATGATTTCTATTTTACAAATGAAGAAAATGAATCCCAAAAGGGTTGAGTAAATTTTCTAGACATTTTCCCTGGAAGTCCCTATGCCTGAACCTTCTTTCTTCTCATTTCTACCTCTTGGCTTTCCCTGTTAGGCCTAAATACAGAGATCTGGGAATCATCATCTGATGAAATGCCCATATGAAATGTCATAGAGAGAGAAGAAAAGGGGGACAGAGAACAATTCTTGAATGACTCTTAGGTTTAGTGGAGATGCATGACCTGAATGGAGGTGGTAGCTAGATGACTCAGGGCTTGGAATCAGGAAGACCTGAGTTCAAATCTGGTCTCAGACACTTATTAGTTATGTGACCTGGCAAGTCATTTAAGCTCTTACTCTCTCAATCCACTGGAGAAGGAAATAGAAAACTACTCCAGTAGTTTTGCCAGAAAACCCATGGAGAGTATGGGCAGCATAAAGTCCTTGGGGGTCTCAAAGAGTAAAACACAACTCAATAACTGAACAACAGCAATGACCCAGATGAAGAATGAGCAAATGATACTAAGGGGAAAAATCCAAACATGTATAAGAACATAACCCAGAGAAGAAAGAGCATCCAAGACAAAAGGGTAAGCAATAGTGTCAAATGTTTCAGAGATCCTTTAAAAAAAAAGATCACTGGATCTGGGGATTGATAACATTGGAGAGTGCAGCCCAATTGATTAACAAATTCAGCAATCATATTGCAAAGGTCTGTGAAGTTAATGGGAAGAGAAGTGGAAGTTACAAATATAGACATCTTTGTCCAAAAAAGAATGGAAAAATAGGGATGATAGTTTTTTGAAAGATCATTTGGATTAAATAAAATTTAGGATTTGGGAGGCCTAAGAACGTTTTTAGGAAATGAACAGTAAATGAGAAGTGGGAAAGATTATGAGGACAATTTAATGGAAAACCGGGTGGAAAGAGAAATCAAAGGCACAGAGTGGTTAGCTTTGGGGAAGTGAATGTTCACTAATCATCAGAGAGAGAAAAAAATCATCAGAAAGGAGAATTTTGAGATGTCATGGAGGGAAGAAGAAGCTAGCAGTGGATGACCTTGATTTTTCTCAGTATTGTGTAGATGACGTCTGCTGTGAGAAGACTAGAGGGAGCAGTGACCAGGAAGGCTTGAGGAAAGAAGAAAAGGCTTAGAAGAGCAGCTGTGGTTAATGCCCAAGAGACACAATTAGGGAAGAGAAAATAGAGTGGCTTGCTGTAGTGAAGGATTAGAAAATTGTACTGGGAAACTAGTGGACCTAGTCAACATGATCACATAACTTCCCACAAATTGGAGTGGAGGCAGCAGAGTCACTGGAAACTTGGCTGGAGCTTGGCAAGGGGCAATCAGTGAAAGGACTGGGAGAGAAGGGTTTGAAAATAGAGGAGATTGATTGTCACCCATGTTTCCTCATGATCCCCCCCAGAAGGGAGGAGGAGTATCCTGAGGAAGAGGTCTAAGTTGTAGGGCCATCATTCAGGGGTTGGTCAAGCTGTGCCTGGGAACGGGAAGGACTTCCCA
The DNA here is from genome assembly GCF_037893015.1 of Macrotis lagotis. Classification (NCBI taxonomy): domain Eukaryota; kingdom Metazoa; phylum Chordata; class Mammalia; order Peramelemorphia; family Peramelidae; genus Macrotis; species Macrotis lagotis. The sequence continues at coordinate 196,286,410 of NC_133665.1, forward strand.
GTGTGTTTTGAGTTTTACACACAGAATTCCCTGGGGAATGCCCCCCCCCCACCTATTCTTCACCTGGTAACGTTCATCCACTGGATGATAAGTGTTCGTTTCCTGAGCCCAGAGAGTACATCCCTGATTAGAATGTCAGCTCCTTGTGTTTTGTTCCATGTCAATGTATGCAGCACCTAGCCTGGGGCCTGGCACACAAGAGTTTTGAACAGTTGTTGGTGAATTGACTGCTTAATGTCTGACAGAATACCACCCAGTGCCAACGTGTTCCAACTCCAGACAGGACTGAACTGAAGCTGCTGTGCAATGAATACAGACATGAATAAAGAAACTCCACTAACACCCTAGTCACTGGGAACCCAGGAAGGGTTCAGCTTAGAATGTCTCCTAGGAGGAACTTGATTGCTAAGGGAAGCATCATCTGATGGGGAGTGAGGGGAGGGCAGGCAAGGAGTCTGTGATGGGACTCGGAATACAAGAGTGTCTTCCTGTCCCTGAGCTTTCTCTCCACACCCTTGCCCACATCCAGACCAAGGCACTATTCTGATTGGAAGGGCCTGGAGCATTAGCTCAAAAATGAGGGAAGATAGAAGGGGTGCCTTGCAGAAAAGATCTGCCCCAGGACAGTGAGAGTAGACTGGGTAGCTGGAAGTCTATGAGGACTTGAGGCAGGACCCTCAGAAAAGTGGACAGGGCAGATCTAAAGGAACAAGACTTCCCTTGGAGAAGCAAGCAGATCTGATGCTATGGCAAGGGCAGGCTTTGGAGGCAGGGGTTGGAGGGGGCATCTCAGTTCTGCCACTTACCCCCTCTATCATTCCAGAAAACCTCTGAACCTGGTCCCTGATCTATAAAATGAGGAACTTGAACTGAACTGTTTGTCATTTCCCTTCCAATGCTCAATCTTTGAGCTTCTTGAGTCCTCAAATCCACAGTAAATTAATTGATCAATAAACTTTAATGAAGCACCTCATATGAACCAGGCTTTGTACTGGGGAGGCAAAAGACAGTCCCTGCCCTCAGTCAACTCATGATCCAATGAAGGGGACTGCCTACACATCAAGGTCTATAACCAAGTTTTAGACAAGATAAATAGAAAAGATGAACAGAGAAGTAGGAAGGGTTAGGGAGGGCTTCCTGTAGCAAGTGGAATTTTAGATGGGTCATAAAGGAAGCCAGACCATCACCAGGTCAAAATGAGAAGAGCATCTGGGTCATGGGAGGACAGTCAGAGGAAATGCCTGAGTTGAGAGATGGAGTGTCTTGTTCATGGAACAGCCAGGAGGCTGGTCTCTCTGAATCCAAAGGTACATGTTAGGGAGCAAGGTGTGAGAAGATGGGAAAGTGGGGAGCAAACCTGGGTCACAAAGAGCTTTGAAGGTCAATCAGAGCATTTTATAATCATTTCTGGAGGAAATAGAGACCCTGAAGTTTACTATGGGGATATGACATGGCCAGACCTGTGTTTTAGAAATATTTCTCTAGTGGTTGGATGGAGGCTGAAGAAGAATGGAGAGAGACTGGAGGTAGGCAGGCCCCCCAGCAGCTGCTGCAGCAGCCCAGGAGTGAGAGGATGGTGGAGGAAGGCAGAAACAAAGAATGTCCAAGCTATAAAATCAGAGACTCAGTCCAAATCAAATGCCCTCGTTTTAGAGAAAAGAAAGCAGGCCTCCAAAGAGATAAAGAGCCTTGACCAAGGTCACAGCAGAGAAAGGATCAAACTGGGCCTCCAATGCGGGGTCTGTTCACTCCTGCCATGGGAGGAAGGAACTCAGGGGCTCCCATCCAATGTGGTCTTGTCCTCTTTTGTGGAATTTTAATTTTCAAAAAGGAGGAATGTATGATTCATGTATATACTTTATTTATGTATTCATATATATACTTTATAATAAAGATGTTTTTAAAATAAGAAAGATAAAAAATCAAGTCATATGCTTGCTCCTCTGTGGTTTGGCTCCAGGCAGGATCCCAACCATCAATCAATACCAAAGGTGACTGGCACAGTAGATGGGGAGGAAGGGACATCCATAAGGAAAGAATCCAAGGATTTCATCCTCTTCTCTCCAAGGAGCCCTTCCAGGGATGGCCACTGTCCTGAGACGTTGTGCTTGCAGCCTCAATGATCTTGGAGGCCCTCACTTCTCCCCGGGAGCCACCCCAAACTCGATGTCTGAGCATTGGTGAAGCAACATACTGTCCCCAGAAGGCCTCCAGACTACATTCCAACTATCCATTCCCAAACCTCATGAAGTGTTACTTGTTTCCTGGGCCCTGATCATCCACCTCAGTTCCCACATATCTAGTGACTAAGCCAGGAATGCCCCAGAAGTCAGAGCCCATCTTCCATCAAGGGGAGATCCTGGGCCACGTATAACTCATATGAACTCTGCTGAAGTGAAGACCTCATGAGATACATGATGCCTGAAGCCTAGCTCAGCCTTGGCTGTATCTCTGGCTGATAGTCACTGGCTGCTCTTGCCTTACTGACCCAGGTACCTCCTGCTGAGGGAAACAATTATTTAATAAATAATTAAATTTCTTGACTCAACTTTTTAGAATTTTTAAAAACATCTTTATAAATATTTCACAAGCAACCCATCCTCCTTTCGCTGTCATCTCTTGGTATCCATGATTTGGCATTGAGTTCATTCACCAACTCATCATGAAACCATATAGGTTTGAAGAATTGGGGACTGAGCAAGCCTTCAAGGTGTGCCAAGTCCATCCAGGATGGTCAATGGGGTTAATGTTCATCTCCATCATTTTAAGAAACTTCTGAAGTTTTTGTGTCATGGGGAACAGTAGGAGATCTGGGGTAGCCTTCCACCTCCCCTAGAGAATTTCTGCAATTCAAGAATAATCTTGCTTCACAGTCTCTCAAGATGCTTCTCCTGCTTCTCCATCCACTTGCTGGAGTCCAGGTACCTTGCCTGTAGAATCTCCCAGAGATCATCTTTGATGTGGATGTCTTATGGGCTGTTGAAGAAATCAAGATGCCACCTGGACTTCCTGGACTTCTGACTCGCATTGGGGGACAGGAAGCTTCATCTTAAAGATGCCTGTTCCCCATCTTCAGAATTTGAGCTTTTCTTCAAGGCTGCCCATGGACTACAATTAGACTCTGTGGTTTTCTTCCTAACAAGGGTTGTAGATGTGCTGGAATGGTCTTTTTTAAACTGTCTTCTCAGCATTCTTCTAACTTCACGAAGCCTGCACTGTCCAGTCAATAAATCGCCCACCAGCCAGGTCATCTGGTGACCAGTCACTATCAACCATGTCCTTGACTACTGAGGATTTATCAGCAGCTGGTCTTCTTCCTTTTCTACCACACTTTCCTTTATTCCTTGATCTGTCATTTCATTGTGGGCTTGAATGAAGTTGGAAAATCTTGATTCAAACCCTCACTCCCACATATACCATACACACACACACACACACACACACACACACACACACACAAGCACACACAGAGACATATGTGCACATACACACATGCATGCACACACACACACACACACACACACACACACACACACACCACCACCACCACCACCACCAGCAGCAGCTGCTATAGGACTTTGAAGGCCATTGAAGTAACTGCTTTAAGAACTACCATTTTTGTAACATTCTTCAAAGCACTAGACACAGTTTTAAAAGGTCATTAAAGACACAATCAAAAAAGCAAGGAACCTATGGCATGGAGACCCACATTCCATAAACAGAGAAATAATGGGGGGGTTCAATCCAGTTCAATCCAGTCTCATGTGATCAAAGTCATATGTCCTAAGCTGGCTAGAAGCACAGATGTGGCTTCAAAATATCTGTTCATCCCAAGCCTTTATTATCCACCATCACCCTCCATTATGGGATCCTTGGCTTCCATCCAGCCTGCCTCTGGCTTTGTGGTTTCACCACCCTGCTCATCCCAGTCCTCCCAGTCTTCCTTCCCCCAGGACGTTGTCCAGTGCCCTGACCCATCCACAGGAATCCTGGAGCCTCCTCCTTATCTCCAGCTGTCTCTCAGGATTCTTCCAGTCTGAAATAGGCATGAAGTAACTCCTTGGATGAGTGGAAAGGTCCTTTGTACTCTGTTATACAAACTGCTTATTTTGGCTTCATTCTCTTGGTTTGCACAGTTGGACATTGAGTGTGCAACTGAAAAAAAAAACACATGCTGGTTCTGTCACTGGTGTCTCCCCTAAATTTTAGACATGATCTTTGCCCCCAAAGACAGGTACTTAAAGAAAACCAACAGTGGCTATTTTTTACCTCAAATTCCAAGTGATCTTCCTCCACCAGGTCTTATCCTCCGCCGTCATGGTCTTATCTCAGACCCTTAAACATGAACCAAGGGAATCATTGTAGACACAGCTTGATAAAGACAGTGAGATGGGTGACAAGGCCATGGAAAAAATGTTTTTTTATAACCAATTTTCCCCAGGCTGAACCTGAGAAAGAAACATGGGTCCAAATCCCATGGAGTAATAAATGACATCTCTGATAAGTTAGAAAAATGAGGATATGCTCCTTGTAGACTTATCCAAATAGAATCTCATCTAGAAGAGGACTCAGGGATGCTTCTGACAGTTATATCATTCCAATCAAAGGAATAATCATATTCAAAGCTAACCTTTCTCCATCAATGCTCAGGTTTATACCATCCTCGTAAGATCCCATTTCAGAGATGAAGAAAGTGAGTCTGAGAGCAAGGAAGAGCTAGGAAGTGTCAGAGGTCCCCCCCCCAGACCCCAGGTATCACATTCTTCCCCCCACCACCACCATATCACCCCTAGAACTCAGGAGAAGCCATCCATATTCTCAAAAAATGCTGGAACATTCCATTCAGAATAGAAAGTCACAATTATCTCTTTGTGTCAAAATCTCCTTTGGTAGTAGCAACCTTTATCTCAGGCCAAGCCTGGAGGTAAATTGAGGTACTGACCAGCATGGAAAGCCAGAAGGAGTGAGCTGAGCCTGAATCCTGCTCCTATAGCCTCTCCTGTCTGTGCAACTGGCTGGAACAAACTTGGAGAGGCCATAGGAGGACTCAGACACTTGCTGGTAGCCAACATTCATGGGTTGAGCAGGACTAGGGCCAAAGTTACTCGAAGTAGTTAAGAACTCAATGATATTTTACAAAACCAAAGTAACATTTGGTACTTTGGAGGAAGAAAAAAGGCAGTAACTGAAGAGACCTCATTCATAGCCTAGAATGGGTGGCCCCAAAGTGGATTTGACTGACTGGTCAAAAGCCAACCCTGCAAGTGGTACTATCATTCCAGGTGCCAGCACACTAATAACACCTGTCCAGATTCATTTGGATAACATCGAGGCTCATTTCTCTGGGCTTTTCATGTGTGTTAGGGGTAGACTTTGAGTGGTCAAAATGAGAAGTCATCCTGTCCTAAGATACTGCCTTATTAAGCAATAAGCACTTCAATATATCCTCTGCACCCCAAATTGAAAACAACCCTGTCCCTAAGAAGCATGTTTTCTATTGGGGGAGAAAAATAGACATAGAGAAGTAGTAATTAAGAATAAAGTAATGGGGTGGCTAGGTGGCATAGTAGATAAAGCACCAGCCTTGGAGTCAGGAGTACCTGGGTTCAAATCCAGTCTCAGACACTTAATAATTACCTAGCTGTGTGGCCTTGGGCAAGCCACTTAACCCCATTTGCCTTGCAAAAAACCTAAAAAAAAAGAGTGAAGTAACATGGGGTGCTAATGGGTGGAGGGGATCAGAAAAGGTCTCATGTAGAAAGTGGGACTGGAGCTAAGGCAAAAAGAAACTAGGGATCTAAGAGGCAGTGATGAGGAGGGGCATATGCCAGAGACATGGGGTGTATAACAATAAGATCAGTTTGACTGAGCAAAAGAATGGGAACATAATTGACAAATGGTCGAAGGATATGCAAAGGCAATTTACAGCTGAGGAGATCAAAGCAATCCATAGCCATATGAAAAATTGCTCTAAATCATTACTTATTAGAGAAATGCAAATTAAAACATCTCTGAGGTACCACCTCACACCCCTCAGACTGGCCAATATAACCAGAAAGGATAATGATCAATGTTGGAAGTGATGGGGGAAATCTGGGACACTAATACATTGTCGGAGGAGCTGTGAACTCATCCAACCTTTCTGGAGAGCAATTTGGAATTATATCCAAAGGGCAATAAAACTGTGCATACCCCTTTGATACAGCAATACTACTACTGGGTCTACTGGAAAGATCATGAAAAGGGGTAAAAGCATCACTTGTACAAAAATATTCATAGCAGCCCTGTTTGTGGTGGCAAAGAATTGAAAACTGAGTGAATGTCCATCAATTGGGAAATGGCTGAACAAACTGTGGTAAATGTATGTGAAGGAACCCTATTGTTCTATTAGAAACCAGAAGGGATGGGAATTCAGGGAAGACTGGAAGGATTTGCATGAACTGATGCTGAGCGAGATGAGCAGAACCAGAAGAACACTGTACCTCCTAACAGCAACATGGGGGTAATGATCGACCTTAATGAACTTGGCTCATTCCATCAGTGCAACAATCAGGGACAATTTGGGGCTGTCTGCAATGGAGAACACCATCTTTATCTGGAGAAAGAACTGTGGAGTTTGAACAAAGACCAAAGACTATTACCTTTAATTAAAAAAAAACTTATCTTATTCTGTAATTTTGCTATCTCTTATATTTTATTTTTTCCCTTAAGGATATGATTTCTCTCTCATCACATTCAACTGAGATCAATGTATACCATGGAAACAATGTAAAGGCTAACAGACAGCCTTCTGTGGGGGATGAAGGGGAAGCAAGAATGGGGGGGGGGAATTTGTAAAATTCAAAAATAAATTAATAATGTTTTAAATAGAGAATGGGAGGAAGTCATAATAAACTGAACAGGGAGGTTGGGGCAAGCCTGGAAGTGACTTTCATTGCCAAAGTCAGCTTCTATCTATTTCTAGAATCAATGGGGAGCCCCTGATTATCTGGGGCACAGTATGGTCAACCCAACACTTTGAGAATATTCCCCATATTGAAGAAAGGAGAGATTGGATGCAGGAAGACAATGAGGAGGCCACTGGGGAAGTCTGGAGGAAAGGTCATGGGGCTGAATTAGGAGAACCTCTCGCCCACCAAAACAGTCAGCCTTAAAGACCTCCACCCCTTCTCTACGATCTGGGTTTTGCTCTTATGGAGTCTGAGGCTCCATGACCACTAGGTGGCACCAGGTTTGCAGTCAGGAAGACTCCTCTTCAGTTCAAATCCATCCTCAGATACTTATTAGCTGTATAACCCTGGGCAAGTCACTTCACCCTTTTGTCTCAGTTTCCTCATCTGTAAAATGAGCTAGAGAAGGAAACAGCAAACTACTGCAAGATCTGTGCCAAGAAAACCCCAATGGAATCACAAGGAGTTGGACATGAGCAAACAAGAACAGCATCGAATACTTGCCTGAGGTCACCATGCTAGTTGGGGGCAGAAAGGGACTCCCACAGGAATTCCAGTTCTCTCTTCCTCCCAGGGAACCCGATGAAGTCTCAGATCCAGGATCACAATTCCATCATATTCTGTATCCTGCCCCACTCCCCTGCCTTGCCATCCCTGGAGCATCATAAGGGGTTTCATCCAGTCATGGTGAACCCTGAGTCACAGATGGTACAGACCCTGAGTGAGTCCAAAATCTAAAACATCTTCTTCCTTAATACTGTGATGCCATACTTACTGATGGAATGGAAAATTGGGCTCTTTTATTTATACTGAGGAGGACAGCCCCCACCCCCTGTTGCCATGAGCCTCAAAAGAGGGTGATGCCTCACCAGCAACCCAAATTTCACACCCATCATTCTGAAATTGGGAAGTCCTGTCTCCCCCCTCACACTCCCACCTCTGCTCTAACCATCCTCTGGTGCTCCCCATTCCCTGTGGAGGAGGATAATGAAGCCCCCCCAGAGAACCCCGCTCAGCTCCCAGCCTGTCTCCTCTCATTACCCACTACTAAGCAAACAGGACCAGTTGGTTTTTCTCCCTTCTCCTCTGGCCACCAGAAGCAGCCCCAAAAGAGGGGAGGGAGGTGGAGACCAGCCCAGGCAAGAGCAGAGTGACAGCTTTCCTAAGTAATTGTAATGGAAGGAAAGCGATTTCTGTCCCTGATGCAAAGGCATCCCACAGATATATAAAATGAATAGCTGAAGGCTGGCAGGCCAATCTGGTCACCATGAACTCCCCAGCCTTGGGCAGTGGTGCCAGCTGAGGCCCAGACACAAGGCTCCTGAGAGGATCCACAATCCAAGGGCAGTCTGGCTGTCTCTGACTAGACAGTGGCACCTCTGGGGAAAGCTGGCCCCATAATCTAGAGGCCACAGTAAATTACTGTCTATTTTCCTTGGGAGACAATGGAAGGGAGTGGGGGTGTTCAATCTGGAGATCTGGGGGGGTAGGGATGGTGTGAGAGGGAACTGTCCTCATGCATCTGAAGGGCTCTCCCCAATGAGAAAAGATCCAGCTTCTTCTACTGGCCCTCAGGGCAGACCTAAGGGGGGGGGTAGGGAAGGGAGGGGGGGTTGTGGGAGGACTACAGAGGAGGTTCAAACTAAATAGAATTCCAAGTATTTTAATGAGTCATCCCCAATTGGACCAGGATGCCTGCTGTATCCTGGGGAGTGGAGATGAGGTGGTAAAGGGTTAATCCCTTAATAATTGACCCCAAAAAAAATAAATGAATGAATGAATGAATGAACGAATGAATAAATAAATAAAGTTGGAGGCAGAACACACCAACAACTTATGTTTTTATAATAAACATTATTGTTTCTACCATATTCTGAAGCCTAAACAACCAACAAATGAGCAACTTAAGTCATGATTTGCAGCCTGAATTTAGCAAAAGAGTCCACAGTGATTCTGGGAAACATAGCCAGGGGGTTCAAAAAATGACATCAGGATGGTTATGTCTTCCTTTACTATGACTAAGAGGGGATGATTCCGGGTGGGGCCGAAGTGGACAGAGAAGATACTCATGTTGGGTAGCCTTCAAATTCTCTGTAAGGGACTCCTGGGGCCAAGAATGGCACATGATCACTTTGTTGGGTATTTGAAAGGAATAGCAAGTTGTTCATCGTTCCTCTGTGACTTCACATGCAATTGTTCTTTTTGTTGCACTATGTTATAAAATGCTTGTTTTCTTCCACAAATTAAAAATAAAAAACCAAAAACAAAGTTTGATCTCTTCCCTCGCCTGCCATTATTAAGCACACTCATCTCAAAGCAGTCACATCTACTCGTCTACAAGACAATGAAAACTAAGACTCCTCAGCCCCAACCTGGAGTCCAGCCATGTCTCTCAGTGCCTACGGATTTATTCAAGCTGAGAAAAGTGTGTGTGTGTGTGTGTGTGTGTGTGTGTGTGTGTGTGTGTGTGTGTGTAAGGGGGGAGCAGGGAGATGGGGGGGAGCGTTCCAACCACTCCAGGAATGTCACTACATCACATATCTCAATCCTTCAGGAGAGCTCCTTCCACTAATGGAGGATTTCCTAAGGCCTCTGTGATGAATCTCCTAGCCCAAGCTGGCTTTGTAGGAGGTTCCATGGGTTAATGGTACTAACCCTTGCCACTCAGCAAACATACTGAGTATCATTAGCCCTGTTAGTAAAGCTTCCTCCACTTGGTAATACCAGCCTAGGCTTCTACCTCACTACTCCAAGAGGCACTGGAGAAGGGCTTTCTAGTGAAACCTATAGTAACTCAGAGACCATGTAGGTAATTGAATCTGCAGGTCCTGAGTTTGAATCTTGGCTCTGTCAGGATAGGGACCCCTTTCTCATCCATCATACACAATGGCACTAAATCTACAATAGGATGAGACCTCCCTCTAAGGCAAGATCTAGGGAATCTGGTCCCATCCAAGCAGACCCAGGAGATGGGACCATATTTGCAAAGACTGAATTTTGTATTCTCTGCACAGTTCCCCCTTCAATGTCCTGACTCCAAAACAGAGCCAGAATGGAGGTCAGAATCATGGCGGATTTCAGTTATCTTGGTATTAAACAACACGCTCTCTCTGTCAAAAGCAGAGGCGATGGTATATAATTAACTAGCACTAATGGGCAAGGTCTTCCCTGGATCTGCTTCTTTTAAACAAATTGGGGAGTTGGGGGCTGGGGAGGTTACTCATTGCTAGGGTAGAGATGACTGTCTGAAGTGATGTATGGGATTTGAACTCAAATTCCTTAACACCACATATAAAACCATTCCCATAGAAACATGATTACTGTATCCATTTGAAAAACTGAGAAACTGAGGCTCAAAGATTTCTCTTGAATATGAGGTGCTTTGAAGGAAAGTGAAAACAGTATCTGAGGATGTGTGATAGAGAATAAGAAAAAAAATTGACACTCAACCCAGATTATAGGAAAGTAAATGGTATTAAGTTACAAGAAAGGAGAAGGCTGAAATTCTAGTATGGAAATCATCTGTGAAGCCACAGCTCAGAATGGGGCACTGTCCTCCCACCCAGATACCCGCTCTGTCTGGGGAAAATCTGAGTTTTCTCATACTCTCTGCCTCTTTGGACCTAGACCCGAGAGGCAGGAAAATCTCTGAAATAGAACTTAGAGTTAAATCACATCTAGGGTCTCCCCACCTTCAGAAAAGTTGAGAAGAGCAACAATCTAGAACAACTAAGTACAGGACAGATGTACATTTGCTCTCCCTCAAAATGAGAGCTTAACATCTGTATCCAGATAAGGAGCTGTGGAGTTTGAACAAAGTTCAAGGACTATTCCCTTCAATTTAGAAAAACACAGATATCTTATTGTCTGATCTTGTTATCTCTTAGACTTTTTGTCTCTTCCTTAAGGATATGATTTCTCTCTCATCACACCCAATTTGGATCCAGGAACAACATGGAAACAAAGTAAAAACTGACATATTGCTTTCCCTGGAGGGGTGGGGGGAGGGAAGTAAGATTGGGGGGAAAATTGTAAAACTCAAGTAATATATTTAATAAAAATTAATTTTAAAAATGAGAGCTTAAAACTATGATTCCAAGGTCTACATGGACAAATATCTAAAAGAATGAGACAGTGGTCACAGAATACTACACATAGGAAAATAAAGCATGAGACACTCACTCCACAGACTCTGAGAAGCTCCTTATATATCATTTACTCTCCTGGGAAGCAGAAAAACCTATGGGACACTGAACATGCAGGTCACCTTCCCTTCACATCTACACTATCAATGCAATTCACTCAAAACTCAAATCTGTCCAGTCAGCCATGCTTGACTCAATTTGCTAATGATCTCCCTCAGGAAATAAACCCTCTGGGTCTGCCAGAGTCCAGTTCTTTCTATGGCTCAGAACCTCTTGGGCTTTAGAAGGAGCTACAGAGACTGGAAATATCCATTTCCTGGCCACTGTTGGATCACATGTGCTCAAGAAAAAATTACAGAGCAGAAATGGCAGCCAGAGTCTTGAAATATGATCTCATTTGCATCTAGGCAAGTCATACATGTTCTTCTTCCATGTTGCCAAGAGTTGGGAAGGATGAGAGCTCTCTGGAAATCTGAGCAAGAGCCCAAAGAGTCCTGGAACACATGGTTGATAAAAGAAAGCAAGAGAGAGGTTGGATTCCTTCCTCTTAGTCTATGGATAGGATCACTCTTCTTAGTTCAGTCAACAAATCTTTTTGATGCAGGCTTTCCCTCTTCCATCATAAGGACAAAGAGACCAACCAAGATTCTATGGTCATGTGTTCCCTTTGGCAAGAGACCAGCACATGAGTCAATAGAAGTGACCCAATCATGGGTCACCCATCTCCACGGGCCCAAGGTATGTTTTAGAGGATGGTCCCCAAGGCCCCAGTCTGAGAGATCAAGATGCTTCCCAGATTAACCTCACTTCACAACCAGGAGGACATGATAATTTCTCAAGACTTAGAATCTTAAGACAAAAAAGCACCTTACTCTAAGTGGATACTCAGGGAACTCATCAAATGACTTAGATTTTTGAAGAAACTATAGAGAAGGTGGTAACAATGGAAGGGGATGAATGTGAAAGCCGGGAGTGACCTGAAGCTGCAATGGGAACCCAGGGATCTTTAGCAGTTCCCAAAGGGAATTTTCTTCCTCAGGAGCCCATGAGTTTCCCCTGGCTAAAGGTCTTAGATCTCCTGCTGTATAACCCTTTGCTTGATAAACTATTGAGGGGATGTATTTTAGGTATTGAACTAGACTCCACTGGGGTCTCATCCAGCTTACTTCTGACTGGAAGCCTCATATCACTTCAGCAGATCTAGCCTCCCTCCCAAGATGCTTGAAGTCTGAGACTCATATATGGAGCCCCAAATGCTAGTTTGTGGCAAAACACCTACTTTGGTACCAGGGTGGGCCAAGGGACCCTAGAGTCCCAGAACCACGAGCACAATGGCAGTCTCATCTCATCTCTACCACTGTCCTGGGGGGAGGAAACCTCAAAAGACCAGTCCTCCATCCTTTCTGTCATCTGACTCCCTTTTGTCTTCTCCTCTTCTTCCACCACTATTTCCTTTTGTCCCTCTTTTTTACCAGATCCCCTCTCAATTCATTACTTCTCCCTCCTCCTTCCCCTTCTCCAAATCACCTCCTTCTCTCCCTCCTCCTCCTCCTTTTTCAGCTTCTTTCAAGGCCAGGTCAACCCACTGCCTACTCCCTCCTCTGTCATCTTCTCATCATCCTCTTTTTTCTTCCTCCTCTTTTGCTGCCACTTCCCCCATTTTCCCTTCTCATTCTTCACCAAATTAACTCCTTCTCTGTTTCTTCTTTTTCTCATCATCCTTTCCTCTTCCTCACCATGCTACCTCATTTTCTTCCTTCTACTCTCATTCTCTTCTTCCTTTTCTTTCTCTCCCTCCATCATAACAGCTCCCTCTTTTTTCCTCTCTCCCAACCTGCTAAGTCTCTCCCAAGTCAGTGCTAGAGCAATGTGAAGACACTAGCAAAGACCAGATACCAGAGTGAAATCCTGTTGTAAAGAGAAATGAACCCTGAAACAAAAAAAATAATAGAGCTATTATTTCCTGGACAGTTCCCAGGGCACAGAGAATGAAAAACGGGTAACAGAAACACCAGGACTGCTGGCTTTAATTAATACTAAATTTACCGAATTAAACAATGAATTTTAAAGAAATAATTTTGAGATGTCATTTCAATTAAGGCTCTGTCACTGAGATGATGGATGTAGGCATAGTCCAGGAAGGTTGACCACAACAGTTACAGGAAGAATCCTGGAGCTTCAAAGAAAAACCCATGATCTCCAAAGTCCAGTGTTCTTAGAGTTTCTTAATGAAAATCATGAGGTTTTTGAGATTTTTCTCTTTCTCCCTTCCTCCCTCCCCACTCAAGGACATCATGAAAATCTGGGTTTGATGACTCCTTCCTTCCACCTCAGAAGTTCTAGCAATTAGTGCTCACTGGCAGCTATAATCCATTCCCTCTAAGTGCCCCCAGCCCACTGCCCTGAACTGAAGGAGAAGTGGCCATGCCAGCCAATGGAAGATTGCAAACTCTGGAATTGTTTTGAGTTCAGTAGCCCATGTATCCAGCAAGTGAGGCACACTAGGCCTGGGATATAAGTGCATCTCAGACCAAGGATTAATGGAGTAACATGGCTGATATGCTATCAGGCCAACTCCTGGCTAATAACAGCATAAGGGTAGGTGCTGCTGCAAGGGTGCCAGTCTCAAGAGAATAATGCCATGTCTTGGTAACCATTGGCCCATAGTAAAGTAACACTGGGGAATTTAAAAAGTGATCAGAAAGGAGGAGAATAAGATAGGGTCCAAGACTTTGAAGTGTCAGGGCCTACTGCAAGACCCAGAAGGTTTTATGTCTGATATGTGACTTTTATGTAGCGATGATTATAGCCAAGATGAGGAGAAAGACCATCAGAAAGAGAAGGAAATGAAGGGGAGGTGAGGCTCACCTCCTTGCTCTGCCGTGAAGGTGACACTTCTTCCTGCCTGAGGGAAGGGGAGAGGAGAAAAACAGAGAAACAAACTTGAGAGAGAGGGTGAACTAGGAGACTTTTCAGAGAATTGTCCTGAAGATCAAGAGAAGTCTGAGAAAATTCAGGCTGCTCTGGGCACAGTCAGTCACTGCCAGGCTGCTCTGATGAAGTGGACAAGACAGAGTCTGACTCCTTCCTCCAAATCAGCAACACTGAGGGGATGGGGGGGGGCAGTTATTCATTGGTTGTTTGGATGTTGGGTCTGTTGAAATAAGCAGGGAAAAACTATGGAGGTGAGGGAGTACCCTGTATTGTCTCCTCCCCATTCCCCTGTCTGCTGAGCAGCCCCAACTCTGGGGAGGGGGAACTAAAATCAGCTCAGCTCCCCCCATTCCCTTGTTTGGATGGCAGCTGAAGGGAGCGGGCCTGAAGCCGGAGATGTTTCTGCTGCTGAGTGGAAGACTGGCCCAGTCAGAGCTGAGGACTCAGGCTGGGTCAGCAAGGCAGAAAGCAAGTTGGACTGCCCAAAGAGCCAGCAAGGCTGACTCACCAGGCAGAGTGGCGCTCACCATAGCACCATCTGTCCTGCTCCCACTTCAGAGCTGGCACTCCCTGCCCGGTGGAGTTTGATGTTGCCAAGGTCAAAGGGTCCCCATCACCCAGGTTTCTCCCAGTATGTCTGTTCTATAGCTGCCATCTGTAACCGGGTTAACAGGACCTGAAAGATGTCATCCATCGGAAGGGTCCATGTGGGAGAGAACAAAGGGTTCAGAGCAACCTTCCCCCAAGGGGTGGGAGGCTCACTCCTGTCCTAAGGGCTCCCCATCAGTAAGGTGAGCTCCTCTAGGTCTGGACCTTGCTCCCTGGTTACAGGGCCAGCCCATGCTTTCCTGCCCCCAACAAACACTGGCTCCTGGGAAATCCCTGGGACTGAGGGCACTGGGTCCCCAACCTCCCTATCCTGGGCTGTACCTTTTTAAGGGCCTTTGTTCCTGATCACCAACTCAGTCATCTGCGAGGGCAGCCTTCTATCCTAGGAATGTCAAATCTGCCACACACACCCCCACCCCATCCTTGTCACTCAAACAATTCAGCAAACAACTTTCCAGAGCCACAGAGTCCTCCGGGTCCTGGAGCTGTCCAGCTCTCTGCTGCTGGGAGAATGGCTGGCAAATAAACACTTAATAAACAGGATAGGGGATGCTCTCAATGAAGAGTTCTGGTTTTGGAACACCTGCCAGGGATCCCTATAGATAATACTAGTGAACATTTATATCCTGTGGCCAGGCTTTGTGACAAGAACTTCTTACAGTTATCTCATTGGATCCTGAGATGGAGGTGCTGTTATTATCAACATTTTAGAGATGAGGAAACTGAGGGGGGGGAAAGGTGAAGTGACTTGTCTAGGTTCGTGCAGCTAGTTAGGATTTGGGGTCAGATTTGAATTCAGTCTTCCTGACTCCAGGTCTGGTGCTCCATCTCCTGAGTCACTGTTCCTCCCAGCCCTTTATTTCACTAAAACCAGACCTAAATCCAGGTCAGTAGAGAAGTGTAGGCTCACTTCAGTGTCAGAAAAGGGTCCCATGCAATGGATTGTTCCCAGAAGTCCCTGAGGCAACAAAAGCCTGGAATCCTGGTGGAGGGGGTGGGGGTCATGACTGGGGAATGGTTCAGGATTGGGACACCTCTGCATGATCCTATGAGAAAGGATGACTAGGAGAAGATCAGAGGGGCAGGAGAGGAGGGGAGTGAAATGAGGGGGAGGAAAGTGAGAATGAGGAATGATGAGAGTCCCAGTCATAGTCCAAAGCCCACTGCAGTCAATAGGGTAGAGAGCCTGGGCCTGGTACCCAGAGGAGGATGTGCTCCAGCCTTTCCCACACACCAGAGCCAGGGGGTCCAGCTGTCAAGGAAGCTGTCACCTTCAGCTTGACCTCTTCTCTCTGTCATCCCATCCAGGGGCCAAATCTTCATTTGCAGCATCCCTTCTTCTCTCCTCACTTAGGGGCTTCTCTCCACCCCCTCTAAGTTGTACTAGAGCAATGCCCTCTGCACCAGCCTCCCTGTCTCCAGCCTCTGTCCCCCCTCCAGGGTCAGCCATGCAGTTCTAGTCAATGGGTCTCAAATTTGGCACCTCATCTCCCACCTTCAAACCTTTGCACAGACTGGACCCCCTGTCTGGAATTCAAGTCATCTAAGCAAGAAATGTTTGTCAGTTCTCTTCTATGCACGAGACAGTGCTCTAAGAAGTGCAAATGTGAAGAGGTAGGTTCCCTTTCATAAAAGACTTCCCATACTAATGGAGGTACAGCCACAATCAGTTGGGGAGAATTCATGAAAGGAAGACATGAGCCATAAGGAGGATCAGGAAAGGCTTCCTTGCTCTAGAAGGCAGCCAAAGAAGCCAGGAGGCAGAGAGGAGGAGGAAGAAGAGCATTCCAGGCCTGGCCGATGGCCAGAGAAAATTCCAGGACTGTGCTTAATGGAGCATCCAGGAAGTCAGCTTCACTGGATCATCAAGAGAAGGTGGTAGTGATCATCATAGTCATCATTGTTGGACCTTTCTTTTCAAAGAGAACCCAGAGCATCACAGAGTGACTGTGAACTAGCCTGTAAATTGGATTTAAACGAGATAGAACTGCACATAGTCTAAAACTAAAAAGGTGTGTGGGAGGGAAACAGATTATGGAGAAACTAAACGGCAGAGGATTTTCTATTTGTCCCTGGAGGTGATTGACTAGGATGAGCTCACGAGACCTATGCTTTAGGAAAATCACTTTGAAGGCTGAAAGGAGGAGGGACTGTAAAGGGCCACCCCACCAGTAGCTATTGCAAGAGTTCAGGTGGGAGGTGATGGGGGGAGGTCTGCACCAGGACCAGGACAGGGGCAGAATTGGAGACATGTTGAAAAGGCAGAACACCCTCTGCCTCTTGGAGTCTTCAACTTCTTGCACTGAGCCTGTCAAGGTCCAGCTCAGACAGAAAACCTTCCTGACACTCCCTCCTTTGACTTTTCATGCTCACTCCCTGAATACTCACTCTCCTGCTTTTTTCCAGTGATCCTGCATCTCAGTAAGATGCTCCCCAGGGCCAAGGCCTTTTTGTTTTGCCTTTTGTCTCCTCAGCATCCATGGTAGAGCGTGAATGTGTTAAATGTTTCCTGGCTTGTTGGGTTGAGGCAGCAAGTAGTGAGGGGAGAGGAGGGCAGAGCAATATGGGGTGGGGTAGAAGGTATGAAAGAAAGATGTGGCAAGAGAGAAAGAAGGGGGGAATCTAAGAGAGAGGAAAAGGCAAGGCCACCTGCCCCCAAATGTCCCTGGAGGCTGACTGTCTGTGTAAGGTGGGAAGGGGAAAGATGCTTCTCCTTTGCCTTTGACCCTGCTTGACCCTGTCCAACCTGTCTTTGGGTCTGTTGGGGTTAAACTTGACTCAGTTTTATGCTTCAGACAGACTCAAGTGCTAGGGCATCCCTGGAGCTTTTAGTAAGAAAGGTGATTTATTTGGAATCATGAATATTCATGAGGCTAGCTGAACCTTGGCACATCATTAGCTTGCTTCAAGCACTTGCTTTACCCCCTCTGGTTTAGTGGATGCTCTCCTTTACAGTGACAGATCCAAATGCTACTTAGTCTGGAAGTGAAATGGAAATTTCCTCCATACCCCTATAACCAGAAAATTCATCTTCTCAATGACCCCTGAGCCTCCTCACATTCTGACCTTTCTCCTGAGGACATGAGGAACAGAATATAAAAAAATGGATCCCAGATCCCTGGCAAGCTTGCCAAAGATGGTGCACATTCAGCCTATGGGACGGTGATGAGAGGAATCCTCAGCTCTCCTTGTCTCCCCCCAGTAAGTTTATCAACTGACAAATCTCAATGGGCTAGTTCTAAAGAGAAAGAACCTCAGCTGGCCTTGAAAATCTTTGGAGGACATGTTGTTCAGTAATTTTAGTCCTGTCTGACCCCAGGTGGGGTTTTTTTTGGCAAAGATACTGAAGTGGTTGACATTTCCTTCTCTAGTTATAGAGGACAAAAGGAGGTTACATTTTTTTCACCTAGCAGGTGCTGAGTAAACATTTATTGGCCAATTGAGGGAAAACAAATCAACTCTCAAAGACTTGGGCCAATGGGGCTACAATATTATTTCATTTCTTATTAATAATTCTAGAATTTTCTGAGGAATTAGAGTCAAACTAACTGACATTTAGCTTGCCCAGTCCATTCTCTTCCCTCTTAAAAATATGGACCCACACATAACCTTCTGTGACCCTGTGATGTGTCTACTGCTCCCCAACATTTTTCAAATATGATGGAGAGTGGATCAGCAAACTTGTTTACTCTTTATTTTTCTGTCCTAAGATGCAGTTCCACTGGGCCAAGTGATACTCAATTATCAAGACAAGTTAATTAGTAGCTTATTTATTTTCTTGGTCCTAAACTATCATGGACCCATTTTTTAATCTTGTTTCCCATCCAAAATCTGTTCTCCCGGGCAGAGAAAATTAAAGAAAGCTTTCTTGCCTTAGCCCATTTCAATGGTCTCTTTTACTGGGATAGACTTGCCAGTTCATCCCACTGTTCCTTTATGGCACCAGCATGAGGCTCTTCATGACTCTGGTCCCCTTGGCCCACGCACTGATGGGGACACTAAAATCCACCCTCCTCTGCTTTTGTATTGGAAGTAACCTCCGTGTTTCTAAAACCCTTCTTAAGATGATGGCAGAGAAGATGGTCTTTTTTCACTGGGATTGGGAGTTTGTGCCAAAAATGATCTGAGACATTAGCATATATTCCTCTGTAACAGATGTAATGCAGAAGCTATAAAAAAGAGACTCCTTGCTCTTCAGGATTTTCTAATCTAACTGAAAGAACCTACTGACATTGTTCTATGACTCAATTTCTGTCATTTCCATGGGTAGAGCCACTTTACATCATGTGGGGGCAGAAACAAGGGTAGAAAACTGGAGAGAGTCTCATGAAAGGAAATCTGGGGGCTAAAGGGAAAATCAAGAGGAAGTAAGCATCTACAAAGTTTGGCTAACCCAAGTAAAATCCCACTATAAAAAAACCCCTGCTGCATATATGCTGGAAGGAACACCAAGACCAGGCTACAGTCACCTCCTTTCTATCCCAATTCTATCCCAAATAAGCCAGTCAATAAATATGTTTGAACCTCAGTTTCTTCATCTGTAAAATAAGCAATCTGAATTAAATGATCTCTAATGTCTCTTCCACTCCTCACAGCCTAGATGGCACACAGAATCATAGAAACTCAGGTCCAGACCTCAACACAATTTCCAATTTCTGCAGGGTCAGCTCATTTCTCAGGTTTTGTTTTCCCTTTCTCTAACATGAAAAATATTTGAAAGCTACTGTTTTCTTTGGGAGCATCAAGCCTACTTTGCCTCTGCCAGGCCCTGTTGCCTCTCTAGAGCATCTGAGCTCTGTTCTTTATAAAAATAAATTATCCTGGATGGAAGATAAGAAATCCTGGATTTCTGGGAGATTTGCACGGTCTGACATCTTACCTTTGAAGGCATCTTCTAGGAAAACCCACTCTGGCTTCTTGTATTAGTCAAAGTGCTTGGACTGACCAAAGTTGACTTGACTAGAGCAGGCTGCCAAGAAGGTAAAACTAGCTCAGTCAGATTCTCAGCTCCATGTGGTGAGAAGACAGCCAGGAGTGGGAGGAGATGGGCCCCTCAGACATTCTGTAGGTGATGACTCTGCATCTTCTAGAAGCAAAGCCATTCCCATGAGAATAGGCATTCTACTCTGCCCTCCTGCCCCACCCCCAATTCTTTCTAGAGCTTGGTACCTTCCAAACTCTGGCCCCACTCCTTCTTTCTTGGACCTTTCTTGCAAACATAAGGGAAACCACATGTGGATACCTAAAGGAGACAGATTTGATCTCAGAGTTGAAAAAAAAGGTAAAGCTCTTGGACTGAACCCAGGAAACATGAGAAAGGACCCCAAAATGTTGCTCTAACACAACAGTGCTAGAACAACTATCACAACATTTGAATCTTCTTTCAGCTGCTCTTGAAACTTCTACAGACCAACTCTTCCTCTCTCCCAAGAGGGCCTGCAAGGGCTCAAAGTTCAAGAGGACATGAAATATGAAGGGCAGGATGCAGTGGATAACCAGTGTCTTCTAGGTCTTCCCAAGCTCCCAGCACTCCCCAGCATCTGTTTCAGCTGTGTTCATGGCTCTTGGAGCAAATTATTCTCATCCACTAATTCCCAGTGGGAAGGGTTCCCATGCTTGGGGTAAAACCCCATAGCTCCTTGAAGGACTGAAGGCCTGCCAGTTACCTTCCACCTGGTGTAACCCATCCACTGAGATGGTTTTACTGGGTGTGGTGCTGTACAGGCTCTGGCTTCTTGGAACCACAGTTAAGAGTTGCAGGCCAGGGAGACCCCAAAGAAGGATGAGCCACCCTGAGAACTTAGCAAGCCCACATATCAGAGGTGCTGATCTTCCCTGAACACCTCAGATACCCTAACTCAGACCTACAAATTATCAGCCATAGAAAGGATTTTATTTCATCTGACCAAAAATATGACTTGTGCCCAGGCCTATAAAAGGCACAGGGATGTTTCATTTTGGTCACCCTTTCTTTCAAAGGGCCTGTCTAGCTCATGGAGAGTTTGAGATTGTGGGGAGATGAGACACTCCCCACACGGGACCCCATGGTTTCTCACATGCTGTCCACATTGCGCTCAACATCAGCAAAGACTTGGGGTTATTCCAGCTGTCCACTGCTTGGGGTCATTCAGAGATGAAAGGCACTGGCTTCCCTGTCTCCTCTCCCTACTGCTTTCACTAAGGAGCCATATCTCCTGGAAGCTTCTGGAGGGACAGGTTTCCCCTTGGACTCTGTTCCTCACCCCCAGTCTGCATCTCTAACCTTCCATCTCTCTACATTACCAACTCTGGTTCCCTGAAGAAGCCCAATAGACCCCATGCCATGTTCTCTCCAGGGAAGTTGGCCTTCCTGTGTCTTGTCTCTGACTTCTCTAATCATTCTTCTGTCTGATCCCAGGTCAAGAGTGGGAGTCAGTGACCAAATACAGTATCTAAGACAGAGAATTCACATTAAAGCTAAAGAATTCCCACTGGATCCAGGCTTCACAAGAGGAAGGAGAGATGCCTAGAACTCTCTGTCCTGGCCAACACTGGTAGTCAGTCCACCACCATCATTGCCTCTTATGGTACCAGTGGGCCAGCTCAAATTCCTGATCACCTCATCAGAGATCAAGGCCCTGGAGATCCCCAACCAATTACCACTTAAGCACCCAATGTGACTGTGTGAGGATTAAAAGCAGGTGCTGAAGACAAGTGGTTCAGCCTCCACTTACCCCCATTGGCCTCCCCAAATGTCAACCTTTTATGCTAAGGAATGAACTTTCTCCCGAGCAACATAGAAGCACCAAGCTGCCATGCACCCCGTCCCCTCCACCTGCACTTAATGAGCCCTGAGAGGAAGGGGATGTGTTCTAGCCTTGAGTTGGTGGTGGTTTGTTACTTATCAGTAATGAATCAATTTATGGAAATTGGGTCTTCTTGGCAATTGCCTGAAATGAGAAACCTTTCAGGCTGACATTTATATGAGCATGGTGTTGATCGGCTCTCCCCATCACACCTAATGTCTCTGAGAGGTGAGAGAGAAAGATAGATTCTCATTCATTCCGATGGAAGGGAAAGGTAAGCTTTAAGAGCTACCAACTCCTCAAAATTTGGGCAGTGGTAATGTGTCCATCCCACAATGTCCAGGGAGTCTTTTTACAAGTCCTTCTGAGATAAAAACACAAATATCTGAGAGCAATAAATGGAGGAATAGCAGGGACTTTGATGGGAAGGGGCTCATCACCTGCCAAGGGAAGAACACTGAACTCATAAGCACATCGGCATTGACTAAAGGCCTGTCTGAAAGACCTGGCCATCTTCTTTTCCCCATTAGGCTAGAACTAGGTTTTTAAAAAATCCATCTTACCAGGGCCTCTTAATAATAAATATAATATAAACTGAAGGTGATTTTCCTCTCCCAGAAAAACCAGAAAAAAAATGTGTCTCATCTCCCACATGACAAAGCTCAGACATTTGTCGTTTTTCTCCTTTAACTAGTTCCCTTTCCCTGGCCTTAAGAGAACAGAGGCATTCACAGTTTTATGTGACAGTTAAAGTCAGTGAGAATGAGGGAAGAATAACCTCTAAGAGAGGCATGGAAGGCCTCATGGGAGGAGCACTAGCCCAGGATTCAAGAGACCTGGGTTCAAGGAGCAGCACCAGGCTTCTAGGTCCTCTAGGTTCTGACCTTCTAAGAAAGAAAAACCCAGGACCCTTCCAACTTAACAGATGGTTTGCATCTGCCGACCCCCAGCCAGACCTCAGAAGCTGCCCCCCAGGCTCAGAATCAGACCAAGGAAGAGATGGGAAGACAGGGTCAAGCAGGCTGGAAGCCCAGGCCTCTGTCCAGAAAATTAGGGCCTCAGGTCTCAGAAGGCGTCCTCCTGGGTTCTTTATTTCCCTGGCCCTTTAGAAGGCTGGTCAACCCTTCTTCATTCTAGGAGGAGCGGAACAAACAACAGCTGAGGGCACAGCGACCTCTCCAGGCTTTGGGCAGTGCCAGTGGGACAAAGATACTGAGTAGATGGTTCAGTCAATCAGCAGTATTTATTAAACCCTTAGTATGATTGGCAGGCACTGGACTTGAAGACACAGTCCCTGCCCACAGGAGGCTGCCCTTCTTAAAAAGGGAGGCCATGTGGAAGAACCTAAGAACACACAAGATTAAGCCAAAGAATATGAAAGGCCTGAGGAAGGGAGGGCAAGTTTCAGGTGAGTCTGGAACTAAGGGGGTGTGGGGGTGTGCCTGTGTGTGAGTCTATGTCTATCTCTGTCTTTCTATGTATTTCTGTGTCTGTGTGTCTCTGTGTCTATGTGTGTGTTCTGTGTGGTGTATGTGTATGTGTGTCTGCATGTATCTGTATCTATGTATTTGTGTGTGAATCTATCTGTGGCTATTTCTGTCTGGGTGTGGTGTGTGTGTGGGTCTGGGAGTCCATCTCTGTGTCTGCATGTGTCTGTGTGTGTCTGTGTTGAAATTTTGGGATGATCCTGAACTGAGCACACACCCCATGGAAGGCCTACTCACTTGTTCCCCTAACGAAGTAGTCATTGTGAAAACTCAATCTACAAAGGTGTGGGGGAGGGTCTTCTTTGGCCCAAAGAACCCAGTGGGGTGGTTAGGGGACACCATAGTACACAGAGTGCCAGGCCTGAAGTCAAGAAGACTCATCATTCTTTATTCAAATCCAATCTCAGACAATCACTAGCTGGATGACCCTAGGCAAGTCACTTCACCTTGTTTGCCTCAGTCCCTCATCCATAAAATGAGCTGGAGAAGGAAATGAAAAACTCCAGTATCTACCAAAAAAAATCCCAAATGGGGTCCCCAAGATAAGGACATGACTGACACAACTGAATGGCAACAACAAAAGACCAAATCTGCTTTGGAGAAAACTGGATGAGGACCTGGAGGAAACTGAGGCAACCACACATGTCCACATATCTGAGGTATAAGCACTCATCATCATTACTAAGAGACCAGCTCCATCAGTGAAATTCAGTTTCACACCTGCCTCCCAGGGTGTATTTTTCTCTTCAAGTCAATTGTGCAATCACATCCTTCCGAGAGTAAAGATGTCCAAAACCTGTTCTGCCAGTGGGATCCTGGGACTGGAAGAAGGACAAGACCTTCTCCTGAGTAGAATCCCCCCCACCTAGGAAGGGGTACCCTCTCCTTTTCCTCATCATCCTCCTCCTCCTCCTCCTGGAGAAGTGCGACAGCAGCAGCAGAGATGCTATTTTCGCCACCTGCTAATTACCCTGAGTTGGTTGGCTGGCGGGTTGGTTGGTTGGTTGGTGGGTGGGTGGGCGGCCTTGCTTCCCGCAGCTTCCCTCCCACACTGGTTGTCATGTTGTCAAGAATCCCTTCATTAACAAGCTGTCAAGGCTCTGCCAAGATCCACCATTT
The DNA here is from genome assembly GCF_037893015.1 of Macrotis lagotis. Lineage (NCBI taxonomy): Eukaryota > Metazoa > Chordata > Mammalia > Peramelemorphia > Peramelidae > Macrotis > Macrotis lagotis. The sequence goes on from NC_133665.1 coordinate 196,310,439, forward strand.
GGTTTGTTCCAGGCCGGGCGGAGACGGAGCCATTCTCGAAGCCAGTGAGAGGCAGATGTCGGCCAGTCTGTTCTCCACAGCAGACTCAGAAAGAAGGGGGATGGGGAGAGTGGGGTGGGGGTTCTTGTCCTATTGGGGAGAGGGAGATTAAATATATGAACGAAGCTCCAGAAAGCTGGGAGGCAGATGAGGAATGGAGGAAAGGAAAAGGCGTCCTTTCCAGAGTCTAGTCCTGACCACCTTCTAAAGAACCACAGAAAGACTACAGGGTTGGGCTGAAGGGACAGTGTCCAGGGCCCAGCTCACTAGTCCCTGGCCTTAGGAAGGCAAGAAGAAAGCCTGCCCATCCCTCGTGGCTGCCCAGTTCAGGGGTCACAGAAATCTGAGGGCAGACTGACCCTCCCCAGTCAGTGGAGATCTCTGCTTAGAAAGCCCATTTTAAGCCAGGCCAGAGAAGAAGCTGCTTTCCCTCAGGTCAACGAATTCCCTTTCCTCCACTCTCACCTTTGATCCCACAGCTTTAGAGGCTCTGGATAGAAACTGAGGCCTGGAGTCCAAGAGATCCAAGTTCAAACCTCGACTAACTGAATGACCCTGAGCAAAGTCTCAACTTAAAATAGGGACACTAAGAAACCGCCCCTCTTTCACAGGGTTGGTGTGAGGATTAAAGGAGATGAAATGTGTAAAAAGTACTCAGGATAACTCTCAGAACAGAGCAGGTGCTGAGAAATGCCTGCTCCCTTCTTTCCTTCCTCTCCCCCCATTTGTCTTCCTTCTTTCCTTCACTCTTCAGATGACAAGATCTGGCCCAGCACAGCCAATGACTCTCTGAAGTCTTGGGAGTGGTCTCTGGTGTCTCAGTCCCAGAGTCTTCCTCTGATTAAAAATTGAGCTACACTAGGCTTCCACCTCTGAATCCTGGGCTCCTGGGGAAGCTTGCTGCCCCATCCCAGACACAGGCAGCCTCACTGGGATTGTAGATAGCTTAACCACAATAAGAAGAGAGCCCACAAACATGGTGCACCATCTGCCCACTCCCAGCTCTCTGTCTCTTGCCCTTGCAATGCTCTCCCTTCTCACCACCATGTTCTAACCTCCTTTAAGCTCAGCTCAACAGCCCACCTCCCTCACAAAGCTTCTCCTGACCCTTCTAAGTCCCAGAACCCATCCCACAACTCCAGGGCCATCTTTATTGCTCTGATTAGTGCAGCTGTTTGCATGGTTTCTTCCCAAAGAGACTGCAAGGTTTTGGAGGCCAAGGATTTTTTGGTCTTTCTTTGTACCATCAGTCTTACAGGTGCCTGATGCCCCCTAAATGTTGTATGACTTTTGTCTTGACACTGGGCTTTGATGCCTCTGGAAGAGGGAGTGAGGCTGATGACTTTGTACTTCACTGAAATCCAATTCACATACAAGTCATCACCCCCATGATATCCTTGGCCCTCTCCAAAAACAAAGGATGAACAAACAGGCTAAAAAAGGCCTTTTCCTCCCATTAATGTTCATTGGAGGAAATTCAAGGCCCTTCACCAACATGGTCACCCTTCTCTGGATGCTCTTTAGGTAACCAATGACCTTAGATCATGACACAGAATCTACTAGGGTTCTCTAGATCTGCTTGGACCAGGGCAGAGGACAGGGAAGGTCTCTGTCCCTCTTACATGACCCAAGCTCTCAATGCCTTTGGTGGCTGCCATATCACTCTGAAGAGGCCTAAAGTGCTTGCTTTCCTGGCCCTAAAACCTTCAGATCTTCCTCAGATCTCTATCTAGACCTTTATCATCCTCTGACCCTGTTTACGATGTATCAGCAATTCCCTATTGCCTTTCTAAGTATCAACAGACTCCTGTGTTTGACTTATAACACCTTTCACAATTTGACTGCAACCTAGAATTCAGGACTGAGTTCCCATTGTTCCCTCTCACAACCTGTGTTCCAGCTAGGCTGGCTGCCTTTGTGGTCCTCATTGGAGCATTCCATTTCCCATCTCATGCCCCAACTGGTTTCCTCCTCACTTCTACCTCTTGGAACCTCTATTGATCCTTTCAGTGCTTAGCTCCTGACGAGGTCCTTCCCCATCTTCCCAGTTAGAGTGCCTTCCCAAGATACTTGATGAATGATGTACAAATGCTAACCCCCCCCCCAGAAGAATGTAAGCTCTGGGATGGCAGAAGCTGGTATCCCTATCACTATCTCAGAATCTGGTTGATAATAAGTACTTTGGATGGCACAATGTCAATTGATAGGAGTGGAAGCTGGACCATAAAGGGAGTCATGTAGAATCAATCCAGAAGTGCCAGTGGGAGCTAGACCATGAAAGACCATAGATGTCAAACTGAGCAGTCTGTATCATATTCCAGATGGAATCACTTTTAAAGGAGAATGAATAAAGATACTCTCTGGACATATACCTGGGGCAGACATCCTGTTCAGAGCCCTCAGGGACCTCTCACCGATTTCCGAAGCAGGGGGTTGGCTCCATCAGTTGGTAGGAAGTCATCAGTACATTCTTCAGTCACTCCCATAGGAAGTGAGAAACTTAGTGATTTCCAGTTCTGTAATTGTGTTTATAAAGCTCTGGTCCCTGGAAGCCCAGGGGAAGAGCACTGTGCAATACCAGATGACCTCAATGCAAGGGGTTATCTGCTGTCTGACCATCATCTGATGTATACCAATTGAGAGATTCAAGGAAGGCTTGGCAAGGGCAGAGGCAGCCTTCCTTGGCATCCCTTCCCACTGGGTCTGTCAATGCTGAGTCTGAGTGAGTTTGGCCTTAATTAGGGAGGGAGTCCCCTGACTGTGTCTGTGGGGCAATCCATTGGGCTCAGACAATCATGCCAGCCTTAGATTTCTGACTTACGTGCTTTGCATTGCTTTGTGTAAAACCAATGGGAAAAGGAAAGTGGATTACAGATGAGAAGTGCCATTATAAATCTTCTCATGTTCTTATTTGAAATATTCTTTATTTTTTCCCAGGGGCAACTAGGTGACACAGCAGATAGAAATCCAGGTCTGGAATCATAAAAACTCATCTCCCTGGGTTCAAATCTGGTCTTAGAAGTTTACTAGTGGGGACAACTAGGTGGCTAGAGCACTGGCCCTGGAGTCAGGAGGACCTGAATTCAAATCCAGCCCAGACATAATAATTGCCTAGCTATGTGATCTTGGGCAAGTCACTTATCCCCATTGCCTTGCCAAAAAAAAGAGCTTACTAGCTATGTGACCTTAGGCAAGTTATTTAATCCTATGCTATTAAATGACTCATAAATACTTAGTCCAGAGTAATTAAAATTGCTTTTATTAAGACATCTTCATAAAAGGCCCACCTCTCTCTAAAGGAAAGAAGGGTGCAAAATTATGAAAATGTTAGGTCTTATATGTACTTTGAAAGGCTTGTAGCTCCCCCTTTGTGCCAATCATTGGCTGGGGTCACAATCTAATTGATACATTTGTGCCGATATGTTTTCCCCACGCTGTTCATTATACTAATGAGCAAGAAAAGGTACGTCCTTGAGCAGGTACAAAGGATAATAACACAGACTCTCATTCAACCCCTGTAAAGTCGTTCCTTTAATCACCTTTTCCTTTTGTCTAACTCTCTGTTTCCTGTAAACAGGATGGCATCTCCTGGGTTTCTACAAAGACCAGACATCCTGGCTTTTGTAATGTATTATCCTCACAGACATCTGTGAGATCCAACAATACCCTTTCTTACCCTTGTGAAAGCAAAACACTTGATTCTGTCCCACATCCTGTTTGCCTCAGTTTCCTTATCTGCAAAATGAGCCAGAGAAGGAAATGGTAAACCATTTGGTATCTTTGTCAAGAAAATTGCAAAGGAGACTCAAAGAATCAGAAACAACTGAATATGACTAAACATCATTATTTTCCCCTCCTGAAAAAACTATGGAGTAAAGGTAACTGGACATTTTTAAAGCAGTATCACCAATGTAACAGGTAAGATCATATAAGGGGTTGGGCTACTGTGGCACTGACTCTTTCTCAAAGGTTGCCCATACTTTTCCCTTTTTGTCTGAATTCTAGGGATCTCAGGAGAGATCAATCAGATCCACAATCCATGACTGCAAGTCAAATTGTAGGAAACAAAATCAGCAACTCCCATAAGGAGGCAGGAGAGGGCACAAGGCCTCCATGCCATTGCTACTCCAGAGCCCCACTTCTACCCCATGATCATTAGCTCCTTGGACTCTCATCAGTAAAAAGAAATATTATGGTATAAGTGTATGAGGATGTGTGTGTGTGTGTGTGTCTGTGTGTGTGTGTACGTATGAATAATAATAGCAATCAACTAGATCATGCAAATTTTGCAAAGCATTTTACATATTTTATTTCCATTGAATCTCATAACAACCCTGGAAGGTCAATACAGTTACAACCTCCATTCTACAGGTGAAGGAACTGAGGCTCAGGGGTGAAGTGATTTATCCAGAATGAAATAGTCAGTAAGAAAGACCAAAGACCAAGTCGGGATCAGAATCCAAGTCTTCAAATGACCCCCATGATCAGTGGTTTACTCATTTTACCATGCCTCCTTCTAATATGCTTGCATGTGTATATGCATATGGGTGGAGGGCTAAGCATGGGCAGGAAACGGGCCCAGATTCATCAGCAGACACATAGTTGTGAAGTGGTGAAGACAATTCCCTGGGGAACCTGGGAATGGGGACATGGAGTTGGCCCTTGAAAGGGCTGGAAGGTGACAGAGTGTAGTGTGGAGACCATTGATGGAAGGAACCAGGGTCATGGAACCAGTGCAGAAAATGTGAGTTCAGCAACAGCAAGGCGATCTGTCTGGGCAGGGGTTAACATTGTATGCCTAAGAGATATTTTCATGAGGAGAATAAGAATTCAAAAATAACAAAAGGACCTGAATCCAATGACGTTGTATGGGAACCTTGCATCCAAGGCAGATGCTAAGGAAATGTTTAGATTTATCCAAATCTCACAAAGGCAAACTATACAATGGTCCCAGAGCCAAGGGTCCCTCTTACCAAGGAGATCTACAAGGGTAAGAGGTCTTTGCTTTGCTATCTTTCCCCTCCTCCTCATCATCATCTTTTTCCTTCTCTTTTTCTTCCCTTCTTTCTATATTTCTTCCTTTTTCTATCCACTCATCCAAACTTCCCTTCCTTTCTCCTTTTTTCTGCTTACACCAGGGGCAAATATTATGCTAAGTAGAACATAATTAAAAGTTTATTGAACTGACAGAAAAGTGAACCCAGGAATAATGAACACCAAGATTCTTGTCTTATGAAAAGCATCAGAAGCCATGTCTTATTCTTCCAAGTATCCCCACCTGGGACAATTGGAGATTCCCTCCCTGTTTATTCACAGAGCCTCTTACTTCAGAGATATCCAAGTTCTCCACTGATAATACATTTGCTTCGTCCCAACTAGGTGAGCTCTAGAGTAAGTCATTGAATCCCAGAGTCTGAAGGAGGCATAGAGAGCATGGTTTCCTTCCTAGAAATCCCCTCTATCGCTTGTCACATGACAATTTGTCACCTAGCTTTAGTTGAAGGTCTCTAGCCCCAAAAGGGAGCCCACCATCTCCTAAAGAAGCATATACCATTGTTGATGACTCAAACTCCTTCATTAGGAGGTTTACCTGAAAGTAAGTTAAAATTTGCCTCCCTGCAACAATGGCAGTATCACCTTTCCTGATACATGGAATTCTCTAAGAAATATAAGATTTCATGAGTTTCTCTGACTCACATACACAGTCCATTGTTGATTCATATTGGACGTGGAGTGCCCTCCAATCTCCTGGCTCACTGTTGAGCTGTGCCTCTACCATTTTCTACTTGGGTTCTGAATCATCAACATTGAGCCCTATTAATTTCCCTTCTTTGGATTCTGCCCAAGGCTCTGTCTGATTTATCAGGATTATTATTAACCCAGGCTCTGCTCTACAGAGGGGGTAGCTTTGGGTCATTTGCAAATTTGACAAGCAAGAGACCACTGACTCCATCCAAGTCACCAATAAAAAAAGGTTGAATTCCACAAAACCAAGAATAGAGCTCAGGAAGCTTCCCATTAGAAACTTCTGCATTGTCATCAACCCACCCATTAATGAGTTCTCTTTGATAATGGTCAGTCAGATGACTTCCCCACAATCTAATCTATACATTTGTGTGTGTGTCTGTGTGTGCTGAACTTTTGTATAATCAAAACTATTACTTCATCAATGGAGGGAATTACTCCCAAGGCATAGCCTCCCTGGTAGCAGATCATGGACTCAGCTATGCTATTTGCCCAGTCACCCAACCAGAATGCAATAAAACAGGACTTGAACCCAGGTTTTTCTTACTCCACAACTAGTCCTCAGAATTTGTAGTGGCTTCAGACAAGGCAGTCTGGTGACTTTCTCAAGAGTAGAAATAGAAAATGCAGATGATGACTGGTGGGGGAAGAAGAGCCCTGGAGTTTTTACAGGATGAATGACTGAGACTGAGTCAGGGTGGAAGGACAGAGTAGAGGTGAACTGGTTAGTTACAACTCTGAGACTGAGGAAAGTGTTTCAATCATTCAACAATTAGGGGCTGATAGGTGGCTCAGTGGATAGAGCACCAGCCCTGGAGTCAGGAGTACCTGAGTTCAAATCCAGCCTCAGACACTTAATAATTACCTAGCTATGTGGTCTTGGGCAAGCCACTTAACCCCATTGCCTTTCAAAAAAAGGCCTACAAAAATCATTCAACAATTAAATGGTTATTGTGACCCCATTCCTATAATGATGCAGTAGCACCTCAATTATGCCAATCCATTGAGGGAAACTCTTATCCAAGTCTTTCCAAAAGTTCAGCCCATAAGTGTTCCTCTGTTCCTCTCTCTCTCTCTCTCTCTCTCTCTCTCTCTCTCTCTCTCTCTCTCTCTCTCTCTCTCTCTTTCTCTCTCTCTCTCTCTCTCTCTCTCAACATCTTGATGATGTCAATAAAGTATATAAGCACTCACTGGAAGTACTTGCCTCTTGCCTGATGACCAACCAATTTGTTTTTATGATAAATGTGATAAATGTCTTCTGACACCCTTATTCCATTTATTCAAAGTGTCTCAGTTGCTCTCTGCTTTTGTTGTTTGTTGTTCAGTCATTTCAGTCATGTCCAACTCTTCATGACTCCATTTGGGTTTTCTTGGCAAAGATACTGGAGTGGTTTGTCCTTTCCTTCTTCAGTTCATTTTACATTTATATTTGCTATCTATTGCAGCCAGCTGATTTCCACTAGGCACCTTTTTGCCCTCTAAGTATAATTCAATTTTAATTCTTCAGAGGTTAAGGTTTCCCATAGTCATATAACAATAGTGATCTAATATCAATATTCCAAGGATGGGTCTTGATGTCATGGAGAAGTTCAGCGTTATTAAAATAGTACTACAATTCCCCTTAGGCAATCCAGGTCATTTTTCTCTCCCTTTGAAATTCTGGACCCAATTTAACCATTTAGCCAATGTTTGTCAAAGACATAAATATTGGTGGATGAGTCTTATCCATAATCCATCCATTATTCATCCATTTACCTATATGAATGGTTAGACAAAAACCTTTTTAAGTGATTTTGGGCATTATTGGGGCATTATTTGGGCATTTGAAGCTCAGCAGCATTCTAAATCTTAATTCAACCAGGAAAATATCATCCACAGACATAAGTATTAGGGATCTCACTATGTATCAATGAATGAATAAGTGAAAAAAACCATGATGAAATACCTACTATGTACCAAGAACTCTGATAATACTTGAAATACAAATAGAAAAACACTGCTCTCAACTGAGGGAAACATTCATTTGAAGGGTTCGATTGAAAAGATGGAAAGTAATAAAAGTGATGTTATAGGGTTAATGGCAAGTCTGGAGGTCCTTAAGGCATTCCACTGGAATTACATTATAATGCCAGGGATCTGGAAGACATAGCAACAGAGCAGACTTTAACCCTTAGAGAACTTACAGATATAAAGACAAAGCATAATTGCAAGACATGGTGGTCCTTCCTGTCATTGGAAGGCTTATAATTGCTGACTCCCAAGTCATAAAAGCTCACTCTTCCCTCATGGGTAATCCACATAGGGATATATTTCCTTATAGGGAATTCTTCAACTTTAATTCTTTTTGAGATCTCTTCCATGACAGTGGCAAATGCTATTAGCAAGCTATCTCTTTCTATTTTTTAAAATATTTTAACATTTTTTAAGTCCTAAATTCTTTCCCTCTCCGCCTCCCATCTCCCATTTGAAATGGCAAACAGTCAGATGTAGATTATACATGTATAATTATATAAAACATTTCTATATTCATCATTTTGATCAAGAAGACTATAATAAAAAGAAAAAAGTAAAATGAAAAGATAGTATGTCTCATTCTAATCAATTGATATCAATTATCTTTCTGGAGGTGGATAGTATACTTCATCATTTGTCCTTTGGGATTGTCTTGGATCATTGTCTTGATGAGAATAATTAAGTCATTTGTGGTTCTTTATTAAACAATATTGCTGTTACTGTGCATCATTGTCCCGGTTCTGTTCACTTCACTTTGCATCACTTTGTGTAAGTTTTTCCAGGTTTTTTTCTGAAATCTACCTGCTCATTGTTTCTTATAGCACAGTATTCCACAGCTTGTTTAACCATTCCACAATTACTGGACATCCCCTTGATTTCTAATTCTTAACCACAATAAAAAATGCTGCTTTAAGTAATGTTGTACAAGTAGGTCCTTTCCCCTTTTCTGAATGTCTTTGGGATCTAGACCTAGAAGTGGTAACTGGATCAAACAGTATGCACAGAATATTAATGATATTAAGATAGTCAAACATGGTTATCTCTATTCTTATATATTTCAAGAAATAGGAAGACACTTTGTTAGAGGAAGAGCTTTTAGGTACTAAATTGTTCCATTGAATTAAAAAGGGGTTTTTTTTACCTTTTTATAATAAAAAGACAAAACACACAATAAAATCTTGGATTTTCCACATCTTTTAACAAACTTGGTGATAGCAGAGATAGAGTCATATCTTGACTAGAGAAAATGTCTGCTTTTTCTCACAGACTTCTTCGATGTGTCTATACTTATTCACATATATATATATACATTATGCATCATATAGATCATGCTGCTTAATTGAGTCTCTAAACTTTCTTTTCTCTCCTTCACTGCTTCTCTGTTGTCTGAAACCATATTGCCTAGAATCTTCCACCATCCTTCTTTGTAACATTAAAATAAAGTCTTTATTCAGAGCACTGAATACTTTCAGATGTAGTTAGAAAATGCTTCTTCAAAAATAAAAACCAGGGGTGGCTAGGTGGCACAGTAGATAGAGCACTGGCCTTGGAGTCAGGAGTACCTGAGTTCAAACCTGGCCTCAGCCACTTAATAATTACCTAGCCATGTGGTCTTGGGCAAGCCACTTAACCCCATTGCCTTGAAAAATCTAAAAATAAATAAATAAAATAAAAAATAAAAACCAATTTAAATAGAGAGGGAATCAATGTGACATGGAAGCTGCAATATGAAACAAAATAAATAATCTCAATTTCACAAATCTTTAAAGTCTTGCATGAACAAAAGTAATGCAACTAAGATAAGAAGGGAAGCAATTGACTAAGATAAAAGTCTTTGAATAAGATTTTTCTGATAAGGACCTGATGAAATGTATAATTAAAAGATTTCACACTAGACAAATAGTAAAAGAATATAAATGAATAGTTCTTCAAAAAAATTGTAAATTATTACAACAAAATGAAAGAATGTTCCAATTTCTACTATGAGAAAAATAGATTAAAATAATTCTTAGGTGTGATCCTGGAATTAGTCTCATAGTAATTATTTGCTTCTGAATCCTTTCCTTGCTCAGTATATAGCAAGGGTCCACAACCACAACCACTCCTCTCCCCCCGCCATCAATTCAGATGCCTCGCCCCAGTCCAACTCAGAAGTGGGAAATGTATAACAAAGTCATTTGATGGCACTCATTCCTGAACCCTGTGACAGTTCAGTGATACCCCTGGGATTTTTCTCACCCTCATGTTCATGATTGGCCCAATTTTGGTCTCTAGGTGCTATCTCAGCATGCTACATACTTCAGGCCAGACCCTTTTGCCAGTGTCCTTGGACCTCTCTGTCTCCCTAAGTTGCCCTATATTGGAAAGATTATTCATTGTCACTTTTTCTTCTATTTCTCTATCAATCTTGCTCTAGACTTTTGTGGAAGAAGTTTAGTAGTAAAGATAACCTATAACTATTTCTAGCTACTCAGTCATCTGAAAGCTGCAGCAGTAAACAGTAAATAAAATCTCCCTATCCTTTGATCCAGATATTACTGTAGTAAGTATAAATTGCAAAGAAGTCAATAACAAATAAATCAAAATATGTATTATAACACTTTTTGTGGTAGCAAAGAATTGGAAACAAAGTAGATGCAAATCGATTGGAAAATAGCTAAATACATTGTGATGCCTACCTAGGACAGAATATTACTGTGCTGTAAAAAATGAGGAATGTGATGAATACCAATACAAATGGAAAGATTTCTATGAATTGACTTAAATTAAGGCAAACAAAAACAAAAACATACATAAAGACTTCAACAATGTAAATAAAATGACAACAATAGAACAAATAAAGCTGGATCTTGCTAAACTATGACTAAACTTGACTCCAAAGAATAAATGTGAAAAAGCATTCCTCCTGTGTCCTGACAGAGTTGGAGGATCAGAGCTGTGAGATACTCAAAAGTCATCAACATCTTTTAACATATTGATTAGTTATGCTGAACCATTATTTTCTTTATTTGACTTTCTGAGAAAGGATAAGGGGAGGGTTTTAATGTAGTTAAAGTAAAAACAAAAGATATTGATTTAAAAAATGTAATGGTTGTATTCTTAATCCAGTGGTGCCTTTGACTATTACAAGCTCTTCCTGGTTTTATAGGTCAAGTATTTGCTGATTAAATAAAAACTTTTAGACTAACTTTTTTTCTCTTCATTAGGACAATTTGTTTGAATTGACTATTTCTATATTGAATTCTTGTAATCAGTGTTAGTCCTCCTCCTTCCATCTATATTCCATTCTTCATCATTAATAACTTCTTTAAATAGGTCAGGTTTGAATTGCTTTAACAAATGTCATATCTTTTCTCATTTTTATTCTTTCTTCTAGATTTGTATTAATTTTTATCCTGGACTTGATAAATGAATGATGTGACTGTCTACTAATAGCTGATTCATCAGTGAGATATCATTATCTATCTGTTAATCTGTTAATGTCATTTATATCATTTTGTTTGTAACTTTATTTGATGCTCAACATGGCCAATGCTTTCTGGTTATTTCCTCAAAGAAATGATCTTGAGGTATAGGCATGAAATTTCGATATGATTTACAGGCCTGAATTGGTCTCTTTCATTCCTTATTACTGATTCATATTTCCAAATATATTATCATCCTCACTTTAGAACTGAAGTCACTAAGGAACAGGGTATTTGTTGCATTCTTGTTAAAGGGTTTACCAGGTTCTCCATGGAGTTCCACTATCTCCTCATCTTCTACAATAGATGTTGGCATCTAAGCTACAAATATTCTCATGGTAATTTGCGCCCAAAGAAGCATGTATGCTGCAATTAAGAGTCAATGAAAGAAGAATTAGAGCACATTATAAACTACAAAATGAATGATTTTGACTATATTAAATTAAAAAGGGTTGACACTAATAAAATCAATGCTACCAAAATTAGAATGAAATCAGAAAGATAGGAAACAATCTTCCCATCTAGGAGTTCTGATAAAGGTATCATTTCTAAAATATATACATAATTGCATCAAATTTATAAGGTTACAAGTCATTCCCCAACTGATAAGTGGTCAGAGAATATGAACAGATGTTTTTTTCAAATGAAGAAATCAAAGTTATAAATATAATCATATGAAAAAATGCTCCAAATATTTATTTTTTCTTTTTCCTTATTTTATTTATTTAAGGGAATGGAGTGGGTGACTTGCCCAGGGTCACACAGCTGTGCAACTGTTAAGTGTTTGAGGTCGGATTTGAATTCAGGTCCTCCTGGCTCCCAGGCTGGTGCTCTAGCCTGCCCTCCAAAACATTTAAAAAAAAGGATCAATGAGAGAGCTCAAGCAGTGATATTTCTTCTTACCTTTGAGCACACAATAAAAAGGACTCCACTAACTTTTTTGCCTCTCCAAGAACTTATAGCTTAGCTGTAAATTCTTTCTGTTTCCTGGTTTTTATTTATAACAGTATTGTCAAGAGGAATGTGATTCAGCCTCTGAAGCAATGAATCTGTTTTTTAGTCACTAGACAAGAAATTCTCCTCTCATGGATGAGCAGCTAAGTTGGTTTATACAGGATCCAAAGACTATAGACTGTATAACAACACATATCTCCCTTTCCTAGTCCACAGCCACCATTATTTCAAAAGGGAAAGGACACCTAGGGTTGATGGCAGTTTTGTAATTTGCCTCTTGAGTTGTCATGAATACAGAATTCTTTAGCAAGTGGTTCACCTATGGACTATGAGTCTTTCCATTCTTGGTATGTCTGGTCCTCACAGTCTTTTTGTAATAATTTATAGCAAGATAAAACCTGCCAACCTTTGGGCTCCAATGGAGAGGGCCTTCAGGATCCTAAATCCTTTCCACAAGTCAATAAGATATCAGAATAGATAGGACTTTATCCTTTAATTTAGAGGGAGAAAAAGAAAGCTAGGCTTAAAATATCAGCCTTCCAACTATGAGATGAGAAAGACATGGCAGGGAAGCAGGTTTTTTTAAAAAGATCTAAGCATTTTACCTGAACAAGGAGTAAATAGAGAAGAGCAATCTAATAGAAGACTACTAAGCTAGATTGTAGTCAAGTTCAGAGAGGTCCATTATCTATTTTATTTATCATATGGAAGCCCAGTTGAGTTTTCTTTTTTCATACAGAGGAGTGATATAATCAGAGCAGTGTGTACTAGGAAAGCCGCTTGGACATAGTTGTGGAGGATTAGAGGTAGAACACTGAGAGAAGCTAACAATAGCCCCAAAGGGATGCTGGTTTGAACTTGAACTAGCAAAGTATCAATGCAAATGGAAAGGAGGCCATAAGAAGAATGTATGCTATAGAGGTGAAATAAACAGGACTTAGAAACTAATGAATATTGGTTGGGGAGGGCCAAGAAACATGCAAAGTATTATCACCCTGGAGCTCTAGTTCTAAGGTATTGAGTGGAAAGTGGTGCCATCAAAGAAATTAGAAAATCAAAGTGGGAAGGAATTGGGGGGGGGGGATGATAAGTGAAGATTTGGATGCTTTGGGGAGGGAGAACATCTTTTCCTGAATTTTGGAAACTATCTTTTGGAAACTTTTGGAAACTACCACTCCACCCATGTTTGAGGGTAAACATGAACTCTTTGAAAGGTAGTTTCCTGTTGCCCACACAGAACATTGGCTACCAAGATATGATGTTGGTGGGTGTCTCTGTTCCAGATTCATCATGATCATCTCTTTGGAAGACCTAGATTGTGACTGGGCAATGAGGAGCCTACTCCTGAAAGAGTCTTCTTTCTGCTTACTTTTCTCCTAACAAAGTAGAAGTCACAAAAACTTTGAGAACTATCCTGGGGTCTCCCAGAACCAGTGGGGGCATTAGTTTTAGAAGTCTGAGTACTTGTGGTCTAAGAGAACATTCCAAGAAGTTATTTTCATTATTTTTCCTGCTTTCTTGTTTGCTAAAGGATTCATCATGTTATTAACCTCTCTAGAGAGAATGACAGGAAGGATCAAAAGAGCAGTGTTCTAGACAATCAAAGAGAATAAATGGTGCTTAGAATCTCAAAACCAGTGAGGTATGGGATTTGAACAGAGGGTGTCCTAATTCTATGTCCAGTGGCCTATCTCTATGTCCAGTGGCCTATCCACTCCATCATGGGGAAGAGAAAGGAAGGAAAGGGAAGGACTCAGGGCTATCATCTCCCAACTAGATGATATGGCTTCCCTCTTCATTTCTGCCATTCTCTCCTTTCTTCCCAGAACCCCTTTACATAAATCTTTCCCAACCACCAGTGTCTGTCATCTCCCCCCCCAAGAAAAAGTCATCTTAAATCTTTTTCGATGAAACTTGTATCTATTTCTATATGCATACATCTATGCACATGTTGTCTCCCACCCCATCCAACAGATGGTAAACTCCTCAGGAACAAGGATTGCTATGTGCCCAAGACTTAGCACAGTGCTGGCATGTCACATGTTCTTGTGGATTGATTGGTTACCTATCTTTAAGAACCCACAGCATTTTGGGAAATAAACTTGAAACTCTCTGAAACTCTCTATTCTCTGTAGCAACTCTATATGTAGATCTCTTCTCCTTTTTCTCCAGAATAGATAGCAGCAGGCCCAGGAGCTGCCAGCAAAGGTCCCTGGGCTTTTCTGCCACATTAATTTCATTCTCAAGGTCATGAAGAAGAAACTGCTAGAGCCAGGAATCAAAATCAGGTCTTCAGATGCCATAGCCCCTGAACATTCTTTCCATGCTCTCACAATGCATGCTGGTGTTTTGATCTTCAGACAGACCAGGGAAAACCCCAAGCTAATAAACATCACATTGGAAAACTCATTGGTAAGTGGGGTTTTCCATTCCAATTTGCCTCTCTCTCCCTCCATCTTACACTATAACAGGATATTAGTCTGGTTCTTGACTTTCTTGTCCAAGGTTAAAATGTAATTACCCCTGACCTCATTTTCCTTCATTAAAACTGATATTTTGGTCCTGAAAATGAGAAAAGGAAGAACCAAACTGACCTTAGCTCTAGTGCTTTTCATGGGAGGCATCCTGCTCTAATCTGAAGCAAGCTGCATGTGACTGGTTCTGGAGCTGAACCAGGTGATGCTATGGATATAAAAGAAGCTGAGCAAGGACACATGATGGTTGTCTATTCTGGATCTCCTCATCAGGGAATGGGAAGGGACCTCACAGTTCAGATCACCAATGTCTTAACTGAATAAACATCTTCTCATCCAGAGACCCAACAAGTAGTCAGCTCTTCTTTTCTCAAGACCCTCAAGGAAAAGGGACCCCAGTCTTCAATCATGGTGCTAAGAGCTTTATAGATATCATCTAGTTTGATGCTCACAACAATTTTGGGAGATAAATTTTATTATCATCTCCATTTTACAGATGAGGAAACTGAGGCAGACAAGCATAAAGTGACTTGGCCAGGGTAGCACAACTATTAACTTCAGGCTTGAACTCTGATCTTCCTGTCTCCAGGCCCAGTGATGTATCTGCTGTGCTGTCACCTGGCTGCCTTATCTGAAAAATTTCCTATCTTATCATGAAGTGACTCAGTCAGTAAGTATACGTTAAGTCCCTTC
This sequence comes from Macrotis lagotis, assembly GCF_037893015.1. Classification (NCBI taxonomy): domain Eukaryota; kingdom Metazoa; phylum Chordata; class Mammalia; order Peramelemorphia; family Peramelidae; genus Macrotis; species Macrotis lagotis. The sequence goes on from NC_133665.1 coordinate 196,325,821, forward strand.
TATGTGTCCAGCACTCTGCAAGATTTCTCTGGAATCAATGCTGGCCATTATATTGATCCAAATGCCTAATTCTTTCTAAATTGATTTCCTTTGCCATGTTGTTGTCATTATATATTCCTGGTTCTATTAACTTTTCTCTTTATACAAGGTTTCCTAGGTTTCTCTGAAACTATCTCCATCATTTCTTATGGCATAAAATTACTCCATAACATATATATATATATATATATATATATATACACATATACATATATATATATATATACATACCACAACTTGTGATCCATTCTCTAATTTATGGGCACCCCAAACTATTTTATTATATCCTTAAAGTTTGTTTTGCTTAAGACTAATCCTTCCCTTAATCTATCCACCCTCTAATGTCCCTTCTCACTTCTCTTCTTTCCCTCCTATTTCCCTATTGAGTGAGATGTATTTATGTACCCAAATGTGTGTGTGTTCTTTCATTCCTTGGCCAGTACAGATAAGAATTAAGTTAAAGTATCATCTACTTCACTCACTAACTCCCATCTTATTATTTGCATATAATTCTACTTGCAAGCAACAATTTTAAGTAATGATTTTTCCCTAACCTTCTTTTCCCTTCCCTCTAATGTATTTCTCTTTCCCACTCTTTCCATTTTTTCTCAATATCATCAAGTCATAATGGAGGGGGGCAGCTAGGTGGTACAGTGGATAGAGCACAAGCCCTGAAGATAGGAGGACCTGAGTTCAAATTCGACCTCAGACATTTAATATTTACTTAGCTATGTGACCCTGGGCAAGTCACTTAACCCCATTGCTTTGCAAAACCCAACCAAAAAAAAGAAAGAAAAAAGACACAATAGAATCACTCTCAGATTTTCCAGATATTTAGAATCTCCTATGAATTTTGATGATAAGTGTCTACATGTATATGAGAAGCTACATATATATATATATATGTATATATATATATCATCTTCCCACATATAAATGTAAATAGTTTAATTTTGTGTAGTACCTTATGATTTCTCACTCATTTTTTCCCTTTTATGCTTCACTTCATTCCTGTTTTTGTATGTCCAATTTCTACTCAGTTTCTAGTATTTTCATCAAGAATGCTTGGAAGACCACTGTTTAATTAAAGATCCATTTCTCCCAGTATAATTATACTCAGTTTTTGATGGGTAAGATATTCTTGATTGAAAATCTAAATCCTTTTTTCTGTCTGGAATAGCATATCCCAAGTTCTCCATTCATTTATATTAATGGTTGCTATATCTTGTATGTTGTTGCTTGTTTGGTACATGAGTCATTTTTTTCTGTCTGCTCATGGTATCTTCTTTGACCCAGGTGTTATAGATTTTGACTATAACATTCCTGATAGTTTCCATTTTGGAATTTCTTTCAGGAGGGGAAATTAGTTAATTCTTCCAATTTCAACTTGGCCCTACTGTTCCAAGAGATCTGGTAAGTTTTCATTTAAGATTTCTGTCAACATGATATCTAGAATCAATTTTTAGTTACGGATTTTAAGTAGTCCAAGGATTCATAAATTTTATTCCTTCCAATTGTTTTTGATATCAGTTATTTTTGCTATGAGATACTTTACTTTTTAAAATTGTATCGGTCTTTTGACTTTGTCTTAATATTTCTTCATATTACATGTAGTCATTAACTTCTGTTGATCAGTTCTTGTTGGGGGAATTTCATGGACAAGACATTGGGCCTGTTGTTGTGTTGTGTTTTGTTTTTTACTTTTCATTACAATCTGTAATTTCTTTACAAATCTTTCTTATAGCTCTTATTCCCCCACACACACATTCTCCTCTACCATTCATTTTGTTTTTAAATTTGTTTTTAAATTCTGGCTTCAAGTCTTTCTTCTCATCAGTTTTGAGGCACCCAATGCCTTCCTTACTTTCTTTTATTCTTTTATTGACTAAATTTTTTTTTATTTTTTTAATTGGACAATTTTATTTTTTTATTGAACAATTTTCCCCCAGCCTCACTTCCCTCCCCCTACCCCCACAGAAGGCAATCTGATAGTCTTTACATTGTTTCCATGCTATGTAGTGATCAAATTTGAATGTGTTGAGAGAAAAATCACATCCTTAAGGAAAAAAAATAAAATATAAGAGATAGCAAAATTAAGTAATACATAAGATAATTTTTTAAAATTTAAAGTTTGGTCTTTGTTTAAACTCCACAAATCTTTCTTTGGATACTGATGGTTTTCTCCATCACAGATACCCCAAAATTGTCCCTGATTATTGCACTGATTAGATAAGTAAGTCCATTAGGGCTGATCATCAATCCCATGTTGCTGTTATGCTGTATATTATGTTCTTCCAGTTCTGCTCATCTCACTCAGCATCAGTTCATGCAAGTCTTTCCAGGCTTCTCTGAATTCCATCTCTTCTGGTTTCTAATAGAACAATAGTGTTCCATGATATACGTAGACAACAATTTGTTCAGCCGTTCCCCAAATGATGGACATTCACTCAATTTCCAATCCTTTGCCACCACAGAGCTGCTATGAATATTTTTATACAAGTGGTATTTTTATCCTTTTTCATGATCTCTTCAGGAAATAGACCCAGTAGTTGTAGTGCTGGATCAAAGGGTATACACATTTTATTGCCCTTTGGTCATAATTCCAAATTGCTCTCCAGAAAGGCTGGATCAGTTCATGACTCCACCAACAATGTATTAGTGTCCCAGTTTTCCCACATCCTTTCCAACATTGATCACTGGCCTTTGTGGTCATATTGGCCAGTCTGAGAGCTGTGAAGTGGTACCTCAGAGAGGCTTTAATTTGCATTTCTCTAATCGGTACTGATTTAGAGCAATTTTTCATATGACTACGGATTGCTTTGATTTCCTCATCTGTAAATTGCCTCTGCATATCCTTTGACCATTTGTCAATTGGGGAATGGCTTCCTTCAACATTTTTTTAAAGATCTCCAAGCACTCTAGAAAGAGAAGGAAGGCCAACATCTCAAGAAGACATCTTTCCTTCAGACTCTTCCTTAGAACATTGTGAATGCAGTAGAGAAAAGAATACTCAATGAGCTTGAAACCAGGAAGCCTGGCCATAAGGACATGGCTCACTTTAGGTAGTAATGCAAATTTGTGGTTTCTGATTCCTTAGATACTAGGAGATGTGCTGAAAGTACTAAAGTGGCCTTTTCAGCAATGAAAGGAGGACAAAGGGCTGATTCACAATCTGAGGGAGACACTAGTCCAAAGTAATGGCCAAGAGGCCAGGCCTGAGCCAGAGATAGACTGGACCAGACTCTCCAATTCCCTCCTTCCTGTTTTTTTTTTCTTCTAAGCTAGCTCTAGCTGAAGGGCTGTTTAACTTTCATGAGACATTTTCAAACTTCCTGCAATACTAAGGCAGAATTCAGGTCCCAAATAAATGCATGAAGTCAGGTAACAAAATCCATTCCCCCAGCAGCAGTGGGGAAGGAAACATTGAAATGCAGTCAGTGCAGAGTGAACGTAGAATTTAGAAATCAGCCCAATAACTGACAATTGACTTCTGAAATATTTATATCTTAATTTTTCAACTGTTTACTATTTTGAAATATTTATTTCTCTCCTCAAAGTAGAAATATTCATACAGGAGTTTAAACTAAAACTGAGAGATTTTGGTACCAACTGTGCTTACAAGACAGCATGGTGTTTTAGAATAGACTGAAAAAAGAGCTTCTGGGAATAATAGGAGTCATGAGGAGAATCACTGCAGGTGATTCCTTTACATACTGTACATAATGCGATTTTTGCAAGTGGTCTCATCTGGCCTTCCCAAGAATCCTGAGAGAGGGAGGGGGGCAGGGATTTGGACTACTCCTATTTTTTCAGGTGATAAAACAAAGAGAATTCAGGGTCTTGTCCAAGATTGTGTAAAGACACCATTCTGGTTTCTTACTGTTGTGCATTAACTGGTCATTTTGACTAGTAATACTCACTGTTTACCTCAACTTTGAGTTATAACCATTGTGAAGTCTGACTTCACAAAATCCTTCCACCAGCCTTGGAAAGTAGGTACTGCAAGTGGCATTGTTCTGTTTTTCAGGAAAGGAAGCTAAGGATTAGAGCAGAAGGTCTTGACTATATAAAAAAGACATAAAAAACAATATTATAAGCAAACTAGAAGATCAAGGAATAGCATACCTATCAGTTCTATGGAAAGGGAAGCAATTTATGACCAAGGAAGAGATAGAGAACATCATTAAAAACAAACTAGATAATTTTTATTACATCAAATTAAAAAGCTTTTACACAGACAAAACCAAAGTAACCAAGATGAAAAGAAATGTAGCAAATTGGGAAACAATCTTTACAACTAGTATTTCTGACAAAGGACTCATTTCTAAAATACAGAGAACTGAGTCAAATTTTCAAAAAGACAAACCATTCCCCAATTGACAAATGGTCAAAGGATATGCCAAGACAATTTACAGATGAGGAAATCAAAGCAATCCATAGTTATATGAAAAATTGCTCTAAATCACTACTTATTAGAGAAATTCAAATTAAAGTTTCTCTGAAGTACCACCTCACACCTCTCAGACTGGCCAATATGACCAGAAAGGGTAGTGATCAATGTTGGAAGGGATGTGGGAAATCTGAGACACTAATTAATTGTTGGTGGAGCTGTGAACTCATCCAATCTTTCTGGAGAGCAATTTGGAATTGTGCCCAAAGGGCAACAAAAATGTGCATTCCCTTTGATCCAGCAATGCCACTACTGGGTCTATACCCTGAAGAGATGATGAAAAAGGGTAAAAACATCACTTGTACAAAAATCTTGATAGCAGCCCTGTTTGTGGTGACAAAGAATTGGAAATTAAATCAATGTCCTTCAATTGGGGAATGGCTTAATAAACTGTGGTATATGTATGTCACAGAACACTATTATTCTATTAGAAACCAGGAGGGATGGAAATTCAAGGAAGCCTGAAGGGATTTGCATGAACTGATGCTGAGGGAGGGGAGAACCAGAGCAACATTGTATCAACCTTAATAGCCTTGCAACATTGTTGCATCAGTGTAACAACAGGGGACAATTTGGGGCTGTCTGCCATGGAGAATCCCTTCTGTATCCAAGGAAAGAATTGTGGAGTTTGAACAAAGATCAAAGATTATAACCTTCATTTTTCTAAAAAACGTGGCTTATGTAGTACATAATTTTACTATCTCTAATATTTTCTTTCTTCCTCAAGGATATGATTTTTCTCTCTCAACACATTCAGTTTTGATCCATGTATACCATGGAAACCATGTAAAGACTAACAGACTGCCTTCTGTGGGGGTGGGGGGGAGGGAAGTGAGATTAGGGGAAAAATTGTAAAACTCAAAATAAATAAAATCTGTCTTTAAAAAAATAAGTTAGTGTCAGAGTCTGAGTTTGAACCCAGATCTCTCTCAACTCAAAATCCAGAGTACTTTCCAAGCTCTCACACTTTCTTTTAAGAAATGAGGGAATTTGGAGAGAACAGATGTTGATCAAGTAAGCACTGAGGCAACAAGACCCAAAATGTACATCACTTCAAGTGAGTAATTATCCCAAAGTGGGGCTGCCTCAGTACCGCCACTGATCAATCACCAATTATTTCAGAAGTGCCCACCTTGTGCTAAGCACAGCATTAAGAGCCAAGGATGCCAGGACCAAAATGAACCAATCCCTGCCTTCAAGGAGCTGGCATTGTAATGGGGGAGAAGCCATACACATTGATGGGACATATAAGATAGCTAGAGAACAAATTACAGAAGGTAATCCCAGCAAGGAAGACCCCAACAGCTGAGTTATTTAAGCTGAGTCGTGAAAGAAGCCAGGAACTCTGAGAGATAGAGGTGAGGAAAGAGAGGCCTCCAAGAATGGGGGAAAGTCAGATCAAAGGTGCAGAGAAAAGAGATAGAATGCCCTGTGTGAGGTATATCACATATTCCACTAATGCTAGACCACTGAGGACAAGTAGGAGAAGAAAAGAGAAGTTCCCTGGAAAGGTGGAAGGGGACCACGATTCCAAATCACGGCACTAACTGACATTTGTTCAGTGGGGGAGTAACATGCTTAGACCTACACATTAGAGAGGTGACTGGACAGTGGATGGGAGAGGACAGAGACAAGACAGGGAGACCAACATCAGGCTCTTGGAATGGTCCAGATCTGAGACCTGAGCTGAGATAATGACTAAGTGAATGGAGAAATGCTGTGGAGGAAAAAATGACAAAGTCTGATCATAGGTGGTGAATATGAAGTAAATGAAAAGTGTGACACTATGGTGACAAGGACAGATGATTAGGAAGAGCATGGTGGCCTCAGTAGTAAGAAGAAAGGTTGGAAGAGAGAAAGGTTTTGGGGGAGGAGGGGAGAAATTGGAGGGGAAAGTCCAGCTTTGTACATGTTGAATTTGAGTTGTATATGAAATATCTAGCTTGAAATATACAAAAGGCAATGAGACAAGCCAGAATTCTGAACCCCAAATCCTTGGGAATAGTAATGCCCCCAAATCACCAAACCTACTCCCAGTCAAGTTTCCACATCTATCAATGAGAGAAACGATTATGGAAAGGGGGCCCATCTTCCTCATAACCACCAACAGCTGCCACCAATGGGCAGGGAATCACAGCATCCCCCAGGTCACAGTCCTGCTCCTATAGCCATTATCTGAGAAGGTAACTCCTATGCAGAAGGGTCCAGCCATCCCCACTAACTGCCAACCAAATGCCATATGCAGGGAAGGCAAGCCAAACTAGTTGAAGCAGCCAGGTCCTCTGAGGGACAAACAGGAGGCAGCATGTTCCAGGAAAGTCAGACCACCATCTGGACCACCCCTCAGGCCCTGATGGAGTCTGAACTCAAGAGCTTGGAAATAGCAAGGCTTCCAGCCTAGGACCCTCTGCCATTCTTGTGGAGGCACAACCTGGTCCTGGGCCCTCGCCCTGGCCCTAACTCTGCTTCTACAGGGAGTGCAGTCATAAGTACTCAAGACCCAGCAAAGAAAGTTCCTGCCACCATAGTTATTAGTGCTGTAAAATGGTTCAACATCAGAAACTAATAGAATTTTATCATTAGAAATTCCAAGAAAAAAAGAGGCAGGAACTTCTGCTTCTCTGCTGCACTGAAAAGACCAAGGGACCCTTCCATCCCCCTTCTAGCTGAAATCTTCCTTCTTACCAGTGAGAGCTCCAGAGAAGAAGGGACTGACTATGACTTTTCTCTTTTTCTCCCCATGTCTTAGCGTGGCTCAATAATACTTTGTTTATGCCTTTATTTATCTGTTGGTGAAACAAGGTTGTCATTCAAGGATAGAGATTAGGACTAGATGGTGACTGAATACAGAAGAATTGATGAGATCACCAAGTGAGAAAATACATGAAAGGGAAAAACAGCCTTCAAGGCCAACAACAGCTAGCAGGTAGGCTATGGTCAAAGGTTCTGCAAAAGTAACTGAGGAGGAAGACAGATACAAAGAGAATGAGGAGAGAGAGCAGACAAAGAGAATGAGGAGAGAGAGAGCAGACTTAGTAAAACCCAGAGAGGGGTCTCCAAGAGGAGATTGGCAACAGTGCCAGAGGTTACAGAGGGGTCAAGAAGGATGAAGATGGATATGGTGATGAGGAGATCACTGATGAATTTGGAGAGAGTAGTTGGATTGACGGATGATTTTTGGACATCTGACCACAAAGAGTTTAAAACAAAGAGAAGAGGAGGTAAGAGCATGAAGTGTAGATGGTTATTTCTAGGAGTTTAACTGAGAAGGGGAGGAGAACTAGAGGACACCAGCTGGGAGGTCTGGGAAGATCTAATGAAGATGTTAAGAGTAGGGGAGTGCCAGGCATCTATGAAAACCATACTGGAATTATTGTGTTGTGGAAAATGACAAGCAGGATGATTACAGAAAAATCTAGGAAGACTTAGGCATAATGAAGTGAACAGAGCCAGAACATTGTGCACTGTACTAGCAACATTGTAAGAATGATCAACTGTGAATTACTTTGTAATACAATGATCCAAGACAATCCCAAAGGACTAATGATGAAGCATGCTATCCTCCTCGAGAGAGAGCTGATACCGATTGCCTACGGATAGAAGCATGCTGTTTTTCAAATTCTTTCAATTTTTTTTCTTTTATTCGACTCTTCTTATACAAACTGACTAATATGGAAATGTTTTACATAATTGCATATAATAACATACTTATCTGATATTGTTTATTCGGTTATTTACCAAGTTCAGGGAAGGGGGTGGGAAGGAAGGAAGAGAAAAAATAGAATTTGGAACTCAAAACTTTAAATAAAAATGTTGAAGGAAAGGAAAGAAGGAAGAAAGGAAGGAAGGAAGGAAGAGAGGGAGGAGGGAGGGAGAGAGGGAGGGAAGGAGAGAGAGAGGGAGGGACGAAGAAAGAAAATAGTGTGAATAAACCATTGAATATTCAGAAACAAGTTTAGAGAGAGTGGGAATAGTAGTGAGGACCTTTGAAGATGACAAGAGGGGGTGAAATCAAGAATACATATAGAAGGCTTTGTCTTGACAAGGAAAAGGACCACCTTGTCATCATAGACTACAGTGAAGGAGTACTATGGGGGAAGATGTATGAGTGATATAAAATAAAACTAAAGGAAGAAGAGACTTCTTGGCAAATGCCTCATTCTTTTGGGGGTAAAGCATGAAATGAGATCCCTGGCTAAAAGGGTCTAGAAAGGGAATATTATGGGAATCTTGAGGAGTTGAGACTTTAGGAACAACTTTTGTGGAGAATGGTATAATGAATCTATTTAGGAGGTGATAATAATAATTATAATAATTATTATTATAATAATAATATAGAAGGAGGTGTTGTTAAGGTAACTACAGTACGGATCCAGTTGCCATGCACAAGATCTAGCTATCAGAGCTCCCTATTACTAGAAAACTTCAGACCTACCAGATTGCTGCTTGAGGATAAAAGACAAGAGGGCATGGTGGGATTAGAGAGACTGTAGCTGTGGACATGGGACATCACACCAGATGTGGAGTCAGAAGAGATGGGTTTGAATTCCAGCGCTTCCATTTACCACCTGTTTCACATGGGAATCCTCATGACCTTTCTGCTATTCTAATTGCCTAATTTGTCAAATAAGGGCATTGGATTAGCTTTCCCCCAGTGACCTTTCCATCTACATCTGTGTTTCTATGGCCCACTGCTTCTTTAATCCATCCCTGTCTCAAGGATTCTATATCAGCAATGCTCTGGTTTCTAGTAGTGTCCCTTACTCCTGAACAACTAATAATGATGGGGGCTGGGGGGGGCTACTTGACATGAGAACAAAGATGTTTCAATGTCATTTACAAGGCAACATATGGTGCTGATTATAATTTAATGAAGAGTATACTGAGTCCATCCCCCAAGGCCCCTAGCTCTTGGAGAATTCTGTGCAGTTATCTTACCGACGATACTTGGAGAGGCAAACTCCCCAAGGCCACTGGATGTATTCTTTCATTTGTGTCTAATTCAGTACACTCAAAAACACTTGGGAAAAAATGATCCAAATTGCTTATGAAAAGTGAAAAAACCATCTACCAGCCAAGTGTGTCCTGAGGATGAACATAAATGCCCCAAAGATCCAGAGCATCTATTCTCACATTTCTGCATGTTCTCCCCATCAGGAAGGAGTCCAATGCTCTTGGACTGTCAGAGAGAGGATTCAGATGTAAAAATGGAGTGAGTCTTCACCTCTCTGCCACTTTGCTGTCAATCTCTCACCATCACCATGTTAGCAGAAGGGGCCTGCTGAGGTCTGAGTGGTAGTTTCCTTTGTTTCATGGGTTCTATCATCAAGCGACCAACATGCTGGCAAGAGGTTGCTCTATGCTAAGCTGGGCTGGTCCTTAAAAAGCAGATTTGGTCTGTTGCTGGGGTCATATCAAGTTTTTTTTGGCATATCAAGTCTTTTGCTTTCCTGGAAGAACTTGAGAACCCACCGTCACCTTCCTTCCATGATGAGATATCAAAATCAGATTTCTTGGGCATTTACTGCATTGAAAATCATTTGAAAAAGATCTGGGGCTTGGGCAGGCAGCAAGCTTCATATGAGCCAACTGTGGGATATAGCAGCCAAATAAGGCCTGTGCAATCTTGCCATAATGTCAAAAACAAGGAGATGATAGGCCCCCTACACTTTGCCCTGGTCAGCCCATAGGTGGAGTATTGTGTTCACTTCTAGGTACTAGACTTTAGAGGGGACGATAAGCTGGAGAGTGTCTAGGAAGTGAATATTTTTAGCATGGAGAAGAGAAGACTTGGGCAAGACATGATAGTTGTGTTTATATAAGGAAAGGATTTCCATGTGGAAGAGAGATTCAGCTGGTTGTCACTCAAGAGCAGATCCAAAACCAAAGGAGGGAAGCTGCTGAGAGACTCATTTAGACTGGAGGTTAGGAAAAAAAAGCACCTTAGCAATGTGAGCCGTCTAAAGTGTAATGGGCTTCCTAGTGAAGTGTTGGGTTTTCCCTGCCCAGACAGTTTCAAGCAGAGACTTGCTGGGTGCACTTATCTGGGATATCAGGAAGGGGATGTCTTTTCAGTTGGAATTGAATCAGATGGTCACTGAAGATCCTTCCAGTTCTGAACTTCTGTGATTCTGGATTTGTACAAGAAAAAAGAATGTGAAATGTGTTGCTCACCAGCGAAAGATCTTTTATTGTCCATGCACTGCTAATTAAGACCAAATTAACAATTAATCTTAAATACTTTAGACAATGAACAAACAAAGGGGTGGGGCAGGGATGCAAAAATAAGGGCTATTAATTGAAACACATGTGGATGTTATTTTCTGGTTGTTTAGAACTTCACACAATTAAAGTTAATCACACTGTGATTAATTGATCTTAATTGATTTGAGATGGGCTCCTGGGGTATAATATAGGAGTCTGTCAATAGGCTTACAATTAATTCCAATCTTCTAAAAGATCTCAGTGGTAATAAATATAGGCAACCACAGAACATAACTGTCACAAGCATGCTGCCTCAGTGACATGCAAGAGCAACACCCATACTAGATGAATGACAATCAGAGAATGAAGTCAGAAAACTCAAGGAGGTGGGGGCATCCTGGACATTGATGAAATGAAAACCTGTGGCATAACTTTGGAACCAGAACTCTGAATAAGAACACGATGTGTCCCAAGAAGCATGGAAGAACTGGCTCAGTCTTTAGAGATTTGAGAAAATATCTATAGACAGATAACATGAACCCAAAAGAAGTTGATGAATGATGTGACAAACAGAGCAATAGTAAGTGGTAAAGATCCTCATGGAGTATGTAGGTCCACTCCCTGTCCCTGTGTGTAGCCAACATTGGTAACACTTGGTAACACCATAGTCTAGTCATGGCTCCTTCTATAAAGACACAGTCACAGCCAAGAGGCTAAAGCCACCTTCTCACAGAATTATCACCCATATTCTCTGCATGTATTAATAGACAACTTGAGACTATTGCTATTATTTCTGACTTTTTCCTTCAATCTTATCTCTTGAAAATCTCTGGGTCATTTTTCTGTGATTCACCTACCTATACTGCAATTGCTGCTCTCTGATGCCAAGCTGAACAGATGGAGCTTTCTTTTATTTGAAACTTTTTCAGTCTAAATGGTCTTTAATCAGCTCAAAAAACATGAGGCAAACATACATTTTACCAGCTCTCATTAGCTGAACTCCATCCAGGGCATAGAGGCAATCATTTTTATATTCTCAATCATGGTGTGGAAATCCAAATTATTTCTTTCAAATACCATTTTCTTACCAACTGCTCAGTTCCAAAATCTGCCTTTGCCTTTTTAATCCTCTTCAACCCTCAGCAGTAATGAATTCAAACCCCCACCCCCCCGAGTTCCTAAGGTCTTTAGTTTCTTCCCCAGGATTTTGTAATACCTATAAATACATCCTAGGGTTTTGGTTTTTTTTGGTGATATCCATTAATTTCCCATGATCACCAATAATGTATATGAATCATGGACAGGTTTCTTCATCACAACTCACAACCCTGGAAAATAGGATCTGCCCTTGGGGCCTCTTAGAAGAGAGCCATCCACCATGGCTATTTACTACTTCTCTCTGATCTTTTGTCTTGGACCCATGTGTTGAGTTTTCCTCCTTCCTTTCTCTTGGGTGCCATCTCCTACCATGATTCCCCTCTGCCTTTTCAGGTACTCATCTTTTGGGAAGCTTTTTTTCCCCCTTGAAATATACTTTTGTCTCTGATTCCTTTAAGCTACTACATATCCCATTTTAGAAAGAAGCTTCATTTTGTGGGAATATTTAATAAACAGTAACTAAAGTACAAATATCTCTCTCTCTCTCTCTCTCTCTCTCTCTCTCTCTCTCTCTCTCTCTCTCTCTCTCTCTCTCCTGGAAAACTCTCTTTGTCTCTTAGTAGCTACCTCCCATAGTAAATTCCTGAAGCCAGCAACTTCTTGGCATTGATTGTTCCCATGAGTAGGGGGCCCCGAGTAAGGCTTCCCCTACTGGGACTCCACCTTGATTTCAGCTACTTTCAGGATCACATAATTCTCCATCTAATACTCACTGAGAAAAATGCTAGCTAATGTCACTCTTTCATTCAGTTTTTTCAGCATCTTATAATGCCTCATCTATAGAATTCAGGTGATATCCTGTTTCCAGGGTCATCTAGGATTCTTTCTACTCCCCAATGAGGACATGGTGGTTAGAAAGTCTCTCCTTTGAAAGTGGGTTCAGTTTCCTCAACCAATTCATTTTCTCTTTCAACCAACAGTAACAAAATGGTTCCCTCAGTTATACTCACAGAAGTTAATAGATGCTCAGACTAGGATCACATCAATTCTTTTCATTCTCAGAATTACTCTCTCCTCTGCTATCTCTTCAGGCTCTTGCTAGGCTCTCACCTACTTTATGATAGAAGCCTGTTTTAGCTCTTAGTTGTTACCCTACAAATGGAGCAAACAAAAAATGTTTCCCAGGGCTCTAATTCTTCATACAAATTTGAGAGAAGCTTTGTAGGGAAAGTGCTTTTAAGTTCTCCCCTCTCCCTTCCCCATCTGCTCCATGCTCCTTTGTTCCATGCAAGTCTCATAGGTTAAACTAGATAGAGTAGAATGAAAAGGTTAGTGACCTTCCAGCAATAAATCCCAGCTTCATCTACATGGTCTTCATCAGCATGGTCTTGCTTCTACCCAGAAGAAGCTAATTTGCCCATCTGTTCTGATGAGCAACTGGTAACTTGCTAACCAGGTCTCAGTGCCAGCAAGATGAACAAGGTTGCTCAGGGTGAAAGAGACTCCCTAGAGTCCACTTGTCACTCTCTCAATCCCTGTTCCTGACCACAGCCTCTCTATTCATTCAGATTTTAGAAGCTTCCTCCAGTCTCACCATTTGTTTGCCACTAAACAATGAGGGGTTGTTTTAATTTTATCTCCCAATGTGATAGCCATATAATAAGCATGTCACCTATACTTTCGTACAAGCCACTAGCAATAGTACAAGGCCAAGCACAGATTCCTGGGAAACCCTACTGGAGCCCTCCATTCAGATTGTCATAGGTCAGCTCTTTTGGCTGTTAGGAACCTGAAACAAGGACCTTGAGAATAGCAAGTGCTTTCTGAGATCAGTTGGAAATGAGGAGATCTGAGGTTCAGTGATGGCTTGTCTTTATTTGTCCTCTGCCAGTATGGCCATATTCCTGGAAGGGGAGACCTTTGGGAAGCTTTGAAGGAACCAACATCAATCTCCAGCATCCTCTAGCCTCCTCCAGTTAGGGTTCTTTTCCCCCTTCCTGGCCTTCCCTACTCCATTTCTACCAGTTTAGACTCAAAGAAAAGTCATGAAGGGTTGGATCCCAGTTTGGAGGCAGGTCAGCAATGGAGTGCCCCGGGACTCTCTGCCTGGCCCTGCACTGTTGAACATGATTGCCTGTGACTTGGACAAAAGTATCATGGCATGCCTTTTAAAATTTTCAGATGACACATAATTAGGAGGAATTGTTAACCCCCAATGAAAGACTCAGGATTCAAAAAAAATCTAGACAGGCTGGAGCATTGGACCAAATGAAACAAGATAAAATTTAAGAGATAAATGTAACACCTTCTACTTCAGTTGAAGAAACAACTTCACAAGTTCAAGCTGGCACAGGTACAACTAGGCCAGAGTTTGCCTAGTTTTAATGGACTGAAAGCTCCACATGACTTCAGTGTGATGTGGAGACCAAGAAAATCAATTCAGCTATAAGTCCATTCAGAGAAGCCTAAAAGCAGTGGTGTTGTCCTCTGCCCTGACCCAACACTTACTTGGCCTTGGACTCTGCCCTGGGGCCTACAGTTCAAGGACATGAATAGGCTAGGAAGAGCCCTGATTACTTCCAGAGACCCAGACAGCCTAGCAAGAGCCTGAAGAGAAAGCAAAGGAGAGAGTAGTTCTGAAAAGAATGAAAAGAATTGATGTGATCCTAATCTGAGCATATATTAACTGCCATAGGAAGGCAGTCACACCCATGCCACTGGAAGGTCTTTGATGGAGTTGAGTGGGTTTGCCTCATAGAAGGGGGCACATTTACAGCCGTCCCATAAAAGAAAGAACAAACTTGTCCAGAGGGCAGACCCAGGAGCAATAACCAGAATGGCCCATAAGTGAAGTGTCTTCTCTTTGAAGGTATCAGGCTCCCCAGAATCTAAGAACTTTCTGTAGAGAATGGAAAAACCCTTTGACATGGTTCAAAGTGAGACTTTGGTCAAATAAGGACTGGACTAGACGAAGCCTCTGAGGACCCTTCCCCTAGGCAGGTAGGGGAGGGCATTTTCCTACGATGCCTTGGAGACCAAAAAGAACAACCCTGATCAGAGTTCACATTTAGAGTGTTTTAATAAGGAAATGTTACATTTACAGGAATCCTGTGACTCTCACCACAACCAGAAATATCCAGAACTATGATCAGGCATATTTTACAGATAAAGAAACTGAGACTCAGAAAATAAATTCCCCTCATTTACCCCAGGTCTGGTAAATGTCTGAGGCAGTATTGAAGTTGGCTCTCCTGACTCCGAGGCCTTCTCTGCTAGGTCCAAGCATCTCACGCAAGGAAGTTCATCTGAAGTACCCTCCCACACCCTCAACGGTTCCTCTGCTGCTTCTCAGCATGAGAAATCATTCAACTGGACTCTTCTCAACCAAGCAAGAGGCACTGCCCACATTTTACAGATGAAGGACCTAAAGCTCAGGGAGATGCCCTTCTCACAGACAGCCAGAGGATTCCTGTGCTAGGATTCACACCCAGGTCCTGTGGCCCCTCCTCCTCCAGCACACTTTCCTTAGCATCATTTTCTGATGAAAAAGGCTGAAAGAAATGTCTTAATGAGAGAAATGTCCTCTGGGTCTGACGTTCTGTCTCCTGACTCTGCCTTTGGCCTCTCTGCCATATCCTGCTACAGGAAAGACAGTTGAGGCAGGGGCCCCTGCAGCCCCTATGCTCTGACAGCCTCAGTTGGCCAGGCTCAGCCCTACAGTACCACTGTTACCCTTTTCCTTTGGATATGGTATGTGAAGCAGGGTCGGTGGGGGGGGGGGACAGAAATGAGGCACATTGAGTCTGTCTCCAGAGAACTTTCTGAAAGGTAGAGGGGGTCCAGCTCTGGGAACCCTATACTGATGAGACTTGAAGTCAAATGATGACTTCTCTAGTGACAAACCAGCCCTGTCTAACGGTCCCGTTGCCCCTCTGTGACTATGAAGGGTTGGCTGGAGACCTGCTGTCTTCCCAGAGCTGTTGGGCAGATCCAATTGGAGTGCTCCTCAAGCACATTGGAAATTTGAAGGGGTCCCATGAAGGTGAACCAGGGGTCAACAACAATGTCACATGAGCCCAGATGCTGCTGAGGGAAAGGCCTGGGTATAGGGGTCTGGCATACAGCTCTGCCTCAATCTGTTCCCCAGCTTTCCCCCAGGGAAATGATGCCAAGGAAAGTGTACTGGAGAGGGAAGGGCCACAAGATTTGGGTGTGAATCTGGACAAGTGACAAAGAGGAAGTGCTTGTTGGCCTCCCCAGCTCCTTCCTGGTTCTAGGTCTGGGATCCTGTGCCTACATTCTTCCTCCTCTTTCCCTGGCCTGCCATCTTCCTTTGCTGGCTGCCTCAGAAAGAAACTCTCCCTCTTCCTGACTCCAGTCTCCCTTCTTGTGTGTGTCTGTGTGTGTGTGCTTTGAGGGGACCACTTCACAGATGACTGACACTCAATCGAAGAAGCTTCTGCTGCCACTCATAATGCTGCGTAGCATGACCCCAGAGGTTGGCTGCTGCCCAGGTTGGCCCCAGACCCTTTTCCCATGAGGCTTCTAGGATATGGAATGTCAGAAGTGAGATGGGTCCAACAGATAGATCCCAGTGAGTTTATGGCCCAATATCTCAAAGGCAGAGAGAGAGAGATACTCTGGAGACATTGGGACATAATCTCTAACCAGCCCTCAGAAGATGGAAATGTCTGGTTGTGTCCTTCCAGAAGCCTTCAAGAGAAGTGAGGAGACACTCACCTCCAGAAGCTTGGCCCCAACAACCCAAAGAGACTGTGTGTGGGACCTTTGGAGGACTGCTCTCTGTACCAACAGAAAGATTGTGCACATTAGAGGAATCATAAAGTCTTCAAGAGATTAAAGCATGATCCTCAGAGCAGAAGGAGGTGAAAGAAGTAAAGACATAAAACCCCATAGAGATCTGGGGGTCACTTGATATATGGGCAAAGACACTCATGATAGCAGGGATACCCAGGGTAATTTCTAATGTTTGCAGAATGACTGGAGTCATCAGGAAATGATGTGATCAGTCTACTCTACATATGGAAGGCACAAGGAGCCAAGCCAACCAGACATCCCACTATTGGGTCAAATGTACCACAGCCTTCCCCATTCAGTGCAACTCAAGTGTTCATTGTTGTTTGTCCTTTGTTCTTGAAGAAGACCATGATGTCAGGGAGGTGATGTCATGAATTGAATTTGAGGCCTGGGTGTGCTGTGCTAAACCACCAGCCTCACTTTCTCCTCTGAAACCATCTGAATCCAGTGGCTAGATTAGGAGTCAGAAGGACTGGAGATGGCCCTGGGTGTGAGGCTATCAGGCATAAATGACTTGCCTAAGGTCACACAGCTAGTAAGTGTCTGAGGCTGGATTTTAACCAGGTTATCCTAACTCCAGGGTTGGTGCTCTATCCACTGTGCCACCTAGCTGCCATAGGGAAAGCAGTGGTAGAGTGGATAGAGCACTGAGTCTGCCATCAGGAAAATCTGAGTTCAAAGTTGACCCCTGACACTAACTATCATTCTGAGCAAGTCACTTCACCTCTGTCAGTAAGCATTCCTTAGAGTACCATGCTCGGTCTGGTTCTCCAAAAGCTCTCCCTTTGGCAGGTCAGGAAGAGTTTATCTGCATATTAGTGAGGACATACACAGTGAGAACTGTGCTTGTGCCAGAGATACTTGGGGTAATAAAGTCATGGCAGTGACCAAAGGGTCCCCCAAGCTGTCTTCCCTCAGTTTAGTAAGGCAGTATATCACAATATTAATTATCAAGCTGGGGACTCTATCTGTGTGGACCACCCTGACCTGACAGCCCCTTCAGGTGCCCTCTTTGACACAGCTTTCAGAACATGACCACTGGTCACCAGAGGACTCAAGGTCACCTCTTCACTCCACCTCCAAGAGTGACATTGCTCTAAATGGTCATGCCAACCACGTTTTGCCTGGAAACCAAGGAATGATGCATTTTTTACCAAAGGTTGAACAACTTGGGACTGCTTTGATGTCCAGAACTCCCTCCCAGTGGCACAGCTCTTCTACCCATGCAGGCTGGCACCTTCTCTGCACCTTCTGGTCTTGAAAATGCCAGATTCAGAGACTTGCCCAGGTTCATGCAGCCAGTACCTGTCAGAAGCAGGCCTTGAACCTGGGGCATCCTGGCTGTGAGACCAGGGCCTCCATTTCTCAATGTGAACTATTGCTTCAAAATATAAAAACTCAGAAAGTCCAAGCCAGAATCTCCTCTCTTGACTGAGCAACACACTCCCTACATTCACAGGACAAAAGCCTTCCATATATGGCATACACAGAATTTATTAAACACTGTGAGAAGGACCAGCTCTGGAAATTCTTCCCAATCCCCCCTTAATTTGGGGATGATGGGGGAACAGGTCAAATTCCCCTGATCCCACAGGTCAGTCCAAGGATTAAGCAAGGTGCTGAGTATTCAACAGCTTTCTCAGAGTGACAGAGGGTATATAGAGACCCAAAGGAAGCATTAGAGGAATGACTTCTTCATGATGGGATTTCCCAAAGCCCACAAGTCCTTCTGGACTTGCCTCTGCTGCCCTGACCCCTCCCACTGGAGTCTCTGGGTTTGGGGAACATTGTTTATGCCCATCTCCAGGTGCATCAGCCTTTGCCACAGCCCATTTCCAAGACCAGCTGCTCTTCACATGAACACACACTCATAATGTGCATGCCTTCACATATACACACATTCATGTGAGCACATGCTTATATGCTCACACACGTATGACCGTGCACACTCACACACACCTCCACGCACACTTGTGAACACATACTCCTACATAAGCTCCCACACATGCATCCAATCTACACATTCACATAAAACTTAACTCACACTCACCTGCATGTGTGTGTTCATATGTTTGCACACTCACTCAGCCCATTAAGACAATCTCATGTGCATCCAAGCCCATGCGGTCATGCTTTGGGTGCTGTCCCATGCACACACCTGTACATAGACATCTTTACACATGACTCCCATGCATATAGGCCCTCTCACTCACAGCAGGATCTTATTTTCCAACTCTGTCTCCATGGGAACTGGCAGATGCTTGTCTCAGTTTCAGGGTCACAGAGAAGCTGAGCCAACAGACCCAGCTCTACACCTGGCCAGGGACCATGTCCAGGTATATCAGCCCCAGGAATCTGAGACCCCAGAGAATTCACCCAGAGTGGTTAGGGAGAGGGGGAGACTCAGGGAGATGGGGTCAGGACCAAAAGACCAAAGTTAATGTAGGAAGGCCATGGCGGGCCTTCAAATTCAATTCAAACAAAGGTAAAGGAAATGAATCTGCTCAGAGAGCTAGGCCCAGCCTCAACATGGCTCTGGGGGTTTCATGGGAATAGAGTTCAGGACAGTCGTGAGAGCCTTCTATCTAACAGTTCAATGCCCTGGCTGCTTGTACACCAACCCCTCACCCATATCCAAGGTTCCTTTGAGTTAGATAAATGCTCTCTGTACCCCAGGGGAACATTTACCTCATTATTCTACCAGGAGATTCTCCTCCTGGCCCCAGACAGTGACAGGTGCAGTCTTTCTAGAGGACACAGTGTCCAAACTTTGCCTCTGCTGGGGTCTAGTCACCTTGCCCTCACCCTTAAGTTGCTTCCAGGGAACCTGGCCTGGCCCCTGCTTCCGTCTGCTCCTGATAGCCTCCATGCTGCTCACTTCTTGGTATTTTAATAGAACCCATGGTTCATTTGTCATGTCAGATCCAATAAGGGCTTATTAGGAGATCGTCCTTGCACTCTGACTGCTAAAATATCTGAGAAGCCTTCCTAAATAGTAGGGACTATTTTAAATTCTAGCAGTGGGGATTTATTTGTGTATTGGGACTCATGGGGCAGAGGCTTAGAGATCACACAGACCAGGTCCCTCATTTTAGAAGACCCAGACCAAGGAAGAGGCTCAGCCCAGGACATAGAGACAGGAGTCAAACCCAGGGCTTCTGACTGCTCTAATGTCCTCTAACCCACACTATTTGTCCCAATCAGCACTTCCCCAAGGGCAGCCATATTCCATCCAGCCTCTTTATAGGGCTCCTGGACTGAACCTTCCATTGGAGGGTGGGGGACCCCCACCTCATAAACTATCCAGGATGTTCAACCAATCCCTTGTTTCAGAGGATTCTAACACCTCTGATTGTAGCCCTGAGACCATAACCCTACTGACTCAGTCACCCCTACAAGCACAGATGTCTTGCCTTGGTTGCTTTCTGGACCCAGAACTGGTTGGGAGCATCTGCCCCAAAAGGTCTTAAAAGCCTATCTCCTGAGCCCCAGGTCAACAAAGAGGAGGAGAAGCCATGACCTGCCCCCCACCCACCACACACAGATACACACAGGCCATTAGCTAGAGGCCACTGGAGGATGTCACCTGGCTTCTCTGTCTTTGCCATCTCATCTGTAAAATGAGGATAGGGATGACTTCCCTGGGGGGACAGGGGACTGAACCAGATGATCTCTCAGGGAGTCATTAAAAGAGTAACACCTAAGATTCTGGGGTCTAAAAGTTTCTGAAAACATTCCCTGCCCAGGGCAGAATTGGTCATCTCTGCAGATTCTCTGTTTGCACAAGATGAACTTCCCTCTTACTGTCAAGGGCATGCTCATCCTCCCAGTCCCCTAGGCTCCAACCTAAGTGTTGTCCTCACTCCTAACTCTTTCTCAACACATCCCCCTATGTCCAAACTGTCCTCAAGTTCTGTCAACTTCACCCTAACTCTGGAACATTTCACCTCTGCAACATGAATCAGATTTGAGTGAGGGATGCTGTGATAAGTCACCAGCCTCACTCTCTTGTCTGGATCCTTCTGAGTCCAGGGACCATATATAACTCAGGATGATTGTAGATGACCTGCCTGTAAGGCAGTCAGGGTTAAGTAATACAGCTAGCAAGTGTTTAAAGTTGGATTTGAACTCGTCTTCCTGACCTGATATCAGTGCTCTAGCTACTGCACCATCTAGAAGTAAGCCCTTTCTTGGTGTTACACTTTTATTCCTCCATCTCTATGCCTTTGTTCAGGTTCACTTCCATGCCTGAACCAAACTCTTCTCCTTGGTTCCAGCTCTTAGCATGATCATCTTCCTTCTAGGCTCAGTGCCATTTTCACTTCCTCTAGTCAGTTAATACATTCCCCATTCTTAAAATAATTTATATTTACTTATCAGTATGAATGTGATGTTTCCTTGACTTGTTGACATTTTAAAGACTATTACTTGAAGGGCCATGGCCAAGCAACATTCTGGGAAACAGTCTTTCTGAGATGAGCAGAGCTTGTCTGGAGACCACAAGCTCACTAGTCCTTCCCTGGGTTCCCTGCAGGCTCCCACAAGGTCATGGAGGCTCTCCGTCTGTCTGCTATTGGTTTTTTTTATCCTGCCTAAAATGCCATCTGCCATTCTAGTAGGAGTGTCCACATCTTTGAGATTATGGATTCCTGGGGAACTCTAATAAAAGTACCCTGCAAAAGAGGCTGAATGGGACCAGGATCAAGATGAGGATTCATGTATCTTGAGGTTCAATAAAACATGTCAAAAGACCTCAATAGGTTCAGAACCATTCTGCCAGATTGGAACAGAAGATAAGGAGGTGCCCATCCACCCAGATTCACAGAATCTAGGCCTGAAAAGGTCCCTTTACATACCCAAATCATTTGTGAGAGAGTAAAGGCTCATGGTGCATGCTACTTGCCACCCCTCTCTAGAAACACATGAGCTTTCCTCCTCTCCATCTGTTTTATCCCCTTTCTATATACTCTACAGAAGGTCTTGCCCCTGGGTCTCTGCTATGCTGCATGTTAATTCTGAAATTTTCCAAAGCCAATCAAACTCGTTAATGGCAAAGTTGGGCTGCCAAGCAAAGAATGTGCATTGAAAAGTGTTTATTTCTCTAGATTCTGGGGCATTTTAAGAGCGATGGTTCTCTTTTGTCTGTGATACCATTAACATAGACATCAGAAAGGAGGGAGGAAGGAGGGGGAGGAGAGTCAGGCACTGAATAATGGGAAATTAATCTAAGAAAAAAAGGGGCAAAAATCCTGCAAATTAGAGATGTCACAGCTTTGAAAATGCAGGATAATGGTCCAATTAGGGAGAACAGAACCCAAGCATTTTTAAAAGCCATAACTGCCTGCATGAGCAAAACCTTGTGGATAGCCAGCCAGAAAGATTCCTAATGTCTGGTCCAGCTCAGAACTGCTGAGATAGTTCTGGAATGAAGCAGATGGAGAAAACCTCACTCTGCTCCGACCCCCACCTCCCTAACAAGCCCCAACAAGACTGCTATGTTCTTGTTTGGCTTGGCTCCAGAGAAAAGAATCAGGAACAATGAAGGGAACATGCAAAGATGGAGATTGAAGCTTGAGGTCCCCAAAAGTCTCCTAACAATTAGAAATAGCCTCAAAATGGAATGTATTGCCTGGGAGATCTCTTACCAGAGATGGTGTGGCGAGGATATTTTTTCTGATACTGGCAGTACTAGATGGGCACTTAGATTCCTTCCAAAATGGAAATTCTGGTGTTTGCTTTCCCAACTATTAGAGGAGACCCAGGGCAGTGAGTACTATAAGGCTGACAGCATTCCCCAGTAAAGAGAGGGAGCTCTGGAACTGAGAGGAAGGGAAAAGAGAGAAGGGGGAGAAAGAGAGGGGGAAGAGAAGGAGAGAGAGGAGAGAGAGAGAGAGAGAGAGAGAGAGAGAGAGAGAGAGAGCTACTGACCAGCCCTAGCTGTCTTCCTGGAGAGCTAAGGAGGAAGAGAAAAAGGCTATCAGCCTAGCACCCTCTGACTTCAGCCCCCAGTGCATATGAGCCAAAAGAAACCAAGCAGCAATGTGAAACAAAGCAGTCCTTTAGAGAAAGATAGTTGGGGGAAGTGGGAAGGAGAGGGGGCCGGGGAGGGAAGGGAGGAGAGAGCTCGTGTTGCTGCTTAGCGATGACCTTGCCATGGCTCCCTGTGATCACCTCCTAAACCAGTCAGTGTTAATGATCGCCGCCATTCCTGAGTTGCCATGGCGAGTACTCCACTTCTCCTCTAGCTTCAAGCCCAAAGCCAATAGAGGTCCAGCGGGGCCGAGCCGGGCCGAGCCGCAGCCCAGCTCCCTGCTGCCTCTGGAGAGTGGGAGCCACAGGGGCTCTGGGCGCCCGGCCGCTGGGAAGGAACAGTCATTAGCAGCCTCTGGTGGAGGAGCCAGAGAAGGGAGCCGGCCCCCTCTCAGCCCTGTGGAAGGGCCTCTGGGGGCTCGTTAGACCTGCGTTTCTCATTTGCCGGCTGCTGTCCAGCCCCGCTAGTGCTGAAGCTGCAGATCGGCCCTGTCCCAAAGCCCTGGCAGCAATGAGGCAGAGGGGGCTACGGGGCCGGGGAGCGGGGAGCTGACTCCATGTCAGGGAGGACCACGGCGTCCCCCACCTCCGGGGCCAGGGGCTGCCCTTCAGCTCCCAGCTCAGCCCTTTGAGTCTTTCCCCACCACGTTCTGCTTCTGCCGCCCAAGTTCCCATTCTTCAGCATCAGCAGTTTGCTGGGCCAGGTCAGGCTGGAGTTGCTGTAATTGCCTGTCACAGTGTCTTCTCACTTTATTCTTTTCTGGCCCTTATTAGCTCTGAAGATCTTCATCCCAATTCACACTGCCCTGATGAGTCAGATGCCCCAGAGCAAGGCTGCATCTCCCCCATCGATGTGCTAAGACTGTTCCCAAAAGCCCAAGAAGGATTCTCAGTTGCCATCAGCTTGACCCCCCCATTTCGGTGGATTCTCCCCCAATACTAACAACCAGTAACCAGCTTCCCATTTTCCTGTGACTGTGTTTGTTTGGTCACTCAGTCATGCCTGACTCTTTATGACGGCATGGCCCGCAGCAGACTAACACTGTCCATGGGGTTTTCTTGACAAAGATTTGGGAGTGGTTTGCCATTTCCTGCTCCAGTGGGCAAAGGCAACCGAAGGTTAAAGGTCACCAGTCAATAACTGTCTGAGGTCAAATTTCAACTCAGTTCTTCCTGACTCCGGGCCCAGAACTCTAGCCATCGGGCTGCCTAACCTTGATTAATTAACATCAATTAGCTTTTATGAAAGGGTACTTACTGAGATGCAGCAAAAACCTATAACATTTAACTCCCTCACATGGGCAGTACATCATAAGCCTTGTAACCCTTTTACAGCCCTGGTCCCTGAGGAGAGGGGGTTCAAAAGTCATTTAATGTGGCTTCTATCTATGGATATTTATCCTACCATGTTAACTTCCAAATGCAGCCTAAACAAGAAATGAATTATCATTGCTCTTTCTTGGCAATCCTGGGTTGGGTCACACAGGCTGTTTCTTTTCCAGGTTGGCTGCAAATGTCTTCCTGTTCTGTCTCCTGGACCCCCTAGCATTCTGATCATTCAAGCCTGTCTCCAAGACTCCTTTAGCAAAGAAGCACAGAATGCAGGCCTCTGCCATGGGCCCTGTGGCAGACTGGGGTGACAAAAATCTATATTCCTTCCTCATCCAGAGCCTCAGAGGGTTTCTCTCACTCAGATACAGCCCCAAAGGAAAAAGAAAGAAAATTTATGTTGGCCGCTTTCTGCCTTTTGAACACACCCGGTTCAAAGGTCCATCAAAAGTCCATCTCTTTAGCACACCATTGGTGGACCAGACCAGTAACAGAATGTCACAGAGTGATTGCATCAGTTAGAAATTCTGGGTGTGCTCATAAAATCTACATGAACTGGTGCAGAATGAAGGAAGCAGAATCAAGAAAATATTATATACAATAACTACAACAATGGACATGGAAAGAACAACCAAAAATTCAAAGATGGATGTTGCAAGATTAAAAAGGACAACATACACTATCAAAAACAGAAAAAAATTGAACTGAACTGTCATGCTAAAAATTAGGAAGCCAACAAATGAACAAACACAAAGTAAGTGATGCTAAAATTGGAGAAATAGATAAATTAGAACAAGAGAAATTATAAATGAAACTAAACATTGTTTTTGTAAAAGATTACCAAAACTAATAAATCTTTAGTCAATCTAATTTTTAAAAAGAGGGCAAAAAATCAAGTTTTAAAAAATGAAGAAGGGGATACATATTAAGTGCCTATTATATGCTAATGTTACAAATATTATCTCATTTGATCCTCACAACAATCCTGTGAGGAAGATATGATCATTATTTTCATGTTCAAATAAAGAGACTGAAGCAGAGATTGACATAGCAAGGAAATGTCAGAGCTTGGATCTGAATTCAGGTCTTCCTGACCTCTGCTCTAAACCTTGCATTACCTATCTGCCTCCAACAAAACAGCAAACATAGGTGACACTGCAAAATTAGAAAGAACAAACCTGAGTGTGAAGATGAGATATGAAAGGACACTCCCATCATCCCTTTGGGCAGATGTAGATAGTACACCAGGGTGGTCCATTGCATATATTTTCAAACTTCTTTGATATATTCATCAGCTATGCTTATATTTCCTTCTTTCTCTCTTTCCTTTTTTCTTTAAAAGACATTCTTTGCTCTATGAAAAAGCTACCCTCTGTAACTAAAACAGAGGATAATTCCTCTTCCACATGATTTGAAGATCACTAGCGTGACCCCAGCCCACATTGTCTCCTTTACAGAATAAACATTCCCTTTCCTCAAATGATTCTGATAGATGGAAGGAGATGTCACTTTTCATATATAAATAGTTTTTCTAATGAACAAGACAGTTATGAGAGTAGCCCTCAAAACAAAGGCACTTAGGTAGAGTCAATAGGATAGGAGCAATTATGCAATAAGTGTGTGTTTCCTAGTTATGGCATGCATAGCAGAGGTGTGGGTTTGGGTTTTTTACTTTGAGATAGAAGTGCGTCATTTCAATAAAGATACCCTGATTTTGACTGGTTAAGGAGTCGATCTAAGAGTTCAAATTTCAGAGTGTAGTTGATCTTGGGAGAAATTTCCAGTCTGAACTTGGACAAGGTCTCAGTGTTTGCTTGGCTGTCCACTGCTTGGAAGAACTGACCAGAGAGAAAAAAGTTGACCCTTACTATCACCTACTGCCCATCACCCAACCAAGGAAAGAGATCTGCAAAAGTCTGCAATCCCCAGGGTTAAAGGTGATGCTTTCTTGGAAAGAACGTCACTATTTGGCAGAAGAGCAGCCTGAATGAAGCATCCAGGAGTGAAGTGTCCTCTTCTGGAGAGTAGAGAGGACTAGAAGAGAAGCAGGGGAGCGGAAGCAGTCAGCAGGATAATAGCCTTGTGCCACTGGCAAAGTTTTTAATGTAGTGGGGGACATGAAGATCCTCAATTCCAAGTTCTGAATTGCCCCCTAACGTATGTTCCCTGGGAATAGGCCTCTTTATCCTAGTTCCATAAGTCTCTACCCTCTATCCCCAACAGACACTAAATAAATCAGTGGAAAAGTATGCCCACAGTCTGCAGGTAGAATGCTATGGCACAATTATTATTGCTCCCTTATTTAGTAACTATTTCCAAATAAGAGTTAATGGAGTTCACATTGACTGAATTGTTAAATGGAGAACATACCAATGGGAGTTGAGGATTTCAAATACAGTATGAAAAAAGTAGCCAATCTACCAGGATCACCCCTAGAACCTTGAGAGTTAGTTGAAGTAGTGGCCACCCCATCTGGGAACCCCCAACTTGATACAGTGTGAGTATACGTTGAATGAGGGAAGCAAGCCAGACAGAAGAGAGGATTAATATATTTATATGGTATGTTCTCCAGTGACACTATCCTAGTGAACTGCTTCTGGACTCATATTATCTTTGCCTTTCCTAAAACACTGAGTCCCAGACTGAAAAAGTACTGCATATACAATTTGGTCAGTACATCTGCATGTAGACACCATTAAAATGACACATCACTGAAGGAAGAAATGCCTATCACTACTGATGGTCTTACTATAAAGAGAACTAGTCAAGGGAAAAAAGTTTTGACTAAAAAGGAGGATAGTTCAAACGATCTCCTTATTATGTTTGAAAAGCCAGCAAATAACTTAGCCATCTCACTTGGCCATGTTCAGGTAATGTCAGGTCCTTATTCCTCTCCCTTTGTTTGGGGATTTTAAAAAATAGATTTCAAATACAAGATGAGAGAGATTTGATTAGACAGTAGTGTGCTTGAAAATAATTTGAGTGTTTTATTAGACTGCAAGGTCACTATGAGTGTGTTGTATAATATAAGCAGCCAAAAAAATCAAAGTAATCTTGGGTTGCATTAAAAAGAAGCATAGCTTCCAATAACAAAAAAATAAACCTTCTATATGGCTCCCTGGTCAGAACAAATCTAGAGTCTTGTGTTCCATTCTAGACACCACAAATTTTGGAAAGATATCAATAAATTGGGGTGTCTACCTGAGGTTGGCTAGAGTATTAAGTGTCCTTGGGTCTCTGCTATTTGAGGAAATATTTTTTTTAGGTTTTTGCAAGGCAAATGGGGTTAAGTGGCTTGCCCAAGGCCACACAGCTAGGTCATGATGAAGTGTCTGAGACCGGATTTGGACCCAGGTACTACTGACTCCAAGGCCGGTGCTCTATCCACTGTACCACCTAGCCGCCCCTATTTGAGGAAATATTGAAGGAATAGAGAACATTTAGCCAAAAGAAGACAGATCTCAAGTTGAGCTGGGAGGAATCAGTGTTTGATGGCTATCTTTATGTATTTGAAGGACTCTACTGTAAGAGATTCTATTTACTCTGTTTGGTCAAGGAAGCATGAATCTGGGGGCAGCTAGGGGGTGCAGTGGATAGAGCACCAGCCATTGAGTCAGGAGGACCTGAGTTCAAATTCAATCTCAGACACTTCATCATGACCTAGCTGTGTGACCTTGGGAAAATTACTTAATCCCATTTCCTTAAATAAATTTTAAAAAATTAAAGGAAGGATGAAGCTAGGACTAATGAAAACAAAGGATAAGTTTCAAAACAAGTCCAAGAATATTGTAGAGACTCCCAGAAGAAAACAATAATCTCCAAAGTGACATAAAAAGATATCAACAAAGATACATATGAGTGGAAACCGATATGGGAAAGGATGTGGTTACATCATGAAAGCTAGATGGGATGGATGGTTGCTATTTTGACACCCATGTAACATGCTAAGATTATTGAGGAGAGCCTCAAAACTTTGGGTAGAGGATTTTCCAGAGCACATGGACTAGAATTACCCACATGGACTAGAATTACCTAGAATGATAATACAGAGATAAACTGCAATCTAGATCAGTGTTAGATCCTAGATCTAATTAGATCCTGTTAACTTTATTTAAATAACAGTTAGCCTCTAGTCACTTAAGCCCCCTAGGACTTTTTCAAACAAAAAACTATCTTTTCAAGTCTTCCTCTGTCTTCTATTCATAAAGTTGTTTTCTTAATTTAAGAACTCACATCTCCCCCCATCATTTCATTTTTAGGTGCAATATTCTAGCTACTCAAAGAACTTTTTGTAAAATTCTGACTCTTTCTTCCAATCTGCTAGGGTAGCTAGTTATACCTCCCAGTTTAGTATAAGGCAGTCATTTATACCTTAGCCCAGGTACTAGCAGAAAGAGGTTGCATTCTTAGGACCATGCATCAATCTCTGAGGCACTCCATCGGTGAATCCCTTTCTTAAGTTTCTTAAGTACTGGGGTCATTTTGGTTTAGCCTTGATTTCTAAGTTTCTAGCACAGTAACTGATACAAAGCAGGTATCTAATGCATAAAAATGTTTCTTGAACTGAAATGAATTATAATGAGTTGAATTCCAAGTTGGCATCAAACAAGGGTCTGTTGATCCTTGCCTCTGTGTAGACTCATAGGGCAGGATTCACACTGCAAAGGGCAGACTCTCCAAACTCTACCCCAAGCATGCTGGGAGGGAATAGCAATAGCCTAGCATGATCCCATCAGGCATGTCCCAACAACTAAGTTAAAGTGCCTTAAATTGTCCTTCCCTTCTTCCTTCTCAATCCTGTCCATGCTGGGACCTCCAGGTCAATCCCCAACAAAGTCAGAGATGCATAGGTTGGAACCAGGTGACACACACAGGACTCATTCTCAAGCAGAACACAATCATCAATGGTGCATAATTATACAGAAAGGAAGGACTCAGAAGCTCCCCAATCTTCTTGGTCCCCTCCTATCTTGCTCCAGTGAAAGTTCTTCTGTCCCTTCTTCTGCTCAGTCTGTGTAGAAGGAATTATAGGGTCAGTTTGTGGGAGACTCCACCACCTTCCATGGCATGGTCCTTCCTGTGGAAAAGCAGCGGCAAGAGTCCATGTGTTCCTGTTTCTAAATGGTGAGAGTCATTCACTTTGGTGGTTCAGCAAGACCAGATTGGGGATAGGGCAAGGGAGCAAGGGAACTAACCAAAGAATCCAATTGGAAAGAGATAAATGTAGAATCAGAGTAGCACAGATGGAGAAATTGTAATGCAAAGGATACCTGTAGAAGGGATGAGACATAGACAGGGATGGAAAGGCACAATGAGATAAGGAAATGTCAGAGTGTTTTTAAGAAAGTGGAAAACTTGTAGCCAATGGTGTGATTCAGAATGTAGCCATTCCCAAGGGCAGTTAGGGATCATAGAAGACTAAGTTTAGAGATGTGAGGAGAGTGAAGGATAAGGTATTCAGGGGGGTGGAGGGTCCTCCAGACTGAGCACAGGAATTGAAGATGAAAAGACAATGAAAATGGTTCTCAACTTCTGGAGAAAATGGGGAAATTAGAAAGTATTAAGACCTGTGGCCTAGTCTGGATAAGTCATTTGAATAGAAGGAAAGACTGTGGAGGGAATGGAGGCCAATGGAAAATCTGGAAGAAGCAATGAAGAAGATGCTTTCAGTGCCTGTCCTGGATCTATATAAGGAAGGGCATGAAAGAAGGGAAGCCAGTGCTGGAGATGTTGATTAGAGATACAGTGTTGCCTGAGAGAGTGCTAGAAGATAAAAGGATCTTGAGAAACAGAGGTCCAAAATGAAGGGAAGTTGGTTAACTATGGAATAGAACTTCCATAGGGAACGTAAAAAGGGCTGGTGAGGATGGAACTTAGAAAGGGCAGAATTGAAGAGAACAGAAGGTGGGTGTTGGGATGGGAGTGATTTACTCATAGCCAGCCAGTGATTCAGTATCACAGAGATCACAGAATAACAGCTGGTGGAAGTTTGCTAGCCATAGGGGGGTGGCAGTGGGTGGAAGCATCTCCACTGAAGGTAGCAGATGGCAGGAAGATTAGGATACTCTCTGAGGCTCTTCCTTGGGGTCTCAGCAATGATTCTGACAGCTGGAGAGGATGGTCCAGAAAGAGATTTTTAAGGATGGGAGAGAGTTGGGGGGAAAAAAGATGTGGTCCAATCATTTAGCAAGAGTTAGTGGTAACAATGGAACAGGCTGGACAAGGCACTAGAACCCACAAGCTATTGGAAGAACTAGAAGAAGGTCTTTAGTGTACCTAACTTGGCACTTCCTTGTGGGTTCTATAGAGCATATTTCTTACCTAGTTCAAATTCAACACCTGGAACTTTGCATGCCTGTTTCTAGTCATAAGTAACTGAGAGGCTGGTTCCACGTAATGATGAAAAATATTCTGATTGGTTGTGGACCTCTCCTGATCCCCTACTATTACCAAATCCATGAAATCATTTTGTAACCCAGAAGATAAGTAAAAACTCAAAATCTCAGAAATTTCTGCAGGTCTAGGGAATTTCTCCCACCACCGCCACCACCACCACCATCACCACCACCCCCACCACCCCCTCAAGAAAACTATTAAATAGATCTTGTCCCTACCTCCTAGAAATAAGGTAAGCTCCTTGGGGACATGAACTATTTGTTTTTTCTCTTTAGCTCCCTAATACAAAGTCCATTATCTAGTAGGTAATTCATTAATGCATTTTTGTGTTGATTATTGATTGATTTCTCAAACAGCCATCCGCTCTTTCAGCTGTCTCTGGTTCCTGCTTTCCTCATCTATCTCTCACTAGTAATGAACTTGTCTTTAACTTGATCTAAATAATTTGACAATTATTCCCTAATAATGTAGTCTGAGATCTGCAAGCACTTAGGACTTGTTCATTCCCTCCATTTTTGCTAGCTCCCTTGAAATCATTGGCCTTTCAATGCACCTAATGAATCTTCTTATTTTTAATCTCTTCCTATAAAGTATTCCCTTGATGGTTTGAATGGCAGGATACAGAGTCTCTGAATCAGTTTAGGTAGTATTTTTACATGAGAAATAAATAGTTCTCCAATTTATTTGTCTTGTTTTTATGAAGAATTTTTTTAGTTGTATTTATATAAATCTAGAATAAGTCTTGGTAGGCGAAGTCAGATTTGTTTCTGCATTTTGTACTTATTTTGAAGAGATTTTCTTTTGTTACTGTAGGCTCTTGGTATTTTTGGTTTACACAAATGCTAGTGATTTTGTGGATTTATTTTGGTATCCTGCTATTTTACTGATGCTATTAATCAGCTCAATTAGTTTCTTCACTGATTCTCTGGGGTTTGTTAAGTAAACCACCAAATCATGTGGAAATAGGGATAATTTCGTCTCCTCTTTGTCAACATTTATCCTTTTAATTTAGAGGTCTTGTCTTCTTCCTAGTACTAGAATTTCTAGAACTATAGCAAAGAATTGAGGAGAGAATGGGCATCCTTAGTGGGCATCCATAATAGATGTCAGACAACTTTTTTCCTATATGTGAACTGCTAGCCATCAGTCAGAAAATGCCGTCTATGCCAATTTGTAGTTACACAATGTGTGCCTACCTCAAAATGTAATGTTCCATTACATGATGCTTTTTGTAAACCACTCCACCCAATTAACCACAGGCTTCAAATCCTGTTTTCAATCCAAGTTGTAAACAAGGGTTCAACTCAGTCAATTTGGGAGACCTGAAGTGTCTTGATCGATGAGAGAAGATAACCCCACACAGGAACTATCTTGGGGTTGGTTAAATGAAAGCAGCCATGCCCTGTTGAGCAGTGGAGAAAATAACGAGCATCTGAATATTAATAGTAGGACAGTCTGGTTCCCTCCAAGACTTTTGGGAGGAAATTACCTAGGGGTAGAGAGAAGAGGGGTCCTTTTTTCCTCCCACCCATATCCCAGGCCCCTTGTGACTTCTTATAGCCATCAGAGTCATTAAAGAAGTCTACCCAGCTACAGAATGGAGCATTAGGATCTGCATTGGGAGCTGAGCAGCACCCCAAGCACAAAGAAGATACACCAGAAGTGGTAACAAGGACAATGACTCTAGGAGTCCAAGGAACAGCTACATGAAAGGGAAATTCTTCCACAAATGGAACAAAAAGCTGTACATTACCATTTTGCCACCTGTGCTCTGTCTGTGCTCCTTACCATTTATTTTCTTTTAACTTTGTGCCCATTTGCTCCAGAGAATCTACCTTTATGAGAAAATATCCCTCCAAATGTCTAGGGAATTCTTTTTCATACAATGTCCGTATATACTAAAAACTCATTAAGGCCTCTCGTTGCTAGCCAGATGGAGGTTTCTCAGTGACAGTGTGAGGAAGCTTAATCCCTCGCCGCTGCCCCAGAACTCTGAATAACAATAACAGTAATGTTTGGCCTTGATTTTCTTAAAAATGAAAGTATTTTAATTACACAACACAAGGAGTAGATTGATTACAATAGCATCCACGACAGCAACTAGTACATTAAAGACAATGGGTTAGTAATACCATAATCAAAGTAGAAGAAAAGGATAAAGATAACATCACCAATTCGGGGGAGCACCAACTCTGAACAGTCCATGGCTGGGGGGATCCCAAGTTCTTGTCCAGCCTTTCTGTTAAGCCCCAGTTTAGGAAAGAAAGGAAGAAAGAAGGAAAGAGAGAAAGAAAGAGAGAAAGAAAAGTCCCAGGCAGAATCAATTCTCCATGGGTGAGATTCCCACCAATGCTTGGAGCCTCAGAGTATTTATCAGTGGAGAACAGAGAAGGCTAGATGCTAATTTAGTGGGAGGGAGTTCCTTTAACAGTGATATGGGAGCAGTTTGAAGACTTCAAGGAAATGCCATAGGGGGCCTGGAAGATTTTACTTTGAATAAGATCAGTACTGTGAGAATAGCCAGTTCTCCCCAGTACTACCTGTGTATTCCAAGGAGTGGCTGGCTCCTGGAGTCTTTGGAATGTGGCCAAATCACCTATGGAATGTTGGGGGGGGGGGGAGAGGTAAATTTGTGCGGAAGGCACATCCTCATACAGGCTCGAGAGAACTTACTTATAAGAAAACTTCATTTTCTTATTCATTTGGCCTTAAGGTCACGAGAAATGTATGAGGATGGGACTATAGGAGTAAACTTATTACAAATTTGTTTATAAAAAGTACAAATGCATAATAATAAGAAGAAAATCCAACAACAATATAGGAATAGCTAAACTGTTAAAATATCGAGTAGCAGTTGCTGACTGAAACAGGAAATCATACCAATGGTGATTAGTATCAGAAGTTACTAAATGAGAGGCCTGCAACTATGTGAGTCTGTATTGGATGTTCATTCAAAGCAAAGCGTGCTGATCAGACTCTAACAGCTTCTTTAGGACATAAGATTGATTAAGAATAGCAATTAAAGGCTGTAAAGATAAAGAAGTATGGGGAAGAGATAACAATTTAGGTACCCAAGTCAAATTCTTAACAACATCTGTATCAGGGGAAAAGTAAAAATCGTCACCCTGCCAGTGTAAGAAAGAGAAGTTAGTGAAACATCCAGAAAAGGGAGGGTTCTGAGAGACAGAAGCTAAATCAGGACTATTATTAGAGGTTAAACAAATGTGTTGAGAAGATACTTCATATAACATTGAAAAGTTAGAAAGAGGATAGACAGTGAAGTCACAAAGGTTAGAGGAGTGTGAGAGAAGGCAGGGCTCCAACCGCCTAGTCATCATCTCACACAGGATGCCTTTGTTAGTGAAAGTACAGTCCTGTAAAGTATAAGTTACATTGTCTTGATCTATATAGTTACTATTTATATGTGGTAAAGCAAAATAATCATGTAACACACAAGGAATCACATGGAACTGACACATCATTTTCCATATATGAACTTGATACTATACTACAGTCCCACTACACCAAAGGGAGGTACACTGAGCTCGTTCAGGCTTGATCTGTTTCCAATAATTTGCCATATAGGGTAATGCTACATCCCAAATGTTGGTATCTCCTTCTTGTAATAACCTTTGAGCATTCTCTTTTTGTATTAAAGTGTACATGTTTTGCAAAGAACATTTGGTCCAATTAAACAGGGCACTTATATTAGCATCAATCCGTATATTAGCTAGAATGCTATCATTAAAAACTTGTAAGAATTGGCCTTGGCATTTTAAAGTATTTTGGTGTGGCAGGATTGTTGTGGGCAACCAATTAGCATTAATTGTCAAAGCTTGAGATACATCCCGTCCAGCACTGCGCAGTCTGCTGGCCAAGGTCTCAAGATCTATAGAATTTACTATACCCAAACCTGTTCCTGCCCCGCCAAGTAGGGTGTCATACCAGGCTCTTTTAAATCTAGTACAAGGCAATAAAGGTCGAAAGGACACATTATAATGAAGTACAATTTTGTGCTGAGCAATAGAGGTATTAATACATGATTTTGGGACACGAACAACAGATGGAGGATGATCGGTGGGTGGTGTTTTGGGCAATAATAATGAATAATGTATTGAAGCATCGCGATTGGTTATTACAGAAGCATTGGCACAAAACAAATATTGATTATTAAGGGGAATAGTTATACTAAAGGTGGAGTTATTTATATTCCATGTAGTACAATTTTCAGTTAATCGTTGTCTTATTACTTTATCCCGTAATGTTGGGAGCGTAAAGTGGAGAGGAGTAATACAACATGAGATATTAACCAATGAAGAGATAAGAATAGTTATAGGAGAAGGTCCTGTTAGGAGGGCAGACATAGGTAATAGGGCTCTATAAAATTTAGCATCAGTAGTAGACCAATTAGCAATAGTCCAATTAGCAATATTACATTTGCTGTATGTAGGACAGATGAAATCTTGTTGTCTAGATTTAGTGGCGTAGTTCCATGTCAACCGGATCTGGATTCCTGAATTTGCTAGTTGAGCTCCCGGAGTCCAAGTCTGTGCTTCAGTATAAAGCCAGAAGCCTATGAGACAGTTCCAGAGTGTCCACACACTGGCATGGGTATCAATTCAGGGGAGCACCAACTCTGAACAGTCCGTGGCTGGGGGAATCCCAAGTTCTTGTCCATCCTTTCTGTTAAGTCCCGGTTTGGGAAGGAAGAAAGAAGGAAAGAGAGAGAGAGAGGGAGAGAGAGAGAGAGAGAGAGAGAGAGAGAGAGAGAGAGAGAAAGAAAGAAAGAAAAGTCCTAAGCAGAATCAATTCTCCACGGGTGAGATTCCCCTGTCCTTTATTTTCAAAGAAGACCATGACATCATGGAGGTGATGCCCTGAAAAGTACATGAATTGGATTTGAGTGAGGGGGGATTAGTACTTGAGTGCTGAATCATCATCTCACTTTTTCCTCCAGAGTCATCTGGGTCCAGCAGCCAGATATGAATCAGGATGACTGGAGAGGGTCCTGGATGAGAGGCAACTAGAGTTAAGTGACTTGTCTAAGGTCACACAGCTAGTAGAAGTCAAGTATCTGAGGCTGGATTCAAATTTCTGTCCCCCTGACACCGAAACCAGTGCTCTGTCCACTCTATCACCTAGCTGTTCTAGGGGCATAGCTCTGAATGATCGGCTAGCTCTAGGGACATAACATGTCAATGCAAGTCCAAGTTGGCAGACCCCAGAAGGGATGACATGATGCTGAAGCCTATAACTATAGCATGTTAGGAAAATGTCAATTCTGTTAATATCTTGTGTGGAGCAGATGGATCCTGCTCTTTGCCTGAAATCAACAAATCAAAATCTGAATGATTGGCTTCTCCACTTGACAATGTATGTAGAACCCTCTGATCTAACACCAAAACACAGACCTTTTGCTTGACTTGGACTTCCCTCAATTATGCTTTGCAATTGTTTGCACTAAACAAAAAAATCAAACTTTGTCAGTGCCAAACCCAGATTCCAGAGTGAAGCCTCATTTCTTCCATACTAGTTTTACTCTTATATACACTAAGGGAAATTCCAATATTTCTCAATTATAAATAATTTCATGTAAGAGAGGATGGGAAAAAAGGTAGAATTCATAAATTTGCAAATGGATGAATGTTGAAAAAATAACATCATATAATTGAAAAACTGAAATAAAATTTCAATTAAAAATAATGCCAGCTTTGGTGTTTGGATATTGCTTTGAATCATTTCAAAGAAAAGTAACTCCCACCAAAGCCCAATCCCCCTTGTATATATCTTTTGATTTGGGATATAAATGATTGCTGAATTTGGTTTTGTTTTTATTTTTTTTTTGCAGATCCACAAACTTTTATTGGATTTTTCCAACTACATGCAAAGATAGTTTTCAACACTCATCTTTTTACAAGCTTTTGAGTTCCACATTTTTCTACCACTCTCCCTTCCCTGCCACATTCCCATGTCAGTGAACAATCTGATAGAGGTTGCACATATACAATTGTGTCTAACATATTTGAATATTAGTCATATTGTGAAAGAATTAGAAGCAAGAGAGGAAAAATGAGAGAGAAAGAAACATCATAAAACAAATTTTCAAAAATGAACATAGCCTACTTTGCTCTTCATTTAGACTCCATGTTCTTTTTCTCTGAATTTGGATGGCAGTTTTCATAATAGGTCTCTCAAGATTGTCCTTGATCACCAAACTGCTGAGAGAAGCTGC
Source organism: Macrotis lagotis (assembly GCF_037893015.1). NCBI lineage: Eukaryota > Metazoa > Chordata > Mammalia > Peramelemorphia > Peramelidae > Macrotis > Macrotis lagotis. The sequence continues at coordinate 196,362,417 of NC_133665.1, forward strand.
GACCATCATAGTTAATCATCACACAGTGTTGCTACTAATGTGTACTATGTTCACCTAGTTCTGTTCACTTCACTCAGCAATAGTTCATGCAAGTCTTTCCAGGTTTTTCTAAAGTCCAGTCACTCGTGATTTCTTTTTATTTTAATATTTTTTTTTAGGTTTTTTGCAAGGCAAATGGGGTTAAGTGGCTTGCCCAAGGCCACACAGCTAGGTAATTATTAAGTGTCTGAGACCAGATTTGAACCCAAGTACTCCTGACTCCAGGGCCGGTGCTTTATCCACTACGCCACCTAGCCGCCCCCACTCGTGATTTCTTACAGAACATTAGTACTCCCTTACATTCATATACCATAACTTGTTCAAGCATTCCTCAATTAATGGGCATTCCCTCAATTTCCAGTTCTTTACCACTCTAAAAAAGAACTACTATAAATATTTTTACATCTGGGTCTTTTTCCCTTCTTATGATCTTTTTAGGATATAGACCTAGTGGTGGTATTGCTGAATTAAAGGGTTTACAGAATCTTATTAACCATTGGGCATAGTTCCAAACTACTCTCCAGAATGGTTGGATCAGTTCCCAACTCCACCAATAGTGCCAATTCTCCCATATCCTTTCCAACATGGATCATTTTCCTTTTTTGCCATTTTAACCAGTCTGATACGTATGAGGTGGTACCTCAGAGTTATTTTAATTTGTATTTCTCTAATCAATAATTATTTTGAGCATTTTTCATATTTATAGGTTTAATTTCTTCATCTGAAAAATGTCTGATCATATTCTTTGACCATTTATCATTTGGGGAATGACTTGCATACCTGTAAGTTTGACTTAGTCCCGTATAAATATCTTAGAAATGAGTCCTTTATCAGAAATACTGGATGTGGAAATTGTTTCCCAACTTTCTGCATTTCTTTTAATCTTGGTTGCTTTAGTTTTATTTGTGCAAAAACTTTTAATTTAAGGTAGCTTAAATTATCCATTTTGCAATTTATAATGTTCTCTATCTCTTATTTTCTCCTCCCCATAGATCTGAGAGACAGATTATTCCGTGTTCTCTTAGTTGGCTTATGGTATCACCTTATCTTTCTGAATCCTGCACCCATTTCAACTTTATCTTGGAAAAGATATGTGAGAAGTTGGTCTAGGCCTAGTTTCTGCCATGCCATTTCCAGCTTTCCCAGCAGTTTTTATCAAATAGTGAACTTTGATTCAAGATGCTAGAGTTTGGGAGTTTATCAAACAGGAGATTATGAAAGTTATTTACTACTGTTTCTTTTGTACCGAATCTAATCCATTGATCCAGCACTCTATTTCTTAGCCAGTACTAGAAAGTTTTGTTGACTGCCTAATATAGTTTTAGATCTCCTAAGCCACCTTCTTTTGCATTTTTTTATTATTTCCCATGATATTCTTGAACTTTTGTTCCTCCAGATGAATTTTGTTGCTTTTTTTCCTAGCTCTGTAAAGTAATTTTTGGTAGTCTACTTGGTATGTCATTGAATAATTTAATTTGGGTAGAATTTCATTTTTATTATATTAACTTGGCCTACCCATGAGCAAATGCCATCTTTCAGAATGTTTAGATCTGACTTTATTTATGTGAAAAGTGTTTTATAATTGTGTCCATACAATTTCTGTGTTTGTCTTAGCAGATAGACTCCCAAGTATTTTATGCTGTCTATAGTTACTTTAAATGGATTCCTCTCTATCTCTTTCCATTTGGCTTTATTAGAAAAATATGAAAATGTTGCTGATATTTGTGGGTTCATTTTTTATCCTATTACTTTGCTAAAGTTGTTAATGTTTCAAGTAGGTTTTTTTAGTTGATTTTCTAGGGTTCTCCAGGTATACCATCATATCATTTGCAAACTTTTCTTTCCTCATTGACTATTCTTATTCCTTAAATTTCTTTTTCTTCTCATTGCTAAAGCTAACATTTCTAATACAATATTAACTAATAGTGGTGATATCAGGCATCCTGGCTTCACTCCTGATCTTATTGGAAAGGCTTCTAACTTATCCCCATTGCTGATGATTTTAGATAGATCCTGCTTATCCTTTTAAGGAAAATTCCATTTATTCCTCAGTTCTCTGGTGTTTTTTAATAGGAATAGGAACTATATTTTGTCAAAAACTTTCAGCGTCTATTGATATAAACATAATTTCTGTTAGTTTTGTGATTGATATGCCAATTTTGCTGCTTGTTTACCTGATAATGAACCATCCCTGTATACCTGGTATGAATTCTACCTGATCCAAGTATATTATGCTAGTGATAATGCTGTAATCTTTGCTAAAATTTTACTTGACATTTTTGAATCAATATTCATTAGGGAGATTGGTCTATAATTTTATTTTTCTGTTTTTGTTCTTCCTGATTTAGCACCATTTTGATGTCCTAAAAGGAATTTGGTAGAACCCCTTCCTTGCCTATTTTTTCAAATGTTCATATAGAATTGGAATTAATTATTCTTTAAATGTTTGGTAGAATTCACTTGTAATCCATCTGAATCTGGAGATTTTTTCTTAGGGAACTTATTGATAACTTGTTTGATTTCTTTTTTTCTGAAATGGGTTTATTTAAGTATTTTATTTCCTCTTGATGTTAATCTGGGCAGTTTGTATTTTTATAAATATTCATCCATTTCACTTATATTGTCAGATTTGATGGCATACATGATTGCTGGCTTTTATCAAAGTTTTTTTTTCCTCCTATTTGCTGAAATAATATTTTTCTTTTGTTTTGTTCTTAGCTCCTTGAATTCCTGATAATGATTCCAATGTGGCTATAGTCAAGTGAAGGGTATATTACTGTAGTCTCCTTAGTAAAATTTTGTTCAAAATTGTTGTCAATGATTATTAGAGAAATTAGTCAGTAGTTCTATTCACCTACCTTTTCTGATACCTTGAGTATCGGGATCAAATTTTTCCATGAAGGGGGTTTGGCTGAGTTCCTTTTCCTATTTTTATAAGAATTGTGTAGCATAGATGTTAATTGCTTTTTTTAACATTTCATAGAATACAATTGTAAATATATATGGACCACTTTTCCCACCATACCCTCTACCCCATGATAGTTGTTCATTTATGACTTGTTTGGAAATTTTTTTCTCAGATTGGGTCAAGTAAGAGTATTCTATGGTTTGTATTTTTGTAAATAGTTCATCAATTTCCTTTAAATTATCAGTTTTGCTAGAATATAACTATATGTGGTAGTTTGTGATAATTCTTTTCCTTTCTCTCCTGAAATCATTCTGTTCTTTTAATATTATTTGGTTTTTCCTACTTTTTTATAAGGGTTTAATTGTTTCTTGATTGTTAGCCTCTTAATTAAAATTGTCATATACATGATCTTAATTTTTCAATTTCTCTGATTCTTTTTAATTCTCAAGGCATCTTTTTTGTGCATATCTTAATGTTTTTAGTTGTTTATTTTCCAGTTTTTTAATTATTTGCTTATTCCATATCTCATTTTTGTGATATTTTATTAATATTAAGTTTCAGAAACAGAAAATTTATTCTGAGTATTGTTTTAGCCACAACCCACAAGTTTTAATAAATGGTTATTGTTTTGGTTATCTTTGTCAACATAATTACCGTTGCTATTATTTGTTCTTTAACTCACTCAGTTTTCAAGATGTCTCCATGTAGGTCTATATGTTTTGTTTCTATTTCCTTTACTGAATATTATCTCATTGCAATATTTACAATAAAGAATGTGTTTATTATGTCTGCTTTTTCTGCCTCTTGCTTATGAGTTCTTTATTCCATAGCACAAGAACTATGATAAACTAAATAAAATGCTTATTTCTCAACATTCCCGTTTGATAGTCAATAAAAATTTATTAAACACCTACCATATTAACATCTGTACTGAAAACTAGAGATACAAAAAAGCAAAAGACATCATGTTCTAATGATAGAGAGAGCATGCAAACAAATATGCACATACGAGCTATTTATCGAATAGATGGGGAAATAAAATCAGAGAATTAAGAGAAAGGAGATTGGGAAGGGTTTCCTATACAAAGTAGAATTCAAAACTTGTGAAGAGGCCATTCAAATATAATTTTCTAACAATATATTCTGTTTTTCATTATAGTTCTGCTGAATTCATCCATCCCTGAGAAAGGAATATTAAAGTTTCCTACTATTACTGAGCTATTGTTAATATCTTCTTGAAATTCATAGGTTTTTTTTAAAAAACTAGATTTTATATCATTCAAACATAATGTAGTTTCTCTTTTTATCTCTCTTGACATTCTGAATTTTTGTTGCTGAAATCATGATAGCAGTGGCTGAATTTTGAGTTGCTCAGAAAATATTGTATTTTTTTCTGTTCTCCTCCTCCTCTCACTGGAGTCCCATTAACAAGATCAGAGGTTTTCGATCATAGCCTCGATCTGTGATGCTGCTCCCAACACTGACTGGAGATGGTGAGACCTATAGCTTTATTTCAAGAATCCCTAAGGCTCTTAATTTCAAGAGTCCAAGGTGTTCCTAGGATATTTGGCATGCTTGCATCCTTGTGAGAGCCAATTTGAAGCAGGTCCCGGGCACTTCCTGGGCTCACCCTGATTCACCAGGGATGGGTTTATATCCTTATTTTCCCTAGAGGATGAGAACTGAAGGAAGTGTTATTTCTTTCTATATATAGTGAATGCATATTCTGTCGTTATGGAAACTCAAGTCTAGCAAAGCTGTATTCTCAGCTACACAGAAACCTCACCATTATCTTGTTGGAGGATGGAGGAAGGATGGCCAAGAAAAGTGCACTAGTCAAACTGGAAGTCATTGTGGGATTGTCTCAAGGAATTTCCTTCCCAGTGGACAGGGCTAAGATGGTCCATTATTATAACAAAACAAAAAGGGTGCTATCCTTCTCCGAGTCCCTCCCTCCAATATCTCCCTATGTGGCCACCTCACAACAGAAAACATCTCCCAAAAGTTCACTTAGAACCCAAATCTGTCTCACAAGAAATGGAGGTTCATTGATTCTCTGCTTAGGTTTTTGCTTTAGTAACATTCAAGATGACAAAGAGTTAAGATCAAAAATACTGATTCTCTGAGTCAGAGAACAATTCCATGTTCCCCTTTCTCCTGAAGCCCCAATCATATAGAAGATTAGGACCTATGACAAGAGTTACAATGATGATTTTTTCCAAGCCCTTCATCTGACAGATGACAAAGTAGAGAGCAAAGCCTTGACTGGGTTCAAAAGAGAATCAGACTGAATCTAGAGTCTTCTGACCTCAGATCCCTTCATGGGCATGGGCATGTGTTATCTTGTGCCAGGAAGACACTGAGAGCCTGGCAGGGGGAGATAACAGGCACATCCTTTGTCTTCCTCTTTGCCATTCTCTGTCCAAGCTACTTTTAAGTTCATCTACCATACCCCTGACCCTACCCCATATGTCCTGTGTAACTTGCCCTTCCCTAAGTCTATACACCACCATGTCCCCTCTGCCTCCATCTTCACACCCCATAACTCTCATGTTCCTGTGGCTCCATGTTCATATGTTGCCATGTCCCCCTCTCCCATGCCCTGTGGTCCCAAGTTCCATTTGCTCCTGTTCTTCATGTTTTCATCCCCCCAGCCCTGATATCCCCATTCGCTGCCCTGACATCCCCATTCCTCATGATGCTGTGTTCCTATATACCCCAAGCTTCTGTGTTCCCTTAGTCAGACTCTCCAAAGTCTACAACATTTCATGTTCCCCCACATCTTTGTCCCTCATTCTCTAGTTCCCATACTCTTGCAGACATGAGCTGTTAGAGAAGATCTCTCCAAGGCTTTGCAAATGTTCACAAGCTTTTCCAAGTCTCCTATGTGCAGCTATGAAGGTGTGGGAGCCAGCTCCATGTTCCACTGGAAGGTGTTCTTAAAGGGATGAAAAGTCCAGTCTCAGCTGTCCTCATTCTCCGAACTGTCAGCTCCCTCGAGAAGGTCGGGGACAGGTCTGGCCTCAGGGAAAGGAGACAAGGTTGAATCAGCTCCCTGCCTCACACATCAGGGGGGTGCTTGGGGCACTCTTTTCCAATGTTAGTATGATTCTTGAAAGCTCAATGTACTTAAAAGAATTCCCATCTTCTCTGCAGCCCCTTGTCATCCTGCCCCTCCTCAGGAGAAAGGGCCCAGCATAGCTGCCATCAGTCTCAGACTGATGATGTGTTGGAGGAGAACAAGACCTCAGCCTGGAGAAGAGAAGTTCTGGAAGCCTTAGAAACTGGCTTGGGTGATTCTGGGGGAACATATTTTGAGATTTATTTTGAAATTGGATATTCTGCTCTTGGGGAGGGAGGAAAGAAGTTGGCTATTGGGATATTCTCCAAGCAACAGCAGTTGTCCCTCCAAAGAAGGCACAAGGCACTCTGTGAGTCACTGGGAGAGGCACACCTGGGCCCAGTGAGGGGAGGGGAGGGAGGAAAAGGTAGGGGCAAAAATGGTAGGCTGAAATAGGGACTTCCTAGAACTGTCTAAAAATGGAGTAAGTTGTCTCACCTTGAAGGAAATTCTGGGGAAGGGAAAGGACCCAGGTATAGCCCTCACTCTAAGCAAATAGTCTTGAGGTCTTCCTTCCATCTGAAGGACTTTGATTCTCCTAAGAACAGCCTTTATTTCAAGGCCCTCAATGTGCTATCTTCCAGAAGAGGGTCAGTCCACAATCAATGATTAAGCATTGTTTCTGTGCCATGAGTTGGGCATTCAAAAAAAGGCACAAATGAGCCCTGTCCACAAGGGGTGGTAACAGGCTGCTCATACATGATACATGCATGATGCCTGCCAAGTAAGTGGTAGGCCCTTAGGTTTAAAAGGAACCTTCAAAGGTACCCGAGCAAGCTTCACCCAGAGCCTCTAAGCACAGAGAAAAGGGCGGCTGTATCCTCTACAGAAGCAGGATGGCAGAGAAGAGGCAGTCTTCCTGATGACCCTGAGCTGAGATGTCAAGTGTACTAACTAGGAGAAACTAGACAGAGACTAATAACTCAATACTGCAGATCTCTCTCAGCCCCTGTGGAAATCTTTCCCCCTTTGACTTCTGTGATGCTGCCTATTTCTAGTTCTCCATATACCCAGATAATAGATCCTTTTGTCCTCATCCCTTCCCCAATGGATATGTCCACCAAGGATCTTCTAGGATCTCTTTTCTTTCTCCTCTCCCTTGTTGATGGCATCAATTTCCATAAGATCATTGACCACATCTAGACCAGTGATGCCAAGATCATTGCATCCCATCTCTATATCTCTCCTGAGTATGAGCCTTCAGTCCCTGGATGTGTATTTGTTATCTCCACCTGGATGACCCACAGCCATTTCGAGTTCAACATGTCCCAAGCTTAACTCTCCACCTTTGCCCCAGCCATGCCTTCCTCCCAATATCACTATGTCATAGACATCACCATTTTCTCAGTCTCTAAATTAGTCTCAAATTAGTCTTTCCATTCTTGGGGTCTTCCCTGACCCTTCATTCTTCCTCAATTTCCATACCAATCAGCTGCCACGTGCTAGGGAACCTGCCTTCCCAATTGCTCTTATATCCATCTCCTTCTGTCCATAAGCACAGTGGTCATTTCCATTCAGGCCCTTATCACTGTCTTTCTGGACTAAAGCAATAGAATCCTGGTTGGTCTGCCTCCCCACCTCAACTCTATCCCCACAGAGGCAGAAGAAGGAGCAATGGATTTGGAGTCAGATGAACCTTCTTACTACCAGTCATTTACACCAGCATGACCTTATACAAGTCACCCTCTCTGAACCTTAGGATTAGATCTGGAATCCCCTAAGATCCCTCTCAGTTTTCAATCCATGGTCTCAAGATCCCTCTCCCAATCATCTTCCCCTCAACTGCTCAAGTGATTTTTAAAGCACAGAACTAACTAGGTCACTCTCCGCCTCCAGAAGTACCAGTGGCTTCCCATTGGCTCTAGAATATATTACAAAGTCCCCAGTCCTTAGAAAGTTTAAGACATTCAAGAATCGGCTCTAATATACCTTTCCAGTCTAACTTCATGGTTCATTCCTCACCTTCTACAGATGAGCCCAGTTGACTTACTCCATATTCCCCAAATTCAGGATTCTGTCTTGCATGGAAGCTTAGAGGAGACATAAAAGAGCATGTGAATGGCATTAGACTCTTAAATACTAAATTATGTGTAAGTAGAAATGAAGCCCTGGTGATGAAACACTGGAAATACTGGATATTAGAATGTGGCTGAGAAAACAATATTCACTATTTCCTAAGATTTCCAGTGATTTTAATTCCTAGGAAAGCTAGAAGAACTCCCAGTCTCCTGACTCCTGAGTAGAGCCAAGAGATGCATAAAGATATCAGATCTAGTGCTTTATATGTGCTAGAAAGACAGCTGCTAATTAGGTCTGCACCATTAAAACATCTCCGCTGTCTATGAGATGAGATCTCTTTATCCTTCAATATTCCTCAATTGGGGAGACAATCCAAAAGAAGCACATGGAACTGGACTAAGGAGAAATCTATAAATGAGCGTTGGTTCTGGCTAGGGTCAGGGTGAATGTGATACTGGACCCAAGGGGGACCTCCAGATTTTAAGTGCTTCATCAGGTTAGACCAGTTCATCTTCAGAATTCTTTTGCCTTACTTCTTTGCATTAGCATTTATCTTAAGAAAAACTGGTGTAAACCAGCCTTTGATGTGGGATTTAGAGAAATTCTGATGAATGCCAACAGAAAGAAGGCAATCCCCAGAAAACAGCAAGGAGATTCAATCAATGATCAATAAACATTGATTAAGCACCTACCAGGTTCCAGGGACTGTGCTAAATGCTGGGGTTACAAAAGGAGGCAGAAGATAATCCCAAACTAATCCTCCAATCTCCCTTCTGGATCACTACCTTGTCATGGCAGAAGAACTTGCAAGACTCAATGAAACACTGAGCTAGAACATGTGGGGTTTCCCCAAAACATGTGAAAGTTCTGACAAAAAGTGATCCACTGGAGAAGGAAATGGCCAGCCATGCCAGTATTTTTGTCAAGAAAACCCCACTGACAGTGTTAAAATGACACAAGATATGACACTAGAAGATGAGCTTCTCAGGTCAGAAGGCATCCAATAGCCACTGGAGAAGAGAGGAAGGCAACTACAAGTAGCTCCAGAAAGAATGAAATGGCGGGGCCAAAGCTGAAAGGAAGATCAACTGAAGATGTAACTGGTGATAAAAGGAAAATCTGATTCTGTAAAGAGCAACGTCGCATAGGAGTCTGGAATGTAAGAACTATGAACCAAGGTAAGGTGAATGTGGTCAAACAGGGGATGACATCTTGGGTGCTAGTGGATACAAATGAAAGGGAATGGATGAACTTAATTCAGATGATCACTGAATCTATTACTGTGAGCAAGAATTCCTTCAGAGAAATAGAGTGACCCCCAGTCAATAAAAGGTGGAAAAGGGATATAATCTCAAAAATGACAAAATGATATCTCTTGAAATCCAAAGTAAACCACTCCATATCACAGTGATGCCAAAGAGGTCAAAGTTAATTACTTCTATAAAGGCCTATAATATCTTCTAGAAATAACATCCCAAAAATGTCACATTCATCATAGGAAGTAGAAGGTTAAGGAAGGAAATCAAAGGATAATTGCAATAACAGACAAGTTTAGCCTTTGAATACAAAATGAAGCAGAGCAGACACTAATAGGCTTTTGTCAAGATAACTCACTAGTCATAGCAAACACTTTTTCAATAATCCTAAATGTGGTTCCACACAAGGACATCAATAGATGGTCAATGTTGAAATCAGATGTGCTTTGCAGTCAAATGTGAAGAAAATCTATACAGTCAGCTAAAGTAAGAGGTGGAACTGACTGGAGCTCAGATTAGGATCTTTTTATTGCAAAATTCAGACTTAAATTGAAGAAAGTATGGAAAACCATTAGACCATATAGATATGACCTAAATAACAATCCTTATGAATACAAAGTGGAGGTGATAAATAAATTTTAGGGATTAAATCTGATAAGTAAAATGCCTGTAGAACTATAGACAGAGTTCACAATATTGTAGAGGAGGCAGGAACAAAAAACATCCCAAAGAAAAAGAAAAGCAAGAAAGCAAAATGGCTAACAGATGAGGATATTTAAAATAGTCAAGGAAAGAAGGGAAATGAAAGAGAAAGGAGAAATGGAAAAATGTACCAACTGAATGCAGAATTCCAGAGAACAGAAAGAAGACACAAGATTTTCTTAAATGAGCAATGCAAAGAAAAAGAAGAAAAGAATAGAATAGAAAAGACAAGAAATCTCTTCAAGAAAATTAGAGATGGGGCAGCTAGGTGGCACAGTGGATAGAGCACCAGCCCTGGAGTCACAAGTCCCTGAGTTCAAATCCAGATTCAGACACTTAATAATTACCTAGCTTTATGGCCTTGGGCAAGCCACTTAACCCCATTGCCTTGCAAAAAGCCTTAAAAAATTAGAGATGTCAAGGAAATGTTTCATGTAAAAAATGGGCATGATAAAAGGTAGTGATTTAACAGAAGTGAAGAGATTAAGAAGAGGTGGTAATAATATACAAAATAATTATACAAGAAAAATCTTAACACCACAGATAACCAAGATGGTGCAATTACTGGTCTAGAGTCAGATATCATGGAGAATGAAATCAAATAGACCTTATGAAGCATTGCTAACAATAAGGCTAGTTAAGGTGATGGAATTAAAGCTGAGTTATTTAAAACCCTAAAAGATGGCGCTGTTAAAGTGTTACCTTAATCTGCTAGCAAACTTGGAAAATTCTACAACATCCACTGTACTGGGAAAAGATAAGTTTATGTCCCAGTCCTAAAGAGGACAATGCTAAGGAATGTTCAAATCACGAAACAATTGTATTAATTTCATATGCTGGCAAAGTTATGCTTAAGATTCTGCAAACTAGACTTCAGCAATATGGGAACTGAGAATTACCAAAAGACCAGACCAGTTTTCAAAGAGGCAGAGGAACCAGAGACCAAATTGCCAGCATTTGCTGAATTATAGAGAAAGTAAGGGAGTTTCAGAAAAACATCTACTTCTTCTTCATTGACTATCCTAAAACCTTTGACTGTATGGATCACAAAAAAAATGTGTCAAATCCTCAAAGAGATAGGAGTATCAGACCATCCTACTAAGTCTCCTGAGGAGCCTGTATGTGGGCCAAGAAGCAGCAGTTAGAACTGAACATGGAACAACTGAGAGTTCTAAAATTAGGAAAGGAGTATGACTAGGCTCTATACTGTCACCATATTTATTTAACTTATTTGTAGAGAACATCATGAAAAATGACAAGTTAATTGGAATTATGGTTGCCAGGAAAAATATCAAGGATCTCAGATAAGCTGACAATTCTATTCTATGGCAGAAAGTGAGGAAGAATTAGGAAATCCTCTTGATTAGGGTGAATAGCAGTGCCAGAGGGAAGAGGGGAGCAGCCTTGCCTCAATACTGAATATGGAGTTGGGAGGGGGGAGGATGAAAGATAATGAGGAATCCAGAATGACTCCTAGGTTGTAAGCCTACTGAAAGGAGAATGATGCCCTCTCGAGTCATAGGGAAGGTGGGAAGGATGAAGGATTTGGAGAGAAATTAAGAATTTAAGATATCTACTAGATATCCAGTTGAAGATGTGAGAACAGAAGTCAGCAAAAAGGTTGAGGCAGAATAGGTAGATTTGAGAATCACCAGGATAGAGATGACAAATCCACCAAATGAAGTAAAATAGATGGAGAAGGAAAAAATCACCTTCATTTAGTGAACCCAAACTGAGGTTCAGCTGGGTATAATTGGTAACATAATAAGGAAGCTAAGGATTCAAGAGAGGAGGACTGTGAAGAGCTGAAGAGATTCATTGGAAATTAAAAATCATATTGCAGATGTTGCCGATTATGTAGGGAAAGGTAGAGGTAATGGGAAAAAGCCAAATAGATTCTGTTTGGATCTCAGAATTCTTAAGTATAAAGGTGATATCATTGTGGGTGACAACAAAATCAAGGGTATGGCCATCTTTGTATATGTCTTATGTGGGGTGGAAAAGTAACTCATGGGAAATGAATAAATTGAAGCTATGAATAGTTATGATATTTGAAGGAGAATTAGCAAGTTAAATCCAAGATCCCAGATCAGCATACTCTTGGATGAACTGAGGTAGGAGCAATGAAACCATTATCCAGTTAAACAATCCACCACCCAGATTGTGGTTTGGATCATGGAAGATGGTCATGGCAGTGTAAAGATAGCATAAAGAGGGAAAATCAAACATGGGCTGGATATCCTAATCTCTTGGACAAGGGTGGAGGAATATGAATGCTTCACATGGAAGGCAGAGGAAGCCTAGATAAGAATGTACCAAGTTGAAGTGATGTTTGACTCTGGGGAGTGTGTGCCAGAGCTCTCCTGGAAGCTTCCAGGGGCTTCGAGGACATGTGTGATTCAGAACTTCTAGACTGAAATGACAAAACCAGCATCTTATCAGACTCTGAAGTGCTGGAGTCAGTGACCAATTCTCTATAGCTGGAGGAGAGGGGAGGAGGAGAGGGGAGGGGAGGGGAGGGGAGGGAAGGGGAGGGGAGGGGGGGAGGGAGGAGGGGAGGAGAGGGGAGGAGGGGAGGGTGATTATTCAGTCACTCCACAAGCACTGAAGTGTTAGACACAGATTTTTATTCTCTACTAAACCCTGAGTTGTAAAGACAAAAAAAGCAAATCTGCCATCAAGGAGCTAAGATTCTACTGGAAGAATGGGCAACTAGGTAGTGCTGTGAATAGAGTACCAGCTCTAGACTCAAAAGGACCTGAATTCAAATCCAACCTCAGACACTTGATGTTTACCGGTTGTGTGACCTTGGGCAAATCACTTTAAGCCCATTATCTCAAAAAAAATTCTCCTGGGGGAAAACCAACCTCAATGTAGCAAAGTGCTTCATTTGGCCCCAGTTCCTAAGCAAGACCAGTTACATCCCTCATTTTCTCAAGTAATCAACACAAACCTCCATCCCAATGATGTTTCTGCACCCAACTCACCAGCAACCAATACTGCCTGTTCATTTGATCAATTAACTTTTACAAAGGACTATCAATTTCCAGCAGCAAGAACAGAAGTAGAAATAGAAGTGCCCCACACTTTGAAGCAATTACCCCAGGGGATGCCACCTTGGCCCCTAAGGAGGGGAAGCCCAGACTTCCTGCAATTTCTACATAGCACTGGTCCAGCTAAATGGTACATGGTACAGTGGAGAGAGCACTGGTCTTGGAATCAGAAGACAGAAAGTTTGAATTTGACCTCAGACATTTGCCAGTTATTAATTGTGTGAATTTGAGCAAGTCACTTCATCCTGATTGCCTCATATCCAGGGCCATCTCCAGTCATTTTGATTCCTATCCAGCCACTAGGCCTAGATGACTCTGGAGGAGGAAATGAAGCTGGTGACTTAGCACAGCACCCCTAACAAAAATCCAATTCATGTGCTTGGCATGGCATCACCTGCCTGATGTCAAAATTTTCTTTGAGAATAAAAAACAAACATCAAGGTCCCAGTAAGCTCATATCTGGATGCAGCATTGTGCTTGGCTGGTCTCTTGTTTCAGCTCCTGCTGACCCTGGGCTTATGACCTCTCAGAGTTTAAGATAACTTCGAGCCATTCAGATGTGGATGGTCAGCAGGCAGTCACAGACAGTATGAAGAATAATTTACACAAAGAAATGAAATGGTGGATATGAGTTTCTGTTAAAAAAAAAAAAGCCTCAATAGAATTTCTGAGAGGTAGACTCCAGGAAAGTGGGGGTTAGCCAAGAACATTTCCAGGCATTATTTCTATTCCATGTCAGAGTTAAAGTGAAGAGCATGCCAGCCCTTCTAACTCAAGCCCAGGGAGGTGGGCACTGCCCCTGAGGAGTCTGACTCAGCCCTTCCTCCAAGTGTTGGAGGCCAAAAGCCTGTTTGTGAGACGAGCCTCAGGGCACTCCATACCTGCCTAGGGCAGCTAAAAGCTTCCGAACTAGCTGCCTCCTTACAACTCCCTGTGTCAGGGAAACAGATGCTGCCTGAGGGTTGACTGCCTGACCTGATGCTGGCTGCAGAAACCACAGAGTGGGAGCAGAAAAGCAAACCCAGGCCCCAGGAGAACCCACATGGGAGAAAGTTCACAAGAAAGATGGCAGGAGGACAATTGAGGGCAGCCTGTTATCTCTCTCTGCAGGGCCATTTCTCTGGCACAGAGAGGAAGGATGGGAAGAGGCAGAGATGCTGATGCCTTTCCAGGAGAAAATGGCTCAGGCTTTGGGCCAGACAAGCCCATCCTGCTCCCAGGCAAAAGGCTCCAGCTGCAGAGGGACAAGGCTTCTCTCTGCATGGTGCTGAACGGACAGCGGCACAACAAAGGTCCTTTCCTAGCCTGGTTCTCGGCCAACCATGCCTGGGCCTTCATGCTGACCAACACCTCCCAGCAGCCTTTGTGAGAGCTGCAGTCACCTGATTAGCTGGCCCCATGCAGAGCACATAACTTTGACAGAACTGAGCAATAAACATTCACAGAACGCCAAGGCCAGAGACTGCGGGCTAAAGCCTTCATCATCGTTTGCAGGTGCTCCTGGATGCTGGCCCAAGCACCAAGAACAAAGCCATCTCCTGGCTGTTTCTCTCCTCCCACACACTTTGGTCTTGCTGCACCAGATAAGACAGCTGCCGCCTAAGTCTACTGACATAAGAAGAGAAGACCCAATACAAGGGTTTAAACTAAGGACATAGGACCTAATTTCAAGGGACATACCCTCTCAGAAGTCCAACCACATGGGCTGCAGATTTAGCCCATAGGAAAGACCTTAGGAGTCAATACCATCCATGGATACCTCATGAGAGTCATTGGCCACCAGGATTAGGTGTCACTGGGGAGTTCATGTCCGGAACATAAGAGCAGTGAGTTTATCCAGGACAGTGTAGTAACAGAAGCTAGATGTGTGGCCTTCCCTGCTCCATCTCTTTTTCTCATCTGTAAGAAGGGGATGATGAGAATGCCTACACAATATTCCTCATGGACTTGTTTTAAGGAAAACACATGGGAAGCTGTGGGGTTGTGTTGTGAAGAAGTGCTGAACCTTAAGGCATGGATTCAAACTGGGCTCCCACCACTAGCAATCTCTCAGGTTCCTCCTCAGGAAAGTGAAGGAGTTAGGAAAGATGATTGTGAAGGTCACTGATGCCTCCTTCTTCAGGTCCACCAAAGAAGATGGATGATGGCCTCTCAGCCTTAAAGCAGGGATGGAGTCAGGGAGGCAGTCAGGTTCTCAAGACTGAGTCTCTCAAACTTAACTATTGCTTTAGGATCTGTTCTTCTGGTCAACCCTGTTTTGACAGAGATGAATAGACTCCATCTCTCTTCTCCCCTGTGGAGGTGGGTGACTCATCTTTATATCTCCTATCTCATTTATCATGGCACTATGCCAGTCCTGCCTTCTCCCCTGTGAACAGCAGGGGAATATTACAGGACTCATTGCCCAGGCATATATTTTAGCTTCATGCTTGGGACCTGACAGACCAACCAGGCTAAAGGAAGATGTTTGCCATCTTGTTTCATGGCAGAACCTGACAATAATTCCCTCACATGCCAAGCCTCTCCACACCAACAGGGCTCCTTCCTCAGTCTTTCTCACAGAGCCTGCTTTCATCCACTGCTGCATTAAAGTGTTAGTACCTTTCATGTGCATAGACCTTGCCTCCCCCCACTCAACTTTAACTCTCAAAGGGTGTGCTCATCCCCTGCTTGGCAGATCTTGGACACTCAATCAATGACAGATTGAAGAGGTCACTGCATTTCCAAGATAAAACCATCTCTCTCCCTTCCAAATGTAGGCTATTCAGGCACCAGGACAGCATTTGGGCAAAGGACCCTACTCCTCCAGGACTGGGGAGGGTCCATCAGCTTCAGGGAGCAGAGGGAACCCTGCAGTAGTTTAAGGCTATGGGACTTGGGTTTGATATCACCACTGTGACTACTCCTCTATAAAATGAGAATATTGAGCAGGGTGACCTTTCAGTCCCCTCCCAGACCTAATCTGATGGTCTTCTTCAGTATCAAATTCTTTCCTTTTTCTTTCATTTGACTTTTATAAACAGAACTCCAAGGCAGGGCCCTTGGTCCCCTGGGAGTCACAGTTAGAGGGGGGCAAAGGTGCCAAGCTCAGTATGAAGTAGCACTCAGCAGCCCCACCTGGTCTTCATATGGCCCAAACTTTAAGCCCCTCAGCCCCCTGGCTACCCTCCCCAAAATAACCTTGCGGCCAAGCTCCCTGGACTCCAGGTGGCGGAGCCCTCTCTCCTCTCTTTTTTTTCAGGGTATCTGCCGTTCCCTTCCCCAGAACTATGGCACAGTTCCCATTCTCTACAATTTCCCAAACATTCTTGGGACTGGCTGTGCAGTCACATTTCTTTAGACCCTGCAACCAGGCTCCTCTGAGTCAGGTGATGGAAATATATCAGCCTTTTCCTTATCCACCTCATGAGTCATTTCTGCCTCCATCTGAACCAATTTATCAGATTCTTTCCTGAAATAACAACTCGCCTCAGCACAGAATTGAAGGCTTTCTGAGCACTTCTCCTATGAAGTAGGTAAAGTTCTATTATGCTTCAGCTATAGCTGAGGAAACTGAGGCTCTCAGTGATCAGCCCATGATCACATACAAATGTATCTCAAGGACAGGATTCAAGTCAAGTTGCCTGAGTTCAGCTCCAAGACTCTACCCTCCTCCTGACCCTTAGCCTCCCAGAGACCAAGTCAGCCTTGAAGATAAAGCAAGGGGTCCCCCTGAAGTGGGAGGGGGAGGTATGAAAGACTAGGGCACTAGGCAGCAAATTTTTCTTCACCTTTCTTTCTTCATGTGGACCCATGCTTCGTTGCTCGCTCTGAGACCCAGAGGATTCATAATTATCCCACACAGTAAGACTTACTGTGGTAAGTGTTCCTTATGCAGTTCCAGAATGGGTTCTGAATTAGGGTCTCAAACCAAGTTGGTTTGTATAAGATCAGCTCTAGGCTTACCAGACACCATCCCACAGGAAGTGGAACCCAAACTTAAAATAATCATCATAACTGGCATTTCTAAAACATTTTGCAAAAGTTATCTCACTGGATCCTCACAACATTCTAGGAAATAGAAGTCATTATTCTGCCATTTTACAGTTGAGGAAATGCAAATAAACAGAGGCAAAATGACTTGTCCAGGATCATATAGTTAGTAAATGTCTGAGGCCAGATTTGAACTTGGGTCTTTCTAATACCATATGTAGCACCTTATTCATAACTCCATTTCACTGCCCCCAGAAACCCAAACCACTGAGGCAAGGAGAGATTTCAAAGCCAAATAGCTTCCTCTCTCTCTTTCCCACATTTTCTCTTTGTGGTTCCAAAATCCACTTCTCAGACTCCAGCTTGCTCTTCAATGTTTATTGTATTTCCTTTGTGTGGACCAGAGCCTGCTGAGGTATTGTCATAATAGCCAAAATGTTCACAGCACTTTAATATTGGCAAGATGTCTGACATTTGCAGTGCCCTCCCCACCATATGTGAGTGTCCTAGAAAGCCATGTCAGAGCCAAAATATGATGTTGGTCACCATCCATCCAAAGTCATAGATCATAAGCCCCCATCTGTGTGTTTCCTTCTACTGGAGCAAGCAGAAGGCACATGAGTTTCAAGCAAAAACTATTTAATCAAACAACCTCACAAAGTAAGTGACAAAATGCACAAGAGAACATTCTCCCCCAGACTGGCAGGACATGCTGGCAAGATCCTTAGCATCTTCAACACAGCAGAGTCCCTGGTTACCTCAACCTACATACCCATTCTCCTACCAGCTCTGACCCAACTGCAAAGAGGCTTCTCCCTGCCAGTTTTCTCATCTGTAGCCTGAGACTGCTCTTTAGGGCACATCCAATGAGGCAGTTAGTGAGGTAGGTTACAATTCCTTTGGGAATTGTAAAGTCTCTTTGGAATCCCCTTAGCCATCTCTTCATCCAGATTCTTAAGGGAGTTTTGTTCTGAACTTCCATTCATTCCCATCATACCCCTGGATCCCTAGCCCAGATCCTTTTCAAGCTGTCCTGGCCCTTCATTTAGAAAAACGGCCCAAAAAGCTTGATAGCATTTTTGCCACATTCATCAATATGGAAAGACAAGGACAAGATGCACAAGTGAAGGCCTTGATGGTTTCAACCTCCCCAGTACAAAAATCTCTGTCATCCCTTTGCAAGCTCTCGTCATTAGAACCTCCCAAAAACCCTGAGTAGAAGGAAATCCAGCTGTTATTGTCCCCATCTTGTGGATAAAGAACCCAAGACTCAGTGAAGTTCTGTAAAATGTCCAGGTCACACAAGTAATGATTCCCCCATCTGGGATTCAAACCCATGCTTTTCTCTCTCTGAGTCCAGCACATCATCCACAGGCTTCATTATTAATCCTGAACCACCCTCCCCTTATCTTGATGACATTCTCCAGTTTCTTCTCTACTGTTTAGCACATCTCCCAACCAACAACATCCCTGATAAGAGATAGGATCATTGCATGATGAGTTCTCCAATTCTGCTGCCACATCCAAAGCTGGACTTCCCATCTCTCATTCTGTCTTCCCTGAAAGGGTTACCATCTTCAAAAGAATGGGAGATTTTTCATCACTGCGGCCTCTGAAGCCTGAAGAGGAATCCTCAGACAGACTGATAGCAGCAAACAATCACCTTTCAAGCTGAGCATTTCACAAGCCTCCTGCTCAATCTCTGCAAGGTCCATCTTTTGTTCAGTCAGACCTGCTGAGACCTGTGCTGAGCCATGTCACATTGGGGCACTACCTAGTGTGGATGGCTCATGGGCCCACAGATCAAGGGTTGAGGAAGAAGGACAAAAGCATGCACAATGATCATTACAGAGCTCCTCTTAACAGTGGAGTCCTAGGAGATGACCCAGAAAATGTCACCCTGCCCAAGTCTGCACTGAGATCTGAAGTTTCCTTCCTATGCAACAATATCATGCTGGATAATTCTCCTTTTTTTCTTTTCATCCTCTCTTAGCACCAACCACAAGATTTTGTACTTAGTAGGTGATTAATAGATGTCTACTTAATTGCATCCTTTTGGAGATATTTGGTGTTCACCCACATGGGGGGACTTTCCTCACTAGGACATCTGAAGAGAAAACTGTTTTCCAAATAATTTGCATTCAAGAAACAAAAAATGAAAGCACAAGGGAAAATATATTAAACTGAGGGACTCCTCTACCCCAGGGCTCTCTCATATGTGGATGCCACAAGACTGAGGCATTGTGTGAGTCACCCAAAGCCATGGCTATGAGCCTCACCCCCACCCCATGATGTATAGAAGAGACAATAGTTCAAAACATTTACTCAAACAACATAGTAAATGAAGTAATAAGAAGAGAACTTTTGTGGAACAGCACCTATCAAGAACCCCTTGTGACCATGGCACGTAGATAGAGGCACATTTGTGCCATTGTTAGTATACCTGAGCTATTCATGTCCTCTGGTGTTATTGTCTGAAATCCTGTCTGCTGAGAATTTCATTTGTGCTTTTTTCTAGGCACATCAGCTCTGCTGTCTATCATTCTTCTGATTTTATCTCTCCTGTTTAACCCTTCTAGACTTGTGATTGTCTAAAGGGCCATTTTAGCTCCTGTCTGTCAATAGGGCTGTGCCTAGAGAGCCTCTCTCTGACTGGTTTGGACTAAGAGTCTTTGAATCACCTAGCTAAGGGCATCTAAATATAGTTAAAGCCTCAGTGCAGGATTAAGTATATTCTTTTCACTGCTTTTGTTTGATGCTGATTCAATGTTGTTCCAGTCAAAATTCTAATTTAGGATTAGAATATATCCCCTAATTCTAGTTTAAGCCATTGATGAGGATCCTGTGACCCAAACAATCCATTTCAAAGATTATGCCATACTGTGGAGTTCAGGGGCACGCATGCACATGTACACACACACACACACACACACACACACACACACACATACTTTTTAGACTCCGAGTGAATGAAACTCCCCAAATCCTCTTTTATTAGCATGCAAATGAATTTGAGCAATACAAAAAAAGAGCTAGGCCTAGTTGGTCATCAAGTCTTGTAATCTCACCTAAGAGGGCTAAGCTGATAGATCTCTTGAGTTTGAGCATTCTAAGCTACAGTGCTCTGTGTTGGCATTAATATGGTTTGTCTCTGGCAGTGAGGCAGGGGAAAGGGTAACAGATTGTATAAAAGGGAGAAAATTAGCCCAGGTTAGAAATAAGTGGGTCAAAACCCCAGAGTCAATCAAGATGGCATCTGGTCATAGGAAGCACTAACATTTCAAGTATGGCCGAGATAAGGAGACCCAATCTCCAAAAAAACTAAGGATAGAGGGCCTGGTTGCTGCTTCCACCCTTCTGGACTTACCATCAGCATATACACTTGTCCATCACCAAAAGCCCTGGCTTCTGGTCAGTGTTCTGGCCCAATTCAAAAATTCATCTCTGAACAGTAGATCAGGTGACTTCAGAAATGCTGCAAAGACCACACCTGTCTCCATTTAAGCATCTCCCCATGGGGCATTTTTAATGACATTAAATTAATAAGCATTAATAAATGGTTGCTTAATTGAATTAATTTTCCAAGTAGGTAACAAGCATTTATTTATTAAGAGCTTCCGATATGCTAAGCACTACACTAAGTCTTGGAATACAAATACAAGATAGTCCCTCAAGGAGATTACCTTCTAACCCACAAAAGTTTGGAAGTATCAAGAAAGTATCCAATGATTATGAAGTCCAGAGAGGGGAGAGGAATTCAGAGGGAAGTGAAGAGTGACCTTCCTGGAGAAGCCACAGGAGGAAATCATCAATGAGAGAAAGTGACTGAAGGAGCAAAGATGACAGAGAGACAGCAAGACAGACACAGAAAGAAAAGAAGACAAGAGAGGGAGGGAAGGAAAGAGGGAAGGAAGAAGGAAGAAAAGAGAGGAGAAGAGGGAGGGAAGAGTAAGAGAGCAGAGAAAAGTGAAGCAGGTGAAGGAAAAGGGGAGATGGAAGAGAGGAAGGAGACAAAGAAGTTCCTCTGTGCCTAATAAGTCCCAGGAACAAATCTAAGTCCTTGCTCTCAAGGAGACTCTACTGAGGGAGATATCATGTACCAATATATGCACAAAATATGCACCCCAAAATACAAGGTGATGTTCTGGGGGGAGAGGGGATCAGGAAAAGCCTCATGGAGTTGACACAAACTGACCTTGAGCGGAAACTAGAAATTCTAAAAGTCAGAAGCCGAGAGGGAATGCATTCCAATTATGGTGGACAGAGAGGGAAGGAAGGCAACAAGCATTTATTGGGTTTGACAGACTGTATGTGAATCATGGATTAAAGGACTTCTAAGTGCCCAGCCTGTGCTAAGCTCTGGGCAGGCATAGGCAAAATCAAGACAGACCCGCCCTCTGAGAGTTTACATTCTAAAGGAGGAGTCAGTGGCTAATTTGGGTGCTTTGCTTTGGGAAAACAAAGGAAGAAGAGGAGAGCCAGAGAGGAGTCTATGGATCTAAACATTGCTGAGGCAGTGGGAGGTATGGCTTTATCTTCAGTTTCCAGAGCAAGAGATAGAAAATGTAGGTAGAGGAAAGAAAGAGTACAAGGCCATGCTGGAGGGACTGGAGATAAGGATTTATCCTAGAGATTATGATGACATCATCAAATGAGTGTCAAGAATGAATAGAAGGAAGTCAAGGACAGAATCTTAAGGGAGATGTATACTCCATATGACCTGAATTACTAGCTAGCACAGAGATTAAGAAGAAGCAATCAGATAAGAAGTGAACCAGGAGCTGGAGATAACCCAGAAAAGCAATTTATTTTTAGATGGGATGTCCTTTATGGGAAGCAACAAGTCTTCAGTTTCTGAGTTTCAATGAACCCTGTGGTCAGTGAGAGGTCAGTTGTCTTGGTCTGACTTCTGAATGAGGTTGACTGCCTTCATACTGCAGGATTCCCCAGTGTGGGACAAGGGTAGGGTCACCAAGGAAACTGTTGAGATTTCCATGCTATTTGTCAGCATTTCCTTTTTCCATGCTCTTAGAATGATATTGAATCAAGGGCAAGCATGACAGGAGGGGGAGAGGACTGGCCAGGAATGGAGGAGGGAGTTGGGAGTCATGGTGATGATTCTCTGGTGCCAGCACAGGGCAAGGCTGGGCTCAGTAGAATATTCTCCTTATTCAGACACTTTCTGAGAATCTTTTTGAGCTTCTTCATGAGGGTTACATAACAATATACCCAATAATAGTATACTAAGTTGTCTGAAGGCCTGATGTAGGTTTGGGGTATTTTTTTTCCTTTTCTTAGGAAAGTTTCTAGTTACATCTAAACTACAGCTGTTCTTGAAGGTCTTTTAAATTCAAAGAAAACTAAGTCTGGAGTTTTTGGTGCAGAGAGCAATTCCAGACCCAGCAGGGGAGAGCTTATGTCTGAATGAAATTATCTTTTTCAGCCCTGCAGTGCTCCCTTCCTGCCCAGGGTTCACTCATCATGGCAGGATTACTCATGGTTACATCTTTTTGCAATGCAAAGGTTATCTCCTTTCCTGTCTTCATGCAGTCTAGCCCATGGACTGGGTTAACCATGTGGGGGCCAATGTTTCCAGAAGCACCTCCCTTTCCTGGGTCTCTCCGGATCCCCATGATCCAAGCAAATGCAAAGATACAAGTTTCCTGGGAGACATTCATGGGCTCTGAGAAATTGATGTCTGGCATCAACTATCCCTTCATGAGAAATATTAGGTTTCTTACTCAGACATGTGTCATCTACATTCCCAAATAAATCTAGTGTTCATTGAACAAGACAATTTAGAGTAGCTTACCAAATGTTCAAGAGCCATTTCTTCTACGGGAGTTTAGTCTGGGACACGAGTGGGGACTAGGTAGATCTTCATTCAATCTCTGCTCTTGGACCAAAGAGCTAAATGAGGGCATGGGAATGAGGAAGGATTGGAAGCAATGGGATCTATTTGCTGTTGAAAGAGATCAAAGATGGACAGGATTACTTGAAATGTTTCAGAAAGAAGAAATGAATTGTAGTGTCTCGTTTTATTCCCATGAGCCCCAGGTTAGATCAGGAATTATATGTGACTCAAATTCCCTCCAGTGCCTATTCTACTACAGACAAGAAGGGCACCATGAATCAAGTGCTTGATGATTTATGGGGTCTCTTTCAGCTCTAGCCCTGTGGTCTAATGACCAAAGCCTTCTTGGTCTCCTGCAGTTCCTCGCAGAAGCAGAAGTCCCCCTTCTTTGGAGGTTTTTTGCTTTCTTAATAGCCTTCCTAAAATGAAGTGATGAAAAATGAGCACAACACTCAGGGTTGTGTCTGGCCAGAGCAGACTGCAGTGGGACTCTTCCCTCCCTGGCTCTAACGTGCTGTTGCAGTGCTTCTCTAAGAGCTGCCTAGGATTGTGGCTGTTATTGTTGCTACTGTCATTGTTGCTGTTCATCCCTGATTTTCAAAGAGGACTAATGATTGATTTACCTACTCCATCACACACTTGACTAAGGTTGAGTTTGCAATCCACGAAAACCCCCAAAAGTTTTCTAGACCAGTTGCCCTCCATGCTTGCCTCTGACATATTTATTCAATTGATTTTGAGCACTTGTAAGTCTGCAGTATTCCAATTAAATGCCTTCTCCTTCTTCACTGCCCTAAATCTATTGAGATCATGTTGGATGCTGGTTTTGTCCACCATGTTAGCTCTACCCTAGCTATGACAAGTTAGTCATTTGTGTTTTTATCCAAGTCACTGATTAAAGATGATAAATGACAATATCTGGCATTTATAGAGAACTCCATGATTTGCAAAGTTCCACATATGAAGTAGCTCATTTGAGTCTCATGACAACATTATGGCTAGCTAATGACAGATATCATTCTCCCTATTTTATATATGAGAAACTACGAACAAGAGAAGTTCAGTGACTGGACCATAGTCATACAGCTCTCACGGAGACCTCCTTTTCAAATTCCTGAGGAAGTATAGATGACTATAATTAGGTTCAATAATTCAGCTGGTTTTAAATTTGCCTGGTGGTACTGTTGTCAAGCATAAAAGGTATTTCACATAATCCAATCAAAAGGACTTAAAAGAAAACCTAAAAGGAGGGGAGAGGGTGAAGATTGACTATGTGCATCCACGTCAGATATCATTGGAAAGAGATACAGTGAAAAAAATTATAGTTGAGACATTCAAAAATTTATAGAAGACAAAATCCAAGAAAAAACTCATAGTAAAATCCATGACCTCCAATATATACATCTGAGCTTCAAGATTTAGTCAATATGCAAGAGTCTGAGTCTTATGGGAAAGAGGAAAATTTTGATCACATAAGGATCTATAAGAATTGAAGAGCTGAAACTTATGGTCTTACTTTGGTTCTGGGAGGGTATATATATTTTCAAAAGCTAGGATAGGGCAAATGACCTATTTTGCAAAATTATTTATAGGAGATTTTTTTTGTGATGACTAAGAATTGGAAATCAAAGGAATGCCCTTCAACAAGCTGTGGTATATGATTGTGAAGAAATATTATTGTGCTTTAAGAAATAACAAGCATAAAAACCTATAAATACTTACATGAATGATGCAAAGTGAAGTGTACAGAATCAGGAGAATGTTTTACACAGTAACATTAATAATGTATGATGAAGAATTGTGAATGACTTAGCTATTCTCAGTAATTGTCCAAGTTAATCCCAAAGGACAATTGATGAAAACTCTAGAGAAAGAACTAATATTGTATAAATATGGAATGAGGCATGCTATTTTTTATTTTCTTTTTCTCATTTGTCTTGTATAAAATGACTAATATGGAAATGTTTTACATGATCACATATGTATAACCTATATAGGATCACTTCCTGTCTCAGGGAGGGAATGGAGAGGAGGGAAAGGAGAAATCGAATTTTGAATTCCAAACTTTAAAATAATGGTCAAAAAACTGTTTTAGTGTGTAATTAGGGGAGGGAAGAAGTTATATTTTTTTTTAAAGAATTAGAGAAGATCTTTAAAAAAGAGAGCTACTGGTGGGTTAGAATTAAATATTAAGGATATATTTTCACATCAGGAAAGCCAGAACCCATAGAAGGATTGGAAACATGTAATGTAAAGGTCAATAGAGGGGGAAAAAGACAAGTGTTTTTATCTTTGGAGTAGACTACAGATCACCTAGGCATAAAGAGGAAATAGGAGTTTGGGAAATGGATCACAAATTAGACACTGAAGTGGGATTTAGTAGCAAAGGTAGACTTCAGTTATCCATATATCTTCTGGAACACATCCTTTCTGCCCCTGCTCTATCTCTTTCTAACTCCCTCCCTCCTTTCTCTTCTTGCTTCTCTCTGTATCTCTGTCTATGACTCTCTCTCTCTCTCTCTCTCTCTCTCTCTCTCTCTCTCTCTCTCCCCCTCTGTCTCTCTGTCTCTGTCTCTTTCTCTGTGTGTGTCTCTCATCTATCTATCTATCTATCTATCTATCTATCTATCTATCTCTATCTCTCTTCTACCTCTCTCTCTCTCTCTCTCTCTCTCTCTCTCATAAAGCAAAACTTCTTGACTTTTCTTAGTAACAACTTTATACTTCAAAAAATGGAGTCTCAATCAGGGGACAATTCTCTTCTGGATGAAATCATGGAATAATGTCTTGACTTGAGAGTGAATTGGATTTAGGTGAGACAGAAGGTATTGTAGTGGATAAATCACAGGCCCTGGAGTCAGGAGTACCTGGGTTCAAATCTGGTCTCAGACACTTAATAATTACCTAGCTGTGTGGCCTTGCAAAAAAAACCTAAAAAAAAATTCAATAGCAAAACAAAAGTCAAGATGATCATCAATGCTGGGGATACAGTGGATGATCTTAACATTCTTTAAAGTCTGATCAAGCTCGAAATGCTCAACAATGATTTCTTCAGTTGCCTTCATGGCCATTAGAACAAATTGTTCTCAACCACCCATTCTGCAGTGGAAGTCTTCACCTATCCATGGAAAGATTAGGGTCATATCAATTACCCTCAACATTACTAAGGTATGGCAACTGTGCATGCTGCAGCTTCTTGGAAACACCTGGTTGACATATGGATACCAAAAGTAGATGAGCAAACCCTCACACCAAAAAAATACTAGTCCTACCTGAATAATCCCATACACCTCCCATTCTAATTATATAAACTGTTTGAAAGGGGAGCAAAAATAGGATCTTGTAATCTCTTTCTATAATAGTGTTAACTAAGCCAGGGAGAAATGATACAAAGAAAGAAGAGTATAGCCCAGTGTCCTTAAGGAATGTTGACAAAATAGCAACCCGTAGGCTTCAAAAACATATTAGAAAAATTATACATTTTAATCAGATTGGGTTTACGCCAGAAATTCAGGTTTGGTTCAACATAAGAAAGACCGTAAGCATAAAAAAATCACAGTAATGACAAGTAATTTAAAAACATGATTTTATCAATAAATGCTGGAAGAGCTTTTGGCAAAATCCAATATCCCTTTCTATTAAAAATGCTAGAAGCCATAGAAATAAATGAAAACTTTCTTAATATGGTAACTAATTTATAACTAAAATTAAGAGGAAATGTATGCAATAGAGAAAAGTTGGAGCCTTTTCCAATAAGGTCAGGGACAAAACAAGGATCCATTCTCACCCTTACTATTTAACGTAGTGACTAAAAACACTAATTTTGTAAATAAGACAAGAAGGGAGGATCAAGGGAATAAGCACAGGTAAAAAGGAAGCAAATTATTACTCATTGCAGATGATATGATGATTTAAGGGCACCCAGATGGCACAGTATATAGAGCACTGGGCCTAGAGTCAGGAAGACTTATCTTCCTGAGTTCAAAACTAGCCTCATACACATACTAATTGTGTAACCCTGGGCAAGTCACTTCACCCTTTTTACTTCAGTTTTATCAACTGCAAGATGAACTGTAGAAGACAATGTCACACCACTTCAGTACCTTGCCAAGAAAATTCCAAATGGGATCACAAAGAGTCAGACCCAATTGAAAATGACTGAACAACAATAGATCAACAATGTGTTGATTTATCTTTTTTAAAAAATCCTGAAGAGTTAACTAAAATATTAATTGAAAAGAATTTCAGCAAAGTTGCAGGATTTAAACTAAATCTACATAAATCATCAACATGCCTATTTCTTACCAATAAAACGCACCAGAAAGAGCATAAATACGTAAAAAGTATTAAATAGTTGATATTCTATTTACAAAAGCACACCCAGGAATTTTATGAACCCAACTAAAAATTATTTTTGTAGAAATGAAGAAAAATCTAAATAATTACAGAAGTATGAATTGCTCATATGTAAGTTAAACCAATAGATAATAGCAATACATGAATTAATTTACTTATTCCATAGTTTACTAAATGAAACTACCAAAGGATTATTTTATAAAGCTAGAAAAAAGAAAAAAGAAAGTGTATAGAGGGAAAAAAGGACAGGAATTTCACAGGAAGTGATGGGGGGGGGATGAGATAAAAGGGGACTAATCAATACCAGTCCTCAAACTATATGATAAAGCAGAAATCATTAAGATGATTGGTACCTATTAAAAACTACTTAGGTCAATCAAAGGAACAATTTAGGTTTAAAACTGAAAGAGCAAATGAATACAGTAGTTTACTGTATGATAAATCTAAAGAACTTATTTATTGTATAAGGACTAATTATAGGTCAACATCTCAACACTGAATACTAAGCTAAATTGCAAATGAATGTACACTTATATATAAAAGTTGATATCATCAGCATATGAGGAGCAGAAAAAAATTAAGAAATTGAATCAGAGAAGATAAAAAGGATAGTGTTGATTGTATAAAATGTAAAAGTTTCTGCACAAACAAAACTAATACAGCTAAAATTAGGAGGGAAACAGGTGCCTGGAAAAATTTCTTTGCTGGGTCTTTCATAAATGTCTCACATTCAAGATATAAAGAGCTAGTTCAGATTTAGAAGACTAAGAGCCATGTGGATAGACAATTCTCAAAAGAAGAAATCCACACTACCAAGAACCATACCAAAAATGCTTCAAATCAGCAATAATTATAAAAATGCACATTAGAGCCATTCTGAAGTTTGACCTCATTCCCTTCAGATTGGTCAAGGTGACAAAAAAGAGAAAATGACAAATGCTGGCCATTCTGAAAAGCGATCCAGAACTAAGCTCAAAAAGTTGCTCTACTATACATAGGCATCCCACTATTAGACCTCTCCTCCAAAGGAATCAAAGCAAAAAGAAAAGCCAACCCACATGTGCAAAAAATGTAGCAACACTTTTCATGGTAGGCGACAACTGGAATTTCATAAGCACCCACCAATTACTAGTAAACCAGTATGGTATATAAATGTAATGCAATATTATTGAGTCAAAAGAAAAGATGAAATGAATAGTTGAAGAAGAAGCTGGGAATTCTCTATGAACTTATGTGGAATGAAGTAAATAGAGTTAGAAAAACAATCCATAAAATGATAACAACGTTTAAAGCAAAAACAACCTTAAAAGACTTTAGAAAGCTTCTCAGTGCAATGCTAAGCCGCAAGTCTGAAGGACTGAAGATTAAGTAAGCATAATATCCATCTCCTGCTGGTAGGTGATGAACTTAAAATGAGAAGCACATTCTTGGAAATGGTTCATGTGGGAATTTGTTTTGTTTGACTAAGAGTATTTGTTATGAGCATTTTCTTTTTCTTTTTGTAAAAAAAAAAAATTTAATTGAAGGCCTGCAGGAGGGAGAGATAATAAATGCATATAAAAATAAACAACTACTTAATTTAATTCAAAGTTGCCCAAGAGTTTGACTACTAAATTGGATAATGTACAATTCTTGAAACTGCCAAGTTCTGAGACAACTCCTGGACCTCAAATACCTCCACCACCAATATTCAGCTGACTCTTTGGGCAACCCAACCTCTCTGACCTCAGAATCCTCTTCTGTAAAAATTAGGATGTTGACTTTGATGTTCTGGATCTACCTCATTATGACAGCTGATCAGCTTCTCTCTAACAGAATGGTGGGGGGTGGCACTGAGTGAGATGGCAGAAGAAAAGATAAATACCAAAGTTATAACCAAGAAAAAAATAGTATGACTAAATAAGGAGAATAAGGGAGAGGAGAGAGACAAACAAAGATAATACTGAAATTTTAAGTAGAGATTTGGGAAATGAATAATAAATAGAGAAAAATAAAGTAGGGCAGCTGACCTGAAAGACATTCTGATAGAATGTAAGTTCCTTGACAGCAGGTTTTGTCCTTCTTACCTTTGTATCTCTAGGTCGAGCACAGTGCCCTGGATCCCAAAGGCTTAGTCAATTGGCTGACCAAAAGAAGAGCTGGGTTTAAAGACCCTGAGTAGGAGATAATGATGGACATGTGAGCAGAGCCCACAGGAGACAAGAACAGTCCCTTTATGGGGAGGGGGGACATCCCCACCAGAGTGCTAGCTTGATTCTGGAGTCTGAAGCAGGAGAAGCTTTGTTCCTGATGGATCAAAGGCTTGACTGTCTGCAGCAACCACCCCTCTCATAGGATGAGGTCTATAAATGTCAAAGGATCACCATTTAAACAGCTTCAGGGTCTGGGCAAAGAAAAATGATGTCTTTATCATTTCCACCACAAATAACAGTTTAAAGGGCAGCACTGGACAGAATAAATCAACATTTGTGCAACATACAAAACACTCTGGCTTTGCCCCAAGCCCCAGAAAAGCACAGGCTTGGCTGTTACTCATTCAATGTGCAAGACTACACTTGGAGAAACAGAAGAATCCAGGGTTCATTGGTCTCCCACAAGATTCATTTCCATGGGCTTGTCTTCTTGGCCTCTCTGCCCTTCAGACTCTTGGAAGACAGGGAGCATCACTCAACCTGTCCTTGAAACCCTTGTAGTACAGTGCCAAGTACCCAAAAAGGGATCCTACAATAAGAGAAGCCCCAGAGATCGGAGTCAAATGTCATCAGTTACAAGGGAAGGTACTTGCCCAAAGCCTCCCAGTTAGAAAGAGGCAGAGCAGGATTCAAACCCAGACCCCAGGGCTTTACATAACAGATAACCTACCAAGGAGTCCCCCTACTCCTTTGTGGCACCTTTTCACATGATTGGCCTTGTAGCCACCAAGGCTTCTTCTTGAAAGTTGGTCAGACTGAGATTGTCCCTCTCTTTCTAGATTCCACTATTTCCTTCTGTGTCCAGAGGCTGAAGATCCCATAGATTGGGTCCCATGAACTGAATCAGAAGGGAGGACATCTTGACCCCAAGAAAGAGACTTGAAGGTGTTAGTGTCTGTTCTGTGTTGTTTATACTCCTCTGTTCCAAATTTCCAGGACAGTGATCCCTACCAGAACTAAGAATCAAGCCATGCTACCCTTGGAGCCAATGTGATCCAGAGAAGCCCCATCTTCCCTGCTAGCATGGCGGCCACAACATGAGGTTCCTGATCACCACAACTGTAGTGACTGGAGATGGCAGACCTTCCCTTTTATCACCATCCCCCAGCTCAGTTCTGTTGTCAATTCAGGGTGTGGGGCAAGGGGAATAGTGCCTTCCTTCGTGGATTGTCCCTTCTCTCACTGCAGCCCACATCCAGAAGCACCTTCCTCCCAGGTAGGGGTAGTGCCAGACCCAAATGTCCCTTTCTTCCCAGCCCTCCAAAGTGTCCTCCTTTGCGGCACAATTATCTTACAAAGGTCTGGCCAGTCAGGTTCCAAGACCAGCTTTGAACTCCATTTGTCTCTGAAATTGTCACTCAGGAAGTTACTGGAGGCAGAGCTTGGTCCCCCATATTTCTGAGTTATGGTTATGGTCCAAGAGCACCTGGCGAATAGGCTCTCATGGTTGGTGCTGCCAATGCAGCAGAGCCTCTGCCAGGCTAGAATGGGGCCTGAGCCTTCTCTGCTGAACTCTGGGCAAGGAAGATCCCAATTTCTATTCAGCCAGAGTTTCAGTCGGTCTCATCGGTCACATGGCCAACAAGCACCCAGACTCCCTATGTGACCTTAGAAAGAAAACCCCCAGGCTTCTCTCAGAAGGAAGTCCCCCCCTGCCCAGAGGCAGGGACAGAAGAGGAGCCCAAAGATAGGGCCAAGAATGGATGGGGGAGGCAGGAAAGGGAGGGTGCTAAGAAGGTCAAAGCATCCCTATGAAACATAGCATCTAATCTCCGGGGACCATCCATGACCTGGGGCTGAGCATCACAGCCAGGCTGAACCCCAATGAAACAACTCCAGGTGGAAAATGAAGGTGAGGTATGGATAATTCTGTAGAACTGTGGATGGTGTTGTCAGGCCCTTCAAATACAGAAAGAATCTGGAAGTGTGGCAAAGGTAAAAACCTTGTGACAGGTTTAGCTAATGCTGTTGGAGAGGAAAATTCAAGGAAGGCAGACTGGGAAGGCAGGCCCTGGGAGGGATGGCCAGGGCCAGAGCTCCTGGGTCACAGCCCAGGTTGCAATAAGCCCTTCTTAAGCACCTAGGGTAGGCCCTGTGCAGAGGCAGGGAATAAAAAGAAAGGCGGAAAGGCCAACAGTTCTACCCAAGGGCCTCAGACTC
This sequence comes from Macrotis lagotis, assembly GCF_037893015.1. Lineage (NCBI taxonomy): Eukaryota > Metazoa > Chordata > Mammalia > Peramelemorphia > Peramelidae > Macrotis > Macrotis lagotis. Next base: position 196,394,049 of record NC_133665.1, read on the forward strand.
CCTAGAGAGCCCCCCAGATTCCAGTCTACTGTGTCATTCCCAGCTTCCAGAAAAGCTCACGTCTGATTTTGGACCGTATCAGAACTCAGACCCAGCTGGGGATCAACAGACAGTCTGGGTCTGGGGGCAGCAGTCCCAGGAAAACCAGGTGACCTTTCTGCTGCCAATTCCCTGGCCAGTGGCTTTCCAAATGCATGATTTATGTCATAAGAAAAGTTAGACAAAAGTCTATTGAGGGCTCAGATGAATATCTATCCTGGAAAGGCCATGTGGCCTGCTAGGTAGACCACTGGTCTCAGCATCAGAGCCTGGTACAAGTCACCTCATGTCCCCAGGCCTCAGGACACTCATCTATAAAATGGGGCAGCAGGAGTGAACTAGGGGATGTCAGGAAACTGTCCAGTCTGGTCAAGGAGGTCAGAATTCCAGGCTGATCTGTGGGACGGGAGAAAGCAGTGAGCTCTCTGGACCTCTGTTCTTTTTCTCATTTGTAAGGTGTTTTGTAAGCCTCAAAATGTCACATAAACGCAGTTCTTGTCATTGTGGCTGCTAAGACCCATGGGACATCCTGCCTCCTCTCAGAGTAGAGAGAAGGTCCATCTAGGCAGGAGGAAGAGGCCACAAGGTCTTGGTCCCAGCCCTTTTCTGGATGAATCACGGTGGTGGTGGTGGTGGGGACGACAGGAAATGATGGTGATCCTGGACAGATCAGGGCAGGTGGCTCTCATGACTATGGTCACCAAGGATGGCTTCCTGATCAAAGGTTGGAGATAGGCCAAAGGTTATATGCACTGGATGGATTATTTCTATGACAGGGCCATTGACCTGGGACCTGGGAGGAAGTCCAGAAAGGATTCTGACAGTCAACATTGAGGATGGGCTCATGGATACCGGCCTCTTGAAAGGCCTTCCTTGTAGGGACCCTGGAACTACCCAGGGGGCCACTCACCTAATCCACACCCTCTAGTCCTCCCAGTGTACTGCAGGTTAACAATTGGAATTGGCAAGATGGTAGAGGCACCAATGCCACATGAGGAATGGCCTTCAGGTGTCCTTCCCTCACAATACCAGATCAGTCCCCCTCCCCTTCCAGTCCATCACACATGTAATTGATGGCTCTTAGAATCTTCCTTAGGTTCATGTCTCCAAAGTTTGCCACCATTACACCATCCAACTCTGCATGAACCATGGTCTTGAACCTTCCAAGATGGCACTTTTGTCATCTCTCACAGTCAAGAAGGAAAGCAGTCCCTGAAGGAAGCCCCCCTCACCTCCTTTCCCCTCCCTTTGATGGGTCTCTATGTTTATGACTGTACTTGGCACTCAGTACATTATTGTCGTTGCTTTCTTGGGTAGTCATTTTTCCATCAGGTCTGTTTCTTGGTGACCCCATTTTGGATTTTTTTGGCAGAGCCTGGAGGGATTATCTGTTTCCTTCTCCAGTTCATTTTACAGATGGCGAAACTGAGACAAAAAGGGTCACACAGCCAGGAAGTATATGAGGCCAGATTTGAACTCATGAAGATGAGTCTTCCTGACTCCAGTCCTCTATAGCATCCCCAAGATACTCTCCAAACAGTTACTGTTCTGATCACTGAGGATACAAAAAGAAGGGAAAGCCAAGCCTCAGTGTGCTCACAGGCTAATGGGGGGGGGGGGGAACACAGGCAGAAAAATCTACACAAGCAAAATGTTAACAGAGGGAAGATGCTGGGGTGAGGAGGGAGAAGGGAGACTTCCTGTAGGAGGGGCAGGAAGCTCAGTGGTCAGAGCTGAAGAGAGTTAACTCCAAACCTGGGGGATGACCAGAGAGAAGGCCTAGAGCTAGGGGAAGAGGCAACTAGGCAGTCAGCAGCCAGAGGAGTCTCCTCTAACCCAGGGCACAGCTGGCTTGACTCAAGGTCCACTCCTCAGAGAGTTCCCAATCCTGCCAAACACTCTCCAAGGCCTACCATGTCAGGAGGCTCTGAATCTCAAGTTGAGGTGCAGGAATTGGGGAAAGGTGAGAAAGTAAGGAAAGAGAAATAGACTGGGGAAGAAAGCAGTCATGTGCTGCAGTGGATACAACATGGGGCATGAAGTCAAGAAAACCAAAGTTCAAACTCCACCTCAGACCCTTGTGAGCTGTATGACCCTAGACAAGTCACTTAATGTTGCCTGCCTCAGTTTCATTATTTATAAAAATGAGAATGACAATAGACACTATGTACAAGGGTTGTTGGGAAGATAAAATGAGATGTTATTTCTTAATCACTTTATACCCCTTTATATGAATGTTGACTATCATTATTATCATTATTATTATTATTATTATTATTAGCAGAGTAAGATGTCTTGAATCAGGGCCAAGAAGTCAGAAGACTTGGCACCATGGCCTGGGAATCAGTCATAACCAGGGGAAGAGGTTAGGATGTTATTGGCCTTCATTTTCACAGAAGATCCTAACATCAGGGGAGGTGATGCCATGACAAGCACATGAATTGGATTTGAGTGAGGGCTGTGCCAATAGCCTCACTTTCTCCACCAGAGCCATCTGGGTCAGATATGAATCAGGATGACAGGAGATGGCTCTGTCTGAGATTGGATTTGAGTCCTTCTGAATCCAAGGCCAGTGCTCTATTCACTGCGCCACCTAGCTGCTCGATTGCCCTAATCAGGAGTGGGGGATGGAGGGAAGAACCAACATTTATATGTATAAATCAGAAGGCTTTAAAGAATGGCTAGATAGAAGGGAGGAGGGACAATGAGGCACAGCTCTCAAGATTTACTTGTGGGGGGGGGAGCGGAAGAACAATTTCCTACTGCGAATCCTGGGAGGGGCCCCCTTGGATGAGATTGTGCCCAATAAGTGCAGCTGGGGAGGGGGAAGATGGTAGTTCAAGTAGGAAGGCACCTTGGGAAAATGGAGACAAGGAAGAGGAGGGGGTGAGTGGGGGGAACCAGAACAAGAAGCAGGAGAGGATGGGAGGCAGGATTGTTCCCCAAGTATGAAAGCAAACAGATGGCTGGGTTCTAAGCCTTGGGGAACAAACACAGCTCAAGTGAAAGGAGAAAGGAGCCAGCCAGCAAAGAAGGCAGAAGGACCTGCCCAGCTCCAGAGAAGTGGCTCAAAACTGACAACTTGGGAGGGGGGCCTTTAAATACAGTGAATTTTGTCTTTCTTTCTTCCTCAGAAGTGGAAGGAGCCTCAGGAATCATTTAGGCCACCTCAACCCAGAAATGAATTCCTACCACAGCACACCTCGACATGGACACTCGGCCCTGGCCACAGCCCTCCCAGGAGAAGTCCACCCCCTCCCCAGCCACTGTCCACCTTGGACAGAACCAAGAGCTATGAGGGCTTTCTTGCCTCTCCCACATTTCCTCTGAGATTTCTGTCCTTTGCTCCTCTAAGTCAAAGAAAAGAAAGTTCTATTTCCCCACCCCCAGCCTTCTCTTTGCCAAGAACTAATTCCTAATGGCTCCATGAAGGGATCTCCTCACAACTTGAATTCTAGGCTCTCAGGACACTCCCCAGCACTTGGCAGTCCTTCTCGGACTAAGGGGTCTAGACCTGAAGCCAGTGCGGCCCACTCTAGAGTCCGATCAAGGCAGACCTCCAATTTAGCCCAAAGTTACATAAGGTTGTTTTTCTGAGATTTTTTTCCTGAACACATCACCCTGCTGGCTCAAAGTAAGCTTGCAGGGCCCATTCTGGATTCTCTGGAACAGAGGGTCCTCATCATTACCCCAACCACTATAAGATGCCTTTGGGGCAGCTAGGTGGTGCAGTGGATAGAGCACCAACCCTGGAGTCAGGAGGACCTGGGTTCAAATGTAGTCTCAGACACTTAATAATTACCTAGCTGTGTGGCCTTGGGCAAGCCACTTAACCTCATTGCCTTGTAAAAACCTAATAAATAAATAAATAAATGCTCTTCATTCATTCACTAAAATTCACAGATCTTTCTCCAAACTATTGTCTAGCGTGGGGCAGTGGGGTAGAGTAGATTTGGAATCAAGAAAGCATGGGTTCAAATTCCATCTCAAAGACTGATAAGAAGTGTGAGCTTGGGTAAGTCACTTTACCTTTGCCTCAGTTTCTCTGTCGAATGAGGGAATTGGACTGAATGGTTCTAGGTCCCTTTCAGCTCTAAAGCAATGATCCTAGGACTTCTACCTTGTACCTGAAAGGCTCAGTTTGTGAACTCAATATTAATTTTATGAGTTTCTAAATTCTCTGATCTTTCCATAACCCCCTCAAAAGTATTTTGTTGTGAAACATCAATGGGGGTGGGATCTCTCCCTATAAAGACTGTGGCTCTCCCACATTTCCTCATCCTGAACAATTCTTGTTGTATCCTCTCCATGGGTTTTTTCCAAGACTTGGAGGCCTTTTCCTCATTATATGGATACAGGTGCCACCCTCCCCCATCACTCCCTACATAATTACCTCCTCCTTTCCACCAGGTGACTGAATTCATTGGTGATGGATGTTGATGAAGAAGGGGCAAGGTCCCACAGGACTGTGACAAATGTGTATCACTTTTGGTTGCATGGGTCACTGCAGCTAAAGGAATTCCTCACTTATGGATAAACTCCTGGAACTATCCCCAAAACTTTCTAGCTCAGCCAACACATCACACTTGGGCTTTTCTGGAGCATTTTAGTGCCTTGTTTTTGTAGTATCATCCTTTTCCAATCTTGAATTTTACCATCTCTGCACTTAGACTCAGTCTTTTCATCTACCTTCATGTCCATTTCCTGAAAATTTCCTGAAATTTATACAGGTGTGCACAACTAGACAGAGTCTTGTGGGAGGGACGAGCCTTGATTCTCAAGAAGGAACAAGCAGACAACTAGGTGGTGCAGTGGATAGAGCACTGGCTCTGCAGTCAAGAGGACCTGAGTTCAAATGTGACATCAAACACTTAATAATTCCCTAGCTGTGTGACCTTGGGCAAGTCACTTAATCCCATCACCTTAAATAAAAATTTAAAATATAATAAAGTAGAAAAAAAGAAGGAACAAGAGATTGGAAAGTCAACATGGAACATACTGAGATAATTAAGAACCATCAGAAGATCTGGAATGAGCCTATGTTGGAACATAGTGGTAACACGAGGGATGCTGAGACCAGCCCCACCCAAGTATTGAGAACAAATCTAATCCAGAAACTTCCAACCCCCTGGTATTAGAGTGGAGCTAAAGTCACCCCCTTCCAATTTGAGTCTAGTGAAAAAAAATACTTTTAGATTGAATCAAACAATCAGGGCTGAGTGTAATCAGGAATTAATTAATCATGTTAAAGCCTCAGTCATTCCCTAATCAATTTTTATAAAAAAGGAAAAGTTATTTCAGAATGGTCGTAAGGAGGTATGCAACTGGATATAAGAGGTTGGAGCAAGTATGAAGCTCAGAGAGACCTGAGGAGTGAAAGAGAAGGGACAGAGATGGTGATCTGGTAGGAGACATATCGGAAGAAAAAAAAAGTTCTTTCCTCAACTTCCCCTTCCAGGATTTATCTAACCATAGCTACCAAAATAAAAGCTTCCATTTTGTTACTTAAGTGTTTCAGGAAACTGAACTTTGCCTAAACTATGAAGTAGCCCAGGATTAACTAGAGATAAATAGGAAAGTTAAGCGAAGAAGTCAACCACATCTCAGTATGAGGAATAATTCATAATTAGGGTCTCAGAGCACTTTGAATTGGATTCAGACCCTTCTAACTAAAATAAACTCCCTAAAACTGAAAAGAAGGGAATCCAGTAGACCTCTGGGGTCACAATTTGGCACTGTGAACTCAAAACTCAAAATAATTACTCTAACAGAAGGTTATTTATCCATTCTGGTTAGTCCAGAGTGTGAGCCTTTGTTCAACATCTTCAATTGCCTCCATTGAGGTCTCGCTGGCTCTTCAAGAGACAACTCAAGCACACGAAGCCTTTTTCAACCCTCTCAACATCTGGTTGCCTTCCTCCCAAACTATCTTAGCATGAATTACTTTATATTTGTTCATATTTATCTGTTTATGTTTATGCTTACCTCTTCTTTGCATCCTCAGGACTAATCACTATGCCTAGAACAAAGCTACTACTTAATAGATGCTCGTTAATAGGAATCAATTTGCTTATTATGGTAATAATAATAAATATCTCACAAAAAGGATAACTCATTTTTATGATTCTTTGGTTTTAACAACGTTCTTTCCATGTACTATTGTATATGACACTCCCTGTAAGGAAGGTGCTATTATTAGTATCCCTATTTTTACAGCAGGGGAAACTGAGAGTGAGAAAAATTAAGTGATTTGCCCAAGACTTCACACTTTGTAAGCATCTGAGGCAAGATTTAGACATAGGGCTTCCTCCCCCCAGAGTGGCCAGAAGAAATACTAAACTGTCTACATGTCTGTTATTTATAGCTCAAACAAAAGAAAGTTTATAAGCAGGAAAGCATTCTTTATTCTAGAGAGATAAGAGATTTAGTCTGAGGGAGCTGATCTGGGGACTTGGAGCTATTAAGGAAAACATAGAACAATGATATTACACCCTACAAACCGGTATATGAATTAGGTTTTCAGCTATTCCTAGAACTAAAGTGCAAGGCTTTCAGAGTGCTAGGTCTCCAGGGAGTCCCCCCCCCCCCAGAAGTAATCACTCTTGGACAGCTGGCCTGGAAAAGGTATAACCTTCTGGGGAGGAGGGAGCTTGAAAGACAGTCACAGATACATTGAGAAAGAAAATCCTTCCCTTCCCAGTTTAAAAATTATTCCCTGCCTCCAGGCCTGCCTATGACAACCTGTCATGGTACGTCATGTAAATTCCTGGGAGCTTCATACCCAGAGGAAATGAGAAATGGGAATCTATATTGGCCCCCTAAGAAGTTAGCATCCAACCCCTGCCTCAGATGTATCTTGAAGACATTCCTGGGGTTTGTCTGAGGTTAACATTACATAAGAGTTTAAGTGGCCTGAGCTGTCCAGCCCGACCCTACCCATTTCCTGAGGACCCCAAGATCAAGGTCAATGGAGGTGGCTATAATAACCACAAGGCAAAGCTTTGTCTTTCCTGGACTTCCTTCCTGCTAATCCTTTCTGGTTTCCATCTTACCAGAAACAAATATAAAACCACATGATTTTAATTAAATTTCTCTTCCAATTCACAAGGGCTTAGATACAAGAGGAAAAAAAAGGTGTTTTGCCCAAGACCATAGTGCCTCAGAAAGCTGTTCTGCAGGATGTTTCCAAGCCCTTGGGTTCTTTGTTCCTAATACTGTGATTATCTTTGTTTTCATTTTCTCTTTTAAGTGTTGGGGATTTATTAACGATGATTTCATTGCTAGTTACAAGCCCTCCATGAGTAGCCCCAGAGACCACAGACTTCCCTGCCTCAAAGCTCAGACAGACCCCCACATGCTATGGTGGGGGAGGTGGGAGAGTTCACCAGGCTGAACGGGGACAAATCCTGCTGGGGACAATGAGGATCCCAAGCCAGGATATACCTCTCTCTGACGCTCAATCTCTTCACCTAGAAAATGGGACAATGACAGTAACACCTCTTTGTGAGGATTCCTATGGGACTGCAGTGAGACTGCAGGAGCATCCTTCACACACACCCTCAGGTGCCTTGAACCCCTCCTTTTAGCTCTTGAGAAGCAATCCCCAGCCTGTTGCCCCAGAGGACAATGATCTATTCAGCACCAGTTGGGGATGCAAGCAGAAGCTATCATACATACAGGGCAAAGAGAGAGAAATAGGGACCAGTAGAAGGGACCCTCAAGGCCTGGACCCTTCAGCAGGAAGATGGGACCTGACCAGAAGAGACCTGAAGCACTCAAAGGGTCTGTCTTTTGGAGTGAAAACATTGTACTCCCCGAGGAGAGGAAGAGCAGAAGCATCATAGAAACCAAGTGGCAGCTCTGAAAAGCTGATGTGGGATGGAGAGGAGCCCAGAGGTGGGAAGATGGACATACAGAGAGACAAACAGACAGACAGACAGACACACACACACACACACACACACACACACACACACACATGTCCTGCATGGGTCAATACACTAAATCAAGAGACTATTCCAATCTCTGGGGGATGGGCAACTATTAGATGGTCTCCTGTCTCTATGGTATTTTCTAACAGAAAAATACCATAAAGAGGAAAGAACATGGCCTCCTGAATTGGGAGAGTCCTGCTTGTGTTTAAATCCTAGCTCTTACACTGGGTAGGTGGGGCATTAGACAAATCACACCCCCTCTCTGAAGCCCAGCTCCCTCCACTCTAAAATGGTGGGGATGTCTTTCAATGCCTCCCTCACAGAGCTGCCAGAAGAAAGAGCTTTGCTAACCACAAAGTGCTAAGTCAAGGAGATTTATTATTTATAAATATTATTAGAGTAACAAAAGCCTTTTGAGTTTGGGAGTTATTTTAAGGGAAGCTGGTGGCAACTTGTTGAAGAAGACCAGACATGGAAGTTCCTGAGGTTCCAAAGGATGGACACTATGAACCCAAGAAATGAGAAGGCCTGAATTGTGCTTATACCCATTCTGAAGTGGGGGGGGGGGTGACACATGGTAAATGACAAATGTCTGCTACATAATCCTGCCCACAGCCCCCTCATCCCAGGCAGCCCAAGGACTCCTTTTTAGGGGTCACTTCTGATTCTCATCACATTGCATTTATTTTGTGCAGAAACTCCATGTATTTATCTGTGAACATGCTTTCTCTGTCTATCTATCTCTGTCTCTCCCTCTCTGTCTCTCTTCTCTTTCTCTCTGTCTCTGTCTTTGACTCTGTTACTGTCTGCCTTTCTCTCTGTCTCTCTGAAACATGTGGAAGTAAGTTTCTGAGTCCTCTACATAAGAGGTATTTAATAACTACCTGTAGACCAGGGATTGAAGTACATTAAATAGGCTGGTGCAGGACCCTGGCTCATGCCACACTTCTTTCAATAGTGAACATGTGATGTCCAATTTCTGCTAAAAAGCCTTGGGAGGTTAGGACTGCAAGTCTTTTCTCAGATCCCCAAGTCTCCAAGGTCATTTTGAACAAGGCTGTCTACCAGTGGGAAGGTAGAAAGAAGCCAAAGGGCAGCCAGGTGGTGCAGTGGATAGAGCAGCAGCCCTGGAGTCAGGAGGACCTGAGTTCAAATTCAGCCTCAGACACTTAATAATCTGGCCTCAGACACTAATACCAAGCTGTGTGACCTTGGGCAAGTCACTTAAACCCATTGCCTTAAATAACAAATAAAAAAGGTTTTAAACAAAGAAAGAGAGAAGCCCAGAGGTTCTCATTGGCCCCAGAAGTCATTTCAGCAGAGCTGCTGATAGGTGAGGACAATTGTGCAGGGGCTATACACACAGGTCCCATCCCAGTCTCTGAGGGCAACATGGATTTGAATGAGGCTAATTGAGAGGAAGCACCAGTTCCCTGGAATGTGAGACAGTGAGCCAGGCCTGGGGATGGGGGTACCAAGGACTCTGAAGCAAAAGGATCTTAGAGTTTCCAGCAATGCAGTAGTTGTGCAAGCCTCATCATTTATGCCATGCTAGGTGGAGCACGGTCAAGCTGGTACCCATTGGTGGTGCTACAGAAGAAGCATGTGGCCCTGGACATGAATCCATTCCTTCCTCTACATCATAATCCCCTCTCTTCTTCTGAATGAGGAGGCTCATAGACTGCCACAGCAGAAAGGGATTAAGAAGTCACCAAGTACAACCACCTCGATTTATAAATAGGGAAACTGAGGGCCAGAGTGGGCCAGGATTTCCTAAAGGTTGTTTGGATAATCCATGAAAGATGAAGTTTGATCAAAGTCTGAGGCCCCTTTCTCTGACTCTTGAAGACTGGCCTTTTCTTGTTGTCATATCTGGTTGAAGCATCCATTCCTATTTATTCATTCATTCATCCAGAATTTTCTGAACAATCCATTCCATTCATAGCCCTATCTAGTCCTGGACAAAGGAAGTACTGATTGACCTTCCTATGGACTGAAATTTAAGGGGCATGAGGAAAGTCTCTGTCACCTGTGGGCCTTGTCCCAATACCCAAAAATCCCTTTAATATGGGACATGACCTTTCATATCAGTTAGACACAGGCCTAAACTTCCCAGATTCCTAGGAGGGAGCTCAAGGATGATTTCAATCTATTTACCACAAAAAACTACTCTGACATCCTTTCTTTGGGCATCCTGACCTAAAGTGGTGGTTGTGGAAATGAAGAGAAGGGGACACAGACCAGTGATATTGCTGTGAAGGAAGGAACAAGATTTGGCAGAAGATTGGAAATACAGGTGGAGTCTGCCTGAGGAGTCAAGGATAGAGCCAAGTCTAAGCATTGGAAATTGAAGGGATATCCACCAATTGGGGAATGGTATGGTATATGGTTGTGATAGAATATTATTTTGCTGTAAGCAATGACAAGCAGGATGATTTCAGAAAAACTTAGAAAGACTTATTTGAACTGATGCAAAGTGAGAGAACTTTGTATGATGAAGAGCTGAGTGATTTAGTTATTCTGAGCAATACTTATCTAAGACAATCTCAAAGGACTCATGCTGAAACAGTCCATCTGCCTTCAGAAAAAGAATATTTATTGAATACAGATTAAAGAGTATTAATTTTCATTTTTCTTTCATTCATTTTTATTCATCTTCTTGTACAAAATTATTAATATAAAAATGTTTTATGTGATTTCTAATGTTTAACCTATATCAGATTGCTTAGTGTCTGGGGGGAAGGGTATGGAGAGAGGGATAGGATTTGGAACTCAAAACTGTTTTAACTGTGAAAATTGTTTTAACATGCAATCAGGAAAAAAATAAAATATTATATGTGTTTTTTTAACTAGTGGCAAGCTTTTGAACCTTAGAGATTGGAAAGTTGATGTGTCTTCTACAGAAATAAACAAGTGTGGAATAGGAGTGGATTTCAGCAGAAAATAATAAATTCACTTTTGGACACAATGACTTTGAGATGGAAATCCAGGAAATCTGGTTTTTCAATTTCCCACGGACAGGATGAAAGCTCAGAGAAAAGACTAGGTATATATAAATAGTTCAAGCCATGGGAGTGATAAGGTCATCATGAGAGAAATTATAGAGGGAGAAGAGAAGAGGCCCCAGGATAGAACCTTGGGGAACACCCATAATTCGAGGACACAAAGTGAAACTAAGATGTGGTGAAAAGCTAGGAGACAAAGCCGAAGGTAGCAGTGTCACAAAAACTCTGAGAGGAGAAAGTATCCAGGAGGAGAAGATGACCAACAGTGTCCAGCGCAGCAGATAAGTCAACAAGGCTGAGAACCACCATAAAAGAGGATTGTCAGATTTGATAAGTAAATGATCATGGTAACTGCTGAGAGTTAATCAGTTGTGTGTTGGGGTTGGAGGTCAAACTGCTAAGGTTAGAGAGGAGTGAATGAGAGGAGAATAAATGAAGGTAATGAGGGTAAGCAGCTTTTTTCCTCCAAGAATTTTTTATAAGAAAGGAAGGAGAGAGATTATAATAATGGCAGGGTCTTACTGAAAGTGTTTCTTGGGGCGGCTAGGTGGCGTAGTGGATAAAGCACCAGCCTTGGAGTCAGTAGTACCTGGGTTCAAATCTGGTCTCAGACACTTAATAATGACCTAGCTGTGTGGCCTTGGGCAAGCCACTTAACCCCATTTGCCTTGCAAAAACTAAAAAAAAAAGTGTTTCTTTAAGGAAAGAGGAGACATATATATGATTAAGGTCAGTAGGGAGAAAAAGAAAGACATGGACAGAGACAGAGTAAGATCAAGGAAGTGGATCAGGAAATTGTAGATATATCCTACCTTAATTTTTAGCAAAATCTTTGCTAAAGTATTTCATACTATTTCTGTGGGAAAGATACAGAGATGTGAATTAAATGATAATACAATTAGATTGACAATAACTTGGATAGCTGGACCCGACGAAAACCCACTAAAAATTCAATGATAGTTTGAAAAGGAGGATTGGTTGGTTAGTTGGTCAATAGTGGAGTGTCTCAGAGTCTCATGTTCCATATGCTGTTTAAAATGTCTATCGATGATGTGGATGACATACTAAGAAAATTAGCCATTGAATCAAAGCTAAAATAGAGAGCTGACACACTGTCCGAAAGAGTCAGGAGCTATCGGGTTGAATCTAACATAAAATCAGTAGAGATTTTCTAATAATTCAATAAATGGGAAGTTTTACCCTTGGGTTCAAAAGTCAATTTCACAAGTACACAATAGCAGAGGTCTGGTTAGTCCAACTGCTAGAAGATCTATGAGGTTTTGTGATGTTATATTTACCTGCCACTCAATATACTGGCAAAAGTTGGGCATTGTCACAATGCTGGAAGGACTGCAGAGAATGGCACTAAGCCACCAGGCAGCTGTGAATCTTCCAAACATTCTGAAAAGCAATTTGAAATAATGCTTTTTTAAAAAAAAGGTCCATGATCTTTAATCCAAAGGACTCATACTGAACATGTGTCCCAAGGAAGTCAAAGGCAGAAAATCTCCAAAGACACCAAAATACTGATAATTTTTTTATGGTAGAAGAGAATTTGAAACACGGGCAGTCTCCATCCTTTGGGAAATAGCTAAGTTGAAGTACATGAATACTATAATGCACTATAATAATATTCTTGTGCTTTAAGAAATAATGAATTTGAAAATTTTCTCCTGAAGAATGTTGAAAAATATCTATGAACTGATGCTGAGAAAAGTAAGGAAAAACAATATGCACAATGATGCAACAACTTCCACAAAACCAAATATTTCATTATGATGATGAACAAGCCTGGCACTTGAGAAGAATGAATGAAGTCTACCATCTTCCCTTCATTGAGGAGGTGGGAGGCGGTGGCCTAGAACAGTTCAGATACCATCAAACCCACATAATATTTTGGTTGGTTTCCCTAAATTCAAGAGTTTTTTATTTTAATTAAATCTTTGTTATTTGGGAAGACTTGCTGGGCAGAAGCAAGGGACAAAAATGAGCAAGATATGAGAAAAATTCAATTAAAAATAGTGGCAAAAAGGAAATATCACTGGGAATACTTGAAGTAGAGGTAGAGTGGATTTAGTAGCCATGTAGGATTTAGTAACAGTATGATTGAGGGGAAAGACAGATGGTATCAATGTTCCTAGACATACTTCTCAGAGATTGCAGCAGGGAATCAGGGTTCTTTTTAGATCTCCAAACTCATGGAAACTGGTTCAAAGGAAAACTGAAGGAAAAAGTAACATATTCTTGGTTTCTTTGAGAATTTCCATTGCTTACTCTATTACTCTCTAGACACTTGACATTGGACCCGATTACCTCCTAGAAGGGCTCCCTCACAGAGATGCTTACCGGTTTACCTCTCCACATATCTGTTACCTGTCTAACCATCCTTCTCTCTATCAAACTATCTGTCTCTTATTCATTTAAGTATATATATATATATATATATACATATGTATATATATGTATATTATAGAGAGAGATTTGTCCATCTTTCTATTGCTATACACCGATCTGTATATCTACATATGTCTCCAGCCATCTATTTATCTGTTTGTGAACTTCTCCATCTTTCTATCTATATCTATCCATTTATCAGTCTCTTATGAATGTTGCCATTTTAGGAGGTCTAGGAATACACCAACCCCCACCCCTTACATATTTGTTTACCTCTCTTCCTATCTAGTGATCTGGTTCTCTACCTGTCCATATCACCTCTGTGTAGCTACTATCTATAATTATATATATATATATATATATACATATATATATATATTGCCCTCTATTTCTGTCTGTCTGAGTCTGTCTGTCTGTCTATTTGCTTACCTGCCTACCTACCTGTGTTTTCCATCCTTCTATCTATCTATCTTTCTGTATGCTTCCCCTAGCTAACACTCAGGAGTGCTGAATAGTTCATAAAAGGATATGATGACTCAAAGAAAAGTCCAACTTTTAAAAAATCCATCCCAGCTCTTAATATTTGGTGTTGGGGTGGCTAGGTGGCACAGTGGATAGAGTACTGACCCTGGAGTCAGGAGGACCAGAATTCAAATGTGACCTCAGACACTTAATACTTACTTAGCTGTGTGACCTTGGGCAAGCCACTTAACCCCACTGACTTGCAAAATTCTTTTAAAAAACACTTGTCATTTTAATGCATAGACTAAAACAATTGTTTATTACAATAAAAAAGATGATTGCATATGAAACTGCAAATCTGCTAAGTACAATTTGTTATTCTTTTCAGAGACAAAGTTATCATGTAAATTTCTTTTTTCTCTTTTTTTTCTTTCCTTCCCCATCCCTGTACTAAAGATGGCAGTCATTAGAAACAATTGGGCATGCATATATATGTATATATATACATATACATATACATATACATATATGTATGTATATATATTTGGAGAGAGAGTGCATCTTTCTTCATTTGTCCTTTTTAGCTAATTTAGGTAGTTATAATAAACAAAATAACTTATTCACTAAAAGCTATTTTTTTAGCATTTTATTTTTCCTCAATTACGTGTGAAAATAATTTTAACATTAATTTTAAAACCTTTGATCTCCAAATTCTATTCTTCTCTCCTTCCTATGTCCCCATTGAGAAGGAAAGAACTTTAATAGCGCTTACACAAATGTAAAAAAAAAGAGAAAGTTTTTTTTAATAAAAGTATGTTTCAGGGTAGCTAGGTGGTACAGTGGATAGAACATCAGCCCTGGAATCAGGAGGATCTGAGTTCAAATCCTGGTCTCAGACATTTAAAATTACCTAGCTATGTGACCTTGGGCAAGTCACTTAACCCCATTGCCTTGCAAAAATAAAAAAAAAATTTAATTTTTTTAAAAAGTATATTTCAATCTGTATTCAGACACCTCAGTTCTTTCTTTGAAGATGAATAGCATTTTTCATCATAAGTCCTTCAGAGTTATCTTGGATCATTGCAGAGTTGAGAGTAGCTAAATTGTCTTAAAATTTTGTTGCTACTTTGTACACAGCAAGACTCAAGAATAGAAAGATAAATAGGAAAAAAGAAATATTAAGGGACTTTATAAGATTAAAGTCTAAACCACTTGGTCAGATGACACTGATTTTATTTGATTTTTTTCTTGATTTCTCATAAAGACATTAGCTTCCACTTGTTCAATTCTAGTTTTTAAGAAATTATTCTCTTCAATGAGCTTTTATATCTCCTTTTCCATTTGTCCAATTCTACTTTTTGGAGTTGGGGGGGTGGTTCTTTTTTTACAAGGCAATGGGGTTAAGTGACTTGTCCAAGGTCACACAACTAAGTAATTATTAAGTATCTGAGGCTGAATTTGAACTCAGGTCCTCCTGACTCCAGGGTCACTGCTCTATCCACTGCACCAACTAACTGCCCCCTCCAGTTCTACTTTTTAAGGTAGTTTTTAAGGAGTTTTTTCCTTCAGTGAATTTTTGTACTTCTTTTGCCATTTGACCATTTCTGCTTTTTTTAGGGCTTTTTATAACTTTTTTACCATTTCAACTGGTCTATTTTTGAAAGTGTTATTTTCTTCAATATTTTTGTGTGTCTCTTTTATCAAGTTATTTGAGTCTTTTCATAATTTTCTTACATAACTCACATTTTTCTTCCCAATTTTTTCTCTACCTGTACTTGATTTTCAAAACCCTTTTGTAGTTCTTCCCTGGTTTGAGACTAATCCACATTCTTCTTGGAAGTTTGAATGTAGGATCTTCAACTTTGTTATCTTCTTTTGAGTCTGGGTTTTTATCTTCCTTGTCACCATGACAGCTTTCTGTGGTCATTTTTTTCTGTTGCTTGCTTATTTTTCCAGTCTACTACTTGACTTCTTTCTTTGTTAAAGTACGGTCTGCTTCCAGGGTGGAGGGGGCACTGTCCCAAGTTTCAGGAGTTTTGCACAGTGGTTTGCAAAAATATTTCTAGAAACCTGTAAATTTTCTTCTTCCAAGGTAGGATGATCTGAGGAGAAGTGTTTATTACTTTCCTGACCTGTGCTCTGGTCTGTGAGTGACCACAAATACTCTCTCTGCCCTGGAACTGTTCCCCTGTAACCACAAGCTCTGGTGTGCTATTGTTCCTTCTCACCATGGAACTGCCTCCCAGTGGATCCAAGTATGGACAAAGCAACAGAGTCCTGCTTCAGTGCTAGCAAAGAGACCTTTTCGCACTATCTGACCATCTGAGAGCTAAGAGCTTTGGAAACAGTTGCTGCCACTGCTGATTCAATGCTCCCAGTCCTGCTCCTGGTTTGCTGGGACTGAGGCTCTGCTGGCACAGCCTTCACTGAATTGTGCTCCCCTTCTCACCATGATGGGAAAGACCTTTCCCAATGACCTTCCAAGTTGTCTTTGGAATCTGTGAACTAAGACATCTGGAACCATCACTGCTGCCACTGATTCAGTTATTCTGAGGTCTGCTCCTGGTTTGCTGGGGCCCAGTCTATACTGACATGGCCTGCATTGCACTGCTCTGGTCTCTCATCTGGAGCAACAGTCCTTTCCTACCAGCCTTCTAAGTTGTCTTGGACTGGAGAATTGTTTCATTCTGTCAATTTGTGTGTTCTGCTATTCTAGAATTTGTTTAAAATCCTTATTTAAAGATATCTGAAAGGATGTGGGGGAGAGTTCAGGTGAGTCCCAATCTTTATGCCATCATTATGACTTCACCTCTCTAAGCCATTCTTTCTTTGGTATTTTATCCCCAGATCCATGTGAAAACAATTTTAACATTCATTTTAACATTCACAAAATATTGCTAAATGCCATATTCAATGTTCTATTGGTTCTACTCACTTTGCTCTTCATTATTTTGTGCAAGTCTTTTCACATTTTCCTAAAATCAATGAACTCATCATTTCCTACAGGAAAACAGTATTGCATTCTGTTCATATGACAAAACTTGCTCAGTCATTGCCCAATTGTTGGACATTCCAGAAATTTCCAGTTCCTTTGGCCATTACAAAGGAAGCTCCTATAAACATTTTAGAATATGTAGGTTCTGGGGCAGCTAGGTGGCCTAGTGGATAAAGCACCCGCCTTGGAGTCAGGAGTACCTGGGTTCAAATCCAGTCTCATACACTTAATAATTACCTAGCTGTGTGGCCTTGGGCAAGCCACTTAACCCCATTTGCCTTGCAAGGAAAAAAAACTAAAAAAAAAAAAAGAATATATAGGTTCTTCTCCTTTTCCCCAATTCATCTTTGAGAATAGATCAAGTAATGGTATCTTTGGGTCAAAAGGTATATATAAAGGTGGTTTAATAACACTTTGAGCATAATTTCAGATTATTCTCCAAAATAGTTGGATCATTTCACAATTCTACCAACAATTAGTGTCTCAATTTTTCTGCTTTCCTATATTTGTCATTTTACCCCTCTATCATTTTAGCCAGTCTGATAGGTTGGCTCAAGATTGTTTTAATTTTCATTTTTCTAGCCAATAATAATTTAGAGTATTTTTAAATATAAATTATTTTGATTTATTCAGTAGAAAACTGCCTGTTCATATCTTTTGACCATTTAGTAATTAGAGAATGACTCATTTTCTTATAGATTGGACAATAGATTTTTTTTAATTTTAGATATGAGACCTTTATCGGATAAAGCCATCTATAAAACTATTTTTGCAATTTTCTGCTTTCCTTCTGACCTTGAATATATTTGTATTATTTGTACAAACCCTTTTAAATTATATAATCCATATTATTCATTTTACACTTAACATTGCTCTCTATTTTTTGTTTGTTCATAAATTGTTCACCTATCCATTAAGTTCTAATTTTCATGTAAAAATCTCTCTTTATATCTAGGTCACATATCCATTGTTCCCTTAACTTGGTAAATGGTGGAAGATATTGGTCCCTGCCCAGTTCTTGGTATACTACCTTCCAGTTTTCCTAATAAGGAATTCTGATTCCAAAATCTTAGATCTTTACGCTTGTCAAAAACAAAGTTATGTTTATTTGCTGCTGTAATTTGTCTATACTCTTCCATTGATCTATTTTTCTATTCCTCTGTTGTTTTAATGGTGTTTCACTGCTGGTGGCCATTGATGGCCTTAATGAGGACAATAAAGCAGCTCCTCCAGGGTGTGCTCTGAATCGCCAGGCAAGGTCCCTCTGCCTTCTGCGGGGGTGGCTGGCATAGCCAACGGCCTGGAAGACCAAACTTCTTTTCAGCCAACTCAGCTTCCCTTTAATGAGATTTAGATCTGACTTACTTTGAGTGCACGACTGAGCAAGCTTCCTTTCAGTGAAGAAAAACAAACCCCACATAAACCAAACAATCTCAACAATTCAGATCTTAGGAGAAGACTCCGGAAAGTAAAGGTTTTTCCTCTGTGAAATAATAGGGCTCTGGGATGTTTTAACACAACGAACGTCTTAGCAGATGTTCTCTGGGACACAATCTAATTAAAGCTTCAACCTGGCAAAGGGAGAGAAATGTGAAGATTTGGTCTAAAGCAGAATGGAGTGGTCTTCTTCCAGGGGAGCTTGGGGTCATTCATAGTCAGGAGGAGCAATCAATGACCCTTGTAACCTAATTCAGCAGTCAGGGAAGGTTCCACAGGCAAGTTTCATAGGTGGGCTCAATGGGCTGACCCTGCAAACAGGCTCAGTAATCTTTTAAGCTTTGGAGACTTCCAGTCTCATTCCCCTGGCCAAATTCTCATCCAGAGCCCATAGGAGGTTTCACAATTGCCACTAGTGTCCAGTACAGGAAGGTGACTCTCCTGGTGTCCTTGAATGTCTACTTCAGGGGGCTCTGAAATTCAGTTCTACTTGACTCCTTAACCAACAAGGAAACGTATCTCCCCCTCTATTCTGGATCATCACCTAATTTTTACTCTCATATAATCAGAGTAAATTGGATGCAGACAAGACATTGGGATCCACCTGTAACCCTGATGTCTTTCCCCTCCAGTCTTCTCAAGGAAACCCCCAATCTTCAGTCATTCCCTTTCTTTCCTCCTCAGTTTCTAATCACTGGCTCTGTTACACATACACATACATACATAATACACACACCTACATGTACAAATACAGAAACATACATACACGTACAAATATATAAACATACCCTGAATAACATCTCCAGATCTCCCCAATCCTCAAACCTACCCTTGACCCAGTCATTCTCTCAAGTTATTTATTATCCTTTCCCATCATCATAAACTCCAAGAAAAGACTGTCCAAACTTGCCTCCATGTCCTCACCTCCCATTCCCTTTTGTTCCCCTTGCAGTTCAGACTTCGAAAATGGGACTAGAATGTCTCTTCCCAAGGTGAGCAGTGGGTTCTTCATTGAGAAATTCAATGTCTTTCCTCTCAGTCTTCGTTCTTCTTGAATATCCTTATGAAGGTGTTGACCCCACTGGCCTCCCTCTCCTGGGAGAGCTCTCTCAGTCCTCCTTCCCATCTAGCCACGTCTCAGTCTCCTTTGATAGATCTTTATCCAAATCATCATGGTTTAGAACTGTGAGCCTTCCTCAGGGCTCAGTTCTTTGCTCTCTTCCATCCTCCCTCTATACTCTCTGCCTTCCCAGCAACTCCTGGTTGGCTCCCTTGTCCTCTCCATGGGTTCATCAACAATTTATTAATTGCTTCCTTTGTAGTTTTCTATCACTAACTAGTATCTAGATAATGTCTTGCATGAGAAGACTCTTAATATGTATTTATGTAATTGAATAAACAGTCAGAGATTAGACAGAGGTCCAGACTTTGAATGATACAAATTGATTTTTTCCAAATCCAGCCTCCCTCTGTCCTTTGACCACACTTCTTCAGGCCAGGCCAGCCCCATCCCCAAAGAAGTCTGGGTGGAGCCAGTTTCCCCAGGTTCAATAAATCCCTCACTTAGTGTATCAAAATGGGGACTAGTGCAATGCAAAAAAAAAAAAAAAACCAGAATATCTAGAGCTCCATAAAAAAGTCCATGCCACCAAAATGGGGGGATCCAAAATACAGTAGAACAAACACAAAGACACAGGAAACCCAGGTTCTGTCATCTGAATGAAATGGGCCAAGTCACTTTTTCCCTCTGGGTTTCAGTTTCCCTATTTCTCAAATGGGGGTGGGGATCATCAGAATTGCAGCAGCCTCAAGCTAGAAGGGACCTGTACAGTCCATACCTGAAGTATAGCTATGTCTTGGTCTCTGGGGTTAGACTTATGTTCCAACCTCTGATGAAGATATTTGTGATTCGTTCTCAAAGATCATGGCACCAGGGAGGTGATGCCATGGCATGCATATGAATTGGATTTGAGTGAGGGGGGTGCTGTGCAGAGTCACCAGGTTTACTTTCTCCTCCAGAGTGATTTGAGTCCAATGGCAAAATATGAATCAGGATGACTGGAATTCGGTAATCAGAGTTAAGTGACTTCCCCAAGGTCACACAGTTGAAATATATCTGAGGTCAAATTTGAACTCAGGGCCTCTTGACTTTAGGACCAGTGCTCTAAACCACTGTCCAATTTAGTTCCCCCATTAAATATACAAATAGAAAAGAATCTCGAACAGCAAGCTCTTGTCTTCTAAATTCCTGTAGTCACCAAGCACCAACACCTTCCCTTCTGAAATAGGCAGCTAATCCTTTGAAGAGCACCAAGGTTCCAAGGATACTGGGTAGGAACCACCAGTAACCACTGTGGCAGAGAAGATGCCACTAAGGAAGGGAAAGGGCCACTCTGAAGTCATACTATACTGGCCAATCCTACTTCAAGTAGGAAATCCTATTTCAATTATTCAATTCACATGTTTCAAATTTTTCCAAAAAATATTCTCTATATTCACCATAGTATCCAAACAAGTAGAAGTTGATGTCAGACCTTCAGGAGCAACTTGACATTTGCAGATTAGAAAGAGAAATGTTCCTAAGAGGGAGGCACAATCACCAGAAAGAGAATCAAAGGGTTTTTTTCTTCCTTAAGGATGTGATTTCTCTCTCATCACACTCAATTTGGATCAATGTACAACATGAAAACAAAATAAAGACTGACAGATTGCTTTCCGTGGGGGTGGGGTGGGGTGAGAGAAGTAAGATTGGGAGAAAAATTATAAAACTCAAAACTCAAATAAAATCTTAAAAAAAAAAAAGACCAAGGTCTCCCACTGCCTCCAGGGTCATCTCCAATTGTCTTGATCTATACCTGACCACTAGATCCAAATGACACCAGAGGAGAGAATGAACTACAACAGCTCTCCCTCATTTACATGACAAATACCTTCCCAAAGTCATGATCCTCTTGGAAAACAAAGGACAAAGCATCAACTTTCCTCAAGGACAGGTACTGTAGTTTTCACTTTTTTCTGTATCTCAGCACTTGTATAGTTCCTGGCATCTCAGAGACAATGAATATTTGCCATTAATTGATTGCTCATTGCTTTGGTCTTTGGAAGTTTCTCCATCTTAAAGAATCCAACAATAAAATGAAATTCCCTTTGGGAAAGGGTAGCACCTTAAGACCTAGAACCTCAGAACCTTAGAGATCAAAGGAAAGTCAGAAAGCTGAACCTCCTCAGAATATATCTCAACATTCCTAATCCAACCTCCAGTTTGAAGACCTCCAGTGACCAGGATCTCACTGCTCTCCAAAAGCAGATGACTTGCTTTTTAGACTATCCTGTTGTTGAGATGGTTTTTCATCATTTTAGGTCTTGATACTGACTCTTCCATGAATTAATTATGGGACTTTGTGACTATATGACTCTCGGAACTTCATTCCCTTAACTATAAAATGTGGAAATTTGACTTCTAAGGTACATTATAGTTCTTGAGCTTCATCTGCTTGTAAGAACACATTTTGGAAGTCATGGAATTTATTGGTGAATCTCCTCTCAAAACAATATTTCCGTTGAACTTCGCAGACTGCCTTTGAAGCAGCTTCATTCACAAACAGTCCCAAAGATTTAAAAATCCTCTCCCTGACCGCCCCACATTCCTAACTAGCTGCATCTATGTCCCTCTTTTCAGAGGGAGCCACTTTGACAGTCATTACTGATTGCAATTGGGTGTTTTTTCAGACAAATTTCCCCTCCACATTTGATTGTTGGTCATGATGATGATGATGATGATGATTGAAGAAGACCATGGCTTCTGGTGAGGTGATGCCATCACAAGAATATAAATTGGATTTTATGAGGAGGTGCTGTGCTAAGTCACTAGTCTCACTTTCTCCTCCAGAGCCATCTGAGTCCAGGGGTCAGATATGAATCATGATGACTTGAGATAGCCCTGGATGAGGCAATCAGAGTTAAGTGACTTGCTCAAGGCCACACAGCTAGTTCTTAGCATGTGGCTGAGGTTGGATTCAAACTCCCATACTCCTGATTCTAAGGCCAGTGCTCTATCCACTGCATCACCTAGCTGCCCTGCCTTTGAATATTATTGGGAGCTCAATGGACTAGTCATACAATGCTGATGTTCAGCAACAGGAATAGGTCACTGACTTTATTGGGGGGGGAGGCCAATGAGACAATCTTCCTGTGGAGAAAACCAAGTACTTAGTCACTCAGATTCACTGATGAGTCAACATAGGATGCTCTGGTGTTTTATATCTTCACGGAAGCCAAGTCACATTAACAGCCAGCTCTAAAGGTAACACAATCTATTTCCTCCCACCTAATGAATCCAGCAGCAAGCAACCCCAAGAACTTATTTCCAAGAGCCCCAGGCATTCTGTGTGAATACACATACTGTCTTAGTCAGGAGAATCATTCCATTTTGTCTAATACGGAACACTTTATTGTCTCATCAACAAAATCAGAGTGATTATACCTGCTCTACCCACTTAATAAGATCAGCAGGAGCATACACAGTTTGGGGAACCAAAAAGAACCATAGATATCATTTACCCAAGATTCTCATTTTGTAGATGATAAAACTGAAACCAAGAGAACCTGAAACCACCATTTTCATTTTGTAGATGATAAAACTGAAACCATTCCCATAGATTGGGCAAGAAATTAAAGATCTTAGGGGTGATGTTTTCATCACTGTAGTCAATCAACAGTAAGAGAATTAGAAGGGAAAGTTTAGTTTCAGAAGTAAACTAGACGGTGTCTAAGAATTTGCATGTCATTCTCCTGGTCAGGGAAGGAGGATTCCTTACAAGAGCTGGCAAGAATCAATTTGTGCAACACCTTATAAATATAATCTAAAAGTTTCTAACTGAACAGGAAACTACCTATGGACACCCACCTACCCATCTAAATAGCATAGAGAAAAGTGATAGAGACTCCTCAAAATGGATAGGGAGCAGAATCTAAGAAAGGAACTTTCCAAATGGAAGGCGGAAAATATGACTTTATATAATAAATATCACTAAGTTTTGGTGGATTGGGATCATAACTAGGATGTTACTCTGGAAGGGCATGTCTTATTCCCAAAAAAAGATCAGGAGGGCTAGGTGCTGATGGAACAGTGTTGTATATTAAGAAGGTCTGCTCAAATGAGCAAATTCTTCAGTTAGAGAGAAAGAGAATGGTGCAAAGCATTTAGGTAAAAATCAAGCAAGGCAGAAATAGAAACAAAAGCATCTGAATACTCTGCAGCTCACATGGAAGAAAGGAATGATGAATTGCCAAAGTCCTAGCTTGAAGCACTGGTAGCTGAATAGGCAGCTAATGATTTCATTCTTGGAGCACTAGTTTCTTCCACCAGGGAAACTCTGACGATGGTACTGAATCTAACCAACAAGAAGGAATTAATTTCTGGGGTGGAAATGGTAAGAACCTAACAAGGAAATGAGTACTACACTTTAGAGTTTCTGAAAACCAAAAAAAAAAAAAAAACCCAATGAGGGGCAGCTAGGTGGTGTAGTGGATAGAGCACTGGCCCAGAAGTCAGGAGGACCCAAGTTCAAATCCAGCCTCAGACAGCTAATAATTACCTAGCTGTGTGACCTTGGGTGAATCACTTAACCCCATTGCCTTGTAATAAAAAACCACAAAAAACAACAGAGTTTCTGATAAAGAAGTTAAATATAGTTTTTATGCTGAAAGAAATCATCTAAAGAAATAGGACCATCACTAACTATGATACATTTGAAGACCACAAAGAGGATGAATCAGCAAGGGTGAACAATGGAAGCAACATTCATATACACACACAAACACCCTTATAATGTGACACCATCTTGAGAGCAGGCACACAGTAGGTATTTAATAAATGTTTATTGTCTGATGGTGTCAGGAACAGTAAAGCTCAAAATGAGGCTGGTGAAGAAACAACTGTGTTTTAACTTTGTTGGAGAAAAAAAGAAAACCAGAGACAGAAACAGAGACAAGAGATAAAAAGAGAGAAAGAGAGAGAGAGAGAGAGAGAGAGAGAGAGAGAGAGAGAGAGAGAGAGAGAGGATAAAGACAGGCAGAGACAGAGATAGGAAGAGAGATAGAGACAAACAGAGAAATCAAGAGAGAACTTAAACAAGGGGCAGAACTCTATGCCAGGCTAATTACTGGGGAAAGAAAAGTGGCAAAAGATAGCCCCTCCCTCAAAGAGAAGACAAAATACAGATAAATACATAAAATAAGCATATCTGCAATGGAAATAAGAGGGACTGGATGGTGCCACATTATGAGGGTGTTTTGTGTACATATGAATGTTGCTCACCTTGCTTCATCCTCTTTGTTCAATCTTCAAATGTATCATAGTTGGTGATGGTCCTATACATGCAAATCTATTTCTTTAGATGATTTCTTTCAGTATTAAAAAAACATATGGAAATATGTTTTGCATGTGCTACATGTGTATAATCTATATAAAATTGCTTGCCTTCTCAAGGAGGGGGGAGGGTAAAGAGAGAAAATGAAAAATTTTTAAAAAGGAATATTAAGAATTTTTATATGTAATTGAGAAAAATAAATAATAAAAAGAGGGGAAAGAGAAAGAAGTTTGAAGTTTCACCTCTAGAAGGTGGAATTTTTATTTGGGACTTTAAGAAGGCCAGGGAGGTCAGTCATCAGAACAGAGGAAGACATTCTGAACATGGAAGACAGCCATAGAGAAAGTCTGTAATCCAGAGATGGAGTCAGTTACACTAAGAAGATGGAACCACTCCCTTTTCCTTTGCTTTTCCACTCTTTTCCAAAAACAGTTACTAGTTGAGAAAAACAGAACCTGAATGATTAGTTGGAAACAGAAATATCAAATACAATGATATTAGAAATTAGCCTGGATAAAGCAAAATGATTTAAGAGATTGACTTCATTCTTAAACTTTTTACATCTCTAAAGAATGTACTCAGTCACTCGTTTCATAGAAGGGCATGGAAGGCCTACAGTCTGCCACAAGTCTTTCATCCTTCATCAGGAAACCAAACTCTTATTACAGCTTGAATAGACAATATGTCTACCTCTCATTTGAGCGCATAGGTTTTCAATGGAGTTTATCTTTTCTGCAAGTCATTGGGGTTAAATGACTTGTCCAAAGTCACAGTTAGTAGGCATCAAATGTCTGAGGTCACATTTGAACTCAAGTCCTTCTAACTCAAGAGCCAGTGGTCTATCCACTGTACCACCCAGCTGCCCCTTTAATGGAGTTTAAATCAGACTATATATATATATATATATATATATATATATATATATATATATATGTGTGTGTGTGTGTGTGTGTGTGTGTGTGTGTGTATATGTGTGTGTGTATATATATATATATATATATATATATATATATATATATATATATCCCTTGGATCAATTTCTTAACCTACTATGAGGTGGATCTTCATGATACAAGGCTATGTTACAGAATTCCATTTCCAAAGTCTGTGTCCCAGTATATCCATTTATTTACCAGAAGTCATAATTTCTCAATGGAAACAAGCCTTCCAGGTTCACTGGAAATAAAAATATCCACTAAAAACTTTTGGAAATTAATGTTTTGCTGTCTTAGGAAAATGTCCAGATTTCATAGGTTCATTCAGACTTCTGAAAATCATAATCATAATCATAGTAATAGCTAACAGTCATAAAACTCTTTAAGATATTCAAAGAAAGCAATTTTACATATTCATTTATTTGATCCTCACAATAACTTCACTAGGCAGTTTCTACCCTTATCCTATTTTATAGGGAACTGAAGCTGAAAAGGTAATGTGACTTGTCCAAGGCCACACAGCTCCTGAGCATTTAAGGTTTTGCTGACTACGTATTCTCTGCTCCCTTCACTGAACCACCTAGCTGCCTCAAACACACAGCAGAAGATGGTTTTGATACAATGACCTCTGACTTATGGGTCCATTCAACAGTTTTGACATAGATTTCATCAGTAAAAATCTATCCTTTTCCAATCTTCAGTACTCCAGTCTTTCTTTGGATGGTCTTACCCATGACATACTTTTTTTCTTCATAGCAACAGTTTGTTGTTAGCAGTTGCTTGTCCCCTCAATAGTCTTCCAACTTCCAAAAGCTTATACCACACTGAAGGAAACACTATCAGTCCTCCAGCTGCCAGTTCTGTTTGAAGGCATTTGTTTGTATTAGCATTCATTGGGCTGTTTTGAAGCAATAATTTGTCTGTTCTTGTGGTTCTTTTTCATTTCAGCCTTTTTGGTATGATGTGGTTTATCCCTTTTGATTGGGGGCTTTAATGATTCATGAAATGTCCAGCCCCTCACACCCAATAACCCTAAAATATTCTTAATAGTTTGATTTTGAGTATAACAATTGAACTGGATTCTTTAAGAGTGTTAATGTTTCAACATTTCCCTAAAGTAATACTTAATCTTTAAAAAATTCAGGGAAGGGATGGCTAGGTGGCGTAGTGGATAAAGCACCAGCCTTGGAGTCAGGAGTACCTGGGTTCAAATCCAGTCTCGGACACTTAATAATTACCTAGCTGTGTGGCCTTGGGCAAGCCACTTAACCCCATTTGCCTTACAAAAACCTAAAAAAAAAAACCTCAGGGGATTAGAAAGCCAACAGAAGTTAAAAGCACATGTTTAATGGCAAATGAGAGGAAAAGGCACCTCAGTCCAGTTTTGTGTGGCCTGGGTGGTCCACCTGAAGGGCTAGAAACAGTTGCATATCCCCACCTCTGTCCCAAAACTGAACTCTTATCAATGTTGTTACTTGTTCTAAATAATCTGGACAGCCCTAGAAATAGAGGGAAGGCATGAAAGCATCTAACTGTCTTTAGCAGTCTGAGTCAGCTGGATGGAATGCCCTGGATTGAATGAGTTGAAAGAATTAGCCAATGGGATTGCTGAGCCATGGAGCATGGCCTTGGAAGAGTGTGGAGGCCTGGAGCCATGCAGAAGGATTGGAGAAGAGCAGCAACTTTCTGGTTTTCAACAAAGACAAGAGAATCCAGTCTGGAGAGAGAGGTGAGATGGAAAAATTGGATCTGATGGAACAGCTAGACCAAAAAAGGTGTCCCGAGGGAATCCCAAGTCACCAAGGGAGAAGAGTTCTCAGACCCTGAAGGAGCGAAGCTGCTCAGGGTGGAACTCTGCCCCTGAGGTCATGTTGTCCTGACCAGGGACAGGTCAATGTGACCATCTGGTTCCAGCCACACACAAGCCATCTCCAGAATCTCTAGCTAGAATCGTTAAATCAACACCACCTTTCTGGAAAGGGGAGGTCAGTCACATCAATCTGGGCCCTCTGGCCCCGGTCTCTGGGACTTCCAGGCTCTGGTCATCCTCCCCCATGTTTTGAAGCTTTGCCACTTGAATATGTTTACTATAAGGGAAGGCAAGGACTTCCCTCACTTTGGTAGCTGTGTCCAAAAAAAAGGCCCAGTGTTTAGACATATAGGCAGTGTTTAATAGTAACCCAAGGAACTGCACTTGACCCAGCCCTGTTTAAAAGATGACAGAAAATAAGAAAAGTTAGCTAATAGTGGGACCAACATTCTGAAACCCCAAAAGATCCTGACACCCTAGAAATTTGGGCTAAATCCTAATATGAATGAAAATAAGGAAAAATCTTATAATTGGCTTTAAATGATCAACTCACAACTATAAAATGGGTTGGCATTGATAGACAGGAGTTACTTGAAAAAGATCTGGGCGTTTTAGTGACTTGCAAGTTCAGTGTGTAGCCCCATTAGAATATGGTGCTCTAAAATTAGAAACAAAAAACCTAATGCCACCTTGGACTTCATTGCAAGATGTGGTAGCCAAGCCTTTATTCCCTTCAACCATCTTCAGGTTAGCTGTGGTCCAAGCTTCACTTGGGAGTTTGGAACCCAGTTGAGATGATCAGGATAAGGGAGGCAAGAACAAGGGTGTGTCCCCCAATCCCTTCCCTCTGAAGACTTGGATGAAATAACCAGTGACAGTGACACCAAGAAAGTCAGGGTAAGACAGTCATTTTTACTAAAATAGATTTGAGTTTGGTGAGAGGAGGACTCCATCATTTCCTCCATTCTTTCTCCCATTTCTCATGTTTCTCGTCCTCTGCTCTGCTCCCTTTTCCCACCTTTTCCTGCCCTTGGCACTTTCCAATTCAAAATCTACCTTCGTTCATTGGTCACTCTGTCCTGCCCCCACCACTGACTGTCTCTCAGATCTACAGTGTAGGCCTCAGGATGAAATTCAGAATCTTTAGCCATCTGGTAGCTTTTCTCTACCCCTTCCTCAGGCCCCCTCCCTGATCAGTTCTTTGAAAGTACTATGAATAGGATGCAGAGAACATACACTAGCAATGCTCCAAATCCAAAATAATCAAATGAAACTTGATGAGCATCAATGTAAAATCTTACAGTTGAATCTGAGAAGGACACTTCACAAGTACAAGGGAGAAAGGTAATTTCTCTAAAAAACATCTGAAATTTTAGTGGATTAAAAACTCAATATGAGTTAATTGTGTGAAATGGCAACCAAAGAATGGTAGTACCATTTGGGGCTACACTCTCTAAGGTCAGGTAGGTATACAGGATAAGGGAGGTAGCCCAGCTAGGTTTTGCCTCCCTCATCAGAGCTTACCCTGGAGCATTGTGGGTCTATCCACATTTTAGGAAGGTCATTAATAAGCTAGAGAAAGAGGGCATCTAGGATAGGGAGAAACCTATAGATGATGCCAGCTGAAGGTCAGAGAATTCCAGATTTGGAAAGGGAATTCAGAAGTCACTGGCATTGACTGTCCAAGAATCCTAAAAAAGAATCCACTCTGCAATATGAATGGACCCTACATGAAACCTGAGTCCCTGGAGGAGCACATGGGGTTGAACTCAGGCTTGGTACCCTACCCAAACCAGATGATGTCATCTAGCTAGGCCTTTCCCACTTGTATCTGGGAAGCTAACTGAAGCAGGGAGGAAAGGGAACATGAGAGCTGTCTTAAACCATCTGAAGGACTGCCAGGTGTAAGGGGGAGTAAGGACCAAATCAGGTACAACTGAAGGGAAGTTGTAAAAAGTCAAATCTAGAATTGGTATGAGGAAAAGTTCCCCTCAAGGAGAGTTGTCCTAGTGTAGAGCATGTTGGCTCTTTGGGGAGAATGAATTCCCTCTCACTGGAGGTCTCTGAGCAAAGATCGGTTCTACTTTGAAGAAAATCACTTCAGGTTAGGCAAGGTGGCTTTTGGAATCCTTGACTCCTGGGGTCCAGATGGTGACTAGGAAAATAAAACACAATAAGAGGAGGGTAAGGGATTGGGCATCTGCTGGAAAGTGAAATCCAAATGGCGGGAGTTAGTGAGAGAGAGGGTCTGGTCACTGGAGTGCGATCCATTGGAGGCTTACCAAGGCGCAGTAGAAGGCTCTAGTTCTTCCTTTAGCATCTCCGGAGACCCAGGAACAAAAGAGTAAGAAAGAATAGGCCAGTGGCAATAAAGAAGCCTAGGGGTGTTCCTTTTTCTGCAGATGAGAGGAAGAAGAGTTGAGGAGAGCTGACTCGGAATATCCCCTGCCCAATCATTATCTTTGTAGGAGAGATGATGGTTCCCCAAGCCTAGTCTTTATGCAATGTATTCCTGGGCCTTGAAGGGAAAACAGTAGCAGGAGAGTCCCAGGAAAGAGATGGAACCAAGAAGACAGAGCTTAGAAGAGATAGAGGAGGAAGAGTCCCCATGTTGGGGGCACCAAGGGTACCAATGACAAGGCCTAAGGAAAAAGGACAGAGTGGTGAGACTGGAATCCTTCTGTACCTGGAGGGGCAACCCAGATCTCCGAAATGATGGGGTCAGTCAGGGAGACGTGGGAGACCTGGCATCTGTAGGTGGCTCCCTTGGGGCCAGGCTCTGCCCTCAGAGAAGAGGAGAGGCTATAGGTGCCCACACTGCTCCGGCGGTGGCTGGAGAAGTAGGCATCAGAGGCTGGGGTGGGGGCACCTCCTGGCTCTTCCCGGTGCCAGATGACAGTCACATCCAAGGGGTAGTAACCAGCAATAGTGCAGAAGAGAGTGGGGGGCAGAGTCTCACTCACCAAGTACAGCCGCACTTTAGGGGTCTCTGAAGGGAAGAAGTCAAGGGGAGACAGATCTTAGATTAAATCTGCCTACCTCAGGCTGGAAGGGATTTAAGGAGACTGAACTATGCTTCCTTCTCCTTGTTTGACTGGGATAACTGGCAGGTGAGGATGGGTCTACCTGACAGGTGAGGCTGTGGTATACCTGGCTGCCTAGGCATTAACCTACACTTGCTTTTATTTTCTTGGGGGGGGGGGGGTTGTAGGTTTTTGCAAGGCAAATGGAGTTAAGTGGTTTGCCCAAGGTCACACAGATAGGTAATTAGTGTCTGAGGCCAGATTTGAACCCAGGTACTCCTGACTCCAGGGCCAGTGCTCTATCCACTGCACCACCTAGCCAGCTCTGACCTACACTTTCTAAGGGCATTTCCCAGTCTGCTTTTGGGAGACAGGGGAACCTCAAGTCCAGCCCCTAGCCAGGGTCTCCAGTCTCACCCACGATGCTGAGGTGAATGATCTGCTGAACTTGGTGCCGGGGAGTGGAGATTTGACAAATGTAGGTTCCTTCATCCCTCAAGGTCAGACCTGGCAAGGTGAGGGAGGCATTCCCAGACTCCAGCAGGGCCCTGGACTCCAGCCAGGCCCCCTCTCGCAGAGCCTGCCCGTGCCCTGTGGCCCAGGTATACACTCTCTGGCCCTGGCCTTGGTACTGCCGCCTCCATTCAATGTGAAATGGGCCAGAGCCAGGGCTTAAGGAGAAGATGCAGTGCAGGAAGACAGAGGCCCCGATGGAAGCTTGCACAGATGGCTTCTGGGTCATCACCTGGAACTCCACTGTGGGAGGGGAAAAAGGTGATCTGAATGTCTGGGGGCCACAGCTTCTAGCAGCCTGGGGGGAGGGGGAGACTGTGTTCACTGCCTGGCTATGCCCATGGGGTGTGGGAGGGCACAAGGGTTCTCATTTAGCACAAGAAACCCAGCAGATGAACAAGAGAACAAAGGATGAAGTCAAGGAGGCCTGAAGGAGGCTTTGGCCTCCTTCTGAGACCTGCTGGGGACAGTGACCTGGACTGGCCAGATCTAGGGGACTTCCTATGTGGACACTTATTGCCAAGCTGGGTACTGCCCCATACACAAGCTCTGACCAAGGGAAACCTAGGATTCTGCTCATCAGAGGCCCACCAGGGAAAGGCAAGGGAAGCAGAGAGCCCACCTGGACAAGACTGGGATGGGCCCCCGAGCTCAGAGTTCTACAAACACCAGCTGGGTAAGCTGGAGGCCTGGCTGATGCCAGCAAGGCTGGGCTGAGATGCCATGGGGCCAGTGCCTTCCCTGGCCTACAGACGCAGGTGGCAGGTATGAAAGCCACTGACTCCTGCACACTGAAGCTGCCTCACCTGAAGCTAGCACTGTCCCCCGGGGGGACAGGGGCAGGTGCAGCTGGGGATGCAAAGGAGCCCCCTCCCGGGCCCTTCCAAGCGTCCTGATCACCATGGAGATGCTGAACTCTCCCCCGGACACATGAATGGTGCTAATGAAGTAGGCCACATCCTGGGAAGCATCCTCTTGCCCAACGTGGTTGAGGTGAGAGAGCTCACAGGTCACCACCTTCCCTTGGCAGGAGGCATGGAGCAAGACCTCAGCCTGAGGAAGCTGCACCTGTTCCACTGGAGGAGAGGAAGGCCAAGAACCAATGACTGGGAGGGGGGGCTGACATGGGGACACCCTGGGAAGGTGGAGGGAGGGGGAGGTTGGAAGACCTGAGCAGGATTGGACAGGCTGGGGTTAAGGAGAGGTGGGACAGGGGAGGAGCAGGGGTCCCGGAGCCCTCACCAGAGGCCTCAAAAGCAATGGGGGTGTCTTGGGTGGCAGCGGGGACCCCTTGGAAGTCAGTGAAGGCATCCAGCGTGCCGTCATCCGGGACCAACACTTGCTTCAACACTAGGATGGCAGGAATGACATCGGACTTGCTGGCCATGATGCCCCAGCCGCCGGGCCCATCCTCTATGACCAAGCTGCAGTCCAGGATCAGATCAACCCCTCTGCGGAGCTCCCCAGGCTCATCCAGCTCTGCAGAGGAAAGGCCAGCCTCCTGCAGCCCAGTCCCCCATCTCCACCAAAGCTAGCGGCTCCGTTATCTCTGGGGCCAAGTATAGAGCCTGGCATCAGAGGCCCTGCCCCTCCTGGCCCCCCGCCCCCCCCCGCCCCTCCTGGTCTTCTCAGCTCTACTGACAAGGCTTCCCCACCCGCTCTCACCCTTAGGGCTGTTGGCCTGGCTGACCCCCGTGCTCTCAGTGGTACCCCAAGAGGGAAGGGCAGGGGGAGGGGAGAGGGAGAGGAGGGAAGGCTGGGCTTCCCTGGGGGAGCCCTGGGGAGCTTCCCAAGAAGGGCCTCCTCCAGCATTCACCCTCAAGGTGGGGGGGGAGGGGGCATCCACCCACGCGGGGGCCTGCCCGGCCCTGGCCCTGCCCCTCCCCCAACTCTACCTGGGTCTTTCCCTGGACCCAGCCCAGTCCCGCCTGAAAGCCGAGGGCACTGCCCCCACCCTCCCCAGGGCGCCCCACCTGCTTCCAGTAAGTCAGGTCCTGCCAGACACACACACACACACACACACACACACACACACACACACACAGACACACACAGACACACACACAGACACACACACACAGACACACACAGAGACACACACACACACACACACACACACACACACACACACACACACACACACACACAGACACACACACACAGACACACAGACACACACACACAGAGACACACACACACAGGCACACAGGCACACAGGCACACACACACAGACACACACACAGACACACACACACAGAGACACACACACACAGACACACACACAGACACACACACACACACACACAGACACACACACACACACACAGACACACACACACACACAGACACACACACACAGAGACACACAGACACACACACAGACACACACACACACAGAGACACACACACACACACACACAGGCACACACAGACACACACACACACACACACACACACACACACACACACACGCACACCCCACCCCGCACACCCTCGCGTGTCTCACACACTGCCCGGCCCGGCCTCCCCGGCCCCTTTCCCCCCGTAGCCGAGCTCACCGGCCCAGGTGGCCCCCAGGCAGCAGAGGAGAAGCAGGGCCCGCGGGCCCGGGGCGCCCATGGGCTCCGGAGGGGGAGGGTTGGGCCCCGCAGGAGGCCCCGGTGATTCGCAGCCTGTCCGCCCGGCCCCGGCTCCCCCAGGCCCTCTCCTGGCCCGGCTCCCCCAGGCTCGGCTCCCCCAGGCCCGGCTCCCCCAGGCCCGGCTCCCCCAGGCCCGGCTCCCCCATGCCCGGCTCCCCCGCCCTGGCTCCTGGCCCGGCTGCAGTTGTGCTTTCACTTTCACTCTGCCCGGGAGAGGAAGGGGAGGGGAGCAGCGGGTGCTCCCTCCTCTCTGGGGGACCCTACCTCTCCCCCCCCCCCGGGTCCTGCAGTGGGCCGGGGGTGGGGGGGAGCCAGGGCCTAGAGCTGCCAAGCACTGGGGGGTCCGGGAGAGCCAAGGCTCCCCAGAAGCACAGGGCTTGAGGCCAGAAGACCCCCAGAGCGAGGGGGCCCCTGAGGCAGAGACAGAGACAGGGGCTTGGCCTCTAGGTTCTTCTGCCCAATGTTCACTAAAACTGGGCAGAGCCGGGTGGCCCCCGGGGTGGAGGGCTGGGGTTTGGGGCCCCTTTCCGGAAATGAAACCCGAGGGTGATGGGAAACTCAGAGGGCGGGAACTTGAAGTAGTCCAGGGAAGCCAGGAGACAGCGCCCAGAGACAGCTACCCAGCCCGTGCCAGGGTAGGGGGCAGGTTCCCTCATCTCTCTGGGGCACCAGCAGGGGAGGAAGAACAAGTCGAAAGAACAGGAACTTCCCCAAGAGACCAGGAATGTGGCCAAAAGGAAAGAGAAGGCCACAAGGAGAAGGGAGCTCAGGGCAAGCGCAGGAGAGGAGGGGAAGAGGGCTGGAGGGTGGGGTGGGGGCAGGGAGTAGGTGGGAATCCTGATGAGGGGAAAAGGAGAGGAGAGAAGCAGGATGTGAAAGCAGGAGCCAGGGACAAGGCCAGGATCAAGGCCCCACTCAGGTGGTTTTCTGTACCCTGTGGCTCAAAAAAGGCAGCTCCTGGGGAAGTGACCTGAATGCCTCAAGCCCATCCAGGGCACTGGGCTCTGTGCTGAGGGTCTCTAAGGAGACAGAGCGTCCAGAGGTGTCCGGACAATTTAACACACACACACACACACACACACACATATATATTAAAGTTGGAAGGACCCCCATGAACTCATGCTCAGGGGCATGAAGGGACTTAAGCAATGACCAACAGTAAGTCTAAGACAGGATTTGAACCCATTTCTTCCTGACTCCAAATCTATACTCCATGCTCTGTGCCAGAGCTAGGTGACAGGGCAAATTTAGAAGAAAACCATTAGGGATGAAGGGATTCATGAGCCAGCAGCCCCTTTCAAAAAGATCATCTGCCCCTGGGAGGACCTGAACAGCTCCTGAACCCTGGCAGCACCAGGGGCCAGCTCTCCTTGGTGCCTCCCTTAATATAACCATTGTGGGGGTCAGCAAAGTGTCTCCCTGGTGGCAGCCTGTAGCTATCTAGGAATTAATAATTCAGGATCAACAGGCAGCAGCCCCCATGAGATGTTCTTTTATTCTAACCTTGCCCATCATATCTGGGGCTGCAGAGATGTGGTCATCTGTGAAAGACATCTCTGAAAATCTCCCGAGGCCTAAGGCACTCAGGACAGGTTCTGGGCTTAGAGCTGCCCAGGATAACTGAACATCCAGTTCATCTCCACAACCTCTGGCTCTTTGCCCAAGCGCAGCTGATCCTTAGTCCAGACTAAACTCAAACCTGCAATTAGGTTGACCTCTTCCAGAAGAGTGTGCATTCCCAAAGATAGTGGGCCCTCTGGATGCAGAGGAGGGAATGGCCTAGCCATGTGCCAAGGATATCTCTCAGGTCTCCTCATGCACAATCGGCATGGGCATCAACCACTGAGACATCAGGTCCAAGGGCAGGCAGCTCCCATGCTCATCACCTGCCCTGTCTGGAATTCCATGGATGGGCTGCTCACAGGAAGCCAGTCATAAATTCAGCCATCCAATGAAGCAATCATTGATCCCATGGCTACAGACCAAGGTAATCCAAGCAGGTCTTCCCACTTTTGCTGACCATGTGTGAAGAGTGCACTCAGCCTGGCCTCCTTTGCTCCAAGCTGCCACCAACCTCCTCAAAAGGAAACATAATTTTCAGGGCATCTGCCAATTTCTGGCTAACTTAAAAGATTTGTTGGAAGACACTCAGGGCAAGAGGATCTTGTAGTCAGCTCTTGGCAAGAGCCACTATCTTGGTGTCCCCTGCCCTTTTCCCTCTCCAATGGAGCCCCATACGGTGTTAGGCAATACTCTTCCCAAGCTCCAGGCATGTCCCTGCTCACTCTGTGCCAGTGCTAAGAAAGGCATCGCTCTTGGATATCGGTCAGGACTGCTTCCCAGAAAGCCAAGGCGTCTCTGACAGGGCTTCATGGAAGGCTGCTATTTTTACGTGATCAGTCCTGCTGAAAAGTCAAGGAAGAAAGAAAGCAAGTTCCAACACTGGTGAGATGAGAAAGCCCTTGGAGCTGTCCCGGGTGGGGGTAAACAGAAGAGAGGGTTTGTTTGGAGGGTTAGCCAACTCCCCTGTAGAGGGGATGGTATTTCTATGCTTCTCTCAGTAATGGGGAGGCCTTTCTAAAGACACAGACAACCACAAAAAATGAGGATAATAGTAGCTGACCCACCTTAGGCACTTTTCAAACATCATCTCAACCCTAGCAGGAAGATAGGCTACTCTCCATTTTACAGCTAAGAAACTGAACCTTGAGGATATGAATGGACTTGCCCAGGGTCACAGCTAACACAGCGAGCTAGATTCAAGGTCAGATTTAACCCAGTCTTTCAGACTCTGCTTACTGTTTGTCCAACTCTTCCTGGTCATTATGGCATATATGTAATGTGGGTATCCCTTTCCTTCTGGAAATCTCATCAGTTCCTTAGTTAGTTAGAGGCTTAGTTAGAAAGCCTCCATTAAGTCCAGCAAAGGCTATAATTGGGAGAAAAGAGCAAAGTAACACAAAAAAAGTCAAATAATAGAATCATTACTTCTCATTCAAAATCACTCGACCCTCATGCACAAATGAATACGATTTCCCATGGTTGGATGCCCTCTTCTCTCCTCTCCTCATTCCCTCCTAATTCCCTGTTGAGTTAATTGCATTTCCGTAGCCATCAGAGAGTAAGAGTGTGTGTGTGTGTGTGTGTGTGTGTGTGTGTGTGTGTGTGGTGTATACTTTACACTACTTTGATGGGCCAAACAGAGAGAGGCTTCAGGGCTATTTACTTTATGTCATAGTTGGTTTCTCCATTTCCCAGCATCTGACTGAGGCTCATGACTTCCTAACAGCAATCTTGAAGCTTCTTAGCATAGTCCAGGAATACCCCAGCCAATGACATTCCACCCACCATATCAAGAGATGAGAGTGCCTCTCTGAGCAGGAACAATTTGTTGCTAACTTGGAGGGAAAACTGAGCCACCATACAATGGGCAGCTTTCAGAGTTTGGGTGTTCAGAACCTTGCTCATCTGGCTCAGAACACTCATAAACATCAAGGCTGATTTGGTCAAAAT
Organism: Macrotis lagotis; assembly: GCF_037893015.1. Taxonomy (NCBI): domain Eukaryota; kingdom Metazoa; phylum Chordata; class Mammalia; order Peramelemorphia; family Peramelidae; genus Macrotis; species Macrotis lagotis. Next base: position 196,431,119 of record NC_133665.1, read on the forward strand.
GATGGGGAAATGCAGAAGCTACTAAATGAAAAACGAGAACTCCATAGGGTTTACTAGCATTTCTAAGAAGGTAACAGTTCATTCCACCAAAAATAAAGTGCAAGTGAAGCCTAGAGAGATGCAGGACTCATGGTCAGGAAGAAGGCAGAGGAAATTCAGTTTTATGCAGGCAGTAACAATCCAAAGTGCTTTAATGATGCCCTGAAGGCTATCTATGAGCCAAAGACTTGTGGTGCATCTCAACTACTCAGTGCTGATGGATCCACATTGATCAGCAACAGGGACATGATCCTAGAGAGATGGGGTGGATGCTTCCATAGTGTTCTTCACAGACTGTCATCAATCAATCAAAGCAAAAACCATTGCCTCAGTCAATCTGAAATCAATCTGTCACTAACTTCAACTGAAGAAGAGCTTTGAATGCCTTTAGGCTCTTTTCAAGTGGCAAAGCACCTGGTGCTGTTTCTCTTCCAGCTGAGATCTACAAGGTGGTGAGTCCATTGCTCATCCAAAAGTTGACTAAATTTTTCCAGGTTATATAGCATGAAGAGGTCATCCCCCAGGAATTCAAGGATGCCTCATCCTCCATCTCTATAAAGATAAAAGGAATAAATTGTCCTGTGACAATCACAAGGGTATTTCTCTTTTAATCTTTTCTGATAAGATTCCTGCCAGAGTCCTTCTTAATAGGTTGATCCTTCACCTGGAAGTTGTTCACCTCCTGAGAGCCAGTGTGGTTTCAAAAAGTGTTGAGAGACAGTCAATATGGAGGTTGCTGTCCAACAACTCAAGGAAAATGCCAGGAACAGAAAAGAGGTCTGTATATAATATTAGTAGATCTGCTGTCAGTTGTGAGGGTTTATGGGAAATTATGTCAAAATTTGGTTTCCCAGTTCATCAATTCATTAGTATTGTCCATCAGTCTCATGATGGCAGGCATGCCCAGGTTCTGAATAGTGGATGATGCTCTCGGGATTTCCCAGTCACCAATGGAGTGAAACAAGGATGTGTCCTTGCTCTTATGCTTCTTAGCATGAGGTTTTCAGTCATGTTAGCAAAAATTTTCAATGAGGATGAACATGGCCTCAAGTTCAGCTACTGCACTGATGATAAATTCTTTGACTTGAAAATGCTACATCAAGACCAAAGTGGAGGGAGTGTTGGTTCACGATCTTCTGTTTGCAGATGACTGTGCCCTCAATGCAACCTCTGAAACTGAGATGCAACAAAGTATAGATCAATTCACTGCTGCTTGTGCTCTAGCAATGAACACCATGAAAGCCCAGGTGCTCCATCAGCCAGCACCACACCATCCATATGTGGAACCATCGATGACAGCAAATGGAGAAGTTTTGAGTACTGTGGATGCCATCACTTCCCATGTCAGTGTCCTTTGCAGGCAGGTACACATTGACAATGAGGTTGACACTTGCATTGCCAGAGCTAGTTCAGTATTTGGGTAATTATGAGAAGAGGTATGGAGCTAACTACCAAACTGAAGGTCTCCAGAGCCATTGTGCTGACCTCATTGCTATATGCCTGTGAAACCTGAACAGTCCACCAGGGCCATGTCAGGAACCTGAATTGCTTCCACTGACATTGTCTTAGGAAGGTTCTGAAGATCACCTGGCAAGAGAAAATCCCAGACTCTAAGGTCCTTTTCTCAGCTAAATTGCTGAGCATTCCAACATTACTATAGAGAGGGCAACTATGATGGGCTGGACACATTAGAATGACAGATGTAAGCTTGCCCAGAAAAAATCTATTTTATAGAGAACTCACCCAGGGCAAGTGCTCACGATGGGGTCAGAAGAAGCAATATTGACATATCCTGAAGTTTTCTCTTAAGAATTTTAGAATTGGGGGTGGCTAGGTAGCGTAGTGTATAAAGCACCGACCTTGGAGTCAGGAGTACCTGGGATCAAATCCAGTCTCAAGCACTTAATAATTACCTAGCTATGTGGCCTTGGTCAAGCCACTTAACCCTGTTTGCCTTGCAAATCTTAAAAAAAAAAGAATTTTAGAATTGATTGTACAACATGGGAAACACTAGCACAGCACTGCCCAGCAGAGAGGGTGCTGTACTCTATGAGGGAGACAGAATTGAAGCAGTTCAAAGTAAACATGAGATACAAAGGTTTAGAGTAAACACCCCAATTGAACTATTGATGCCCAATTTGTGGCAGAGCATTCCTAGCTCGCATTGGGCTGATCAGCCACATTTGCACACACTGTAATTTGTCTCAGAGTGATGTCACTTTGGTCTTCTTTGATAATAAAAGACAAGAACCAAAGCCACCCTATATCTGCTCTTATTGAGGCTTGAAAACTCACTGCCCTGATGCCACCAACAGACTATGTGTTCAGGTTGCCATTCACTGATGGAAGATCTGTGCCTCTGTTACTTCACAGAAGAATCATCAATCTTTTACAGCAGAATCACCTCATTCAAGATTCCCTGAGGGGATTCTACATATGTTCAGTTCTGTTAGTAATTGGCCTCATGGCCCCAGCTGGCTGGCACCCAAAAGGACTGCTCTGGAAGCAGTGAGACTTATAGGCTCACCCTTCCCAACAGAAGGACCCAGTCCTCATTCTTCATTTAGTTATAGCAACTGAATTCCATTTACCATTTCTTCATTCAGGATATAATTTTGTAAAATTTCAAAACATTAGCTTTGGGAGGAAGCTAGGAAGTTTCTGGAGTTTTTCCCAATCTCCCTCTGAAATAGCTTTAAGTGAATTCTCTGAACAGACCCTAAAATGACAGATTCTACAAAAACACAAAGTGAAACAACTTTTTAGTTAAAGCTATCCTGGAGGAACTTACATGGGTAAAGGGACAGTACAGCCCAACATAGACAGGGAAACTGTGAAGTCAGTGGGAGGCTCTAAGCCACAGTGTAGATCAGGAACCAGCACACCTGGCTTCAGACTCAACAGGCCAGCAAGGGGGCCCCAGCTCTGGCACAGAAGGCATACCTCAAGCCTGGAATGCTGGTGCAACAGGCAGGACTCAGTTGGGCTAACCCAAATGCAAAGAGCAAACCACAAGCACCTGAAAAGCCAGTGTGGAAAGGCAGACCCCTAGCTGCCACCACAAAAAGCTTGGGGCTGTACTTCCTGGGCCCCAAGAGCAACTTTTACAATGATTTAAAAAATAAAATAAAAACAGCACTAACCATAGAAAGCTACAACGAAACAGAGAAGATCAAAGCATCATCTCAGAACAGGAAAGCAGTGACAAAATGCCTCACATGTGAAACTGAAAAGGGAATTATGAATTGGTCTCAAATCCAAAAGTCCCCTTGAGAAATTTCAAAAAGGATTTTTAAAACCAAAGAAGAGAGGAAGAAGAAAAATTGAGAAAAGAGAGATCATTTATGAATTATTGGTCTTCCTAAAAGCCATGATCAAAAAAAAGAACCTGGACAATATCTTTTAGGAAATTATCATGGAAAACTGCCCAAATATCCAAGATCAAAAAGATAAAATAGTCCTTGAAAGAATCCAATGATTAGTTCCAGAAAGAAATCTCAAAATAGGGGTGGCTAGGTGGCGCAGTGGATAAAGCACAAGCCCTGGAGTCAGGAGTACCTGGGTTCAAATCCGGTCTCAGACACTTAATAATTACCTAGCTGTGTGGCCTTGGGCAAGCCATTTGCCCCATTTGCCTTGTAAAAACCTAAAAAAAAAAATCTCAAAATAAAAACTCCAAGGAACATTATAGTCAAATTTCAGAATTATCAGTTAAAAGAGAATATATACTGCAACCAGCCAAAAATAAACAATTCAAATACCAAGGAGCCACAGTCAGGATTATGTCAAACTTATTTGCTTCAACATTAAAGAATTGGAGGGCCTGAGGTCAAAGAAACAGGTTACAACCAAGAATCAATTACCATGAAAAATTCAAACTTATCTGATAAAAAGACCAAAGTTGAACAGAAAAAATTTGATCTTCAAATAAAAGACTCACAAAATGCATAAAAAGGTAAATGGAAAGAAAGAAGTAGTAAATAAGACTAAATTGCTTACATCCCTACACAGGAAGATAATACTTGTAACTCTTAAGAACTATATTTCTATTAGAACAGTTGAAAGGATCATACTTGGAGTGTGGGTTTAAATTGATTAAGAAGTGATGATTCTTGCAAGTCTTGAGAACTGTAGTTCCATTAGTACAGTTGAAAAGAGTATACTTAGGCAGAAGGTGTGGGTATAAGTTGATTATTATGTGATGGTACTTGGAACTTGAGAATTGTGTTGCTATTATGACAGTTGAAAGGAGTATACTTAGAGGATGTGGGTATAATACAGGTATAAAACAATTAAGACATGAAGAAAAGATTATACCAGGAGAAGTTAGAGTCAAAAGAGGGTAATGACACTAATGAAGAGGCACAAAAGAACTATTACAGTAGAGGGGGGAAAGGGAGGGAATGAGCATTGAGTGAATCTTACTCTTAACAGATTTAGTTCAAAAGAGAATAATATACATTCCCAATTAGGTTTAGAAATTTATACTACCTTACAGGGAACTGGGGGTGGTGGGAGTGTAAAGAAAGGGATCAGAGGAGCTGATAGAAGGAAGAGAAGAAGAGAAAGGAAAATAGGAAAGAGGGAAGAACTGAATGGATCAAACAACAAATCATAGAAATAATAATTTCATCCAACACAATAATGATAATCATACCAAAATTTGTGGGATGCATACAAAGTAGTTAGTAGGGGAAATTTTATTTCTCTAAATGCTTACATGAATAAATTAGAGAAAGAGAAAATCAGCAAATTGGGCATCCTAGAAATCTAGAAAGTTAACAAATTAAAAATCCCTAATTAAATACCAAATTAGAAATTCTGAAAATCAAAGGAGAGATTAATAAAATTAAAAGTAAAATTAAAAATTGAACAAATAGAACTGAGTTGATTATATGAAAAAAATAGATAGACCCTTGGTTAATTTGATTTTTAAAAAAAAGAAAGAAAATCAAATCACCACTATCAAAAATGAAAAGGGTAAACTCACTACTATTAAGGAGGATATTAAATTAATAATTCAGAGCTATTTTGCCCAACTGTGTGCCCCAAAAAACTGACAATATAAGTGAAATAGATAAATATTTACTAAAATCTTCCAAATTAACAGAAGAGGAAATAAAATATTTCAATTACTCCATTTCAGAAAATGAAATCAAAAAAGTCATCAATGAACTCCCCAGGGAAAAAAATCTCCAGGGTCAGATAGATTTACAACTAAATTCTACAAAACATTTAAAAAACAATTCATTCCGATTCTATATAAACTATTTGAAAAAATAGACAAAGAAAGAACTCTGTCAAATTCCTTTCATGACATCAACATAATGCTGATACCTAAACCACAAAGAAATAAAACAAAGAAAATTATAAACCAATTTCCCTAAAGAATATTGATGCAAAAAATTTAAGAGTTCGCAGCAAGTTACTAGGTTAATACACTAGGATCCAGTATAATATACACCATGATTGAAGGAATGATTCAATATCAGGAAAGCAATCAGCAAAACCAACCATACCAATAATAAAATTAACAGAAATCACAAGATTATCTCAATAAATGCGGAAAAGCTTTTGACAAACTATGGCACCCATTCCTATTAAAGACACTAGAGATCTTAGCTATAAAGCAGGTTTTCCTTAAAATGATAAGCAATATCTATCTAAAAATATCAGCAAGCATAAGTAATGGAGATAAGCATGAAGCCTTCCTAGTAAGGGCAGGGGTGAAACAAGGATTCCCATTATCACTATATTTTGCAATATTGAAGTTGAAGTATTAGCTTTAGCAATAAGAGAAGAAAAAGAAATTGAAGGAATTAGAATCAACAATAAGGAAGCAAAATTCTCACTCTTTGAAGATGACATGATGGTATACTTAGAGAATTCTAGAAAATCAGCTAAAAAACTACTTGAAATAATTGGGAATTTTATCAAAAGTTGGAGAATATAAAATAAGCCCACATGAATAATTAACATTTCTATATATGAACAGAGACCTAAAGCAAGAGATAGAAAGAAATTCCATTTAAAGTAACCGGAGTCTATGTGCCAGTCTACCCAGAAACCATATAAACACAATTATAGAACATTTTTTACACAAATAAAATCAACTTTAAACAATTGGAAAATGTCAATTTCTCATTGGTAGGCTGAGTTAATATAATGAAAATCACAATTCTATCTAAATTACTTATTCAGTTTCATAACAGACTACCAAAAAAATTATTCTATAGAGCTAGAAAAAATAGTAACAAAATTTATCTGAAGCAACAAAAGGTCTAGAATATCAAGAAAATTAATGGGGGGGGGAATGCAAAGAAAGGTGGTCTAACCGTATAAGATCTAAAACTATATGATTCATAGACAGTCATCAAAACTGTCTGGTACTGGCTTAGAAATAGAGTGCTGGATCAGTGGAATAGATTAGGTAGAAAAGAAACAGTAGTAGTAAATGACCAGAGTAATCTCCCATTTAAAGCATCCAGACTTCAGCTTCTAGGATAAGAACTCATTATTTGATAAAAACTGCTGGAAAAACTGAAAAATAGTATGGCAGAAGTTAGACATAGACTGACATCTCACACCGTATACCAAGATAAAGTTAAAATGGGTATAGGATTTAGACATCAAGTGTGATACCATAAAAATTAGGAGAACAAGGAAGAGTCAGGTGTATGGAGAGGTGAGGAGTGAGGAGTTTAGAGTTTATAGTCAACAAGAGATAGAGAACATTATTGCAAAATGGAGAATTTTGATTGCATTAAACTAAAAAGGTTTTACCCAAATAAAACCAATTCAAGATTAGAAGGAAAACAGAAAGTTGGGGAACAATTTTCACATCTAGTGTTTCTGATAAAGGTTTTATTTCTAAAAATATATAGAGAACAGGCAATTTTCAGATGAAGAAATTAGGGCTGTCTATAGTCATACAAAAAAATTCTCTAAATCATTACTGATTAGAGAAATGCAAATTTAAACATTTCACACCTAACAGACTGGTGAAAATGATCAGTGCTGGAGAGGCTGTGGGAAAAGTGGGACACTAATGCATTGCTGGTGGAGTTGTGGACTGATCCAACCATTCCAGAGAGCAATATGCCCAAAAGTCAATAAAACTGTACGTACCCTTTGATACAGCATCATCACTACTAGGTCTGTTTCCTAAAGAGATAATAAAGAAGGGGGAAAGACCCCTGTATAAAAATATTTATAGGAACAGCTAGATGGTGCAGTGGATAAAGCACCGACCCTGGAGTCAGGAGTACTTGGGTTCAAATCCGGTCTGAGACACTTAATAATTACCTACCTGTGTGGCCTTGGGCAAGCCACTTAACCCCATTTGCCTCGTAGAAAACCTAAAAAAAAATAAAAAAATAAAAATAAAAAATATTTATAGCAGCTCTTTTTGTGGTGGCGAAGAATTAGAAATTGAAGGGATGCCCATCCATTGGGGAATGGCTTAACAAAATATGATACATGAATATGATGGAATACTATTGTTCTGTAAGAAATCATGAATTTCAGAAAAGCATAGAAAGATTTTCATGAACTGATATTGAGTGGAGAAGGCAGAATCGGAAGAACATAATATACACTAACAGCAACACTGTGTGATGATAAACTATGATGGACTTGCTCATCCCAGCAGTATAATAATCAAGACAGTTTTAAAGGACTTGTGATGGAAAATTCCATCCACATTTAGAGAAAGAACTATGGAGTTTGAATGTAGATCAAAGCTTATAATTTTCCATTTTTAAAATTTGTTTTATGTTTTTCTCTCATGCTATTTTCCTTTTTATATTTGATTCTTCTTTCACAACATGGTTAATATGGATATATGTTTAATATAGGTTATATATGCATAACCTATTTTATATTTCTTTTTGTCAGGGGGAAAGGGAAGGCAAGGAGGGAAAGAACAATGTGAAACTCAAAATCTTACAGGAAAAAATGAATGTTGAAAAACTATATTTATATGTAATTGGAAAAATAAAATAATATTAAAATAAAATAGTAATAGAAAGATGAATTCATGTAAACATTGGAAAAAAAAACATTAGCTTAAGATTTGTGATGGAAGATGCCATCCACCTACAGAGAAGGAACTATGAAATCTGTATACAGATCAAAGCACAGTATTTTCACCATTTAAAAATTTGTTTTATGTGTTTTCTTTCTTGTAGTATTTTCCCATTTGTTTTGATTTTTCTTTCACGAGTAATATGGAAATATGTTTAACATGACTGAACATATATCACCTCTATCAGATTACTCACTGTCATATGGAGGGAGCTAAAAAGAAAGGAAGGCAGAAAAATGTGGAACTCAAAATCTTAGAGTAATTGAATGCTGAAAACTCTCTCTACATGTCATTGGGAAAAAAATAAAATTAAAAACATTAGTTTAAATATTGTTCTTCTAACTATAGTATAAGCTCTTTGTTCCACAATCTTTCAGTTAAAATGCTCTTGGATGAACTGAATTTTTACTCTAAAGGAATCTTAAAGATATCAGAAAATTCCACCTAAATAGACACATGGCACTCAGTTCCTTCCTGGAGATATAAATGGACTTTTGTTGGGAGCACAAAGGCACAATACCACATGGCTTCATGGGATCCTTGACCACTTCACCTTGCTATATCCTGGATGAACATAAAGGGACCATCATGAAGCTCATTGTAACCTCAGCTTCAACATGGAAAATGAAAAGGCAAATCAATCCTTCAAAGACTTTAACAAGAGCCTCCAAATCAAGTCACCATATTCTCTGTTTTTGGTGTTCTCGGCACAAAAAAAGATGACAAGAAAATCTGTTGGAAAATGTTTCAGGTTTAAAAAAACAGAAGAGCTCAAAGTCTTGTACTCAGAAACTCTGTATATATCCAGTGTAGAGGAGAAATGACAAATATTTGCTTTGAGGAGAGAGTTGGAAGAAAGGTGCTCCACATCACAGAAACTGAGACTGACTGTATAGTAATATACCATTACCAAGTTACTAATAAAAGAATTGTCACAGAATTATGTCTCTGAGCTAAAAGACTCCCCACTACAAAATCAACACTAAGTTGGAAGAATGATAAAAATGGGAAGAGAGTTCGGTTGCCATAACTTCACTAAATGACATTTGGTGATACCTCAATGTTCCATCCCGTCCGATTCATGCACAATAGAATCAGCACCCCCCCCCAATTTACACCAACAAATGTTTATCCATTCTCTCCTCTCCAGCACAGAGGGGATCCGCGTCTTCTAGGCTTTTTAGGTCAGCTTTACAAGATTGACCATGATTATCACCACCTTTTGCCGAAAATTAGCCATTGAAATACAGTTGCCACAGTGAGGAGTTCAAAAGATGCAGGAACTGCCTTGACTAGCAAATACTTGATCTCCTTGTGAAAAGGAAACAACAACCAAAATAGCCTCCTCAGCTCAAAAAGCCAACTTATCTGCAAATCATGACAAAAAGTTGGAGGGGTATATCTCTAGAGAGGAAGGCTCCACTTGGGGATTTTCTCTGGGATATATTGGGGTGCCACTGAAGAGTCTGTAGCTCCCTGGAGAAAATCTATACCTAGAACTCTCCTTCTTTGGTGCCCTAGTTTGTTGGGACCCATTTGAGAAAAAATCAGCATTTTTTTCTCCTTGTTTTTCATTGTCATTGGACAGTTTTCCTGAAACATTCCCTCCACAAGTCAGCCCAGTTCCTTTGAGGTTCTTTGCATTTGTACGAATGCTTATGTCTCCACGTTTGTCGAATTATTGCACCCATTTGTGCAAGATTACCCAACAGCTCATCTCATGTTACAGCCAATATGAGCAGTGTGGATGCTGCATTCCTAAATGATGGGTGCCTGATATTTCACCTAGAACACACTCTGATTGTTCCTGAAGGTTATTTATTCGTTTAAGAAGACTTCGATTGTTTGTCTTATTATGAGAGACTTATAGACTTACAAGGTCATAGACATGGGTTTTCTGCCAGTGGAGTAACCAGCTCCAAGGGCTTAAAGCTTTGGGGAGCCACCCACAAATTCAGGAGTTACCTGACCCTGTCTTCTTTCTTTCAGAACTGCCCGGTTTATCCCTTTGTTAGACAAAAAGGGTTTGTAGCTCCATTTGGATCACCTCAGGTAATGATAGGGATTCTTTGAAGTAATGGGGGTGGGGGGAGAGGCCTGCTGTTGTGGCAGGGACCCAGAGGAATTTTCCAGGATTAAACCCAGTTTGTGAGTATAGATCCAGAACAGACATAGAAGGGACCTTAGTGGAAGAGGGAGACAGTAAGTGCCCTTTTTTCCTCTGGTCTACTTTGTTGTGATACTTTATTCCTGGCTGATTCCAGAACAGGGGAACCCCTCATCAGGAAAGGGAGAGGGGAAGTCCTCTACTCACCCCTGCCAATGATACACTGGTGCTTTACAAACACCAAGCCAATGGAATTTGTTTTCTTCTCTGGAGAATGTGTTGACCCCAGGTCCTTAACCTCATGAGGAGACACCACAAATTCTGGGAGCATTAGAGGGGTCAAACTTTCCTTCCTAGAAGGGAAGATTGATTTTCTTTTCTATTTTTTCTTTTATTGATTGCTTTCGGGTTGAGGAAGGCCCTTGAAAGCACCACAGAAGGAATGTCTAAGAACTAGGCAAGGAGTAACCTCTGCCAAGCTTTATAAAATGTTCTGGGTCAAATCTAACTCTGTATTGGAGGGTAATTGGGATTTCTACTATCGATGTGAGACAGTGCAAAAATCTATGCTGCCATGTTTAAATACATGTGGAAGACACTTGAAAGACAAAGATTAAGCCTCCCCAGACCATAGAGAGTTTTCTAGATTGGACAATAAGTGAAAACAGAGCCCTCACCAATTTGCTATGGACAGAAAATAGTTAATGGCCCAGAAGAACATGAAAGAATTGAACTGACCTATCAATGGTCCTTGGAGCATGCACAGCTGTTTCTCCACTTGGTTTCAGACCAGGTGACTATGTGGAAACTTGAGGAGAGTCGTGCTAATTCAGGAGCTGATGCTTTCTTTAAACTGATTAAAAAGTCTTCTATTTGACCAAAAAGTGAGAACTGATAACTCAAGGGTTACTGAGCATATTTACAAAAGGGCCAAGTTGCTTTCTTTATCGTGTGTCTACAAAGAGGTTAGCCTTCCTCTTAAGGTTGTATGGGTGGCAAGGGAGTTACCCTATCTCCCCACCCAGCCATGGCATCTGTAAGCATATAGCCACAATCTCTGTGACTATTCTTCCTATCCTGGGGAAAAAGTATTACTGAGATGGAAGTGTGCAGGGCAACCTTTTAGGTTTGAGAGATCCACCAGGATCTCTCAACAGAGATTCCAACAGGAATCCCACCATAACTAGGAGCAAGGGACTAGTCAATGCAGACAGATGTGCAAAAACACTCACCGGAAGATAGCAGCCCCTCTAGGAATTGTGAGTCTTGTAACGGAGAGATGTGTTTGCTATGGACTATGCAAAGATGCCAAGCCTTGAAGACTGCCAAATGAATGTAAAGGGTCAAGAGGAGGAGTGCTTTTCTCCCACAATTGTTCTAAGCTTGAGCCCAGGTTCCCAGGGGCACCTTGTGTGCTCTGAGGGGATATGTGTACAGGTAAGGAGCAGACCACTTGGAAAAGGAAAGAGAAGGGAGACCTCCATGTCAGAGCCCTTACTAAGTGCTGTACAAATATTTCATTTGATCTTTACAACAGTCCTAAAAGGTAGGTATAGATTAGTACCCGCATTTTACAGTTGAGGAAAATAAGGCAGATAGAAATGAAAGACTTGCCTCCTGCCACCCAGGTAGGAAGTGCCTGGGTTTAAATTTGAACTCTTGTCTTCTTGATTCTGGACCTTCAATTGATATCAAGGATCTTTCCATTTCTAAGATTCTGTGATTCCAGAGAATCTACATTGTGAGCAGGTCACACTCTAGGGAGACCACCAGTAAGCTGGCAAACATTATCAGTACATGTTCCAAAAATAGCATTGAGGATACCATGAAAGCAGATCATGGAGGTAGGGATGTCCTTGGAGGGATCTGGAGGTGGGGGAGGGAAGGAAGGAAGGAAGGAAGGAAGGAAGGGAGGAGGGAGGGAGGGAGGGCCCCAAAGACCCCCAGGAATGTAGGCTTCTGGGGAAGTTGAATGGGAGACTGGGAACAGGAAGAGGCTGGATAGTACAGATGCCACCATGATGCCATCCCAGATTCACAGTAAATGCTCCCATGAACCTAAGAAGCCCAATGTCAAGTGAACACATCCCCTCCTAATCTGCCCCTTTGGAAATTCAAGTTTCTGTAGCCACTGGCTTTGCTCAAAGCTGGGTGGACTTGTACCTGTTTTGAAATTGCAGCAATCATTTCCCAGGAGCCTCCAGAAATCAGTGACCCTTGGGGTCCTTTGACCCACCAATTATATGCACATGGGCACTGTTCTCCCACAGGAAAGATGCTTTTGTTGCCAAATTCAAGAACATTAGGAGTTGACAGCTTCGGCCTTCACTGAAGAATTCTCTAAGGTTTACTTTTAAAAAATGGATTTGAATAAACCAAGTAGCAAAGTCCATGGGAAGGGAAAGAAGAGAATAGGAACTCCGTCTGCTGAGAATAAATGTATCAGGATATTGGGTTCCAGAACAATGCCAGAGCCCTTGGTTGCGGGGGGGGGGGGGGGGGGGTGGCTGCTTCTCTGCAGAGATCAAGATACTCCCTCCACTGCTGTGTTCATTTCCCCCTCTGACAACACTTTATATACTCATGAACTACTAGGGCTAGAAAGATCCAGAGAGCATCTTGTCCAACCTTTGTATTTCATGAGGAGGAGAGGAAGGGAAGTGACTTACCCAAGGTCACCCAATACAATTAGAAACAGAGCTAGAACTCACATCCAGCCCTCTAGATTCCATCCAGCCCAGGTCTCCTTTTCAGTGTACTATGATGTCTCTATGGAAAAGTTACATGGACAACAAAGGAAGAGAGGTAGGAAAAAGGAAGGGAGGGAGGAAGGAAGGAAGGAAGGAAGGAAGGAAGGAAGGAAGGAAGGAAGGAAGGAAGGAAGGAAGGAAGGAAGGAAGGAAGGAAGGAAGGAAGGAAGGAAGGAAGGAAGGAAGGAAGGAAGGAAGGAAGGAAGATAGGGAGGGAAAGATGAAAGGGAGGGAGGAAGGGAGGGAGGGAGAAAGGGAGGGAGAAAGGGGGAGGGAGGAAAAGTCTTGAACTAGATGATCTTGATGGCCCTTTCCCTCCAACCCCAGCTCTATGACTATGATGGAGGATAGGGGATAGGGAGGTCCTTTCTCCTTTTACTCCTGGTAGGTCTGTGGCTTTCCTGCCTACAGCCAAAGGTCTAAGAAATGAAGTCTCCCTCGGTCTGGTAGAGCCCAAAGGCCCAAAGAGGCATCCAAGGCCAGAAAGGGGAGGGGGCTCTTTCACTCTCCTTGGCCTTGAAGCTAAGTCTCTTTAGGCTCTGCTAGACAACCTGTATTCCAAGAAGAACAAGTAAGCCCTGGAGCCAGCTGCACTTGCATTCACATCTTAATTGTGACATTCCCTGTGAGCTCCCCCAAGTCACTTAAGCTCTTGGACTTCCTTTCTCTGTTCCGTTGGAAGGAGGTGGGCTGCAATCTGTGATTTCTGCAGGAGAAGAGAGGTTTCCATGAAGACTTTGTGTGCTGACCAAACCACCAATAGCTCTATTCATGTGGACTCATGCGGACATCATGTCAGGGAAGTTTGCTGCAAATTGCCTAGATTCTGGGGAAGTCTTTAAGAGAGTTTACTCTTCTTCCTCTCTTCAGGTAGAAAAGATGAGCTAATCAATAGTACAGGTGAGTGGCTTTAGAACTGGCTGAAAGGCTAAACTTAAAGAAGTCATTCCAAGGGCCATGTCTGCCCTTCTAGGAGAAAGGACCAAGGATCTCCACTTGGCCCTCCGGGTTTGTTTTAACCATTTATCAGTAGCCCCATGATTCAAGTGAAATTCCCTTCTCCAAAGTCACCGCTCTCTTCATGCCAGATCAGATGCCTTTTCCTCAGTCTTTCCCCTTCTTGACCTCTCGGTGGCCATTCTCTTTTCCTGGGCATGCTTTCCTCTCTGCCTTTCACTGGCTTCCTCCTTTCCTACTCCACCTTTGGCTAACCACTCCTCATTCTCTTCAGGGGGTTCATCCTCCATGCCATTCCCCCTAAATGTGAGCTCCTCACAGATCTGTCCTAGATCTTCTCTCTTTATGTTCCCTCCCTCAGGAATCAGCTCCCATCTCTATGCCCATGACTCCCAGACCTCTAGATCCAGCCCCAAGCTCTCCCCAGAGCCTCAGTCCCACCTCATCCATTGTCATTTGGACATTTTAAACTGAATGGCTCTGGACATCTTCAACTCACAAAATCTCAAGCTGAACTGCAGCTCTTTCCCTCCACACTGTCCTCTCTTCCAAAATTTCTGATTTTTGTCACAGGCTTCTGGCTTCATTGTCTTATTCCAGAATCCTTATTGACCCTCATTCCATGGTTCTACCCTCACAATATCTATCCCCCCCTTTATTTTAGGACTTTGCCACCTCTCCTCTAAATCATTTAACAGCCCCAATGGATCTGTCACTACTCCATCCCATTATGCATACTTCTGCCAAAGGAATTTTCCAGCTCTAACCACATGGCTGCCTTAATCAATCAAGTGTAATGGCTTTCTGTTGTCCCCTGTGTGGTCTCAACTTAGACCCACTTTCCCCTGGACTCTTCTGGGGACTCAACCTGCCAGTGCCAGGGAGAGTTGGGACCATCAGCTCTAGGGGCTCTGGGCAAGTCCCTTGGGCTCTCTCAGCTGACACTGATATGGAGCTTTAACGTTTTCAGAGAGCTGCTGTCTTATCGAATCCTCCATCACCCCCTAGAAGGAAGGGGCTGAAGCTAAGTGGCTTCTACTTGGGAGATAACAGGAAGCCCCCCCTTTTCCCCTTTGCCTTCCATCTGCCTCAATTCTCTTTCTCACTTCAGGATCCTCAGGGGTCTCCTCTCAGATTGGGGCTGATCTCAGTTTGGGGGGCTGGGGGAGTCTGACTTCTTTCTACTCCTGCATGATTCCCACAACTACATTTGCAAGTTTCTCATTTAACATCATGGGGTGTTTGTGGGGTGGCTCTGTGTTACACCCAGGTGTTTGAGGGCCATAGTAGGTTCTGGGAAATCACTTCCAATGCAGCCCAATGGGAATGGAGTTTGCAAAATCATCCGATTCTGGAGCTCTTTGTCATATGGCAGCTGCAGGAGAGAAAGGATAATGCAGACTTGGGCTCAGAGGATGGGGAGCCTTGGGAGGGCAGAGCTTAAGAGAGGAGGCATTTCAGGCACTCTGGGGCAGGAAAATGCCCCAAGATCTCAAAGCTGGGACTTTGGGGGTCACTTGTGAAGGAAAAGCTGAAAACAGCCCTTAGGGTCCAGGGAATCTGGCTTCCTTTCAGCATCAGCTGAGAGTGTCTCCTCTCTTCTCCTAGAGCCTTAACCATAATTTGTTCCTATCTTTTGACCCTGGACTCTCTCACTGGGTTCTCTGTGTGTGTGTGTGTGTGTGTGTGTGTGTGTGTGTGTGTGTGTGTGTATGAGAGAGAGAGAGAGAGAGAGAGAGAGAGAGAGAGAGAGAGAGAGAGAAGGAAAAGGAGAGGGGGGGAGAGAAAGAAACTACCCTCAAAAAAACAAAAACAAAGGGTTTCCCCGGGCCCTGGCCCCTCCCCATAGATATGGGGAGAGTAAGCCGTTGGTTTCACTACTCTCTTTGCAGCTGATAATCTTCAGACCATTCCTCAAATGAGAGAGTTCCCTAGGTAGAGCTCTACTGGTCCCCAAAGACCCCTTAAGGAATGGAAGCCATGGAGGATAAGAGGTGAGGGAGGAGAAGGAGTCTGTACTAATTTTCTATAGGCTCAAATGTTCAGTGATCTCAACAGAGACTCCCAAGGACCACGATGATGATAAAAGAATAATAAATGTTATTATAAAAATTAATAGTTATTATAACAATATTTACAGCACATTAAGGTTTACCAAGCACTTTACAAACATCTCATTTGATCCTCACAATAACTCTGGGAGGCAGGTGCTGCTATTTTATCATTTTACAGATGAGGAAGCTGAGGCACAGAGAGATTAAGCCCATCCCAGGATCCTTCCCAGCTCAGAATTTAATTGAGAGTCCAGGACTATCGCTATCTCAGGAGCCCCTGGACCACAAGGAGATCTCAGAAAGGCCTTTAGAGAAAGACAAGCTACACCTTCTCCCGCACTAGTAGGGTATTGTCAGTGTGGACATTCCCTACCCACGCATCCATAACCCAGGTTCCCTGGTCCATTTGGTGGGACTCTCATCTGTTTTTTCCCCATGGAGTCCCCAAAGTGGCAGAGTCATCCATCCCTGCACTTCTTTGGATCCCCCTCTTGGGGCTCCATGGCAGCATTCTATGTACCACATGCCTCTGTCTTGCCTCTGGGCGATGCTTGTCGCTGGTTCTTCGGGAGCCATGGAGGTCCAGGTATTATAGCTCTATGGCAACACTGGCAGAACTCTAGTGGAAAGATGGCTCTTTGTGACAGGGAGCCCAGCACCAACCTAAAGACCACCCAGACCGCTTCTGTCATGGCCAGTTCTGGGATCAACTGGTGCTTATTGGTCCCAGAAAGTCCCACTCTGATGTAAATGTCCTAGGAACTCAAGGGCCGACTCTCCTAGGCCAGGAGAGCTTTGAGTATGTGCTCCATGGACCATCCCATCTGAGGACGAGAGGCACCTCTTCACGGTGGGCAGAGCTGAGGTGGAAGAAATCCTAGAAATCCTTGACCCATAGCAGCCTGGGAAACAAAAAGAAGGCTACATAAGGCTCCTTTGGGTCAGCCTGGTCTATGATGCCTGCCTAGGCCGCATGGCATCGGCAATCAAGAAGAGTCCCTGGTTCAAGACTGGCTCCTGAGCTTGTAGAAAGAAAATTTGCAAAGGTTGTCAGTCATTCAATCACCAAATCAAGCATTTATTAGCCCCTACAGTATGCCAGGGACTGTGCTGACCACTGGGGAGACAAAGATACAGTAAAAGAGCCCCTGCCCTCAAAGAGCCTCCATTTTAGTGGGGAAGGGGGAGGAGGGGAGGAACAATGCCCCCAGTCAATCAGGCCATGCATCAATAAGCGCTTCTTAAACCCACCGTGTATCATGTTCTACACTAGCTCTGGGGATCCAAAGAACATCAGGCCCCTGCCCTCAAGGAGCTTCCATCCTTGCGGGCACCAGTCCAGCCTCGAGCTGGGCAGCAAGCCTCCAGCCTCTCCCCACAGACTGGCCTCTCCACCTGCTGGGCAATGCTGAATGGGGCTCCTATCTTAGGGTCCCTGAGTTCCCCAAGACCAAACATCTCAGGGGAGACCCCCAGGAGGTGCTCCCCCTTCTGCCCTCACAGGCATCCTCTGGATCTTGTGGAGTCAGATATGGAAAGCACTTTGTCTGGATCTTGGTGAACCTCACCGTACCCTCCCCTAGCCTGAACAGAGCCAGGCCCATCCCTTCTGCCACAACAGCCCTTCAGATACAGGGAGGGAACCATCCCATCCTTCCCAGACCCCTGAGATGGATGATGCAGAGCCTCAGACCTGGGGCAGGAAGCCCAGAGTTTAGGTTTTGCCTTTGACCTCTACAGCTGGATGATCCTGGCCCAGTCACTGCACTGCCTGCCTCAGTTTCCTCCTTTGTAAAATGGGAGTCGTGGTAGCACCTCCCTTTCAGGGGGTGTTGGGAAGCCCAACTGAGATAACAAGCTTCCATTTCTCTATGGTCACGTTACAGAGCCCCCAGACCCCACTGTGCAGGCCCTAGAATGGACCTGGGCAGAGGACAGCAGGAAGCATCCCCTGTGTCCCTCTGGCCAGAGAGTTGAGGTCATGGAGAGGGAGGTCAAGCCTCTGCAGGGCCTGGAGGGTGCCCTCTTATTCTCAGTCTGGAGAACCAGTCCGATCTCCCCAAGCCCAGGCTGCGGAGACCAGGGTACCCCCCCCATGTCTGCGGCTGATTCCGAGGCAAGGTTACAGGGGAGGGAGGCTGCCGTGAATAAAAGGAATTTGACTTGGGAGCTCAGATTTGAGCAGCCTCTCTGCAGGAAGAAGCCTTGGAAATCGCTCACCTTCATTTAATTTCCTGAGCTCTAGTCAAATGGAGCCAGAAATGAGCTCCCCAATTTCAATTCCAGACTTTTGCTGACATATCTGTGCTGAGAGACCATGGGGGATGGGGGAGATGGGGGGAGATGGGGAAGGAGAAGAAGATGAGGGGGATTGGGGAGATGAGGGAAGAGGAGGGGGAATGGGGGAGATGGGGAAGGAGAAGATGGGGCGGATGGGGGAGATGGGGAAGAGGAGGGGGAATGGGGGAGATGGGGAGATGGGGGAGATGGGCTAGATGTTTGCTGCTGCTGCCCCTGCAGCCGAGGAGAGGGGAGACTAGGAGGGAGGAGGGGAAAGGCGAGAAGGGAGGAGGGGAGCAGCTTCGAGGGAGAGGAATAACCTACTTTCCAGGCCCCTGGGAGTGTTGTTGGCAGTTCGAAGTTACTGTGTGTGTGTGTGTGTGTGTGTGTGTGTGTGTGTGTGTGTCAGAGAGAGAGAAACAGAGAGACAGAGAGAGACAGAGAGAGGTCGTGAGCCTGTGTGTTGTGAGCCTAGGTGAGTGTGCATGAGTGGACATAAGTGTGTGGTAGACACCTCTGTGGATGTGTGTGAGCACTGGGTGGGCATGCTAGGTGTGCACGTGGGGGGGTGTTAATTGGAGCTTGATGCCAGCTAAGGAAAGTTGGAGGAAGAAAACTTCCCACTGGCCTGGAAAGGCTGCTGAGCTCAGCCTGGGCGCCCCACTTCCGACACTCGCAAGCAGGGAGCTTGTGGAGGAGCCAACGTTGGAAAGACAGCATCACCTATTGGAGAAGCCGGGCTTCTCCGTGCTGGGGAAAAGCAAGCAATCAAAATTGGGGAAGCTGGAGAGCATCTCTGGGGCAAAAGCCTGCCTGGGGAACAGGGAGTCGAGCCCTGTGACCCCCAAGCCTTCAGACATCTCCGGGCGCTGGCCATTGGATGGGAACAAAAAAGTGCTTTCTTTGCGACGTTTCCATTAGGAATGGAGGAGATAAACCTCGGGGTGAGGAGCCCCTAGGCTTTTCCAGACCACCCAGGACACCCCCAAAAGGTGCTCTAGAGGATAGCTCCTGTGGGAGACCACGTGCCAAAGCTTAGGCACTCCCAGAGTCCCACGTTGGGGGTGAGGGGGAGTTCTGAGCACTGGAGCATCCATAATTATGCAAGAACCTTCCCAGAATTTCAGGACTGATGGGGGGGGGGGGGGGAGGCGGGTGATTTTCCCCATGTTTAGAGGAGGAAACCGAGACAGCCAGAGACCAAGTGACTGGCCCAAGGTCACCTAGCTTCCAAGGTGGGACTTGAGGTCGGTCCTGATTCGCCACAGTCCACCTTGATGCTTCCTGACCCATACAGATTCTGGGAACCTGAATTTTGTCTCAACTTCAAACGAGCCAGAGGTTGTGCAGAGGGAGCAAAATTCATTCCCCTGATGAAACCAACATAGAAACAAATAAATGAGGCCCCATTGGGCAAATTTTTAAACGTGTCCCGTGGCTCTTCCTCCAGCTGTTTGCTCACACATTTGAGGAGAGCTGCCGGAGGCGGGAAGGCTCGCCTCGCCATGCCCAGTGCTGGCGCATCCTGGCAGTTCTTGGGAGCAGGGGCCAGGAGGGAGGAGGGGTCCAAGCTGGGGAGCTCATCTGGAGGGGGAAGATAATGGGGTGTGACTGACTTGTCAAATAGCTCTGACAACCAGGCCCTTCGGGGAGCCCCTCCCAAACTGTGCCGGGAACAATTCCTACAGCTGGCAGTAATAACGTCCCAGGGGGACCCCGGGAGGGGGCACCCCTCCGCACCGTGCAGGCCTTCTCTTGGCTTGTTTTTAAATCAGTCTCATTATTTTATGGCAAAGCTCCCCCAACAGGCTTTGAACCATGGAAGAAGCTTGAAAATCAGCTTGCCCCGGTGCTCGGTCCCAGGGCCAAGGGCAGAGAGCTCCCGACCCATGCCTCAATTCTCCAAGGGCCATCAGGTGCCCAAAGGCTTCCGGCAAGGGTCGGAGCAGGACCCACCCCCCTGGTCTACGCCCAGCGTGCTGGTGACCTCACCCAGGGGCCAGCCTGAACTGGGCAACTGGACCCTGGGCCCTGGCCACCTCTTCCAGCTTGGCTTGGTCCTTTCCTGCTCTTGAAGGAACTCTCTCCCAAGGCCTGCAGGTGACCTCGGGACTCTCAAGGCCCCAGCGACAGCAGGGCAGGGGTCCTCGGCACCACCCCACTGCTCCCGTAAAGGACACCACCCACAAGAGCCGAGGCCCTCCCAGGTTCGGGGTGGTTTGTACAATGCAGAACCGAGGTGAGCTGCCAGAAGCCCCGCGGCCCCTTGGCGTGTGCGGAGGTGAAGCAACAGCGCCCCCATTCTGGTTGGGGGTAGGTCAGCGACTGAGCCCCCAGGCCCTTCCTTAGACCAATGAGCACAATATTTAGGGGGAGCCTGAGCCCCCCAGACCTGCCTCTGGAGAGGGTGGCCTGGTCTTCAAGGTAAGGAAAACAGTGGCCTAAGCCCCTCCGAGCCCCCATTGGGTCTCCCAGTTCTCAGGTCCTGCCCGGCAGGCCACGGCAGAAGCGTAGGGTTCTCACGTGCTGGTGTGTTAGGGGGAACAGGCACACACGCACGCATACACACACACACATGCACACAAAGACACACACAGACACACCCAGACACACACGCACACATACACACACACGCACAAAGACACACCCAGACACACACGCACACATACACACACGCACACAAAGACACACCCAGACACACACGCACACATACACACACGCACACAAAGACACACACAGACACACCCAGACACACACGCACACATACACACACGCACACAAAGACACACACAGACACACCCAGACACACACACGCACACATACACACACGCACACACAAAGACACACAGACACACACGCACACAAAGACACACCCAGACACACACGCACACATACACACACGCACACAAAGACACACACAGACACACCCAGACACACACACGCACACATACACACACGCACACACAAAGACACACCCAGACACACACGCACACATACACACACGCACACAAAGACACACCCAGACACACACGCACACATACACACACACACACAAAGACACACCCAGACACACACGCACACATACACACATGCACACAAAGACACACACAGACACACCCAGACACACACGCACACATACACACACGCACACAAAGACACACCCAGACACACCCAGACACACACACGCACACATACACACACGCACGCACAAAGACACACACAGACACACACGCACACAGACACACACGCACACAAAGACACACCCAGACACACACGCACACATAGACACACACAGACACATACGGACACACGCACACACAGATACAGACACACCTTCACACATACACACCCAGACACAGACACACATGGACGCACACCACGCTCACATGCACACACGCACCCTTCCCACTCTCCTCCCTCGGCCCCCACCCCCCACCGCCGGCCTGTCCATCGGTGGTGAGATCCCTGGCGTGACAGAATGCACATGAAGAAGTGACAGCGAGAACAAAGGAAGAGGGAAGCAGGTGGGCTCCTGCAGTCTGGAAGCCAAGAGGAAGGTGGGGGGAGCTCTGAGGAAGAAAGGAATGGGAAGGGGGGGAGCCAGTCTGCAGCCCCCCCCCCGTCAGAGGGGCCCCAAAACAGCCAGGCAGAGGCTGCAGAGGGAGTGGGGGAGCCCTAAGAGCCTGGGGAAACGTGTGTTGACCTGGGGGAAAGCAGCCGGGGAAGGAAACCAGCCATTGCGAAGCACTGAGGGCAGAGAGAACCCAGAGACCGGCCTCCCTCAGGAGGAAGGGGAGGCCCAGCCCAAAGTGACTCCTCTCCTGCCTCCCCTCTCCTCTGGCCCCCTCCTCTTTTTCCTCCTCCCCTCCCCTCTCCTCTCTTCTTTGTTTCTCTTCTCTTCCCCCTCCTCCATGCCCCCAACCTCCAAGGTCCTGGCCCCTCTCCGTGCACGCCTCTAGCCCTCCCCTCCCCCCTGGCTCTAGTGCCTCCCCCCTCCCACCTGCTGATGCTGCTGCTGCAAAGCTCCAAATGAGCTGAGAAAATGAAAACCGCCTTCCTAAGGCAGGCAAGTGCATCTGACAGCCCCCTTCCACCGGCCCTG
This sequence comes from Macrotis lagotis, assembly GCF_037893015.1. Lineage (NCBI taxonomy): Eukaryota > Metazoa > Chordata > Mammalia > Peramelemorphia > Peramelidae > Macrotis > Macrotis lagotis. The sequence goes on from NC_133665.1 coordinate 196,453,494, forward strand.
ACTGGCTCTGCTCTAATTACCACCCAGAGCCTGCAGACAGATGGCAAGCTTGCCCGCCTTGTACTCAGTCAGCAGGACACCCTACGAAACTCTCTCTAGGACGTTCTGTTCGAGATGCTTCCCCACACTGATCCGGGGCCAGGCAGCCCCTGATAAATGCCCCTCTGAGTATTGATCAGCGCTAAATGATGGGCCTGCTCCAGCCTCCGTTCCTCCACCAGCCCTGGCACACTGGCAGGAAGATTCAACTCAACCTAAGGGGGAAGGAAACGGCGGAAGTGGAGAAGTATGAAACTGGGCTCTGGGCTTTGGCTGCTGGTGTGGACCCTGCCCAGACTCTCCCTTCGGGCCCCGGGTACCTGGGAACAACTCCTAAGAAGGAGACGTGAAAAGAGCAGCATGGAGGGCATGGGGACACCAGGAGATTCCCCTCCCAGCCCTGGCCTTGGTCCTTCTGGACCACTTACTCCCACACTCGGTGACTCGGGCACAATTCTCAGACCAGTCCCGAGGGTGTGCAGACTCACCATCTTCACCCTCACTGACATCCTGCCTCTTTCCTCATTTCCCCGCTCCTTTTCTCACTCCTCCAGTGCCAGGCAGGGGCTGCACAAAGTCGGCAAAGGGGGTTTGTCTTTGAAGAGTTGACGCTGACCTTGGGTGAGGGTTTGACACCCATGGAGCTAGAGGGCCTGGGGTGGAGGCTTCGGAACACTCTCTGCTGGGAGCCATGGAGAAGGAAGGGCCAGGAAAGAAAAGGGGTCAGGACTGGCTCCACACATGCTTGTCCATGGGCGGAGAGGACTCAGACCAGTGGGATAATTTGGAAAACTGAGATATGATCCTGGGCTGGCCCTAAAAATGCCACAGTCCCAGAGTCCCTCCTGTTTTCTTTTCTTTTTTATAGGTTAGTCATTACTGCGTGGTCAGAAAGTCCAGGCTCCCAAAATAATGTCTGCCATGAAAGGCAGGACCGTTTGGTGTCTGTCTCTGCATGCCCAGCATTTAGCCTCGGCCCCACTCACCAAGGTTTGTATTGAATTCAATGGCCCTGTTCGCATCAGGGGGTGAGGAGCAGGGGGAGGACCTCCCTGCCCCAGGAGGAGCACCTAGGTCCAGCTGGTCACCACCCTCGCCCCTGCCCCACTACTTCCAACAGCAACTAGAGGCCCCTTCTCCTGGCCTAGGTCAATAGCAGGACCTCAAAATAAGGAGGGTTGCCCCCTGCGTGCCCCCAGGGAGCCTCTGGGGGCTGAGTTGAGACTTTAAGATGGTGAGGGGCAGGCAGGAGTCACAGCTGTTCAATGAGATCTGCTCTGACCCAAGCTCAAAGCTGCAGAGATGGAATCCCTGCCTTTAGTTCAGAGAACAGGTAGCATCCTCTGGTCTCATTTCCTTTCCTGATGACTAGGTGTGTGGGGGGGGGGGGGGGGTTATCTGCACTTAATTCCAGTTGAGTACTAAACTAAAATCTTTGTTCTTTCCCTATGAATCAGATGGAGAAATGGGGCTGGAAAAGGGGAATACCAGAATTCCCACCTGGTTCAATGACTGAGCCCAGGGAATAATGGTTTTTTGGACACTGTCAACTTGGGGTGGGAGCAGGGGAGGTCCAAGCAACAGGGTCCCAGGAACTACTTGAATAGAAAGTTTCAAATGCCTGACTTTTCCACAGATAGCACAAGTATGAGACAGATGGTCCAATGGAAGGAACCCTGAATTTGAAACTGAAGTGCCCTCTGACTACATGCCTCCCTGGCCCAATTCCTAGTCTCCCCATCATCACCCAGATCCTCTGAGCCCCAGCAGGTCCAAGTGTGAAATGATAAGAAAATTGATGGGCCTCAATTGTTGTGAGGCTCTAAAGAGAGAAGACTCAACCCTGGGGTGCCATGTCAATGCTGGATGGCTAAGCTAAGGATAGGAAAGAGTTGAGATTAAATACAGTTACAAGGACAGGGTTAGGGGCACAACCTGCCTGCCCAGAAGGTGGGCATCACCCTGGGGTCTACTGTGGGCAGGAGCTCCTAGGTAACCTCAGGAAAGACTCTGTGAAGTAGGAGCTGAGCCCCCAACCTGAAGAGAATTTAGAGAAGTATCTCCTCTAGGGGGATGGCAGAAAATACTATCAGCCTCCTCCCAGAGCCAAGTACCTGCCTCCTAAGAAGCTTGGCAAGTGGAGACAGTGCTCCTGCAGGGCCTGGCACTTTTCAGACCAAGAGCTAGCCAAGAGACAAAGAAAACTCAACCAAGTTAGGGCCCAATAAAGCCCAAGAGGTCAGCCTGTCCTGCCCAGTCCCAGACCTGGCAGCACAGGCCATAAGTGGCAGCACCCTGGGGGAACATCTCCTTTCTACAAACAGACCCCAGCTGCTATGCTTTCTCTGGGATATAGAGAGGAAAAGGAGTTGAGGTAGCTAGGGCTGGGGCATCTACAATACTTCCAGGACCCTTTGGGTAACCAGGTTACATGGCAGGGGCAGTGGGGAGAAGGGGGCAGAAAACGTGATTTGAGGTTTTAATCTCTGTCTTAGAGGAGAATTCAGTAGCCCTTTGTTCTCTTCCTGAAGATGGGATGAGGGGGTACAAAGATGGACTAGAATGAGGAGTCTTTCTCTATCTCTCCATCTCTACTGTTTCTCCTTTTTTCTATCTTCTCTTTTCTTTTTTCTTCTTCTCTCCTCTTTCTCCTCTCTCTATCTCTATCTCTGTCTCTGTCTGTTTCTCTCTTTCTCCTTTCCCTTTCCTCCCCCTTAACTAATTAATTTTTAATTTTTAACTCCACCTGACTGCCCTGTCAGTACTTTGAACTCATCCCTTCCAAACTGAACCCATCATCTTCCTGTCTAATAACATTGTCCAGTTAATGTGGCATACAAGTGGTAGCAAAGAAAAAGACAAGAGCTTCTATTCTCTGTCTCCATGGTTCCTATAATAATATGGTCCAACTTGCAGGAACTGATGCTGATCGAGATGAGCAGAACCAGAAGAACATTGTCCACCCTAACAGCAACATGGGGGCGATGACCAACCTTGATGGACTCGCTCATTCCAGCAGTGCAACAATCAGGGACAATTTGGGGGCCATCGACGATGGAGAATACCATCTGTATCTGGAGAAAGAACTGTGGAGTTTGAACAAAGACCAAGGACTATTTCCTTTAATTAAAAAAAAATCTTATTATGTAATTTTGCTATCTCTTATACTTTATTTTTCTTCCTTAAGGAAATGACTTCTCTGTCATCACATTCAACTGAGATCAATGTATAGCATGGAAACGATGTGGGGGTGGAGAGGGGAAGCAAGATTAGGGGAAAATTTGTAAAACTCAAAATAAATGAAATCTTTCAAAAACAAACCAAAAAAAAAATGTGATCCAAGACTCAGCAGGAGTAAGAGCGCCAAAGTTCACATACCTATAGAACTTTTCTAACCACTGGAATAACTTATCCTTCACCAATCTTGTGGCACTCCTCTTGTGGCGATGCTTTCACTAATCACTGGCAGCAACTTGCCATTCATTTCTGATAGTTCTTTCCAGGTCCCGCACGTTTTCAGACTGCACTTAGCATAGTTTGGCACACAGCAGGCACTTAATAAATGTTTATTGACTGACCAACTTGGCAAAATGAATTCATGGAGCAGAGTCAGTTAATTGTTCAGGGAATTACCATCATTTATTCACTACTTTGGGTTTCAGCCCATTTTGTTTTGGTCATTGATCAAATGACCAAAAAGAGAATTTCCTGTCTCTAGTGGACCATCATCTGCTGTCACAATCCCCTCTTCCACGTGGGAGTCTAATCTTTCCTCCCTTTTCCCCTAACATAAATAAGAAATAAACAATTCAACCTTCTTTCACTGTCCTAATCTCCCTTTTTCCTCTGAATTGCCTGCCTGCAGTTGGAAGCAGGGATGACCCCCTCCCTCAGTCCCCTCCCTGTGTCCCTCAGCATCTTCGAGCCACGGTTGCTTGTGATGTGTCCACCTAAGAGTAGCAGGAAGGGTGACTAGACTGAGGGCTGAGCTGCCTCAGTATTCAGATCCTGGAGAAGTGCTGCCTGGTCCACCAAGAGGAGATGGCCAGATGCCACCCCCCTTCTTCTTCCTGCAGATGGCCAGGCACCTCCTGACTCCAACTCCGCCCCTTCACATCCCTCAACCTTCATTTTCTCCTCCTGAACACCCATCCCTGGCTGTGCCCACTGGCTTCTCCCCCTGCAGAACATGCCTGCCCTGCCAAGGGCCCTGCCTGGGCTCCTATCTAATGAACAAAGGGCCCTGTGTAGAAGGGCCAGGCTGCTTCTCACCCCAGGACAGGAGAAGGAAGGAAGGAGCCCTAGACTGAGTTCCTTGGGGACAGGGCCTCCCCCCACCCACCCCCAGCTCTAAGTTCATGGGCCCAGACACCCAGTAGGTGCTCGTTGATTGACTTTTCAGGACAGCATAGTCAGCCCTCTCTGCTGGCAAATCGACTTCATTATTATACCAATGTCATCTTTACCTGAAGGCAAGATCTTGTCTCTTAAGACTTAAATTCCATCTCATTTCCATTGATCACTAAACAACACCACATCTTTGACATTTTCTTTAAGAACCTTTTGGGGACAGGATATCTCCAGAGACTTGTGGTTTCTTTTTAAAAATACAAGGGAATGGGGCAGTGGGGGGGGGTGAAGAGGAAGGGAGAAAGGAAGGAAGAGAGAGAGAGAGAGAGAGAGAGAGAGAGAGAGAGAGAGAGAGAGAGGAATTATCGGGGAGATGGGGGGAGTTGCCTCATCTTCCCCACAGGATTCTGAGGATTTGAGGATCCCCTCCCTCTACTAAGGGTAAAGCTGGAATTCCTTTTCCCAACCCCACCCCTAAATGGTGCCAGGTTCCCTTTTTGAGCACAAATGTCCCTCCTGAATCCAAGGTAATACCAAGTCATGATCCCCTAGAGCAGTGAAGGTCATCAGTGAAGCTGTTTTGAATGAGAGCCCTTTAGTTTTGACTTTCCTATTTCTCTCCCTGCCCTGCCAAAAGTCACTGCCATTTGTTGGGTCTGACACCAGCTGGAAAAGCCAGACTAGGGGATAGGGAGCAGAGAATGGACAGGAGAACTCAGAGGCAGAAATGCCCAACTGAGGGGCTGGGGGTGGGGAGGCAGCTGAGAGGCCAATGCCAACTTTCGGATCTGGGCAGCCTGGGCCTACTCCTGACCTCCTCCCCACCAGACCTTTGCTGCTTTTGAGCAGGATCAAGATTTGATCAAGAACTGAGGTTTGGGGCAGCTAGGTGGCATAGTGGATAAAGCACCAGCCCTGGAGTCAGGAGTACCTGGGTTCAAATCCTGCCTGAGACACTTAATAATTACCTAGCTGTGTGGCCTTGGGCAAGCCACTCAACCCTCTTTGCCTTGCAAAAACCTAAAAAAAAAATAAAAAAAAAAGAACTGAGTTTCTCAAAGAAATCTGTTTGTCTATTAAGCAGCTGCTGGATGGATTCATTTAGGTCAACATGAACTGGCTGTTTTGTAAAATGGCAGAGAATGAGGGGTTAATGTCAGAAAAAAACACTGATGGTTCTCCTATCATCTTTTTTTTATTTTTGGATAAACATGTTTACAGAATAGTCCTTTTTGGCATGAGGAATTAGGATTAAAGGAGAGAAATACATAAGAGATAATTTTTATAAAGTGTTCATCGGAGTCAGAAGGGTTGGTTTTGTTGTTATTTTGGGAGTTTTTTGTTTTATTTTGTTTTTCTTCCTCTGGATGGAGATAACATTGTCCTAGCCAGTCTAATACAGGTGTCTCCTAGCATCTTGAGGGTGAATGTCAGAATGCTGGGACCATCTAGCCTCCCCTTTCAAAGACAGAGGGCAGCCAGAGAGGGCAAAGGTTGCCCAGGACAGAGGGCTCTGGAGACTAGACTAGACTCCCAAGCCAGATGGACACTGGATGTGGGCAGGAGGTTTGGGAAGAAGTTTCAATCCCAGGGTTTGAGCTGCTGACCCAAGATGAGCTGATGGAGAGTGTGTATGTGTGCCTGTGTGTGAGTGGGGGGTGGGGGGCGGGGAGGGGGGATGGGGATGGGCAATTCAGTTCTCTGCCCTGGTGGCTATTGATGAGTTTGCTTATTTGTTTTAAAGTCAAGTGATTTGGGAGGTTTTATTATGAATCACTAATATTTCAACTTCCCTCTGAGAAAATCAGAGTTCAAGCTTCTCTACTGACCCCACCCTCAGCAAGGTCCTGCTAAAACCAGGCAGCTGAGCCCACAGCACCAGCCATCACCTGGAAAGGACAGAACCAGGGACTTTAGACCAGGGCCCGAGCCTCGGTTCTTCCTGAGAGGCCAGAGAGGCCCTTCCAGACCATGACTGGGAGAAGGTCTTTTGTCTGGGTAAATCCCAGGCCTTTCTTCCTAAATCACTGAGGTCCAGTGCAGAGTTCATGAATGTGGAGTTGAGACAAGGCTATGAAGGCTAAAAGAACCTGCCTGCCCCAGGCTTGTGGGTCAGTGCAGAACAGACTCTGGGGAGCCTGTTGGTCTGGGGAATGGCAGCTGCAAGGAGATTGGATGAGGAGCAGACCCAGATGGGTGCTGGAGCCAGACTGGATGAGGACAAGCTGTTGAGAAGCTAACTTACAACAACAAATAATAATAATAATAATTGGCATTTATAGAATACCTTAAGATTTCGACATGGCTCCCAGTTGACAAATGGCCAAAGGATATACAAAGCAATTCTCAGATGAGGAGATCAAAGCAATCTATAGGCATATGAAAAATTGCTCTAAATCATTATTGATTAGAGAAATACAAATTAAAGCATCTCTGAGGTACCACCTCACACCTCTCAGACTGGCCAATATGACCAGAAAGAATAATGATCATTGTTGGAGGGGAATGGGAAATCTGAGACACTAATGCGTTGTTGGTAGAGCTGTGAACTGATCCAACCTTTCTGAAGAGCAATTTGGAATTATGTCCAAAGGGCAATAAAACTGTGCAGCAACATCACTACTGGGTCTGTATCCTGAAAAGATCATGAAAAGGGTAAAAATCTCACATAGATAAAAAGCTTCATAGCAACTCTGTGGTGGCAAAGAATTGGAAATTGAGGGGATGCTCATCCACTGGGAATGGAACAAGCTGGGATATATGTATGTCATGGAATACTATTGTTTTAGAAGAAATCATGAGCAGAGAGTTTTCAGGGAAATCTGGAAAGACTTGAAGGAACTGATGCTGAGCCAGGTGAGCAGAACCAGAGAACATCATACACCCTAACCTCCACATGGGGGTGATGATCAACCCTGATGGACATGCTCACTCCATCAGTGCAATGATCAGGGTCAGTTTAGGGAATCGGTGATGAAGATTATCATCTATATCCAGGGAAGGAACTGTGGAGTTTAAATGCAGACCAAAGCTTATTATCTTCAAGTTTTAAAAGTTGTCTTATATCGATGATGTAATTTTGCTGTCTCTAAGATTTTTTTCTTTGTTTTGGATCTGTTTTTTCTCTCAACACATTCAACTTGGATCTGTGTGTATCATGGAAGCAAATGTAAAGCCTATATCGGGAGTACCTTCTGTTGGGGGGAGGGAGGAGGGAAGGGAAGGAGAGAGGGAGACAAAGTTGTAAAATTCAAAACCTTGCAAAAAAGGTGATTGGTAGAAACTACCATTGTATGTAATCGGAAAACAAATAAAATAATTATGTGATTTTTTAAAAAAAGATTTGTAAACTGCTTCACAAATATTAGCTCATTTGATCTCCCAGTAACCCTGCAGAGAGGCACAGTTATTATTTCCAGATATTTCCAGAGGGAACTGAGGCAGCCAGAAGCCAAGTGACTTGTCTAGGATCACACAGCTAGTCACTGTCTGAGGTCACACTTGACCTTGGTTCTTCCTAACTCCAGGTCCAGAACTCTATACTCTGTTGTCACCAGTTGCCTCAAAATGAGGGTGAGATAAACAGCTGAGCCAGGAGCTGTAGGGAGGGTGACAGAAGGTGGTGAGAGCTGCCCCCCCACCCCCCCAGCAATGACAATCCCCTCTCCAAGGATTTCTTTTTTGCCTGTTACAGGTAAAGAGTGACTTGGCTGCTCCCCATGGTCCTTCCCATGTTTCTGTGACTCTCCAGGGGGAGCTTTTCCCCTTCTAGAGGACAGACCTCCAGTCACCAAGATCAATCCTGCAGGAGGAAAGACTACCCAGGAAAGCTGGGAGACTTTCTTCCATGGAACAGGCAACCTCTTAGACTATTCAAACACTGACCTTCACAGTCTTGGGGGCAGTTCCCTGTTCTTTGGGCCCTTTAGAGTGAGACAAGTAGTAAAGTCACACCAAACTATGGGGTTCTCTTTCCCTGGCTCCATCCAGAGCCAAACTTTGTGGGGGGGGGGGAATGAGGTACACCTAAGCAGAGGCTCTCCCAGTCCCAAATGCATCCTGGCTGTGCTGTGGGGTGAGGGCAGCTACCTGGCTAAGTTTGTGGGTACCCCCCTCCTTGAGGGGCCTTCATTCACAGTGCTTAAATCAGCCTCTCTCAGTGGTGTCTGGACCTCTCTTTACCCCTGAAAGCTTCCATTCAACCAGTCATGCAGTCTGGCCAGTGGCCCTTGGGAAACTGTACACAGATGTTTCCAGGAAAGGTGGAGATCGGCCAAAAAGGGCCTCCCTGACAGATCCAGGTGAAGACGGTTGCTGCCTTGGCTACCTGCTCCCTCAAGCTCTCATTATGAAATTCCATTTTCCAAGGGTTGCCTAGCTCCCTCTAAAACTGGAAATGGGATGATCCTGCACCCCCTATTCCATTTTAGGCTTCCTTGTCAGGACAGATTATCCTCTGTTTGGGTTGCTATGGAGGGTGGGCAACAAACTCCATCCCACATCCCCCCAAGACATATCTAGGAGTCTTGCTTTCAGCCCAGAATCAGGGATACAAATAATGATGATGACAGTTGGTGTCCCATGTCCTCTCCTCTACCCCACTGCCTCACAAATACAGCACTTGTTTTCCTGGCTTGTAGGCATGTCTTTGGACCCCCAGAGACAAAATCAAGGGTGATTCTGTCTCCTGTTAACTCAGGACAGAGACTAAAATGACCAAAGGCTCAAAGGATACAATCTCTGGGGAAAGCAGAGCAGCCATTTGGACTACAAGAGACCAGGGGGGGCACAAGGAGTGCCAAAGAGAATAGCTAATGAGTGAGCTCCATGTCCTCAGAAGCAGCCCCTTCCCTGCCTCGCTGGGGATCAAGCTGGCTGCTTTCACACCAAAGGGAGGAAAACTGGGAAGGGCTCTCTGCAAACCCCAGAAATGAATGCATCCTGTTAAATTGAGCTTCGGAAGAAGGTGCCCAGCCCCTCCTGACTGACTCATGTAGAATGCAGCTGGCCTCTGCTTCAAGGGGGGAAAGGGCAGGGAGGGGTAGCTGCATGGCCTCCCCAGCATCTGGGCAGAGATACTTGGTTGAAGAGTATTTTGAGCAGAGATGTCCAACAGGGACCAGGTGACTTCTCTCTCAACTTTGCCCCTTCTTTTTCACTTCTAAATATTTTTCCTTCCTCCTCTTCCTTCCTCTTTCTGCCCCCTCCTCCTCTTCCTCCTCCTTCACCTTCTCCTCCCCCTATACCCCACCCCTCTTCTCCTTTCAGGAGTCTCCCATGAGCCTTCTCTCCTCCAGGACAAGTTCATTCCAGCCATCCTCTGAAGACACATTGCCCTGCTTAGGACCCTTTCCAGCTCCTCCATCCTTCTCAGACCTGAGCCCAACAGTGGAGATGGAACATGACCAGGACAGAGGACAGCAGACCTATTCCCCCCCACACCCCGGGTCCTTGACACTCTTCAGAGATCACTTCAGCTTCTGTAGATGCTTCATCAATGCCAAGGAGCCCTCCATTCACTAAAGAGCCCAATCTTTTTAAGATTCCTGGTCTGTCACATATCTGCTACTTAGGAGGATAGTTTTTTGAACCCAATGATAAGAGTTTACATTTGTCTATTGAATTCCATCTCATTCAATACAACCAACTCCAGAAGCATCTCCTTGTCCGCCCATCATCAGAGCCCCTGGGCATACAGGAAGTGGAAAACTAAAGCAGACCCAGAAAAGCATCCAGACCATCCCAGGCGGTGAGGAGGCACTTTAGGCAAAGCTCGCCCACCTGCTCAGGTGTTCAAGGCAGGCTGGCTGCTTTCTGCTCTCAACCCATCTTGATAACAGAGCACTATCTGCTTAACCAAGGTAGGGCCAGCTTGGGAAAGCAAAAGATTTTATTTAAGATCTGCCAGCTAGTTGGCAGAAATGCCCAGCACTGCCATCTGTTCTTGTGCCTAAGGATTCTGGGATTTCTCTCCAACTCACAGATGGGAATAAAGTCATTAGAGCATGGTGACAGGGCATCTCTAGAGAAAAAATAATGTCCCTAGAGCTCTGCTCCCAGTCAGTGTGACCTCAGAGGCAGAAGAAATCAGGAGTGGGGGATGAAATGATTATTGGGAGCTGGGCCCTGAGACTCCTTTCTCTCCTTCCTCATTCACGTCTCCATGTCATCTGTCCCTACCCCACATCCTGCTCCCCGGGTCATGGCAGCCAATGCTTTCACAGCCAACTAAAAGAAGCCACCGGCTGCCATGGATGCAGCCAACACAGGTAGAGCTGCATCAGTCATTGCTGCAGGGGGCAAGCCGCCTACCTACCTGAGCAGAGTGCCAGCCATGGCCTCCCAGTGCCTAAGCCCATCTGCCTGTTCCGTTGGCCAAGTCAGGACTTTCTCATTCCCCACCTGCTCAGAGCAGGGAGCAAACCTGCCCCCCTCCACCCTCACTGAGTTCCTTGCTGCCTTTCCAAAGGTCATTTTGGTCTGTGGCTTTTTTATCATTGGTAAAAACATTCTAATTCAGAGAAGTGGGCTGCCTTCACATTGTCTTGTATAAGGCCAGGCTTGTGTTCAGCTTCAGAATGGGATCCAAAGTGAAATCACTTTGAGGGAATAGAATTTTCATAAGGAATTAAAAAATTTATATAGCAGTCACTGAGGGAGAAGATATCCCTCTCTGAAATGAGATAAAAAGGTGGAATCTACGCTCATCAGTCCTCCAAGTTACATGCTCAAGGGTTCAAAAAGGGTGGGTGCCATCCCAAGACTCAGACTATTCCAGGGAATCAGAAGCTAGGGTAGGATCGGCATGAAGTGGCTCAGAATAAACCATAGTTAACACAGGCTCTCAATGGGAGCAATGAACAAAGGAAAGAGATCCCGGTGTGGTCTACAGAAGGCACAGTGCAAGTGGGGACTGGAGATGAGCTCCCCTTTGTGCTGTCTGCTTCTTTGTAAATCCCAGCAGCAAACACTTCCACCATCAGTTTCCTCCACACCTCTCTCTAGCCCACTAGAGTTTGCCAATAAGGATTCTTATTGGAGATACCCAAGGATTCTGTGAACAGGGGCTACTATCATGTCCATGTTCCAGATGAGCAAACTGAGGCTGAAGAAGGTAAAAGGTCTTGACCAGGGTCTCACTGCCAGGAAGAGTCCAAGGCAGAATTCAATGATCTATGGATGTTCCTTCAGAATTCCACTGTCACAGACCTTGGGCTTCTATCTTTCTGTATGGTATCCTGGCTAGAACAGCTGAAAGTTAGAAGCCCCTGTTTTTATGAACAGAGGAGGGGAAAAGAGGAGAAAGAAGAAGGAAGAAGCAAGTCCCCACCTCCTGCTGCCTTCCAGATTCTTGGCAGTGCCCTGAAGTCTGCCAGAAGTGTAGAAATACCACCCAACCAAGAACTAGATTTTGTGGGATGAGGAGTTTGGCAATAGGACCTGCAGAGTTAATCCCAATAAAGACTAGAAGGTTACATGGGGTTGAGGTCCTCCTCAGATAGGAAAAGAACTAGAAATTCTCTAGGGAGTTCCACTTTCCCCAGAGACCCTGAGAGTCACTCTAGACCCCTTATCTACCCTCTGTAGACTTTCACCCCAAGGGAGATTTCAGGGGCATCCACCCCTCCCTAGACTTCCCTGTTCACCTTTCTCACAGAAGTAGTAAAAGTTAAAATCCAGGTTTACAGCTATACATTTTGGCTCTGAACCTCATTGCTTCTTGGCTTGGGCTCCCCTTGCACCTGTGTCTGAACCTGGAACTCTACCACTAGGTCCCAGATTCCACAACTTTCCAGCTTCCATGCATGCTGCCTCGGTCAAGTCTCTGCCATTCTTTTTTACATTCTCAGAAAAGTGTTAGAAATCTTGTCAGAAGATATCCAGGGCCAGTGGGCCTGTGGGCTAATTAAGGCATTTCCAGCTCCTTTCTGGAACCCACACATCTTCCTGGAATACCAAAGAACCCCTTACATGCCCACAAACATCTCTTGACTTGTCTTTCTCAGTGAAAGCATCCCACCTCTCTCCCATGACTGAATTCATTCCCATCAAATGAATCCCCGCAGAGTCAACAATTCCCAGGGAGATTTTGGTCCTGGGGAGCCAACATTCACAACCCTTTATATTTGTCTTTCTGACATCTGTCTCTCTGCCCCATTGGTTCAGCTGAGTTCATGTCAATGGACCTATGGCTCAGAGAAGGCTCAACAAACATGCAGGAGGGAGATACAGTCAACCCAACAATCAACCGGGCCATTAGAAGGTTCACACACCCACTGCAATGCTATTCCTATGATCTTTGACATATAATAGGGCATGTACAGATGTAGAACAGAAATCAAAGTTGGGAATAAAGAATGGAGGGGACTAAAATAGGGCAGTATTGCATACAACTTGGGATTTAAACTATAAAAATAATGTTAAGCTGCTAAAAATAAAATAAGACAAATCAAAAAGTGAGAAAGAAAAAGAAAAGACCTTTGATAGCTACTTGGTGTAAAGGATCTGAGATCATGTGCAGAAGATGATGGTGAGGTACAAAAGCCGCTTCTCCCCCTGAAGAGGAATGTCAAATGACAAGCCCAGAAGAACATCTTGAAGAGCTTACAAAGGAATTCAAAAAGCCAAGAGAATAAGGGAAAAACTAAAAAATCAAGTCAAGAAAATTATGAAAAGAAAGTTAACCAAGTGGAAAAAGGGATAGGAAACCATAAGGATGTCTTAAAATGATCCTACCTAGAAAAAACCAAAAAGCATTTCCAGTTTGAGAAAACCAGGGACTGGCAAGTCCAGAGGATGCGTTAGTTGGTGAGAAAGATCTTCTAAAAGATTTCTGAAGAATGGGAAACACTAGCCATCAGACACTGAATGAGAGGCATAAGGACTTTCTAATTCTAAGTCATAACCAGAATGGGACAGATGCCCTGCTTTTGGCAACCAGGACGTCAAGGTTGAAAAATAGATTCAATGCCCATTGATACATCTTAGATGAATGGCTGTTGCACAAAATGCTCCTCTGAAGGGGGAAATGCCCATGCCACCTAAGGTTTTTTCCTGTGGAGAAAGAAAAGAGCTTAGAGTCTTTCTCCACTCTGATTGGAAAGAAAGACACATTTATTCAGGGCCTAGGCACTTCATAAATATGACCTCATTTCATTCTCCAACAGGACCATGGAAAACTGGGGTTACCATCATCCCCATTTTCCAGTTGAGAAAACTGAGGCAAACAGAGGTAAAGTGACTTGCTCACAGTTATCCAGTTAATCAGTCTGATTCTGGACTGAATCTAGGGTCATATGATGAAAAAATCTGAATCCAAATTTGAACTCAGGTCTTCCTGACTCCAGGTCCATCAGTCTATTCCCTCATGACCAGATTACCCCCATACCAGGATGTGAGAACCTGACCTTCCTTCGGGTGCTGTTATGCAAGGCTGTAAACTAAAATAGATAAGGGAGAGGATACACTTTTCTCTTTTATGGGTAAGAATTCTCAGCTGAAGACTCATGGAACATGTGAAAGTATGCTATGGTTAAGGAGGAAATTCTCTATTCTTGTCTTAACATGTCAATTTGTGAAATGCTTCTGGTTCACTCATAAAAGAAGACACATGTGGGAGCGGCTAGGTGGAGCAGTGGATAGAGCACAGGCCCTGGAGTCAAGAGTACCTGGGTTCAAATCCAGCCTCAGACACTTAATAATGACCTAGCCGTGTGGCCTTGGGCAAGTCACTTAACCCCATTGCCTTGAAAAATCTAAAAAAAAAAAAAAAAAACACACATGGATGGGGGTTCATGCAAAATGACTGGAGTGAATGGGAGCCTACAGGGCATTGTGGTATAGGCAGTATGGGGGCCCCACATTCGAAAGGTGAGGTCCTTATAGTACATAGATATATAGTGAGACCTAGATGCAGATGCCTCAGACCCCTATTTCTGCTGTTTTTCCCTCTGAGCAGCAGAGATGGTTGGAGGGCTAGAGGGTCTTTTGCCTCAGTGTGGGGCCCCATCCTTCTCATGAACCCCTCTCCATGTCTTCTTCAGTCACTACCAACTTGCTCACATCCAAATGTTCCTCACATTGTTTCTTCAAAGCCAGACAGGACTCTGATCGGAAGTGAATGTATCGGTTAGTCTAGAACTCACATGCTGGGTATTGATCACCCAGGCCTTACCTCTGATTCTGCCCTCACCTTGGGACCATGAATCTGGGAGCCAAGAGATGCTACAGACAGTTTTCAGTAGAGCCACAGACACCATGGGAAACTGAAGAAAGTCTGGGCCTGGAGAGTGCACCAAGTAACCTGCTGTCCCAGAGAACTTAAAGAAAAGAAGACCCTGGTGTCAGGGTCATGCTCTCTCTGGCATTAAAGAAGGGATGTTCTGAAAAGCAGATGTGATCTAGGCCCAGGGGAACACTCAGAAAACAAATTGGCTGATGCCCAGAGAAGCAACCTCTGGGGATGCTCAGCAACCAAGATAAATGCAAATGTCCATAGAATCATCAAAACTGGTCCATGACAGGAAATCCCTTTCTCTTTTCAGTAAAACAAGTCCAGGAGCCTGGACATTCTAAAGTTCCCGTTCCATGGTCCCTGCAGAGACTGGTTCAAGATGCCTCATCCAAGAAGGGAGCTCCCCAGGAACATGCTGGGCCTAGCTTCCTTCTGCCCCCAGACCATGGACAATGGGCAGAGGTCTCAGCACTTCTCCCAGCTAGCACAAGGAGCCAGAGGGAAGGGGGGGGATTCTATGCCACTCAGATGGGACAAGGTAATTGTGGTCATGGCATCAAGCTGGGGCACATCTCACTCTGGCCAGGTTCCAGTGAGAAGGGGTGATGAAAAGTTGAAATAATGGTGGCCTCACCTTGTCCAGGTCAGAAGTTTCAGAGTGGCTCAGTGGACAGAACTGATGTCAGGTCCAAGGATGTTGGTTCAATTCCCTGCCCAGAAGTTCATGGTTTGCAGTCTGTGAAGTCCTCTTTCCTGTTCTCTTCAGCTTGAGATGTGTGTGGTTTGTTGAAGATTGTTGAATTTGTGATTTAAAGAAGCAAAATTTAACATTTTGGAAAATTTACATAAATTCCACCACTGACTCCCTGTGTGGCTAGGGACTGAGCCTGATGACTCTGTTACATAGGCAGGGGAACCTGGAGGTCTTTTCTCTATCAGTCTCTCTCCTCCAATTGCCCTGCTCTAAGCATGAGCATGGGCACACAAAGAGCCCACTCCCCCAAGGCAAGGCAGGCACAAGACATTTGGCAGAATCCCAGAGATTTGCCATAGCAGGGTCCCAGGAATTCCCCAGAGTGCTGGGTAAGATGGAAGACTATTTCCAATTCCCCTCTCACGCCGAAGGCTGCCCAGTGGGTCCTGCGGTAACAATGGGGTGGGCTCCTTTCCTGTCCCCAGCAGCTTCATGATACATTTGGGATCTCGGGGGTCCTCACTGACCACTGCCAGGTAGAATTTGTGGCACTGTTCTCCCTTAGTCAGTGCCTGGAGACTGCTCCTCTTTTGTGCTGGGGGTGTCTAACTACCCAGCATCTGTCCACACAGTCCGGTGCAGTCCAGTCCAGTCTGGTCCAGTCCTGGACCCTACTTAGCCACAAATGCCCATTCAAAAACAGAGGAGGAAGCAGACTCAGGCATCATAACCTCAAAGAAATTTAAATGTTTTTAATCCCTAAGCTCCTCAATGAAAATGTCCCAGAACTACTGGCATTCCATGGAACACTCTTTGAAAAGCCCTGCTTAAGGAGATTTCAAGGACTTGGTTGTCACCCTTCCAATGGGACAGAAGTTTCTCTTTCCACTATTGGAACTTTTTTACTCAGTTTAGGCATCAAGAGAAACACATCTCTAGGGGAGCCTAACCCCCTTGATCCGGTCAAAGGGGCAGAGGTCTGGATCCCTTCAAGGTCTGGATCCCTTCTTCCCTATGTGTCCCAGGATCTGGCAGCAAAAGGCATGGCCTCAGGAGAGAAGGGAGCCTTATGGCTTGACTTCTTGTAAGAAGGGGGACATCCTGGGTTTTGCCAAGTCCCTGGAGAGAAGAAGGCCGACTCTGCAAGCCACACACTCCCTTTGCTCACCTCCAGAGAATTCCAGAATCTCTAATAGCCCCCAGCTCCCACCCAAGCTAGAACCCCCCCCCCAGGCAGGCTCAAATTCCAGGCACTTCTTTAAATGATAATTTTCCTCATCTAGTTCATTTTGCTCCCATCCCACTCAAGACTGAGAACTCCTAAAGTCCTCTCAGGTGTAGATATCCCATGACTTGCTAACAGAACAGACAAAGACTCAAATTGAAACCATAAAACATTTAGCTGGAACTGAAAAGGCCTGGCAACGAGGAAGCCCCGGTGCACACATTCCTGAACCAGGGGGAGCTCATCCCCTTCCCACCTGATCAATTTGGGAAATGACAAAGTCCTTCCAGCCTCCGTCCTCCAACAGGGAAGGCAGGTGCCCGGATCTGGCATGGCCAAAGGGAAGCCACCCCTGGTGAATGGCAACAGCCTTGATATTCCTTTACAGACTGGCTGAACAAAACGAAGCTCCCAGTGTTCATTGTTTCTCAGAAGCAGCTGACTTGCTCTTCTCTAGCATTGGTGCTTTGGTTATTGTGAACCTTTTGTTCTGCCCTTTGCAAGGGTCACAGCTTCCTAACCCTGGGAAGTGGGCTACCAGGCCCTTCGCTTCCTCTCTCATCCCCTGCATCCCTGCTGGGGTTGCGGACAGGACTGTCACAGCTCCAGTAGCTTCTGCCCTGCTTTGTGGGGTCTCCTGGGACTCTGAATACCACCAGTTCCTCCCAAATTCTCCCAGAAGTCTCATCACCCTAATCCCAAGCTTCACTGCTGAAAAAGAAAGTCTGAGAACATTTCTTGGAGGGTTCCCTCTTGGAGCTGGGCACTTGAGAAAGACCCCACCTGTTCTTTCCTGATGTCCATTGGTCACTGACCAGGGTTCTGTCTCCCAGTCCTCAGCGGAAGGCTCAGCAAAGACCCCTCCCAACTTCTGCTGGTCCCTTTCCCAAGTCCTTCCTCCAGCCAGGTGGAAAACCCACAAACACCTGCTGAAGGACTGGGAGGGAAGGGCAAGCCCCAGCGATGACACTTTAGAAGAGGGGGACTCTTCTCACCTGCTGGGGGGACCCCACATATGGGTTGACAGGAGGAATTGGCACAGAGTTGATGCCCAAAGACAAACTTGGCTGACTCAGATATGGGGCCCAAGCAGCAGGCAATGAGCTTCACTTCAGCCACAGGGACACACAAGGGATGGAAGACTCTTGCGTGACACAGCGGGAGGAGGATCCTGGGCGGGGGGGGAGGGGCAGAGCTCTCTTGCCATTAAACTATATTTACTTGTAGGTATTAATAATCAGATTCTAATCCGAGCCCGGCAGTGAGGCTCACCAGCATCTAAATAAGAGGGGGCTCCTGGCTCCCTCCACTTTGCTCCAAGCTCATTCATCTCTGCAGATCTGCCACAATTAAGCATCTCCATGGTAATTGGATGGCTTCTGTTTCTTGCCTCGGTTGCCTGTACTCATCAAGAAAGATGGTAACTCACTAATGAACCCAAATCTCACCTGCCTGGGGGCTCCGGCAGCCAAAGGAGACTCAACCTTGGGCACAGCTTCACTGAGCCTGGAAAGGCTCCTTTCTCACTCCACACTGGGAGTCTGGAAGAAAGACCCCTGGCTCCAGTGGGGGGGGGGTCTATTGTCCCAACTTCAGAAAGAACTGGCATGCTGGCATGCTGGGGGTCACCAAAGGGATGGACTTAGGCTCTGCCTCAATGACCAAGTCTCCTCTTGAGACACATGGGCTCTGGGCTCCCACACTCAACCCCCCGCTTCATTGGCAGATTCCTGTCCCCTTTTACTGTGTATTTCCTACAGCATCCATCACTAGAGAACTTAATAACAGTTGATCTCTCCATAAAATCAATTAGACAATTAACATAAATTAGCTTTTACAAAAGGATGTTTACTAATAAAGGGCTGCTAAGTGGGGCAATAAAGGGAGGGCGACCTGGGCCTGAAGAGGGGAAGATTCATCTTCCTGAGTTCATGTCTAGCCTCAGACACTTAGAACTATGTGGCCTTGGGCAAGGCATTGAACCCTGTCACCTCAGTTTCCTCATCTGTAAAATGAGTTGGAGAAGGTAATGGTAAAACCACTTCAGTGTCTTTGCCAAGAAGATCCTTAGTGGGGTCACAAAGAGGGCAAGACAACCACAAATTTACTTATAAAATATAGCAAAAATCAAATACAACTTTTGAAACCAGGAATGGTCTCTGCTCTATTATCTTGGTCTCTGAGGTGATTGGATTAAAGCTTAAAGCAGTGTTTCCCAAATATTCACCATGAACCATTCCCTTATTTCTAAGATGTGGGATCTTATTAACTACTTCAGTCCATTCCTGGGCTTGCTTGGGAGGGTCAGTCCTCACTCACTGGAGACTGAGTCAGATCCACTACCCATTTAAATAAGCCCTGGGGATACAAAGAAAGGCCTAAGACAGTCCCTGACCTCAAGAAGCTTCCAGTCAAATGGAAGAAACCACATTTAGAAGTAAAGGGGAGGGGGGGCAGGACCTGGGGCAAGAGGTGACCCAGGTGTGAGGGTATGATGAAGTCCTGCACCTAAGGAGGGGAATGTTGCAGAATTTGTTTCATCTGCAGAAAAAGAAGTCTGCGGGAAACATGAGATCCATGAGGTGACCCTGGTAGAGAATGAGGAGGTGACTCCCTAAAGGGTCAAAGATGAGGGAGAATCTCTCTAAGATCCAACCTCCTCCCTGTCCAATCAGAGGGAGGGAGGGAGAGGCTCCAGGCCCAGGCTGCCGGACACTGGCAGACTCCAGAATGTGCCTCTAGAGGCACCTTTTAAGTTCACAAAGCTGTCACCCAGTCCAGTCTCTTTTGTTCTCATTCACTTAAGACAAAAAAGCACATCTTCTAGACTACAAGTCATTCTCCAACAGATAAATGGGCAAAAAAAAAATTTCAAAGGAAAAAATCCAAGCTACCAACAGTAATATGAAAAAATCCAAATCACTAATATTAAATTAAAATAAAACAATTAATTCCAATTTGCTTCATACTCATCAGAATGGCAAAGATGGCAAAAGAGGAAAATGTTGACTGGACTACAGGAAAATAAACATTCACATCCTGTTAGTGAAGCTATTAATTAGTCTGACTATTCTGGAAGTCAATGGAACTATACACCCCCAAATCACTAAACTGATCGTACCTTCAACCCAACACTACTAGGTTTATATCCTCAAAGAGATCAAAGAAAGATAAAAGGATTATAAATTTTGTTTGTTTAATGAGGCAGATGGGTACTGAAGAGCACTGGGCCTGGAGTCAAGAAGCCCTGAGTTCAAATCCAGCCTATGACACTTACTAGCCATAGGACCCTGGGCAAGTCTCTTGGCCTTGTTTGTCTCGTTCTCTTCAAATGTAAAATGAGAATAATAGCACCTCTCTCCCAAGGTATTTGTGGAGATTGACCCAGCAGCTGCTTTATAGTAGATGCTAAATACATAATCACGATTGCTAATTGGAGGATGGGGAAAGAGAATCAGCACTTCTAAACATATTAAAATAAAGGAAATCATGAACACAGGGGAGTCACAAGCTGACCGGAAATCATGGCCACAGGGGAGCCAAATGAGAGAGGCTTTAGACTCTTCCCCCAATGCAGAGGTGGCACTCCCCCACCCCCTGTAGCTCCTGCCCAGGAACTACCCAGGAAGAGGCACTTCCAAGCAAACCGGGCTCTTCACGGCAGTGAGCCAAGCCAGCATCAGCAGCAGGGTACAGAGCCCACCCCTGAATCTGGAAGGCTCCATTCTGCATTCCTGGAGGCTCACCTATGCTTCATGAGGACATGCAGCCAGCCTCCTCTAAGGACAAGTCCCATGGTCTTGCAATACAGTCCCAGGCAAAGCACAAAGTTAGGCCAGTGTGGACACCTCTCCCTCCAGTGATGTCATTGGTCTTCTCACTGCCCCTGGAAGTTCACTGACCATTCCCACCTCCACACCCCCACCACCTTTCAAGGGCTAGCTGAGAGCCCTTCCCCCAGGAAGTCCATAGAAATCTCTTCCTCTTCCAAAGTCCTGCTTAGAATATGCACTATCACAATTAGCATTCTATGGTGTCATTCCTCATCTTCCCCTGCCCAGCCAAATAGCCAGCATCCTGAGGGCAGACTTCAGTACTCACCCCCCCAGTGACTCCCAACAGCATCCATCTCCCCCTGGCATCTGGCACTCATCACTAGCAAGTCTGTGGGGAGCTGGGAGAGGTGGGCAGATGGGTTCCACAGGCAATGGATCCCATTCCTCTTGTTGAGGTCTCTGGCTGGTACTCCAGGGCTCTGCAGAATAGTCTGATCCACCAGTCCATGCTGATACCCTTTCATTGGGTAGGTTATGGGAGAAGACACCCCCAAGGGGAGAAGGTGTATCAAAGGAAGAACATTCAGAGTATCCTCCCACCACAGTAAGCAGCAGAACTGATTCCTCCAAAGAGCCCCATGAAGGCTAGGGAAGGCATGCAACCAGGATGTACATGAGAAGGGATCTGTGGGAAGCATGGGGAACCTTGATGATGCCATGAAGAAGGTGGGACCCTGGCTCATCTTTATTCCAGGGTTTGTGACATCTCCCATCTTTCAAGGGGCAGGAGGATGAGTCCAACTTAGCAGTCTTACTGGAAGTCCTACCTCTGGGGTCACAGGTCATCAGCCCAGTCCCTGCCATTTCTGTCCTGGAAGATTCCAGATCTTGGGGCTTCCATAGCAAGTGAGAGGAAGTGGTAAGTCTAGGACAGGGACAGAGTAATGCTACAACAGGAATGATGGGTGCAGAAATGGGAGTAAAAGCTCTTTCCCATGAGGTCAAGGGCCTCCTAGGTAGCAAACAGGTAGGAAAATTGCCCTCCATTGAAGTCCCAGACTATAGACACAGATTGGGGGGTGTGGGTTGGGGAGAAGGGCATAGGGTTAGGGGAGGGGGGGCAGTATTTTAAAGGTAATGGGGATGATCTTGTTCCTCCTGCTCATTTGGCAAGCCTACTGTCCTTTCAATGAGAACTATCTGGTGGCCCAATGCTCAGAGTGCAGACCTGGAGCAAGACCCAAGTTCAAATCCAGCCTGAGACACTTCCTGGCTGAGTGACCCTGTAAAGTAGATAGCACCTCTGTTAATAGAGGATGAAATGAGTCAACATGTGCTGATAAATGCTAGTTATTATCACCATTCCAACCTGTAGTAAACGTCTTTGTGTTCAAAAATTCACAATGGATTGTTGTTTGCAGGTGAGTTAACCAAAACTCCTAGAGACAACAGTCAGACAACCTCAGTTCAGCTGGCAGTTCACTCTCAGTTGAAGAGGAAGTTCCCTTCTCCTTACCAAGATTGAGTCCAGACTGGCAACCTGAGGGCAGAGAGTCAAGCGGCCCAAACATGCCAGGTGAAATGCTCCAAAAGTGAACATAGGTGAGTGTGGTGAGAAGTAACCAGAAAATATGTTCATATGGTTCAGGGATAAGGGTCATAGAGACTGCTTACATGACCACCACTTCAAGAAGAATTAGTTAACTATCAACAGGCATTTATTGAAGAGGGAGAGGCTAAAGCAGGCAGACCCACCAACAGACTATCACAATGGTCCAGGTCTAAGATGGTGAGGCTCCTTCAGGGTGGGGCAGAGTTAGAGACAAAGCTTGGGAGTGGAGAGCAATAGGGAAGGAAGGAATGGGAGAGTGGCAGGGATAGATAATGAATTTGGCTTTGGATATGTTGAGTTTAAGATAAACTGGGCAATTAGTTTAAGATGTCCAATAGGCAATTGGAGATGGGGTGTGTGGAAGCCCGCAGAGAGGCAGGGCCAGATAAGTAAGGCTGGAGATACCCGGCAGTGGATAAAACCACACAAAATTAAATTATCTCTTGATAGGAAATGACTTGTTCCCAAAGTGGGACCATTCCTGAATCAAGGCCTGGGTACGGTCACAGTACCAATTGGTTCGAGCACAGATCAAAATGAAATAAGCAGAACAAAACACACCAGTCTTACAATTATGTAATGGAAAAGGTCATTAAAAGGAAACCAAATTCAGAGTAATTGAAAAATCAATCCCTGACCCAGAAAACAGATAATGAGGAGTCCTTCCTTTAGAGAAAGCAGTCAGAACTTCCCAGATCATCAAGGTAAAGGGCATTTTCACTACAGGGAGAGTGTCCTGGTTCACGAGAAATGACTGTATAGATGAGCCTGGAGCTCAGACAGGAAAGAAGCCAAGGATGTTGGTAGGGAGCAGGATGGAGATTTGACCTACTCTTCCCATTCCAAATGCATTATTTTCTTGACTGAACTACACAGGTTGAGTGACACCCCCCCCCAGATATAAGAATAAAGGGGAAGGGCAGAACAGGGAGCTTGATGTGCTGTTCTCTTTTCCTCTAGGATGCACATTCCCTCCCAGTTGATACAAGGATAATATATCTGCCTTTGTCCCCAACCTGACTTGCCAGGTTGTTTGTCCATCAGCTCCAGACCCCAAAAAAGAGAGACCAAAAGCAAAACAAAAATGTGGCTATGGAGCCAGTCGTAGAGTAAAGGGATCTAGGAAGAGCTGGGCATCCCCAGAGTCAATATCTCTGAAATGACTGCCAAGACCCTTTTCTATAGGGAGTGTTACGAAACACAAGCCCTGAACATTCATGGCTAAAGCCATTAGTATATGTAGTATGGAGGCCTGGTCCTTAGGAGGAGAACCTTCTTGACCTGGAAACTCCTGTGAAGTTACTCCCAGAATCCCTATCCTCCTCCTTGCACAACCTCTTGTTGGTAGCTATCCTTTGCCATTATCATGATTCAGGCAAGATTGAAACTGTTCTGACAGAAGGCTGCTCTCTGATCTCTAGGTATATTGCAGAGCCTGATCCTTCTCTGACTCCCAGAAGACTCTGTGGGGCCCCCTTTCATGGAACTCTCTGCAAGTCTAGGATTCAGGTGTGAATCGTCTCCTCATCTTCCTTTCCCTGAAGAATCTCATCTTACTTCAAGGTGCCACCTCCTCTCTGAGGTCTTCCCTCATCCCCCAGTGCTGGTACTCCCTCCCTCATCAAATTACCTTGCTTAGTCTGGGAGTGTGAGGACTTCAGTCTGGTTCACCAGCACCTTGTACAGTGACTTACAGAAAGTAGATGATGAATTAGTGCTTGATGAATGGAATGGAACAGAATCTAGGACCCATGTGCATTATGACTGACTCATTACTGAGGGAGACATGAGAAAAAGATTAGCCAGCCCCTTCCTGCAGAAGCTCCCAAGGGCTCTGGTGTTTCAGAACCTGGATCAACTTTGTTGTTCATGGAAGCCAGGATGTGCTCAAGTGACCAAATGAGGACCAAGAGAATTCAGTGATGAGTTAGTCCTGGATTGGGGCAGAAAACCCTGGAGCTGCTGAGGAAGGAATGTTTGGAAATGGAAACGACTTTGGATAATCAAAAGATATTAAAGAACCTGCTCAGACCAAATTAGAGACAACGGGAGACAAAATTCAATGCCATGCAATATTTATTTCATATACTGATTGGTGCAAATACCATATTAACAAACTCTTTTCTTCATCAAGAAGAATGGAATCACCATCCAGGAGCTCAACATCCTGGTCCTAAAGGGATTTACAGTGGATGGAAGAAATGTCATTAGGGGAAAAGAAGGTGGGAATTAGATAGATAAGATTGAGAGAGACAGAGACAGAAAGATTATGTATATAGAGATACATTTAGAAAGACGATTTCCTTTTAAAGGAGGTTCCTCTTAAAAATATCAAATTGTTTAAAACTAAGAAAGCATCATCCTCTATCTATATCAATGTGTTTTAAACTTTTATATTTATACTATAGTTTATTTCCTGACCCAAACTGCTCACATCTCATTATTACCTTACACATCCATTTTAGGAATTTTTGTTAAATTAAAGTTCTTTTTCCACTCTTTCCAGACATTAACTCTTCCTGGGAAGAGCTAAGATGGTGGTGTGAAATTAGGTCTCTCCGGAGCTTTTCCCTACACAACATCAAATGAAGACTCTACATAGACATTAAAGCCACAGATCCCACCAAAAAATAAAAAAAGATCAAAACCAAGTCTTCAACTGTAGACATCATGGAGGATCTTCAGTGAAGGTCTATCTCTTGGGGGGAGGGGGTAGAGGTTAGACTAGAGAGTGGGGAAGTGGGGAAGCCATCAGGTTAGCAAAAGTAGAGCCCAGGTCCTGCAGCTAGATAGCAAGTCAGCAGAGGGGTCCCAACCCCAGGCAGAGTCTGAACCCTTGGAACATTCAGACAAAAGACAGGACCAGGAACAAATCACCACATGGACAGGTCTAGGCAACCCTTGGGCTGCACAGACATCATCTTGGTCAGCAACAAGTCAGGGATCATACCCCAGCTCCAGCACAAAAAGCTCAAGACCATTCTCCCTACACCCTAGGAGCAGAGCTCAACAATAAAAATGAGCAAAGAAAAATCTAACAGTGCTAATCATAGAAAGCTACGATTCAGACAGAGATGCCTCTCAGAAGAAAAGAGCAGTGACTAATTACCTATGTGGGAAATCTTAAAGGAGTCTATGAATCCTACTCAAATCTAAAACTTCTTAGAAGGGCTTAAGAAAAAATTTAAAAACCAGAGAACAGAGGAAAAAGAAAAATGGACAACAAAAATGAGAGCCATGCAGGGAAATTATGAAAAATTGACCAAAAGAATCAACTCCAATAAGAGTAAAAATTACAACCTGAGAAAAGAGTGTGACTCTTCAAAAATAAAATCAACCAACTGTAAAAGGAAACACAAACGTTAACTGAAGAAAATAAAATCCTAAAAATTAGAATTAGACAACTAGAACTAATAAATCTATGAGAAACCAAGGAATCTTGGTTCTGAAAAAAATTGAAGAAAACATAAAGTATTTTTAGGAGGGGGCGGCTAGGTGGCACAGTGGATAAAACACCGGCCCTGGAGTCAGGAGTACCTGGGTTCAAATCCAGTCTCAGACATTTAATAATTACCTTAGCTGTGTGGCCTTGGGCAAGCCACTTAACCCCATTTGCCTTGAAAAAACCTAAAAAATAAAAGTATATTTAGGAAAAGCAAACAACCTTGAAAATAGATCCAGGAAGGATAATTTATAAATTATTGGTCTACCAGAAAGCCTAGATCAAAAAAAGAGCCTGGAAAATATCTTTCAGGAAGTTATCAGACATTAACCTGATTGCCTCTGAAAAGACCCTCCACTTACCACTTGATTCAGCTCCTCTTTATACAACAAAACTAACTTTCTGTATATGACAGGGCAGTGACCAGAAGGAGTGGTGCCCCATGGTTACAAATGCATTTGCTACTCCTTGATGACAAGGTCTCTTCGAGTTTAGACAGTAGATTCTTAATAGTTGCTGTCTGACAATGTTAGCAGCATTACCCTCTCTGCTGTTTCCATCCTGTGGTTCCCCATTATGATTGGCTTAGATCAGTCAAAGAAGAGGGAGATGAGAAAGGCAGGCTAGCTGGCACATGACCAAAAGGCCCTGCCATGCCCCTGAGCTCCCTGACACAACTGAGGAGCAAGTGAGGGGTGAAGGCAGAGCACAGAGAAGACAGGTCGATGCCACCAAGGGTCATCCCTGGATCCCCAGCCTCCTGGCAGGAGTGGCCAGTGGATTAGCCCTGTGAAAAGCCAGATGAGACAAAGGCTCCTGGTCTTCAAACCCCTTTCCCAGCCCAGGAGTTGGCACAGGAGCAACCATGCTCCTAAACAAACTAAACAGTCCTCTCCTAGGGTCACCACAGTGATGCCCCTTTGTCCACAGCAAGGACCACAACCAGGAAATCTAGTTCCTAAAATGTCTCATTTCCCCAAAACCTGAGACTCCTCAGGACTCAAACCAGTGTCTAACCACAAGCTGATTTTGTCCCAAGCAGAGCAGTGACCACAAAAGGTCCCAGCCAGAACTGGTCTGAGCAGAGGTTGAGGCTGGTTCTCAGGTAGCACACCCTGATTCTCTCATGGAACTTGGGGCCATGGCAGGCAGGGCTGCTGGGAATCTCTGAATGTGTCTGCGAGCATTTTGTGTTTCACAGGAACTGTTGCCACCTGCAATTAAGGGAAATCGTATCCTGGTTAGCCTTCTAATTTTATAATTACCTCTTTGGAATAATAACCCCATCCAGGTGTTGGGTAAAATAAAACAGCAAGGGAAATTAATTTCAATTAGAAAGGAAAAAATACAAATTGAAGTGGAGTTGTGGAAAGGAAAGAGAAAACAACACATTTCTTTGATTGCAATTCATTCTGGTAATTAAACCCCTGCAATGGGCCTGGGCTGTGGGCACCGTGCCCTTTAACAATTGACACTAAAGCACATGTGTACAGTCATGAGGTCTTCCAGTCACCCCCACATCTGGAGGTAGGAAGGGGGAGAAAAGAGAGAGATGAGGACTTCAGGCTCAGTCAGTGACCAGGCAGTCAGTAGTTCTTTAGGAAGGGTCCTTCATTGGCCAGACATGGTGCTAAGGGCGAGAAAGGAGACTAGAAAGAAACAGAGATGGATGGACAGACAGATAGACAGAGACCAAGACCAGGAAGAAATAGAGACAGAGGGATTGGAGGGAAATGGAGACAGCAGATAGACAGACAGACAGAGACAGATGAACAGACAGACTGACAGATAGACAAACAAAAAGATAAAGACTGAGACCAGGGAGAAATGGAGATAGAGGAATTGGAAGAACTGAGAGAAATAGAGGCAGCAGACAGACAGACAGAGACAGAAACAGAAAGACAGAGGAGAGAAAAAAGGAAGGAGAGAGAGAAGGAAAGTGGGGAGATGGGGCCCAGACAGACAAAGAAAGATGGGGATGGGGTGAGGAGATAGAGAGAAACTTTGTGAGGAAACAGAAGTCTTGAGAGACTGCTAAGAAATAGAACTGAAGACCCCAGAAACCCCAAAGAGTTTCGAGAACCCATTTGCAGCAGTGTCCACTGTTTGTCCCTTCACCTTGTCATTGTGCTGGGTAGTGCCTTAAGCTGATCCTCTTTTGAGGATCATTAGTGGGGACCCATTATTTTAGCACCCATTAGTGCCAGGTTGGGGATACAAAGGAGGGGGGTAGAAATAGGCCCTGCCCTCAAGTCCCCCCCCACTCTAGGAGGGGAAAGAACATACCAACTGTATAAACAAGATTCCTTGCATCCCTAGGGCTCACATGGAAAGGATGAAAGCCATCTGACAGTCCCTGGGGTTGGGGACTGGCCCTGGAGGTGAGGTGTGGGGTGACTTTCTAGTTTAGGATGCCTCCCTTAGTCCCAAATTTCCACCAAACGCACCCCACAATGCCATCTTTCTGCATCGGCCGTCTCCATTCATACAGATATGGTGGTCGCCATCCCCATCTCTTGGCAATTCCCCACTGGCAGTTCTGGCTCCGTGCCTCTTCCTCCTCACCATTTTTAATTGGCCGATGCTTCACTGGATGGCATGATGAGCAGGTGCTCAGCAACCGTGGAGTCATTAGCCAAGGAAAGCAGGTTACCTCCTAACAGAGACATTTTCTCTAGCACCAGGAGGTGGGAAGCAGTAGGACCAAGAGCCTTTTTTATGGATGTATTTAGGACAGAGCCAAAAGCCTATGAAGCAGGAAAAGGAAAAGGAAAAGAACCAGCAGCTGAGGGACCCAGGTGAGATCCACAGCAGCGAGACACCCCTAGAACACATGCCACTGGAACACGCATCTCCAGGGTCAGATGGGGCCCCAGGTCAGCTGCAGGGGACAGATTACCAAGGTCCCAGCAGCCCCTCTCCACCGAGACATTACCATGATTGCCCAGCCAGCCCTCTTTTACCCCAACCTGGTCCTGCTCACCAGGTCATGCCCAAGGGTTAACCAGGGTCAGCATCACTGCCCATACTTTAGGAGATGTCAGGGCAGTAGGAGAACCTGGGGCCTGAGCCTCCCCTCTGTCCCCACACTTGAGAAGGCTGGACAATCTGGTTATTCACTCCCCAAATCCAGATTGTTTCTTGCTACTAATGCCCCAACTATCGTGATGGGGTCTTGCCCTCTAGGTTTCCCAGGAACAGTGCTCTTGGCATCCCCATTATGATTAGTCAGATACTCTTAGGTCAGCAGCTGATGTTTGAGAGACAGGGTACCCCAGCACTCTGGGCAGCTGAGTTTGGTGACACCCCAGGACCTCTCAGTACTCTGCCTTTCCATTCTGAGAACCCCTTGTCCACCACCATCATGAGTCCTCAAGGTATATCCCAGAATTCCAGGGTGTTCATCCAAACTGTAGCAGAAGCACCTAGGTGTCCCCCAAGACCCTCCCCTTGCTTCCTGACCTGTCTGCCACATTGCTTCCTCTACATCCTACATTCATTGGCTATTTGCTACAGCTCTCCATGACCACCAGGCTTCCGTGTATTAGGACCTGAAGTTCTGGGGAACTTAATGTGCTGCATTGTTGGGGAACCCTGGGTCCAGGATTGTTTATGGTGGCTGAGTTAGCTGAGTATCTGGGCCATAATCCCACATCTGGGATTGGGACAATAAGAAAAATCTTTCAATTATCCTAATCCATTGCCATAGCCATGAAGAGACCAGAATCACCACTGGTGAGGCAAGATTAGACATCAGAACAAGCAGCACAAGACAAGGGATGGCAGGGGAATGGGGGGGGGGGGCAGCAGAAGAAATGTCTTTGAAGTTCAAACTTCAAACTCTTGAACTCTTGTTTTCCTTTCACTACAACATCAAAATATTGGATGGAGCTTTGCAATAACCCTCTTTCTGGGAGGAAGTTATTTAGGGTGGAATTTCCAGGGACTGAAGGCCCAGTGGAAGGGATTACCTTGGAAGTAGGCCACCTTTCCCTGAAGATCTTCCACAAGGAACAGGAGAGCCATGGAAGATTCTTAGTCATGACAAAGCTGGAGAAGATGGCATCCAAGGTTTCTTCCAAATCTTCAGTTCTGTGTCAATAATAATGTGGATCTACATGTCCACATCATTTGTGAGACTGTGAACGTGAAATCCAAGAATGATGGTGCCTTGTCATCCTAGGAGGCTGGGGTCCACGGATCTCTTAAGCTGAGCCACTTAGAGTTACCCTAAGTCTGGAACCCCAAACAAGATGAGCCCTCAAGCTAATGGGAGGAATTACCTGAGGATAGCTGAACCAATTCAGGACAGACATGGAATGGGCCCATGGCTCCTCCATGTCTAGCCTGAGTGAGATAAGGAAAGCCAATGTCCATCTATTGATCCCTTCTCATATTTTCATCAAGGCTCTACTTAGCACATACTTGGGTTCTTCTCCATGAGATGAACAAGAGGATTTGGGGCTCATGATTGCTGATACCTTCCCAAGATACCTTTTTGTAATACCATCAAGTGTTCTTTTGGAAGCTTCTTGGGATGTTTAGCCTAAAAAATGACAACTCCAACATGAATCCATAGGATCGTGGATCCAGATAGAAAGGAATTTTAGATAGCATCTGGTCCAAATTTCCATCCCAAACTCCCTATCCAATGATATAGATCAATTCATCAGTCAACATTTATTAAGCACCTACTTTGTTACAAATGTTGGGGTAACAAAGAGTCCAATCCCTGACCTCAAGGAAGCAACAAACTAATGGGGCAGGCAGACAAATAGGCTCTAAACAGGATAAATAGGAAAAAATTCAAAGAAGGAAAGCTCTGCAATGAGGAGGGATGTGGAAGACTTCCAATGGAAGGAGAAATATGAGTTGGGACTTAAAGGAAGTCAGGAAGATCTGACGTTGGAGTGGAAGAAGCAGAGTATTCTAGGCCTGGGGGACAGAGAGAGAATGTCCAGAACTGGGAGCTGGAGTCTTATTCATGGAGCAGCCGGGAGGAGGGTCCCTGGACTCATACACTCACACAGTCACACACCACACACACACACACACACACACACACACACACACACACACACTCACACACTCACACACTCACACACTCACACACTCACACACATACAGTCACACACACACACACACACACACACACACACACACACACACAAAGAGAAGCAGATTTTAGGGCCAAGGCACCACTTTCTGCAGGTCCTGCCACAGCCAACACCCAAGGCAGACACTGCTCTGTGAATGTGTTCAGCCTCAAATGAGCAGAATTGGGAAGCAGCAGCTGAAAGCTCCAGGCCGAAGGTGCTACAAGGGCAGTTCAGGAACTTGGGACCCAAAGTCCCATGGCTAACCTATGCAATTGATGGGTAAGGTTTGGTCCAGCTCCTTTGCAGCCTCCCTTTTGCTTCTGTATTTGTATCTTGAAGAGCCGCTTGAAACAAACACCTGGAGTGACCCAGGGGTGACCCAGGGGTCCTCCAGGTTATGGAAAGGTTATGGTAGATGCTGCTGAGACAGAAAGGTCCTAACTCTCATCCTGGGGGTGGGTTGACTGACTGGCTGTCAACAGAAGATCACACAGATAAGCTGGGGGTGGGCTTTGTCTTTCAGTCTGTCTAGAAGCAGAGGTTACGCCATTGACTGAGGGCCAGGCCCTCCCTATAAACAAAGATACTGAACAGAGAGCATGGGGAGGGGCTTCCCTAGAATACCTTCACTGGTCAGCTCAGGCCTGGACTCCCTCCTCACCTGGAAGGGGCCTGGGCATCATCAGTCCTTCTGCCCACCCACCTCTCAGGATGGGTCTGGCCTTGAGAGACGAGCTGCTGAAAACACTGCTGCACACACAGTTGCTTAGATACGGCCCTTGCTTTTCTAAAAATATACCTGTTTGTGCTCTAGGGAAACAGAAACAAGCCACAAGCAGACACCTTTGGAAGCTTGGGAAAGATTTATCTGAAATTCGTTTTGGAGTCACAGAAGCCAAGAAAAAAGTGTCACTGCTGGGGTCTCCAGGCTTGGTGAGGGTCCTGGCCAAGAGGGCAATGCAGATGTGTGGTAACAAGGTCAAGGGAAGGAGTGGAGACTCAGAACTGCCCCTCTAAGGTCTTCCCATTCTCCCACAACAGACTGGAGTTGGCCCTCTTGGCAGTAGCCAGTCTATAGGCTTCATGGGGCACCTCTGCTCCCTATCAGTTCAGCCTCCATGCTGCTAAGGACAGGCTGCCAGACTCTGAGTCCAGCAGAACCTCCAACCTACTTCCCCTTCTCATTGACCCAGACATTTTCTTTGACCGTGGGAACCAAGTCTGACACATCTCCCCCATCTGGACTTTGCTTTTCTCTGTTGCTGGACACTCCGTCTGACAGTGACTGTCCAGTTATGACCATCTCTCCTGGTCCATCCCCAGTATGCTCATGGACCATAGGCAGATGACCCCTCTCACAGCGACCTCCATCTTTGCTGTCACACAGTCATCTTCAGGCCTTCCTCCCCTCCAGCTGGTATTCCTGCCTCTCTCCAGTCTAGCCTCCATTGTGCTGCCAGAGGGATTCTCACTCACCATTCGCTCCCCTATAAGCTCTCTTTGCCTTCTATCTCCTCTTCCTTTGTCCAAGCCATGCCCCGTGCTTTTTACTGACCCCCTTTAAGTGGGAGACATTGTCAGGCCTCTGGGAAAGGAGACTCCTCTGTGGTTTTTTTAGGATTTTTATTTAAAATTTTGAGTTCCAAATTCTCTCCCTTCTTTCTTTCATCCCCCTCCCTGAGATGGTGAGCATTTATAAGTCATACATGTGCAATTATGTAAAGCATTTCCATATTAGTCATTTTGCACAAGAAGTCTCGAAAAAGAGAGAAAAAGAAAGTGGAAAAAATCATGCTCCAGTTTATTCCATCAATATCAGCTCTTTCTCTGGAGGTCAACATAAACTTTTGAGTCCTTTGGGATTGTCTTGGATTATTGGATTGCTGAGAAGAGCTCAGTCATTCACAGCTCTTCATCTCTTAACTTGCTTATGATATCATCCTTTATGTGTAAATTATTTGCTTAGTTTGACCTTATCTTGAAATAGAGTGTGAGATGTTGGTCTTTATCTAGTTTCTGCCAAACTGTTTTCCAGTTTTCCCAGCAGTTCTTTTCAAATACTGAGTTTTTGTTCCAAAATAGTCTCTTTGGGTTTATCATATACTAGATTACTATGGCCATTTACTATAATGTAATTTGTACCTTCTCTATTCTACTGATCCATCAACTCTATTTCTTAGCCAGTGCCAGATTGTTTTGATAATTACCACTTTATAATGCAGTTTGAGAAGTAGTGTGGGTAGGCCATCTTCTTTCACATTTTTTTCACTGATTCCCTTGATTCTTTGAACTTTTGTTCATCCAGATGAATTTTGTTAATAATTTTTCTAGCTTTTATACAATTTTTTATAGTTTGATGGTACTGAATAAATAGATTAATTTGGGTAGAATTGTCATTTTATTATTTTTATTTTATTTATTTATTTATATATATTCTTTATTATTTTATTATTTATATTGACAGTCTACTCATGAACAATTACTATTTTTCTAATTGTTTAGCTATGACTATTTTTATGGTTGTGTTCAAATAGTTACTGAGTTTATGTTGGCAGGTAGACTCCCAAGTATTTTATATTGTCTAGAGTTATTTGAAATGGAATTTCTCTTTCCACCTCTTGCTGCTAGTCTTCGTTGATAATATATTTAAATGTCAGTGATTTATGTGGATTTATTTTGTATCCTGCTGCTTTGCTAAAGTTGCTAATAATTTCAAGTAGTTTTTAAGTTAATTCTCTAGGATTTTCTAAGTATAACATCATATCTTCTGCAAAGAGTGATAGTTTTGTCCATTCATTGCCTATTCTAATACCTTTCATTTCTTTTTCTTCACTTATTGCTGTAGCTAACATTTCTAGTACAGTATTAAATAACAGAGGTGATAATGGCCATCTTTGCCTCACCCCAATATTATTGAGATAGCCCCCCAACTTATCCCCATTACAGATAGTGCTTGCTGATGCTTTTAGATAAATATTACTTATCATTCAGATATAAGTTCTATTTGTTCCTATATCCTCTAGTGTTTTTAATGAGAATTGGTGCCATATTTTGTGGTTTTGCTATTGATGTGGTCAATAATGCTAATACTTTTCCTAATGTTGAATCAGCTCTTCACTTCTGGTTTAAATCCTACCCAGTCACAGTGTATATTCCTTGTGATGAATTGCTATAAATTCTTTACTAATATTTTGTTGAAAAATTTTGCATCAATATTCATTAGGGTTCGGGGCGGCTAGGCGGCACAGTGAATAGAGCACTGGCCTTGGAGTCAGGAGTACCTGAGTTCAAATCCAGCCTCAGACAATAATTACCTAGCTATGTGGCCTTGGGCAAGCCACTTAATCCCACTGCCTTGCAAAAACTAAAAAAAAATATATGTATTCATTAGGAAATTGGTTTATAATTTTCTTTCTCTATCTTGCTTTTTTTCTGGTTTGAGTATCAGCCATATTTGTTCCATAAGTGGAATTTTGTTGGACTCCTCTTTCACCTAGTTTTCCACATAGTTTATATAGTATTAGAATTAATTGTTCTTACCACGAATGGTCAGAATCTAGAGAACCATGGGATGAATTACAGGAACTGATGCTGAGCAAAGGGAGCAGAACCAAGAGTACAATGTATGCATTAACAACAACATTGTGAGCTGATCAACCTTGATGGAGGATGCTGAGCTGCTCTCAGCTCAGAAAACCCTGGGAAACCAGCTATGGACAATGCCATCTCCATCCAGAGGAAGAAAAACCAAACCAAACCAAACCAAACCAAACCAAACCAAAAAAAAAAAAAAACCCTACAGAATCTAAATAAACATTGTACTCACTTTTAAAAAATTTCTCTTCTATATTTCTTTCCTATCTCATTCTTTTCCCTTCATCCTAATTCCTCATACTATGACCAATCTGTAAGCATGTTAAACATAAATGTGTATGGACAATATTCACCTGACTCAGGGGAGGAGGATAGGAAGGGAGGCTAGAAGATATCATATAGCTTAAAAATATGCACATGCATGTGCATGAATGTTGAAAAACTTTCAAAGCATATAATTAGAAAAATAAAATATCAATTGAAAAAATAAATAAAATAATGCTTGTATAAAAAATAAGATGCAAAAAAATTAATTGTTCTTTAAATATTTTATAGAATTCACTTGTGAATTCATCTGGTCCTGGGAATTTTTTCTAATGAAGTTTATTGATGCCTTGTTCAATTTCTTTTTCTAAGATGAAGACCTTGCTCAGACCTTCCCACCTTCCCACTCTATCTGTGTGTGTGTATCTGTCTGTCTGTCTGTCTGTCTCTATCTATTTCTTTCTCCAAGGGGCGGCTAGATGGCGTAGTAGATAAAGCACCAGCCTTGGAGTCAGGAGTACCTGGGTTCAAATCCGGTCTCAGACACTTAATAATTACCCAGCTGTGTGGCCTTGGGCAAGCCACTTAATCCCGTTTGCCTTGCAAAAAAAAAACTTAAAAACTAAAAAAACCTAAAAACTATTTCTTTCTCCTTTGGACTCCTCCGATGATAAGAGCCAGTGCTTTAGGTTTACAAAGTACTCTACAAATATTATCTCATTTTAACCTCACAACAACTCTGAGAGATTGGTGTTATTATTATTCTTAACAGCATTTTGCAGATGAAGAAACTGAGGAAGACAGAGGTAAAGTGATCCTCTCAGAATCACACAGCTAGTAAATGTCCAAGTTCAGATCTGAACCTGGGTCCTCAGACTTAAAGCCGGTACTCTATCTACTGTGGCCCCTTTCGTATAATAAGAAGCTGATTAGGTCAATATACTATCCAATATGAGGGTGTGTGAAGAGTATGTTCATAAGTGGCTCAGGTGATGTAAGGCTGTGTGGATTTACCCCATGACCCTGACAGAGACTGAGAGTGGCCAGTCTGAGAATCTCTGAGGACCTGCAGCTGACAGCATGAGAGCAGGTTGGAAGGAGTAAGCCAGCCCCAGGAGGAGTGGGCTCAACACAGCCCGTAGGAGACAACATGGGACAATTCCACAGATCCCAGATTTCCAGATCCCAGGCCTCCCAGTACCTGTGATCCTGTGGTTCAGCAAGCCCCCATCCTCCTATATTATGGCCAGGAGGGCAGACAAGAGACTGAGACCTGGGTCTTTGTCTTTTCAAGGGTCTTATGAGGTCTGAACCCAAGCCAAACTCTTGCCATCGTGAACAGGCCCCAAACCAAAGACCCTACTAAGACAAAATATAGGGCTGATGTCTGAAGGAAGACCATCACCTTGACAGAAACCCAAGCTAACCAGCCTTTCCGTTCCTCGAAGCTAAACCTTCAGGTTGATGTCAGTGGGTCTCCTCACCCTGTAATAATACCCAGGAGAGCAATAGTGATGGGCCTGCTCACTGCCTCCCAATTAGGGGGCCTCAGGTTGGCACTGCCTTCCCTGGGCCCCAGGAACCTCACCATCAAAGCCCACTGGAGACATTCAACACACAGCCACAGTCCATTTTTCTGAACAGACTTTTAAGAAGTACACAAGCTCAAGTTGGCTGCTCTGGAAGTCAGAGGAGTCACTACCATCTCATCCCACCCCAAATCACTCTGGCTGATGATTTTCTGGGCTACCTGCCTCCTCTTTGTTCCACCTGCCCAGGTCACCAACCCTCTGAGGAAGGGGGACAGGCACTCTTTGGGCTCCTTGGGGATTTCGGCATTCTTCCAGATTACATTGATTGACACGGACCTCCATCCATGCTAATTATGAAGAACTTCTCTTAGAAAGAGTGGTTTCCATGGCAACAGCAGAGCACAACCAGGTGCCAGCGATGCTGGGCCGCCCCTCTGCCCGAACAATGCAGCTCACTTTTATCCAAGTCTATTTATAGCAGAGAGTAATTAATCTCTGTGCATCTCATTCCGTTGTTGAGGAGGTCCCACGGATGATTAACATGAGGCCTCATTATCCCTGTCCCTTTGATGCCAACAATTTTGTCACCTTCAGATAATTCTCAAGTGCCATTGTTGAGTCCTCACAGGTACTGAGATGCTCCACAATGTGCTCTCAGATAATGTCAGAAGTGACTCCATAAGCTCCCTCAGCCTCTGGACCCACATTCCAGGCATCCATAGTCACAAAGCATGGGAGACAACAAAGAAGCCCCATGGACACTTCCAATGAACCCATGGCAAGTCCCACAAGGAGAGCAGGTCAACTTCTCTCCAGGGACATGACAGCATCACCAGCCTTCTCAGAGATGCTTCTCTAAAAGCCCAGGCTGAAACCCTCCTGTGTGGCAGACCCCTATCCATCTGCACCTCCCCATCCCAAGGAGCTCCCATCCACATCCTGCCATGAGCTCACCATGAGCTTCTTTACTTCCCCCTGACTTGCAAAACTTCAAGCAAGTACTGCCTAAGATGGTCGATTATCCCTGGCTCTCCCCACAGGATCAGCCCATTTCCTTCTCTGATCATATACCTTCCTGGGATACTCTTCCCTCCAGTTAGCCCTTCACATTGACTATGGGTCACCTCTCAGAGCTCACTCACACTCACTGTGCCTTTCCTGTGTGAGTCATCCTTAAGTCATTTGTCTTCAGAAACAATGATGGCCTGGGGCTCTTGGTCAGACAACAACCCAGGTAGAGTGCTGATATTAAGAAGTTATCTTTTCTGGTCTCTGCTTCTGGAGGTTTGAGATCATCAGAGGGGTTGTCCATCTCCCCCTCCTCCTGTTTCATCTGGGACCTACCCATCTGTTTATGATGACTTATCCATATAGACTTATCCATATTGATGAACTTATCCATGTAGGTATATTGATAAACAGATTTCATGTATATCATGTCACAATCTAAGTAATGGACATTCTTCATTCCCTTTTTTCCTATGTAGTTAAAGATCTCCCTGGGAGATTCTGTAAGTCCTAATGATGTCTGTAAACAGCACCATTTGGAGAACTTTACCAACCACAGAGAATCTCACTTGCACTTCGGATCTGTTCTTTGCCTCCTTCATAGTGGTGCATACCTTTGATGAACATAGGGAGCAAAGTGGTTAGTGAAATGGGGATAGAGAGGGGTGGCTAGGTGGCACAGCCCTGGCACTGGCCCTGGAGTCAGGAAGATCTGAGTTCAAATCCGGCCTCAGACACTTGATAATAACCTAGCTGTGTGACCTTGGGCAAGCCACTTACTCCATTGCCTTGCAAAAAAGTAAAAGAAATGGAGATAGAGTCAAGAAGGCCTGAATTTGATTCTTACCTCTCAGCTATTTTGTAATGGAGTAGCCCTCTCTGACTCAGTTAAATTCTGTAAAATGAAGATCACATCTACTTCCATAAGGTGGCTGGGAAAATCAAGCCAGATGGCAGGCATTAGGGTGGGCAATGCTTTCCCTAGGTCCCAGGAGCCTCACTATCCAAGCCTACTGGAGACATTTGAACCTGAAAATGCTGGCAAGGATCATAGCTAGTTCTGTACCTTGCCTGATGTCTCTAAATAGGAAAGCATCAAACAAGACTCGCTCTATGACTCTTCTCTTAAGCATACTGAATAATTGTGATTATGAATAGCAGAAACCTTATTGAAAGAGAAGCTGGGAGGCACCTTCTGGTGCCCCTGAATTAAACACGATCATGGAGGCCTCCAAGGAGCTCATTGGATCTCCTCATGGCCATCTTACCTCCAGGACTATTCCCCCAGAAGGGAGCCATCCACTTGCTGTCCAGCTTGGACCTCCACAGAGAGCATTCTCTGTATTTTTCAGTCCATTGGCTAATGACAAAGATGTGATTTGCTACAAAGGATAATTGTCGAAATTCTCTTACCCACTAGTATCCTCATTGAGGGTGTCTTCCATCTGTATATGATGGATGATGCTAATGAAAAGTGTATAAATACAAATGGGAAAGCAGGTTTTTGTGGATGCATAGCTACTGAGGTTCTCTAGATCAAGGAGGTCCACGGTATTTTGAAATTTCCCTTTTTATGATCATGAACTTGAAAAATATCCAGAAATATTAATGTTTCTACACTCACTGAAGAACAGGGAGAAAAGATTGCATATGAAATTGTGAATCTTCACTAGCTGGAGGTTGTTTTTTCATTTTAAATGGAATTTCCAACACTGCCTTGCTTGTCTACATGCCTTTCTGAGCTTCATTCTGTTTTATTTGGCTATTTTGAAATGATTCATTCACCCAATTCTTTTTCACGCTCTCTCCTCCCCCTCCGTTAGCTCTTTGAACATCACTTCTTCAATGTCTAAGTAATTGTGTCCCCTACAAGGAGCACAGAT
This sequence comes from Macrotis lagotis, assembly GCF_037893015.1. Taxonomy (NCBI): domain Eukaryota; kingdom Metazoa; phylum Chordata; class Mammalia; order Peramelemorphia; family Peramelidae; genus Macrotis; species Macrotis lagotis. The sequence goes on from NC_133665.1 coordinate 196,492,246, forward strand.
GTCCTCTGTGTACATTTACTCTTGTCCAGCTGCTTTTTCCAACTTTGTTTATTTGAATGTGGCTCCTGCTTCCTCCATAAGTTAAACTCTAAAGCTGATGAGCCTGTTCCCTTTGGGGGTGAAAAAGTTTTCTTTCAACATATTTGCAGATTTTCCCCCATCATTCTCCTTGGCTTTCTCCTTCTCCTTCCTGAGAATTTTCCTCCTTCAATGCCAGAGGAATGGGTTCATTTGGCCAGAGGACTGACTAAAATCACCTCCCACTCCTGCCTCTTTCTGCTTTCTCTCTAGGAGGACAGCCCACATTCTCCTCCATCATGCTTCTCTGCTCCAAGACAGAGATGGTTGGGGCTCCAAGATCTCTTCTCCACAAGGAAGTCAAGTGGATGCTGCAGCCCTTGGTGGGCTCTCTGGCTTCCTCTCCACAGCTGCTGCTATGCAGAGGGTAAGCTGCTGAAGAAGTGATTAGTGACTCTGCCTTTACCCTCTCTTCACTTTCCATCAATAACTTATTTAAAGAGGTAAGAATCATGGGATCTTGGCTGCCCACGGAACCTTTTTTCTTGTTTCTATTCTTCCTCTGAAGTTTGCACTTCTTGTTCATTGATCAATTTGTCTTAATCAGCTGGTGCTTTGCATAATCAGTTGAGCCAGAAAAGATTCTCCATGTAGGCAACATTTTTTTTCCCATGGTCACCTTCTTCAAATATTTCTCCTAGGTGCTGCGATCCAGAAAGATCAAATTCCTCATTCCTCTTTGTTGCCTCTGGAGAAAATCAACTTCAACCAATCTCTTCACCTGCCTGCCCACAGACAACCAGGGACTCTCCTGTTCTCCCTCCCTTTCTGGTCCCGTTTGTAGAGAGAATGTCCAGATTGATAGGAGACACTTCCTCTCACAGTATGGCCTCCCTTTTGGTCCTCAGAATAGCCTTGTTGGAGTTTGAAGATGGTCTAGAAATGGTGGACTTCTTTCCCAGTCCTCTGCTAAATTCAGGGCAGAAGAGGAAGAGGGTCACACAGAGATGAAGACCTTTTTACATTCCTGTGTTTTATGTGTTGGAAATCTCAAAAAAATCATCCAGTACTTAGCAGGGCTTCTCCTTGGAAAATAGACTCAGTCTTTTGCCAGGACCCTCCTCAAATCTTCTCTATGAGGACAAAATCTTCCAGAATTTCTAATCCACCAGCAGAGAACCCAAGGTTATTATTCACCCCACATTAAGACCTTAGACTCATAGCTTCATGGAATACATATTTGATTTTTGAAGAATAGATTTCAAAGAATTCAGAAAAAGGATAAGTAGCATCCCAATTCTAAAATTCTTTTTAAAATACATTTTATCTTTCTATCAGAGTCCCTTCACCGCCACCACCCCACTCCAGCTTGAAACGTCTCTTATGACCAGGGAAAACAAGAAGAAAAATCCCTGGGTGGAATAACCACGCTGACAGTGCATGAGTCAATGTGTCCACATAGCCTCTTGCTGGGATGGAGGATTTGTCCTCTGTTCTTGGACATTCCTTGTCTTTCCCATCACTTTCTCAGTCTGGTGTCCTTTCTGAGTATCTCTTCACTTGCCACCTTTTAGTCATTGGGTCTCTAATTTCACCCTGTATCCATTTGTAAAGGGTTTCCCACATTGTTCTGTATTTCTTCAATCTCTTTGAAATTTCTTACTGCACAAATCATATTGCATTCCTTTCATTTACCATGAGTTTTTCAAGCATCCTCTTTCACTGTCTCCAGATCTTTCCTAAAATAAGGTTAAATATTTTGCAATATTGGGTATGGGGTTCTGTCTTTGATTCTTTGGACTTGTTACTTGCCCAGTACTGGGATTCCTGGGTCAAAGACTTTTCTGACATAATTCCAAATTGAAATTCAGAATGGTCATTCCATTGCACAGCTCTCCCAACAATGTACCAGTGCATCTTTCTTCCCACAGCACCTCCAGCATCTCATTTTTCATGATCTGTGTCTCAGGCGTAGCCTGAGGACCACAACCCACAAGGGCTCCTTATTTCAGGCTGTATGCTCCTGCTATTAAGCAAAAATTACCTCTGAAGAAGGGAACTCCTTACCTTACCTTTTCTGGACAGCTAAATGTTCCAATTGGAGTTCATGCTCCAATCAACCAACCTTGCTCTTTGCAAACTCAGCTTCTAAATCATAGGAAGGTGAAAAGCAAACATTCCCTCCCTCATTCTGAACCACTATTTGATCAGAAAGGGATACCAGTAACTCTTTCCCTCTCCTGAATATGAGATCTGTCTCTCTGAGAATGGGCTAAAATGACACTTTAGTCCAGTGAATTTTGAAAAGGTCAAATGACTGAGCATAAGACCAATGATGCAATGCCTAGAGCATCGCCTTTAGTAGAGAGCCCTGAGAACTTCTTCTTAACCTCATCCTAATCACATTTGGATCAATGACTTTGTGAATTATGGAAATGAACTTCTTATCAAGTGGCAGAAAGAACAAAATTGGGAGAGAGGACTAACAAAAGTTCTCACCAGATTGGGACATTTCTTTCCTGGGCCTCTTTTCTTTTTTAATATTTCAATTGGTGACCTATTCAACTACCATAGATTAGGTTACCATCTTGATGCTGATGATCTCAGATATATTTATGCAGTCCTAAACTCTCTGTTCACCTCCAACTCTCAGGCACTTCAAATTGAGGATCCCATAAACATCTTAAATTTAATATGTCCAGAACTGAAATTAGAATCTTTCCTCCTCTTTTCCTTACTTCCCTATTACCATCCTCCCAATGATCCAACAGAAGCCTCGCTCTCACCCACCATAACCTATCAGTTGCCAAGTCCTGTCATTTCTTATTTTGGAATATCTCTCATATGGGCTCTTTCTCTCCTCTGACCCTGTCCCATTCCTAGCCCCATGCAGGCCCTCATTACCCTCTCCTGGACTGTGGCAATAGACTGATGATGGGTCACCTTGCCTCAAGTTTCTCTCTATTCTAGTGGATCCTCTACTCAGTCACCAAAGCAATTTCCCTAAAGCACAGGTCCAACATGTCATCCCTACTCATTCAACCTCAATGGCTCTTTATCTCCTCCAAAATCCAATACAAATGTTCTATTTGACATTCAAAGCCCTTCATACCCAACCCTTTCCCCTACTTTCCCAGTCACCTTACACCACACTGTCCTCCATGTCCTCTTGGATCCATGAAGTCTGGCTTCAGGTTGTGGACATTTCCCCCATGTCTGGAATGCTTTCCCTCATCTTCCCTACTCCAGCCCTTCCTGGTTTTCTTTAGGTCTCAGATAAAGTTCTACTCTCTACAAAAAGCCTTTCCGGATCCCCCTTCATATTAATGCCTTCTTTCTTCATATTCCCTTGGCTGATTATTCCCACTTATCCTGTAGATATCTTCTTTGTCCAGTGGTGTTTTGCATGTTGTCTCTTCCCTGCAGCTTGAGAGCACAGACTATTTTTGCCTTTCTTTGCCTAGAGCTTAACATAGGGTCTGACACATAGTAGGCTCACTCAGTAACTGGCAACTAACAATAATAGAAAGTGCATTCTGGTGGGGGCTCAAACTGACAGCAACAGAAAAAGCCTCCCCCTGACCTTGCAGGGATGACCTAGAACCAGGGGAGTGGGGTGAAGATGTAACCAGATTCAAATGAGCCAGTGAACCAGGTATATTCTTCTACCTGCTCCCTTTTCTAGTCTCCCCAACTACTGTCTGAACTAAAAAACCAAGTAACTGTTGCAATGGCATATGGCTGATTAGATTTCTGGAGAGAAAGCAGATAATGAAGGGAGAGCAACCAGAGAAAGGACCCATCCCAGGAAAAAGATCTAGTAAAGGATGGACTAGGGTCTAGTCAATTATACCCTCTGCATCAACATCCATACTCACCGGTGTTACAATTACAAGAAAAATTCTTGAAATATAATTATAAAGTTAAAATAAGGAGCTGGAGCAAATAGATTTCAGTGGCAGAACTGAAGATATCTCTACCCTCCATCCCCTTTTCTCCTTCCCTCCTCAACCCATCACCTTCCCTCTCCTCTCCACTTCTTTGTTTCTGCTCCTACTCCTACTCCTGCTCCTTCCTCTTCCTCTTCCTCTTCTTCTTCATCTCCTCCTCCTCCTCCTCCTCCTTCTTCTTCTTCTCCTCCTCCTCCTCCTCCTCCTCCTCCTTCTTCTTCTTCTTCTTCTTCTTCTTCTTCTTCTTCTTCTTCTTCTCTCTCTCTCTCTCTCTCTCTCTCTCTCTCTCTCTCTCTCTCCAAATAAAATGTAGAACAAGTTCCTTTTTCTAACAACCACCACAGATATTTGAAGAAATTGCCATCAGGAGTCACTCCTGCTTCTCAGACCTTGTGGCATGTTCACTTGGGGGATAAATCATGGCTCTGAGAGAAAAAAGGACTTCAGTGGGGGAAAGATTCAAATGATGAAGTATCACTAACAGCCTCTTCAGGCTGTGATCTTGGGTTCATTGGCAAGTTCCATAAGGATGGACAGAAGGAATATTAAAGCTGTTTCTTAATGTCTAAGTGTCAAGAATTTCCCAAATGGAGGACAAAGAAAGTTTAAACCAAAGGCAAGACAACTAGATTCTGTTGAAAGATGCTACTTCAAGAAGGTTCCTGGAAGTTAGCCTTCCATATTCCTTCAGGTTGACTATATTTTCATGAGTGAGAGGTCAAGAAACTCAGAAGTCCACTGGTTATAGCCTGGTGAGCACCTTGTCCAATTCATAGATTAACTCAGAAAGAGTTTCTAAATATATGTGCTTCCAGCTTCCTGAGAGCTACATGGCTCACACAGAATAATGATGACCATGTATTCTGAGTAAATGGCAGGTAGTGTCTTGTCCATCCAAGCTACATGCACCCCATTATATGCCTCTCTCCTCCGCTCCCATCTCCTCCTCTTCCAATTCTCTCTGTTGTGTTTGTCTTCTCCCTTTGACTTGGATCTTCCCCTAACACAAGCTGGGAACTTGGTAAGACTCAAGAATTGGTATGTTGTGGTGACTCAATGACCAATTCTCTGCTCTGGTCACCACCCGAAGCATTGCCTACAAGGCAGCAAAAACAAGGGAACAAAGAGACATCAACTTGTCTTCACCATGTGTCTCTTACAGCAGTACCCAGGGGACTTCCATTATGTCCTTGAGGAAATGAGAGAGTAGCCCAATAGAACCAAAAGACCTAGTCCCAGAGGTGACAGCATCCTAGACTAGAGAGGTTGGAGTCAAGAGCCCGGGTTTAAATTCTGGCTCTAGGTGAATGAGCCATGGCAGCATTGATGAGTGTGCCTTGGCAGATAACCATGCCTGGAGGACCACAGGTATCACCCAACCATGCAGAAAGGAAGAAAGAAAAAAATGTCCATTTCTTGATGGTGGGGTCAGATGAGGCAGGAACCTGGGAATGAATGGGCCTCCATGATGCCCAGCCCAGAGAGGAAGGGGTCTGGCTCCTGCTGGAGCTAGGCCAGTGAACAGTTCCTCTATCATCCAGACTCCTGCTGACCCTGGCTACACAAAGCAATTCTTGGAAAACCTAATAACCCTGACAGTTAGGAAGGAATTGTAAATGCAAGGGCAGCTGGGATTATTTTTCAGCTGAGTCTTTCATTCTGCATTTGTCATCCCTAATGACAAAAAAAAGAAAATCAGAGCACACTGAGGCTCCCCAGATCACACTAACCCAGAGAAAGGCCAGAGAGTCGCAGGGAGACTTGGGTATACTGGTAGGTACAAGTCAATCAAAGAGAAGAACAACAAGGTGGAGAGCTCTTCCAATGTCAGGAGCCCAGGAGGCATCTGTAGCATGCATGGTAGAGAGAGGCCAGTGGGTTAGGAGGGGAGCCTGGAGAACAATGGAAATGAGGAAAGAGAGTAACTCTTCCTCCTTAGGCAGGTGGATTTAAAGATGGTGCCCAAATTGACTGTGCAGTCAATGGAAGGAGGCTGCTCCCTCTTGAGATGGCAAAGCTATCCCTTGCCCCTTTGATGGCAGCAGGGGAAAAGACTATGTCAGAAGAGTTCTAGCCATCGAACCCCCCAGGAGACTTTAAAGATTTGCTCCTCTTATCATGAAAAAGAGTAAAAACATCATTTGCACAAAAAATTTTCTTAGCAGCCCTGTTTGTGGGGGCAAAGAATTGGAAATTGAGTGAATGTCCACCCATTGGGGAATGGCTGATCAAACTGTGGTCTATGTATGACATGGAACACTATTGTTCTATTAGAAACCAGGAGGGATGGGAATTCAGGGAAGCCTGGAGGGATTTGCATGAACTGGTGCTGAGTGAGATGAGCAGAACCAGAAAAACACTGTACACCCTAACAGCAACATGGGGGTGATGTTCAACCTTGATGGACTCGCTCATTCCATCAGTGCAACAATCAGGGACAATTTGGGGCTCTCTGAGATGGAGAATACCATCTGTGTCCAGAGAAAGAACTGTGGAGTTTAAACAAAGACCAAAGACTATTATTACCTTTAATTTTTAAAAAAAACCTGTTATCTTATTATGCAATTTTGCTATCTCTTATACTTTATTTTTTCCCTTAAGGTTATAATTCCTCTCTCATCACATGCAACTTAGAGCAATGGATACCATGGAAACAATGTAAAGATTAACAGACTGCCTTCTGTGGGGGGTGGGGGGAAAATTGTAAAATTCAAAATAAATAAATAAAGTAAATCAAAAAAACAAAAGATTTGTTTCTCTTCGCTCAAAGTGTAATTTGGAAACCTCTCCAGGACCTGCCATGATGGGATGGAAATAGAAACACCCTTCTGTGTGCTCCCCCAACCCATTTTTGTGGCCATCAACAAATCAGAGGAGAAAGATTTTTCAATTCATTCCCACAGTGACCTATTTGTGGCCTGGCTCTTCCCTTTTCTCAACCAAAGGCTTTACAATTCTTTAAAGCTACATGCACTCATAAAAACCATCACTGGTGGCTTGATCTTCTGGTTTTCCCCTTTGAAGAATGAGCTCAATCCATTTAAATCAGTGGGAATGGAGACACATAAAGACTTCTCCTGACTTGTTCTATGCTTGCCTCATTGTGTGTTTTTGTATGGGGAGCTCTTTCCCACTGATGTTTCGACTTCAAGAGGAAACAGCAGGCCCACAAAGCCCTCCTCGGCCCCTCAAAGTAAATGTCCAGGAAGGACCAGGCCCAGGAATCTCCTTCTCAGAAGGTCATTCCAAATCACAGAAATCTCATTGAAATGAGAAAGAGCTTTGGAAGAACAAGCATCTCCGAGATGGGAGGGATTACTGCCTGTATATGGCTTCCTGCAGAGGTCTCTGATCCAAGGAATAAGATAGGGTCCCTGAGGCCCATTTCAGGAACCCAGTGCACCCACTTCAGTCCCTGAGGTCTTCTCCCTCTGCTTTGTCTGAATGCACATCTGCCACAACTCTCCATCATTGCCTCAAAGAGTGAGACATTTGGATGAAACTTAGACCAACCGAGTGACATGCCACCACCCCTGACCCAGAAGGCCAAAAGCATTCACAAAGGTAACTGAGGGACTCTTCTGGGGCTGAGCCCTCAAGGAAGTTGGGCTGACTCCTTGTGATGGACATTTCCTTTCCTAGATGGTCACTGACCATCCCCACATCCCAGAGCTCTCCAGGAGCATCGTCAAGTTTACTGGCCTCCTTTGGAAAATCAAGACAGGACGTTTTGCCATCCTATTCTCTATTATCTCTTGAAGATTGTAGCTGTGTAGACCATGACTCAGTCATCACTGGACCCTTGTCCTGTACCCCACAGCCCTCAACCAAGGCTGCTCCTGCCTCCCCTTCCCTATCTTGGTTGTCCACTCCTGTTCACCATATTTCCCTTTTCATCCAGCCATCATTCTCTACAGCAAAGACAATTGGACCAAATAGGAGCCTGCACAATATTCCAGAAATCTCTCCCCCACACACAGAGATGACCAAGGCCCAGTGCTATGCCACCATCTTTAATGTTGGTGAGGTCTTCTTCTCTGGCCTTGGGAGGAGTACACATTCAGATTCATCAGTCATTTATACTAGAGTATGAAGGAGTTACTTGGGTCCTTTACTAAGAACAGAGTTTTGGGAATAGATATGGGCATAGAGATGCTTGGCAGGGGAAGAAAAGGTCCCAGAAGGGAGGGTACAATATAGGGCTCCCCAAAACCCCCTTCACTTATTTCACAGTTTCATCTATGGATCACAGGGTCATAAATTAAGAGTTGGTAGAGATTTCCATTGACTAGACTGACCTCCTCAGAGTTTTTTACAGATGAGGAAATGGAGACTCAGAAAGGGACTTGCTAAAGATCACCAAGGGGGGTGGGGCGGCTAGGTGGCATAGTGGATAAAGCAAAGGCCTTGGGGTCAGGAGTACCTGGGTTCAAATCCAGTCTCAGACACTTAATAATTACCTAGCTGTGTGGCCTTGGGCAAGCCACTCAACCCTGTTTGCCTTGCAAAAACCTAGGAAAAAAAAAAGATCACCAAGGGGGTAAACAGAATCAGGATTTGAATCCAAGGCCCCCAATCTCAAATGCAGCTGGCACTCTTCCCATAGAACTTCTCTGTGCAAGACACTGATGATACCCACATCCCTCCTGGCTACATCCTTGACTTTCTTTGTCAATGCTCTGGGTCTCTTGCCCTGGATCATCCTCCTTCCCCCACCCCTTCCCCACAAACTCACCCTTAGAAATCCCCCCAGGACCCTTCATTTACCTCCCAACCATGTTTCTGACCCCTGCACCCCAAAATTATGGTGCCATGAAGGTGGGGACCAACTGGTGGTCTTTCTTTGTATCCCCCAATCTTTACTCAGTGTAATTATTGATCCATAGTAGGCAGCCCTCCCTGACCTGAAGCCAAACTCTAATGCCCTTCCCCAGAATTGCCCCTGAGTCTCCCACTGGAGAATATGAACTCCCACTTTTGGACCTCAAGACCCCTTTCCATAAACAGGCCACCCAGGAAGATGCTTTCTAAGTCACAAGTTTGGGATTGAGGAACGCTTAGGAAAAGGTCAAGTTCCCAGAGACCCTGCAGTACTCCCCCATAGTGCTCCCATCCTCTCTCCCAGGGGATTCACAGCCCCCTCCCCAAAAGCAGAGGGACCAGAGACCCTGCAACCCCCACCAGAGCTCCCACCCTCCCTCGAGGGGGCCTAAGTCTCTGTCCCTCTTTCTTCCTCTCAAACCCTCCTTTATTTGATCTCTTCCCACAACCTCCAACTCTTATTGCAGGCAAATATTCAGAGGAAACTGAGGGACATGTAGCTCCAGGGGCACTTGGCCTAGACCTGGGCAGGCAGTGAGGTCCTGCTACCAGAAATAAAGCCCTGGCTTCAGCCCCCTCTTCTGGACTGGGGGCGGGGTGCAAGATAGCCCCTCTTTCACCTGACGCTCTGGCCTGGGGTTTTATCAGATGAACTTTTTAAAGACGCATAGAAGCCAAGGCTCAAGTCAGCAGCTTCTTAATGGAGCCAGGCCACCATCTGGAACTGGGGCATCAGGCCTTCAGGGAATCTTCAGATTGAAGGCCCTATGGAGGGACCGGGTGGGACGGGCCCTGGGGTGCCGGGAGTCTGGGGGCTCCAAGCCAGCAGTGGCTCAGACTGCTCTGGACCAGCTTCTTCAGGGTCTTTCCAAGCTGCAGGAGTCTCCAGAGCATGGGTCTGGCAGCAGTGCCCCCAGCCCCACATCCTGGAGGTTGGCCCAAGTCAAGCAGAAGAGAGGCCAAGGAACTCCCCCTTCTTGCAGAAATCCCTGAGGAGAGGGGCAACCTCATTTCATCCACCCAAGAGTCCCATCACAAAGAGCCTATAGCAGCCTCTGGGCCAGAAGTAGTTCGAGTTGACCCTCAGGCATAATTGACTTTAAAAAAATCAAAGAATGCACTCAGTGCAATCGGGGTGCATGGGAGGGGGAGGGCAGAGGGAGGGAAGAAGCCCCTGGGCTGGAAAGACATTTTATTTCAAACAAGGCCAAGGGAGCCTTCTAGAAATTCAGAAAGGGGGCAGGCGCTTCCTACTGGTCCCCGGGGTCCCCATTGCACCACTCACCATCTTCCCCTGGGTTCCTAGTGCTCCCGGCTTGAAAGAAGAGGCAGTCCTGCCTCATTGATGCCCTGACAATGATTTTCCCTTTGCCCATGCTCTTTCCCCTTACTGCTGGGCAGGACCTTTGGGGGCTGTGGCCATGGCTGACCCAAGCCTTCAGTGAGTGACCATGAACTGGGCTCTTCTGGCCCCAAAAGAGATGGTCAGTCCTTTGGGTTATTTTGAGGAAACTGCCCCTGCCCAGGACTCCACAAAAGCATCACCACCCCAGCCTTACTCATTACACTTTGACTCTGTCTCTGCCCCTATTTTTCCTCCAGGGTCCTCAGGCTCCAAACTTGCCCCACTGGGATCCCCACCCCAGGGCTGGGCACAAGTCTCTGTCACTTTGCCCTGTGGATTTGTGGAGGTTGCGAAAATCTGGGCAAGTCAGAAGTTCTACCCACCTTCCCCATGAACCTGACTGCCCCTCCCGTAGGATTCTTGGGCCCAAAGAAAGCAGACCAGGAAGAAGAGGTGAGAGGGCAAGTTGAGTCTGAGGGGTCCTCATCCACCCACCACTCAGAGGCCAGAGCAAGGCTTGAAGGTGTAACTAGCAGGCATGGGATGAAGGGGGCAGAGGGAGGAGAAAGAAAGTGGGAGAGGCATGACTCTCAGACCCCTGGCCAATCCTCAAAGACATTGGAGAAAAGCATGGAGTCAGCATCTGAGAATGTTCTCTGATAACCTCGTCTAGACTTCCCCTTCCCCTCCTCAAAATGTAGTCTTTTCTTCTGTAAAATGAGGGGGATGGAGGGTCTCTCCCCACTGAGCACCCATGTGAGAAGGTCTGCTGGGCTTGTGTGACCACCAGGCTCACACTGACACCGTCTCCTACTCAGATCCTCCTTCTAGTCAGCAAAAGGGGGTGGTTCCCTCCCCGACAGGTGGCTGAACATCTGGGCTGCTTTGAACATCCCTGGGGCTGCTACACTCAGCCCCCCCACTCCTCTTTTCTGGATCACATAGATGCTGCTGCTCTGGCCTCTGACCCAGGAGAGTGCCAATGAACCCCACTGATTGCAGCTTCCTCAATCCCTCTCGCCCCCTCACCTACAAGGTGGCATCTGTCTAAGTTGGGCAGATGCACCTGTGGGTCTTAGCTCCTGCCAGCTTGGACTATTTCTGCTCTATTGGGAATCAGATACAATACAGTCTTGGGCATTTTGATCTGCCTTTGACTTCCTCTCTCCTGCAGCTGCTTGGAAGTATTCATTCTAAACCAGGGGGTCCCAACCTTTTTGGGTCACAGACCCCTGTGTCAGTCCTTCTCAGAACCAAGGAGTATTGCCTATATTCACAACTAAAGGAGAGTTCCAAGGAAGGTCAGCGAAAATAAAGTTCTAATGCTTTTCCGAGACTCCCTAAGTCCCAGTCACAGACCACCAAGGGGGTCAGAGGAATCCAGGTGAAAAATCACTATTCTACATGATTTAGAAATAAAAGTGGATGCTACGAGACAATTAAGAAAACAAAATAGTTTACCTGTCAGAGCTATGGAGAAGGGAGTTTATGACCAAAGAAGAGATAGAGAACAAAATGCAAAATGGATCATTAAATTAATTAATTAAATTAATAATTAATTGATTAATTTAATTGCATTAAATTAAAAGGGTTTTGCACAAATAAAACCATTGCAACCAAGATTAGAAGAAAAATAGAAAACTAGAAAACAATTTTCACAGTATTTCTGATAAAGAACTCTTCTAAAATATATAGAAAACTAAGTCAAATTTATAAGAATATAAGTCATTTTTCAATCAATAAATGGTCAAAAGATATGAACAGGCAGCTTTCAGATGAAGAAATTAAAGCTATCTATAATCATAGAAAAAAATGTTCTAAGTCATAAGTGATTAGAGAAATGCAAATTAAAACAACTCTAACGTACCACCTTACACCCATCAGATTAACTAATATGACAAAAAAGGAAAATGATAAATGGGGGGGGGGAACTAGGACTCCAGTGCATTGTTGGTGCTCTGAAAAGCACTTTGGAACCAGACCCAAAGGGCAACAAAACTGTGTATACCCTGTGATCCAACAATATCACTACTAGGTCTTTATCCCAAAGAGATCATAGAAAGGGAGAAAGATCTAGATGTACAAAAATATTTATAGCAGTTCTTTTAGTAGTGGTAAAGAATTGGACATTGAAAGGATGCCTATCAATAGAAAAATGACTGAATAAATCGTGGTATATGAATGTGATGGAGTACTATTGTTCTGTTAGAAATTGTAAGCAGATGGGTTTCAGAAAAGCCTGGAAAGATGTACACGAACTGATGCTGAGGGAAGATGGTGAGCAGAACCAGGAGAACATTAACAGCAACATGGTATGATGACCCACTATGATAGACTTAGCTCTTCTCAACAAATCAGTGATCAAAGACAATTCTAAATGACTTGTGGTAGAAAATGCCATCCATATCCAGAGAAGGAACTATGGAATCTGATTGCAAATCAAAGCAGACTATTTTCACCTTTCAAAATTTGTTTCAAGTATTTTTCCCTCTCATGTTTTTTCCCCTTTTGTTCTGATTCTTCTTTCACAACATGACTGATAGGGAAATATGTTTAACACGATTGTACATCTCTAACCCATATCAGATTATTTACTGCCATGGGGAAGGGAAGAGGGTAGAAAAATGGGGAACTCAAAATCTTACAAAAAATGAATGTTGAAAATTATCTAGTAATTGGGGAAAATAAAAATTAGACAAAAAAAGAAACCACTTCTAAACTTGGAGAATGTCCTTTCATTGTTTTCCACTGGAGTGAAGTCTTACAATCCCTGCAGACCCTGAACTGGATAGGAAAGTCCAGAGGAGGCTGTGGCCTCTTCCTCGCTTCCTCCTGTTCTCATTTCTGCCTGGAGTGCAGTTACTTTGTTGTGTCCACATCATTCAGCATGAGGAGCTGCAAACATCCCATAAGGAGGCTTCTAGAAACCCAAAGGAAGCTGTGGGGACAAATCTCCCCTATTTCCCTGGGTACAGCAGCCCAGGAATAGCAGGAAAGGTCACTGAGCCATAAGGTCAGAGTCCTTTCACCCCAACAGACCGGGGGGGGGCATGTCTTCCCCAGGATTCTCTCTGGGGGTCACAGTCTTGTCAGAAATGGAACTTAGAGAACAACCCCCAGACTTAAGATAGTGATAATGAGAAACCACCATGTGGGGTTGCTTACAGAGCTCTCTAGAAAATACAATGCAGGGTTTGGACAGACAAATCTGAATCCAAATGTCCTTCCCAAGACAGTTCCAAACTAGGTTCTTTTATTGGAGTGGGGGCAGGAAAACATGCCCTGAGTGTTCACTCAGTAGTGTTTTTTCCTTGAAAAGAGGAGGATTCCCCACTGGAATCCCTCTCCATTCCTCACAGTCCTCATATTTACTCTCTACTACACAAAGGAAGAAGCCAAGCTTCTCTCTCTCTCTGTCTCTCTGTCTCTCTGTCTCTCTCTCTCTCTCTCTCTCTCTGTCTCTCTCTCTCTCTCTCTCTCTCCCTCCCTCCCTCCCTCCCTCCTCTCTCTGTCTCTCTCTGTCTCTCTGTCTCTCTCTGTCTGTGTCTCGTCTCTCTCTCTCTCTCTCTCTCTCTCTCTCTCTCTCTCTCTGTCTCTCTCTCTCTCTCCATCTCTCTCTCTCTCTCTCTCTCTCCATCTCTCTCTCTCTCTCTCTCTCTCTCTCTCTCTCTCTCTCTCTCTCTCTTCCTCTCTGTCTCTCTCTCTCTCTCTCCATTTCTCTCTCTCTCTCTCTCCATTCTCTCTCTCTCTCTCTCTCTCTCTCTCTCTCTCTCTCTCTCTCTCTCTCTCTCTCTCTCTCTCCAAATATAAGGCATAAGAAGCTCCAACATGGGTCAGGCCCCTTCCCAGTGTTCAGTTGATGTCTTACCTCTGGCAAAGTTGACAAAAGCACTCTGGTCTTAAAGTAGGCCACTACCTAATGGCCTGGAATTCCAATTAACTGGAAAATCCATAAAAGGTTTTATGAGGCTGAGTGGTGCAGGGGAGACTTCTGCCAGATCTGCCAAGGCTGCCTTCACAAGGGAGCAAGGACCCATCACGTCTGCAGTAGGTAAATGAAAGTTGCTAACCACCCAGGGCAGTGGGATTGTTAAAATGTTAAAACACTGCTAAAACAGTGGGACTGTTCTGCTGCCACTGCCTGGACACCTGAGAGGAAATCTGAGATGTTTAGAAAACCAGTTTCCACCCCCACCCCACTCCAGTTGCCACTTCCTTTGTTGCTGCAATTTCTCTCGCTAAGAACATAAGCATTCTTCTTGATCCCCCATATTCCTGCTCTCCACCTGATCCAAAGCAGCATGTCCAGACACAGAACAAATGCCCTTGGAGCTCCTGTCTGTGTGGACTGGAGCTCACAGCATCATCACTGTCATAGAACCAGGATGTTCTCATACAGTGCCGGATGCTGCCCATCAGAAATGGAGAGGATAACGATCCCCACCATGTCAAAGCACTGGTAATAAGGGCTGAGCCTGTGGAGGACCTGGAATGCCTCCACTCTGATATCAGCCCAAGAGGAAACTTGTCCAGTTGTCTCTGGTCTGGCCAGGTGAGAGAGCTCTGGTCAGAGCCCTCTCATGGGATCTCCCCTGGTGCTCTCCTACCCTGAGTCGCCCCCAGCTCACACCCCTCTGGCCAAGGGATAGGTAGTGACTCCTAGTGGCATCTAGTGCTGATGCTCATGAGCACTCATCTGGCACATCAAGCACTAGGACCAGCCATCTGGACACCCCCAGTTACACCCCTTCTCTTAGAGAAGTTCCCCCTTCCCTTGTCACCTCTGAGTCCCAGATTCCAGTCTCTCTCCTCTCCCTCTTAGCTGTCAGGTGGGCACTCACTATTTTCTAGTCTCAGTAGCTAGTGTCTTCCCACACTAGAACATAGGCTTCCTGAGGACAGGGAGGTTCTTGATTGTGTTTGCAGCCCCAGCCCTTAGCCCAGCACCAAGTGGCACACCATCTCGAGCATCCTCATCCTCATCCTCATCATCCTAACATTTATATAGCACCTACTGTGTTCCAGGCCCTGGGCTTTACAATTATTTCATTTGATCCTAACAACAACCCTGAATTGGGGAGGGTGGCAGTGGTTGTGGTGATGTCACGTCTGACTCTCCATTTGAGGATTTTCTTGGCAGAGACACTGGTGTAGTTTTGCCATTTCCTTCTCCAGCTCATTTTAGAGATGAAAAATCTGAGGCAAACAGGGTGAACTGACTTGCTCAGGATCAAATAACTAGGAAGTGCTTGCAGTCAGGGACCCCTGGTCCCTACGGCAATGAGGGCCTTCAGGGAGGTGGCAGATGTGGGAGCAGAGTGAAGGAGAAGCCATTTTTGAGATGCTGTGGAGGCAGAGGTGACAAATCTGACCAAAGGGTGGAAGGATGTTGGAAGGGATGCTCTGGTGTCTTGTTTCAAATGCCTGGTGGGGAGGGGGATCTTCTCTCAGAGCCCCTCAACAGGGTCCATCCATGCTCAGAATCACAAACGCTTCAGGAGAGAAGAGGAGCCTGATTGGGGGGGGGGGGGCACCCTGGGCAGGGTCATCCTTGGAGGTAAGGACAGACTCACTGTTTGGGTGGAATGTCCAAGCCAGGAGGCCCCTTCACAGTCCTGACCTGAGGCCTTGGAGAGCTGAAGTCCCCTGTTCCAGGTCATACCAATGATGAAGGAGACAAGGCCAGAACCCATATCTGACTCAGCCCCCAAGACCAGAAGATAACACGGTCCTCCCCTACCAAGCCTGCAGCCTGTTGGGAGGGCTGATGCTCCCCTTGCCTCAGCCTAGTTCCATCACCAGCTAACCCAAAATGGGTTGTGTCTCTGAAGGAAGGTTTGGAGTCCTACAGCCTGGAGAGCCCAGGCCTCATGCCTCTGAGAGTCTGGGGTCTGCGGGTACCAGGAACAGCTCTCCATGGCAGCCAGCTCTCCGGCTCTTCTCACTCAGCCCCCTGGAGCATTCATTTTAGTGGCTGGCCTTCCTAGGACCCTTCCCACAGGTACCAAGCTGAGTCTGCAGGCCAGACAAAGGGCCACATCAATGCCTTTGAACCTCATGCTATTTAAAGCTGTCCCCATTCCAAGACCCCCTTTCAAAGCGGGGGGGGGGGAAACTGAGGAGGCTGAGCTCAGCCCCTCCCTGCAGATCAGTAAAATTAACATTGATGGGGGCTCATGCATTTTGGTTTGGGGAGGGTACAAGCCCACAGATCATCTTTTACCTGAGGCAGGTCTAGAAACTGGGGGAGGGGGGCCAGGAACATATGTGTTTGTAAGTTCTTGGTACTATATAAGTGTCATCTAATTTGATCCTCACCCCAACTCTATGAGGTATAAACCACCAGTGTGATCAGTCTATTTTGAGGATGAAGAGGTTCCAAGAGATCACATGAGCATGGTCAGTGAAGTGCTATGAGTTCAAATGCCAAAGGTAGAATTTGAACCCAGAACCCATCCGGACTCTAGGTTTAGGCCCAAGATCTCAAAATACAATTTCAATTTCAATTATGGCTCAAGTTACTACCTTGAAACAAAGTGATGACTGATAGAGACTTTGAATAAGCATATTTTCCCTCATTTTTTGTGTATCACAGTAAGAGAGGTTAAAGAGATGTCTCAAGATAAAATGACCCTAAAACAGCATAAGGATCTTTTTCAACCTAGCTCCCATGAGCTGTTGCCAGTGTAACTTCCAAGTACTGTCTCCTCCAGAAATGACCATCAGAGACTCCAGGAATCATTGACTAGAGCAGGTCGGCTACTCCCAGGCCATGGAGGGATGAAGGCTGCAGGCCCTCATCTTACTAATGTTCCTCAAAGCAGTTGACATTGTGCAATGGGTTTCTGCATTCCTTGGTTGTTTTCCAATTCATTTTATTTGTCCTAATTAATTCTGCTTATTCAATGTCTTCATTTTTCCTCCTCTGTCAGATAAAAAGGTCTGGCCCTATAACATGTCATGGCCCTAAGGATCCCAGGAGAGGGCATAGGGAGGAACTCATCCAGAACCATTGACCAAAAGCAGGGACCTAGGATGGTCCAGAAAACCTAGCCAGAAACTTGGCTGCCCTCCCAATGGATGACTTTTGGATCACTCTGAGATACTGGTTCCCAATTTCCCAGAAGGCTTTGGGACTTCTTGTAAAGCAGTCTGTTGAATTTGCATGCATGCCAGTGGAACCCAGGAAGCCAGGGATTAAGGGCAGGCTCAAGGGCAGGCATGTGTTATTCCATTTTGAGTTTTTTCCCAGAACATTTTTAGGAACACTTTTTGCAGTCTTCTGTAGCTAACAGTGAGATAACACATTTTTCTCTGAAATCAGGAAAACATTGTACACAATGATGATAGCAATGCAAATAGAAGGAACAATAAAATGGACCTGAACCCTAGGTCACCTCAATGACCAAAGTTGACCCAGAGAAGAGCTGAGTAAATGAGCCCCATCAGGCCGGTCATGAGGTGTTCCATCAACCCTCGGAGCAACAGCCCAAGGAAGCCCCCAAAATGGCCGGAACAGACTACCCAGTCTGGCACCTTTCCTGTATCTAAGAATCCCAGGGGGATACCTGGAGGCCAAGAGGCCCCTGATTTGCTCAGAATCATGCCTCTCAGAAACCTCAGTGAACTGGTGGTGATGATCCTGAGTGAGGACCTGGGGCTAGGTCTTCCCAGTCTTGAGGGCAGCTCTCTGGTCACTCTGAAAGGAAGGAGAAGAAAGAAGAGATCATAGAGAGTCCCCATGATGTCTCCAAGAACAGCTGGTTTAAGGCTCCCCCTTTGGCTGTCTAAGGACCAGGAGGAAGAAGAAAGAAGGAAGAGGAGAAAGATAAAGAGGAGCCTGTGTTCAGACTGCCCCTCTTCCCTTTGGGGTTAGTCAGATAACTTGAGTAGCTTCTAATAGCTTCCCTAGATGTTATCAAAGCTCTAGAAACAGTCTCTCATGCTAATCTTGTGAACAAGGCAGAGTTAAATGGTGTCTCTGACTCTTCAGTGGAAGTGGGACTGATTGGATGGCCAGGTGCAATCCAAGAGGTCTGCAGTGAACTGGCCCAGGATCTATATTTGGCCTTGGCTTATCGAACTTTTTACCAAGGACTTGGACAGAAACACAGCCACCACACAAAACTGGAAAGCAATGGAGTCAAGATCCAGAAAGATTTTAACTGACTGGAGCACAGGGTTGAATCTCAGAAAATATCTGACACCATCTGTCCCAAGGGTTCGACTAAAGGAGAGAGAAGTTGATGGTGTTTGTCCTTTATTCTTGAAGAAAATCATGCGGGGTGGCTAGGTGACACAGTGGATAAGGCACTGGCCCTGGAATCAGGAGTACCTGGGTTCAAACCTGGTCTCAGACACTTAATAATTACCTAGCTTAAGCCACTTAACCCCATTTGCCTTACAAAAACATAAAAAAAAAAACAAAAAGAAGAAGAAAATCATAAAATCAAGAAGGTGATGCCATGACAAGCAAGTGAATTGGATAGTAGGGAGGCAAGGTTGTGCCGAGTCACCAGTCTCCCTGTCTCCTCTATAGCCATCTGAGTCCAGTGACCAGATAGGAATCAGGACAACTGGAGATGGCCCCGGATGTGAGGCAATCAAGGTTAAGTGACTTGTGACTTGTCTAAGGCCACACAGTTACTAATTGTCAATTGTCTGAGTTCGGATTTGAACTCAGATCCCTCTAATTCTAGTGTTGGTGCTCTATCCACTATACCACCTAGCTGTCCCTGGAGAGATAAGTTACACTTGAGTTAAAAGTGCAAGAACAAGAAATACAAGGGGGCGGGGGGCTTGATTAGAGAGAAATTTATCTGAAAAAGACCTGGGGGGGAGAGGATGAGAGACTGTGACTTTGTGGTTAGTCACAGGCAGTGCCCCTTTGCCACCAGGCACAAGGGATGGCCTGAGACCTCCTTAAGTGGCCTCCGGCTGGTGTGGCTGTCCTGACCCACTGCCCACTGACCTTTCTCAGGTTTTAGCTTTTGGAGTGATCCTATTCCCCACCTCTTGAGCCTCCAGCCTGTGATTCTTGAGGACTCTGGTCTGACCTGGGGTCACACCTTCTTCACAAGAGAGAACCCATCCAGAAGCCAGGGGTCTCGGAGTGTTTGTGACTGAAGTCTATAGGACCCACCTGGGAGATCATGTGAGGATGGAGAACAGAGGATTCACAAACATGAAACAAATCCCTACGGGCAAAGCACCGTCACATACAGTGACATGGTTGAGACACTCAGCTGGGAAAGATCACGATTCCCGGGGACAGGAGATGGATGTGTGGCCATGTTCTGACAGAACAAGTGACTGGACTTCCTGCGAAAGATGAGGCACACCTTGGGATCTAACCAAAGGAGATTTGTTTGGCTCAATCGTATAAATTTATTGCCAGGGCTTTGTTTTTCTTTTTCTTTTCCTTCAGAGGAGACAGGGGAAGGAGGAGGAAGAGAAAATACTTGTGTTCATTAAAAACATAAATTAAACATTTTTAAAGCTTTAGGGTATATCTGACTGCGAGTATCTGAATTGGAGTGAAGGGGAGCTGAGTAGATGGGAGCTTTGGAAGTTGGGGTTGTTTGAGGGAACATCTGCATTGATGTTGGAGTACCCTAGAATAAGGGGAGGAATTGGGCAGAGAAAATTGTGAGCCTGGAGTCCTGGAGGAAGTGAGGGGAATGTCCTGGAGGTCTGGAGAAAAAAGACCTCCCCCAGAATCTGGACTGAGGGAGGCTCTGAGGAGGACAGGCTGCTGAGTGGTCTGGCCCTGGGGAAGCTTCCCACTTCCCCACCATAACAGGGAGGGAGGGATAGATGGAGCCAGGACAAGAAAGGAAGAACTCACATCCAACCTTTCTGGAGAGCAATTTGGAATTACACCCAAAGGACAACAAAAATGTGCATCTCCTTTGATCCAACAATACCACAACTGGGCCTATACCTGGAAGAGATGATGAAAAAAGGGTAAAAACATCCCTTGTACAAAAGTATTCATAGCAGCCCTGTTTGTGGTGGCAAAGAATTGGAAATCAAGTAAATGTCCTTCAATTGGGGAATGGCTTAAGAAACTGTAGTATATGTATGTCATGGAACACTATTGTTCCATTAGAAACCAGGAGGGATGGGAATTCAGGGAAGCCTGGAGGGATTTGCATGAACTGATGCTGAATGAGATGAGCGGAACCAGAAAAATATTGTATACCCTAACAGCAACATGGGGTGATGATCAACCTTGATGGACTCACTCATTCCATCACGGCAACAATCAGGGATAATTTTGAGATATCTGCAATTGAGAATATCATCTTATCCAGAGAAAGAATTGTGGCATTTAAACAAAGACCAAAGTCTATTACCTATAATACAAACAAAACTGTTATTACATAATTTTGCTATCTCTTATACTTTATTTTTCTTCCTCAAGGAT
Organism: Macrotis lagotis; assembly: GCF_037893015.1. Taxonomy (NCBI): domain Eukaryota; kingdom Metazoa; phylum Chordata; class Mammalia; order Peramelemorphia; family Peramelidae; genus Macrotis; species Macrotis lagotis. The sequence goes on from NC_133665.1 coordinate 196,512,809, forward strand.
ATGATTTCTCTCTTATCACATTCAACTTAGATCAATGTATACCATGGAAACAATGGAAAGACTAACAGACTGCCTTTTGTGGGGGGTGGGGGGAGGGAAGGAAGATTGGGAGAAAATTGTGAAATTTAAAATAAATTAATTAAATCAAAAAAAAAGAAAAAAGGAGACCACTATCAGTGAGAAATAATGGGAATTTAACTTGGAGCATTGGCTCCAAGTGACCTTGAGGTATCATTGGAGGTCTGTGCCCCACCTCGAACCCAGGCACTCATCCCAGCACTGCCAATTAACAGAGCACATCCACCAGCCCCGTCAGCCTCTTCTCTCTGTGATGGGGAAAGACCGAAACTTCCTAAGGATGATAAATGACTCCCGGGAAGACCTGCTGCTCCTTCTGCTACATTTGCACTTTTCATAATGAGAGAGTTTGGGAAGATGTTGGGGTTTTTTTTTTCATTTATTTCTCCTCATCAATGGGAGAAGGTTCTAAGAACCCTACTGGGCCTGGAAGGTTTCCGAGGTGAGGCCTTGCTCAGAACCAAGCTCATTCAGGCTTGGCCAAATGGCCAGCCGGCCAGCCACTGATGCTATAATTAGGAGAATGAGGAAGTTGTGCAGCCAGGCAATGAAGGAAGTTCATGTTTAATGTTTGATAGTCAGCCCCCCCAACATTTTGCTCTCCCTTCCCCTACAAAAAAGAAAAAATGATTCTATTATGACCTTTGAGGATTCTTGCTACATTAGCATTTCAAACAACATAGCACAAAATTAAAGTAGGAAATAGATTTGTGATATTCCTCTGGCTGCCCACTGTGTGAGCAGTGGTGAATAATTAAGGAGGTCTCTGTCACTATTTGTCCCTGGGTCTCTACACAACAACAGCCTTCTCAGTCCACGTCCTCAGTGCTCAAGACCCAAAGATGGGCAGAAAAGGGAACCCCTCCATGCTCTAGGTCATTGCACCCACCCAGGATCCTGAGAATGCTTTGGGAAGGCAGTGTTGTGGCTAGAGCCAAGGTCTGGATAAAAAAGAATTGCAGGTTCCATAGCACCAGATGTGGACTCAGGAAATTTCCTCTTCCTGAATTCAAATCTGGTCTCAGATACTTAATCGTATCTGTCTCAGTTTCCTTATCTGTAAAATGAACTGAAGGAAAAAAATAGTAAACATTTCAGTATCTTCAGTATCTCTGCCAAGAAAACTTCAAATGAATTCAAAGTCAGACTTGACTGAAAATGGCTAAACAGAGTAGAAGTGGTGGAGAGATGTGGACTGCATCTTTCCCTGGCATTGCCCTGGGGTACCCCTTACTCCTGCAGCCCCAAAGGAAACTAGGGGCTCTAAGAGGGAGTTGTAGTCAGGAGGTGGGAGGTCCTGAGCAAGGAATAATGAGGTAGTCTCAGGGACATCAGAGCTTGGCAAAGAGAACAGCAAGGTCAGAAAGGTCTGTCATAGAGACAGACATAAAGAGACAGGGATCTCTCCAGCAGGGAAGTGACTGAGAAGGTCATTTTGGCAGCTGAGCAGAAGATGGGCTGGGTCAGTCAGTCCATCAGTGGATGCTTCTCAAGCACTATGCATGCCAGGCTTCAAATGGCAAAGAGTCAGCAAAGATTAGTGAGTTATGAGTAGATGGAGGTGTCTGAGGAGATTGGAAAGTCTTTTCCAAATACTTTGAGGCTGATAGAATGTGGTTTTTAGTGGGTTCTCAATTCATTCCAGAACCTACCATATGATGCTTTTCCTTGGCCAGAGATTACTGGGGCTGTTCATATCCTCATTGGCCATGATGGGGGGGTTTTATTATCCAAAACAGAATAAAGGAAAGAGACCAAAGAAAAGCTAAAAATTGCCTTAACCTAGTTTTGCTCCAGCATCACTCTCTGAGTGTCAAGGGTGATCTACTTTAACTTCTCCCACCCCAAGTTTCTCCAAAGCCTCCTTAGGGCCCCTCTTCATTATATTCCCCTTTTAGGGGCCATTGATGAGATCCCCAGTTCCATTTAAATATCTCTTATGAAGAAATAATTACTTCAAAATTATAATCAATACAAACATATAAATATTCCTCCCAACATGATTCCTCCCAACATTCCTCCCAACATAATCCCCTGATTTCTGAGAAGTGGAGAAAGATTTGATTGCACAGTAACTCAAATTCTACATGACATTAGTCCCATCAGGTTCAAGTCTCAGACTAGTCCACTGGGCTATCTTTCTAGATGGACCCTTTCTCTTCAGGGCTTCACTGTTGGGCTGATCAGAAGATCTGATTTGGATTGCTGGGGTTGGGTTCCAGATCCCTGGGACTAGAGATCCCAAGTTGAAGACTCCATTCTTTAGACCTAGACCTAGAGAGGACAAATGAAACAAGACCAAAAGAACAAAACCCCAAGCTTAATTATTGGGTCAACATGAGCTAAAGAGCTGGAGTCAAGGGGGCAATCAGGAAGATGTTTCAGGGTCACATACCATCCTTTAAAAACCTACAAAACTTCACACCAATCCCTACAGAGGAAGGAGGGGCAATGGGACCAGAAGACAGGGCAGCAGGGTTCATAGGGGATGGGAGGAAAAGCCCACCATCCACGCTTGGGCAGGATCTGTCCTTGGTTCTGCCCTGGTTAGAGGAAGACCAAGTACTTGTCTGATGTAGTTTTTCTGGGCTTAGAACCACACATTTTGGATTCTGCCTAAAGAGGGTGAAGCCCATGGGGCTGAGGGGGTCCAGATTCCACACAGTGAAAACATAGCCATTACATATACACCGTGGAACTATAGATGGAGGAAACCCCAAGGACAAGCTCCACTGGGCCCTCACAGTTGCCTGGCAATCCCCTTCTATCTCCTTCATCAGCCTCTTCTCCCCATCTCCTGGAGGCTCTTCCAGACCCTCTATCCCTCCTCCAACCTCTCAGGGCTTCCCCTTCCCCCACCCTCTCAACTGGGGCCCTGTCTCTCATTTATGCTCATCCCTCAGGATGCCCTCTTTGTTTGTCACTTCTCTCACTCCCGCCCCTATCAAAGCCTGCTTCTCACTCATCACCAGCCTGGGATGATCCCACTTCCTGGGATCCATACCCTATTCTCTGACTACAGTACACAAGGGATCACTTCCTCACTACTTCTCTGGTGACCCAGACCTACCTCACCAGGACCCTCTCCACCTGAGGCAGCCTGTCTCCTCCTCTGTCTCCTCCATCAACCTATGAGCATCCCCCTGTTCAAATCCCAGTGGGAAATGCCTCCTCCAGGAAGCCTTCCCTGGTTTTACTCTACCCCACAAAGGGAAAGTGATAATTAGCTGAGATCATCAGTTCTCTCTACATGTATGCCCCATTACCACCATACTTTGAAGTTGGAGACTACTCTCCCCAGGGATTTTATATACAAAGGGACTTTATGTGCACCCTTGGATTTTGAGGGTTTGTTTTGTAACATTGTTCTTGCTATATACTTCAGTTCATCCCTTTTCTGAAAGCTAAAAGAGGTCATCCAATAATAATGTGAAACTACAGGTGGGGCTCAAGATCTACCACAGTAAGACCCTGGTCTGAGTGTAGTAGCAAGTTTCCTTCATGGGATCTGCTCTGAAAGTGGAAGTGGGTGCCAGGAGGGGGCCCTGCACTAATTTAGGTAATGAGTTTCATACTCTATTTGGTTGTTTTTAAACTAAGACATCCATGCATCATAATGTTGAAATGAAAAGCTCATTTTGACCCCACATTCCTTTGGAAAGGGTGATGATTTAAGATAACCACTTAATTTACTCAATAAATTTTCTGCCCTCTTAGCATCTACATAGAGTCTTATTTATCCAAGAATCTTAGTGCAGTCATTAATTAAATCAACACTCATTAATTCATTCTGATATGATCGTTGCAAAAAGAACCCCTAAAAAGCTGGAAGGACTTACTAAAATTTATATTGCAGTTCTAACAGATTTGGGGGCTTGCATTGTGGTGGGTTCTCATTGCGTTACACTGTATTTCACTTAGTTCAACAGGCAATAATTAAATCACTGCTATGAACAGAGTGGTCATCCTTGTCCTCAAGGAGTCTACCTGGTGGTGTGGAATAAGGGGAATGGGGATCAGGGGGGAATTCATGGAGGAGCTGACCTAAGGCAGGAGGCTTTAATGAGGAGGGAGAGCTTCCCAGGTGGAGGAGCCAGTCAGGGCTGAGGAGGCCAGGGGACAGACAGGGAAAGAAGGGGAGCAGTGTTCAGGAAGGAGAGAGAGGTGGAGGGCCTGTTGCCACGGAAAGAGGGCTGAATGGGAAGATCAGGGCTTCCCTGGGGAGCCTTGAAGGTATTCCTGGGCTTCCCTGGACCTTCTTCTCTCTGGCAGGGGAGGATTCTGCTCCAGGACTTGGTCTGGGTCAGAAAAGGACAAAGGGTCCCCTGCTCGGTCCAGAGTAGACCCCTTCCTCCCTGTACCGCCAGCTCACTATTCTTGCCTTACTCACTGCCAGGAAGGAAAGAACCTGAAAACTGGCTGGCCAGTCTCTCCTTGTATAATAACTTAGCACTTCCAACCTAAGTCATCAATTCTTCCAACTCTGCACCCAAGGGGTGCACCCAAGGGTTCCATAGAAGCAGCAGGAAGGGAAAATCAGAGAATGCTCTCAGACCAGGACCATCTGTGGCCAGGCCAGGCCCTTCTGCCAGCAACCTGACCCTAATTCCATGTCCTATACTTTCCGCATCTTGGGAGAAGAGAGGAGAGGGGCTCAAGGGCTAGAATGAGAGATATATTGGTAGACCCAGCTAACCCCTGATTTGTTTTGTTTGGCTGTATTTGTTAAAGCAAGATAGGGGGGTAGGGAGGGGAGAATAGGGCAAGAAAGAAAAAGAAAGGAAGGAAGGAAAGGAGAGGAGTAGGGAAGGAGAAAGAGAGTGGGAGAGAGAGGAGGAAGGAAGGAAAGGAAAAAGAAAAGCAATTTCCACAGATTAGACCCTGCTCTGAGTGCTATCCATACAAAGTCAAAGAGCTGGGTTTCTAACTGGAGAAAGCACAATATCTAGGGGTTTGTGGTCCAGGATAGAAAGGTCAACCATAGGGCTACATTCAACCCACAACACTCCCAGGTAGGGCCAAAACCAGATTGAAATGATTTTGAAAATACAATAAAACTTCCTGTTTGGGGCGGCTAGGTGGCGCAGTGGATAGAGCACTGGCCCTGGAGTCAGGAGTACCTGGGTTCAGATCCGGTCTCAGACACTTAATAATTACCTAGCTGTGTAAAAAAACTTCCTGTTAATCTACATTTTCTAACTCGATGGGTACCAGTCTAGGCCATGGGCTGGGTTCATCCAAAGAGCAGTTGACTTTCTCACCAGTTCCCAAAGCTGTGGTCCCATGGACTTGATCCCTGTGCACAGAGCAAAAAGTGGGGAGAGGTAAGCTGCATCTCCAGATGGCAAGATGGCACCCATGGAGACTAAAGGGGATGTGAAGCATTGCCAGCCTGGGTGTGGGAAGATCCAGGGATTCAGAGGAGTTTTCACTCCCTCACTCATCAGTCCAGATAGCCAGAGTGGATTTATTATGCCAGATAGGACCAGGAGCAAGACTTCTAGAGCTCCAGTCTGGAAGGTCCTAATAGGACCAAGAGAAGCAGAGTAGCAGCCAGGGAAGTTCTGGTCAACTGCCCAGTCTTGATCACTGGACAGAAGGAAGTCTGCCCTTCCCCCTGCTTTGCTGGCCTAGGCAGTCTAGGCCAACTTGGGACAGTCCAAAGGTTGTCTCTGCTTCTTTGCCATTATCCCAGAGCCTAGATCCAAGGGAGGAGCCATTGCTGTGTGCTCCCTCTCCAGTGTACTCCACCTTCAGCTCTTGTGACACAAAGACATGAATCTTTCTAGGCTCCCAGTGAACCCACCTTTGTTCCTTTGCATCCTCCAATAAAGGGGGTGGTAGTGGAAGTCATTTGTAAGAATGGCCAAACCATTCAGCTTTTCTTCACTCATGGGTGGAAAGAAACCATCAAATTTAAGACCAAATTACACTTCATGCATCATTTACTTACATAAACTCATCAAATGTAGGAACGTGGCCCATGGTCATTTAGCCTGAAGAGGAGACTTGGGAGACATGGAGCTGTGGTCAAGAGTCTGAGGGGGAGCCTCCCAGTCGATCAATTAGTCCCGGTCTGCTTGGACCCAGACAGTGGAACCAAAGCCAATGGATCCTAATTATCAAAACTGCTACAGGGTACGTTGCTTTGTCTCTGTCTCTCTGTCTTTCTGTCTCTCCCTGGAAGTGTCCCCACAAAAGTCACACAACTGTAACAAAAGAACCCAAGAGTCTCAGAGCAGCTCCTTCTAGCCGGGCAGTCCCAGGGCTCAGTCTCCAACTACAAACAGAATCAGAGGGAAGTGTGAGAAGCACCAACAGAGGGGAGAGTAGGAAGCTGTCGAGAAAAAAGGTGAGCCTCCCCCCAGAAGGCTTGGAGCAGGAAATGATCATCCTAGACCCTAGAGAAAATGTACTTTCCCCATTTTCATAGCCCCAAGACGTTAACCACCTCTAACCGATTTGGGGGCATGGGTGGGAGCAACGAGGCCAGTCCCTCCTCTCACCTGCCTCTTTCCCTGCTAAAACCATGGGTCTCAAGGCTCTGGCTTGTTTGGAGGTGACAAGGCAGGATGCCTCCTGGATGGATGGATGAAGACCATCTGGAGCTCCTCATTTTCTCAACCTCCCCACCCACCTGAGCCTGAAAGCCCAGAGAGGGGGTCTGTGTCTGAAAGAGAAGGTGGGGCTCGGGGACTATGGAATCAACCAAAAAGCTTCTCTTCATGGGGCCTCTCCCACTTCTGGCCAGACAGAAATGAATAAAGACAGAACTAAAGACAGAATAAAGACAGAAATAAGCTAGTGCCTGCCCTCAAGGGACTTACACTGCATTTGGGGGAGAAATGGTAAAGAGGCTGGGGTGACTGAGTAGGCGCATGGCGGGGGGGGGTCAACAAGGAGTCTTGTCCTCTGGGGGGGGGGAGCTTGAAGGAAGCCAGGGAAGCTCAGAAGTAAAAGAGAGAAGGTATGAGGCCCAGCCTGGACAGAAGGATGCAAATGGGAGATGAGAGCTACATATGGTGGAGTGGCTGGGAAGGTGGACTGACAGACCGAGGTACTGGGAAGTCACTACCACAGATTCCAGGCTTTACTCGGCACCCTCCAGGGGGTCCCCCAAGCAGCCTCCTGATGGGGAGTGGGAGGAGGAGGAGTGCCTGCTTTATAGACACAGCCCTCTTTGACCAGCAGAAGCTTTGGACGTTCTTGAGCTTCTAACCAGGATCCACCCACCTCTGCCTCCCCCTGGAAGCTGAACTCCAGACTCTGACCCCCAAGCTCCTGGAGTTGGGGGGACTTCCTGGGGCCCTAGGCCCCATACAGAAGCCCTGTTCCAGTGAATGGCTTGGATTTGCTATCAGGAATAGAGGGTGGATTTCTTCTAGCCAGAAAGCCTCAGGAGTGCCAGGACCCCAAAGCCCAGGCAACAGATTCCCTGGGGCCTGCACCCCTCTGCTCTGCAGAGGGATGCCTTCCATTGCAGGAGGCTTTAGAATGAAAGAAAGAAACCAAATGTCCATTGTTAGAAGTGACTGTGGCATCCTACAGGGCTTCTTAAAAGAAAAGGGGGTGGCAGTGGCGGGGGCGACTGTCTCCCACATCCTGCAAGTCCTTCCCAGCCTCTGCAGTAATGCATCAGTCTGAGCCCCAGGCTCCCCGGCCCTCTCATGGCTGCTGACCCCAGACAGTGGCTGCTCTGTTTGCCTCTCTCTCCCATCCATCTGCTTCCCTACATTGCCATCTAGTGCCAAGTTGAGGGCCCAGACTGGGCCAGGGTCTCTGCAGGCCAGAGCCCGATCAGGTAGAGTCCTGTGTTTCTCTGTTCAGCAAGGACCTGTTCACGTGCCTTGGCCAGGGGAACCAAAGGGCTTCTGAATCCAAACCCTGTTTTATGAGCCCAATAAGTAAAACACTAGTGTAGCCCTGCTCATGATTCTTAAGCAGACAGCCTCAGACAGAGAGGCAGGACTTGGAGAGAAAAGACTTGGGTTCAGATTTGACTTGCCAGTCACATGACTTCTCAAACAGGGGGTTAGCCAAGGTGACCCTCAGGGCCCATCATCATCATGGCAGAGCCGAAGGGGTTTGTGCCATCTCCCATGACTCAGTTAATCTCAGATGTTCTCATCTGGGGGGAGTGGGGAAGGGAGGCCACCCATCTTCCTTGTAAGACCCCCTCAGAAATCAAAATAAAACAGAGCCTGGGGGTCTGACCCACTGTGCCCAGCTCAGGCCTGGACATCAACAAGGTGAGGCAGGCTCCCTAAGGGCCAGCCCTCCCCCTGCCAGCTCCCCCTGGCCATGCCCCTCCCCCCCAGCTCTGGCTTTCCAAACAAAGCTCCTCCAGCTTTTGGGATTATGGTGGTGAAGAGGTCCCTCTGCTGTTTGCCAATTCCACTCTCCTAATCTCCCGCTAGCCCAGATTCTAGGCCGGAGTCACCCAAGATCTGATCAAGCCCACTTTCTCCAGGCACTTGGAAGTTGTTTCTCCCATGGACCGGGCTCTCCAGCCCAAGGTAGTCCAAGGAGGCAAGCCCTAAGGCTAGGGCTCCTGTACTTTCCTTTCACAGTTAGTTTATAGACCAGGTTTAGAGTCAAAGCATTTAATGAAGCAGTGTGGGAAGGAAAGGCCCTAGCATCTGTGTCCCCAGAAAAGCCCTACAGTGCACATGAACTCTTCCCAATCTTGCAGAAGGGCACACACACAGAGGCCACTCACCCCTCTGGCCCTGTCCCGCTTTGTGTCCACACCTCTGTGGATATTGAATCTGGAGAAGAAAAGACTCAGAGCTGGGGAGAAATATGACAATGATCTTCAAGGATTTGAAAGACCAAAGAGCAAGGGATAAAAAGTCATCCTCATGAGAACTGCCCCCAGTGGAATGAGCTGTCTCCAAAAGTGGTGAGCTCCTTGTCCTTGGAGGCTATCCAGCAGACTGGACAGTGGCACACATATCTGCCACAGTGACACTTCCTTCACGTCCACATTGAATGAAGTGACTGCTAAGGACTTCTGTGAATACTTAAATTGCCTTACATTGGTTCATACCAACATGCTAGTGTACTGTGGTGTCAGATCAGCAAAAAGAAAGCCTGGTGTCCTGGGTGGTGTGTTGGTCTGTGCCCAGCAGGAATATGATGGGAGCCAAATCCTGCCTCTGGCACCCTCTGGATGGGTGACCATTTAAGGTTCTGTATAGTTTGGTCCCATTTTCCATTTCCCCTCTTCATTGACCTCCACAGACCCTGGAGACTCCAGACATACACAGAACACTCCTCTCCCATCCCCATTTCTTCATCTGGAATGTTTTGCCCTCTCTTCTCAGTCTCCCAAGCTTCCTTGGTTTCTCTCAAGATTTGTTTTCTGGGCAGTGGCTAGAGTGGCTAGAGCACCAACTCTAGAGTCAGGAGTATCTGAATTCAAATGTGGCCTCAGTCACTTAATACTTAGCTGTATGACCTTAAGCAAGTCACTTAACCCCATTACCTTGCAAAAAACAAAAACAAAAACCAAAAAAATTTGTTTTCTACAAGACCCCCTCAAGCTTTCCTCTCAGAGTTTACTCTGTCTCAGATGAGCATGGTGGTGGGCTTATTGCCTCCCTCATGAGAACATGAGCTCCTTGGCAGTAAAGACCAGACATTCTCAGTGCTTAGAAAACCTGGCATCCAGGAAGCATTTATTTAATAAGTGTTTGGTGATTGATTGACCATGACCAAATGAAGTCCCTATCACAGGGGGCCCCCCCACTGCCTGTCCTCTTCAGTAAGAGACACCTGTTTTCAGGTCAGCCCCTGGTCCTTCCACCCTAGACAGCCACATATAGCCAGCTATGGACTACTGCTTGGCACCAGGCCGAGCACTAGTGCTTCTTGGTGGTTGACAACTGATTCATTGATTGATTGATTGGTTAGTTGAAAAGGTTTGATGCCAATGGACCACCGCAGGGTGGTCCATTGGCTCTCTGTCCCTGGGATTTCCCAGGTTCAAGTCCCCTTTTCTGGCCATTGCTCCCCCACCAGAATGCAAATCCATTAAGGAAGGGGCTACCCCTCTCTGTCCTGCCCCCCCCAGAGCTGGGCAAAACTTGCCATTTCTCTGGGCCTCAGAGCCCTGGCTGCTGACAGTGCCACAATGCTTTGAGAGAATAGCCCAGGCCAGCTCAGAGCCTGGGCACCCAGGAATGAGGCATTGTCCAAACATCCAAGGCTGGATGATGCCCCCCCAGGCCAGGGCCCAGGTATCATTCTGGCCTCCACCCCCCTCAGGCCCAGGGAAAGTCAGGAACACGTCCTAGATTGCCCTGTGGTCTCTGCGTCCAGCTGGGACCCAAAGAGACAGACCCTGGGCTTGCGCCTTCTCTCCCCAAGAGTCTCTAGGTTGGGTTGACTGCGCAATGCCCATTAGCTGCTTGGGTAGCACATGGCCCTCTGGTGCCACCTTCTGTCTATGTGGTGAAATGATGCTTTGTCTCTCGGATTCCCAGGCCCAGGGAGGGCTGCTTCCTTCAACCTTTTCCATTATTAGTTATTATCTCAGGATCCCCAGTGAAGCCTCAGTTTCCTCCTTTGGGAAATGGGCTAGAGGATAGCTCCTCCCCTTGGGAGATAAAGGGCATCCACCCAGGCTCCTGCCTGTGGCCAGAGGGTCCCTCCTGAGGCAGGGATTCCAGGACCACCTCTGAGCCCAACCATGGGACAGTGAAGGACAAGAAGGTGCCCTGCCCCCAGACCCAGAGGGCATATCAGTCCAGACAGCTATGGCTAGCCTTGCTGTCAGTGAGCCCTGCATCCCCAGCCCAAGACAGACCCTCCTGGCAACTCTTCCAGCTCCTTCCTTTGACCCCACCCACATTAAGATGACTTCCCAGACCCCATTCCCTATGGCTTACAGCAAGAGATGGATAAGGAAGAGGGGGGGTTTCTGAGCCTCCCCCCTGTCCTCTAAACAGTAAAATGGGACTATGGAGAGTTGCTGCCCTCCTGGGGATGTTACCTGGGAGCTTCAGTGAGGCCAGGCCAAGGGTCGTGCAGACACAGGGTCCCATGAAGTAATCCAAAGAGTAATTCTGGGTCAGTTGTTGAGCAAGCAGGTTGGACCCCTCCTTGGCCCCCAACCCCAGGCAGCCTTCATCCCTGCCCTGGGATTGCTGTGGGGAAATGTCCCCCAGCACCTTCACCATCCCATCCATCAATCATGCATAGGTTTTTGTTGACAGTCTGGCCATCCATTTATAGTCTCTGATGCCAGTTCTTCTAATAAACTAATTAGAAGCTTCTCCCACTGGATTTTTACATAAACAAATGAATCCAGAACCCAGTGGAAATTATTCACAATGGAAGATTTTTTTAGGGTTTGTTTTTTTTTTTTTGGCAAGGCAAATGGGGTTAAGTGGCTTGCCCAAGCCATACAGCTAGGTAATTATTAAGTGTCTGAGACCAGATTTGAAATCAGGTACTCTTGACTCCAGGACTGGTGCTCTATCCACTGCACCACCTAGCCATCCCACACAATGGAAGATTTTAAACAGTTTGTTACAAAAATTTGTTTGCAGGCTTTTTAAATGTGCAGAGATGAACATTTTGGGTATTTTTTTTTAACAGTTGATGCATCATTTTCAGCCTCAAAAGGGTCTTGTCATGATGACCTCAAACTATCATTAGTTATTATCTCAATATCCCCAATGAACCCCACTCTTCCCATCTCTATAAATTTCCAGACTAAAGAATCCCTTCCTTCCTCATCCCAAGACTCTGCATATGGGGGCTCTTTCCTCACTAGAATGTTGGTTCCTGAGCACAGGGGCTGCCCTCGTTGGGCTTTGTATTCTGCTCAAACAGCACTTAATGCTCCCCCTCCCCAACCATCCATCCCTTCATATTACTTTCCATCTAACCCTCCATCTTTTCATCCATCCATCCATCCACCCCTCTCTCCATTCATTCTTTCATCTCTCTCCACCATCCATCTATCCATTTATCTCTCCATCCCACCCTCCCTCCAGCTTTCCCTCCCTCTAACCATCCAACCATCCACAAAGTACACTAAGGGAGAGGTTTTTATTCCAAATAGCCCTGATGTGCCAGATCTGATTAGACCACTAGCATTTTTACACTCCTTAAAAGAGCTCCCCAACACTGGTGGATGCACCAACTGTCACTTCAGCTGCCAGCTTGTGAGATAAGGGGGGCTCCCTTTAGTAATGCCTCAGTACCCATTTCTTTTCAACCTTCTGAAGGCCCTTGTCCACACGGTGAGGGTCGATAGAGCTAAAACTAGAGACTCAAATCCCACAGTAAATATAGGAAGAGAAGGAAGGTCAGAAGCAGCAATCAACTTACCACAGGGTGGGGGTTCCCTGTCTTCCTTAAAGATCTTGGAGGAGGCAACCTGTAACCACCTGACCTATGGACTGAGGAGGAGGTGCCAATCAATCTGCATTACTTTTGGCAAGAAAAAAAAATGTTTTAATACTTTTCCCATGCCTAAAGGAGTGTCTTGCACCCCACTTTGGGAGGCCCTTCTGGGACAATGCTGGGGAGGAGAGGGGGAGATTGTAGGTGCTCCCTGTCCCACTGATCCTCCTTGGCCTCCTCTGCAGGTTCATCGGTTGTGGGCAGCTGCATTCTCTTACTCATTCATCTCCCGTGTACAGTGAGGTGTGACTCTCAAATCTGCATCTGCAGCCCTGGCTCTCTCTTCCCTGAGCTGCAGTCCCCATCCCACTGCTGGACATCTCCCCCATGTCCTGTGGGCATCTCCCGCCCCCTCATCACCCATCTTCTATAGCCTAGCACTTCCAGGGGCACCTCACACATCCAGTTCTGCGGAGCCTAATCCTTGCTTCTCATCTCCTCTCTCCTGAAAAAGCTTCGGGGATTGACCATCAACTCCAGTAGCATCCAGAACTTGGTCAGTCTATCTCCCTTCTGATCATGGGCCTCCTCTTTCAGGGTCTCTCCTTCCCTGGCAAACCAGTCAATTGAAGGACAAGAACTCCTCTATCTTCTGGCTCAGGACCCTTCCTGGTTCTCCAAGTTGTTAGCACCTCTTTCCCCAAATCTGGGTTTGTTTTCTATGTAATCTGTAACCCAAAATGCGGATACCCTCACTCTACACAAAGCATGGAAGATGGTCCCTACCCTCCAGGAGCATCCTGGAACCTACTGGCAGAGGCCACATTGAAAGTGGACGGAAGCCATGGCCACTGAGATGGAAGATGGCTGGACTACCAGCAAAAGTTCCTGTCTTCACCAGGGCTGCCTGCCAGGGACAATGGTCCTGAGCATCCTGTTAATTGCTAGTTATTGGACTTGGTTGTTGGCAGAGAAAGTGGGCCCCTTCCCCACAAAGGCTGCTCATTCCATGGCAGCTCGTCATGGGGTTCTTGATATTGTCAAGGCTAATGGGAAAGAGTCCTGCCTGGGCTCTCTCCACTGAGTCCAAGAGTTGATGAAGCTGTCCCCTTTGAAGCAGGGCACAGGGAAATGATGCCGCCTTTTTGCCACATTGGTCTCAAAGGTCATACTCTTTGGGCAGGAAAGATGTAGTTCATAAGACACCACACATAGTTTTAGTCACTACTTGAGGACCGCCCTATGGCCTCAGCATTGGAGAACACCTGGAGCCAAGTGGTGAACCACTCCTCAAGCACCATCCTAAATTTGCCTCCAACTCTAACCAGAATGTAAGATTTCTTATTGAAAGATAGGGCCCTTCTAAGTAGGTAGGGGGAAAAGTGCATTTCAGGACTTTCCCAAATGAGAAACAGGATGTTACCCAATTCCCCCAATACACAGTTGTTCATGGATCTTCCCTATTAGAATGCAAGCTCCCTGAGGGCAGAAACTAATCTTACCCCCTTCACCCCACACTTAGCTCAGGACCAGGAACACGTTTAACAGAAACTTGATGATTAATGAAAATTGAAGGATGAACAAAGAGAAAATGCTTCCAAGTTAACAAGAAATAAGAATTCAATCATACAAGTAAGTAAGAATCTTTTGACTTTTATTTTTAGGGTACAGTCATTGGAACATTTTTATTTCGTCATAATCTCCCCTAAAAGAAAGACATACAATAAAAAATATAATCCAACATCCAACAATGTTTATAATCTGAAAGGAATATGAGGTCCCTGCTGTGGTAAGAAAGGATTGTTTTTTAAAAATATAAATTTTAAGCCAGCAACAAAGCCTAAACATTCCTTTTTTTCTTTAAAAATAGAATTCTTTTCCCATTCATTCCTGAAAGACTCATCTCTCTGCTATATCTGGCCTCAATCTAAAGACTACTTCCCAACCAGCAACAGTATCTGGGATTGTATATTAATTACAAATTACAAATTATAAGATTGTGCCTTGCTTCATTTGCATCTTGTAATACATTATTTTAATATCAATTATATACTGCAAATAAATGAGTTTAGTTTTAAACTGTTCTTAACTTGAAAGAGAAATTTAAAAAATATTTTAGAACGTATTGGACATAATATAAGTAGCAACTCTGCTCTTTAGCAACAAGACCAGAGATTAATGAAGTGATGAGTCTAATAGATAGTAGGGGGCCAAGGGAGGGGATCACCAGAGTGGGTGGAGGACAACATGCTGGGGGATCCATCATAAGGGATAGCAGCTGGGATACAACAACAGAAAGGGCAAACCCACTTAAGCATCAGAGAAGCAACTAATCTGAAGTCTTACTAGTTACTTCCCAGTTAAAGTCCTAAGGAACTACCAACAATTGTCTTAAGAGATCTCCTGTAGAACTAGTAAAATTCCCCCCCCAAACTGGGATAGTACGGACTTTAGAATCCCCCTTCCTAAAAATAAAAAGGGTAACCAGGTGGTACAATGGATACAGCACTGGGCCCGGAGTCAGGAAGATCAAGTTTAAGTCTGACCTCAGACATTTTTCCCAGCTGTGCAACCATGAGCAAGTCATTTAACCCCTATTTGCTCAGCTCCTCATCTGAAAAATGAGGACACACTGGAGAAAGAAATGGTGAAATATCTCCAGCATCCTTGCTGAGAAGATCTCATTTTCACAGGTCACAGCTTTCAACAAGCTGGAAAGGATATTGGAGGCCATCAAGTCTAATGCCTTCATTTTACATAATGACTGGGTCAAGGTCATCTGAATGAATGGCAAGGCCAAATAGAGCTCAAACTCAAACCAAAAGCCTGTTCCCTTTTCCTTTTCTCTAGTAATTAAACAAGTCTAGGATTGACTGGATTTATTGTTAGGGAGAAATGATAAGGATTAGAGTTATTAGGGGGTCTCCCACCAGAGAAGACACTCCAACAGTGTCCCTGATTAATGGAATTCCTTGAAGGTCTAACCAGTTTTTCTCTACCAGAGTGAGCTCAGGGGACCTGGGGGTCCAGAGTGAGCATCATCATTAAAGACCAAGCAGATGCTGCTCACACTGGCCGTGGACAGGCTCTCCTCACAGAGGGGAAGGCCTGCTGTGTCTCTCAAAAGTGGGGAGCAGCAGGGGCAGGGGGCAGCTAGGTGGCACAGTGGATAGAGCACCAGCCTTGGAGTCAGGAGGACTGGAGTTCAAATCCAGCCTCAGACACTTCATAATTGTGTGACATTGGGCAAGTCATTTAACCCCACTGCCTCACAAAAACCCTCCCCCCCCAAAAAAATCACAAGTCAATACTGGAGAGAGTTGGGCCATCAGTCCATCAATGAAGATTACCTCTTCCTAGGTGGTTTTTAAGAAACCCCTTTCTTTTCTCCTTTTCAAGTGAATTTCTAGTTATCCTTCTAAAACATTCTTGGGTAGATGGACTAATGCTGTCAAGTCCTTTTCCATAGCGGTCCCTCACTTGAACTATGACTCTCTAACATAAGAAAACAAACTAGGGAAAGAATTTGGAAGAGTCCCATTGGACATTCCAGTGATGTCCACCGTGGTACTCCCATTCCTTAGTCAGTCACATCCCACTCTGCTGATGCCAAAGCACAGGTAACCTCAAGAGGATTTCTGTATCCCATACAATCCAAGGCTACTGACAGTGATAACAGCATTTTCCCACATTTCCCAGTTAGTCAATATAAACAATCTCTCTGACCAAAAAATACTAAGTACACTTGTGGGCTTTCCAGGAAAATCTGTTCTGCAAAGAGGGATGAGCGGGGACAGTAGGTGGCGCAGTGGATAAAGCACCAGCCCTGGAGTCAGGAGTACGTGGGTTCAAATCCGGTCTCAGACACTTAATAATTACCTAGCTGTGTGGCCTTGGGCAAGCCACTTAACCCCATTTGCCTTGCAAAAAAAAAAAAAAAAAAAGAGGGATTAGCATAAAGTACTTTCCCCGAATCAAGTGAACCAGGGGCATTTGTCCCTGGAAGGACCTCCTTCCTCACCTACAACACTTCCTCTTCCTGCCAGGTCCTACTTTAAGGAGTGCAAAGTGGGCTTTTTTCCTACCAGGAGTGCTCCTGGACCCAGATGCCCAATGGCTAGAGGCAGGAGGCCAGAGGTAGACCTGCTTCCCAAGCTCCCTGCACCCTCACTTGACTCATCTCCTAGGAGGGAGAACAACGAAATTCCTCCTAAAGAAAGAAAAATGAAATAACTGGGTGTTTAATAGTAATTACTTTGTATTGAAAAGTCCTGTCCAAAAAGGGATTCGGGGTTTCCAATGAGTCATAGAAAACTCCAAATGAAAAAAAGGAGCTAAGCAAAGGTCTTTTGATCAAAATCCTAATTTTTCTTCTACACAAAAACAATTCCTTCTAGGATTTGGGGGCCAGTACCTAACCTGTCTGCTTCTCCCTGGGACCCTGCTGCCATGGCCCTCAAGACTTTTGAGAGCTCAATCTTCAATTCTAAAGCATCTCAAATAGCCCTGTAACACACACCCTACTTCTAGGAGGCCTGACCCCCAGCATGGTCAAGGTGGAACCCACAGAACAACAGCAGACCAAGACCAGGCATCACAGCATGAGGAGAATTAATGACAAAGCATAATAAAAACCCAGTTTAGTCATTTATTTTTTTGAAGTTGTAAGATTTACAAGGTTTTGATTATTTCATAAAATAGCATATTGAAAACTAAATCAAAACTGCAACCCCAAAGGAGACCCCATATATCCCTAGTGAAAGTCATCCCACCCCCTCCTCTCCTCATTCACCCCCAGCCTCGAGAAGGAGGCTAAACCAGCTCCAGCTCCGCCTTCCTTTCTCACTCCGCCCCCCCACAAACTGCCAATCAGTTCTAGCCTCGATCCCTTGCAGCAGACCCCAGCAGGACAAAGCGACGGTGCCTCGAAGCACGGACAGGTCCCAAGGACTGCCTGGGACTCGGGGAGCTAATATGTTGAAGACTTATTGCGAGTTTTCCCCTAACCTTAAGCCGAGCTTCCTCTGCGCCGTTCTACTGCTGAGGGTAATGAGGCTGCTGGGGAGCCTGGGGGAACGGGTAGTGAGGCTGCTGAGGTCCCGGGTAGGGTGCTTGTCCGGGGTTCTGAGGGTACACGGGAGGATAAGGCAAGGTGTACTGGCCATACATGTAAGGGTTATAGCCCATAGGCATCGGCATCTGGCAATACCTAGAGAGGACAAAGGGTATCAGTGAGGTGCCGGTGAGCCCAAGAGGCTGAGGATGTTATTCACTGACCCCCACCCATCAGCTCCCATCAGAGGGAGCTCCACAGCAACTCCCAGTCGAGCACCAAGCACCCTGGGAGCATTACCCTGGGTATCCCGGATAGGTGGGGTACGGCGGTCCCTGGGCCTGAGATGGGGTCACACTGGGGGCTGTGCTGGAAGCAGGGACTCCAGGTGTAGGGGACGGAGTTGGAGCAGGGGTCCCGGACACAGTAGAAGCAGACGCAGTACGGCCGGCTGAAATCACTGGAGGCGGAGGGCGGGCAGGGGGCTGGGGTTTAGAAGGCTATAATAAATCACAAATCACTCATCAGTGAACACCCTAAAGATTAAACAGGAAAGAGTCCTTCCCCCTTACTCATGACCACCCAGGGAGAAAGGAACCAAGCCCTCGTTGGAGTCCTGGCCCTCTTTGGGCAGGTCATCTGGGGAAACCTATGGACCGCTCCTCAAAAATTATGTTTGGAAATGCACAAAACCAGAGGATTCCAGGGAAAATGGCTGCACCGAAATCCAGAGATCTGGCACCAAACCCAGGTTGACGGCCCTGGTAGAATCAGTCACTCACCAACATGGTCCTGGGTGCTGGCGTAGGAGGGGGTGCATTTCCCCCCGTCGGAGGAGAGGTTTGATAAGCAGGGGCGGGGAGAGATGGGGCACTGGGCTCCCGGGCGATGCTCTGCTGCAAATCCCTTTGAGAGAAGAAAAGAATCAGATGCTCGAAGGAGGAGAGGACCAGATGCTTGAACGACCCCCTGTGCCGCAGGTCTAAAATGCCCCAAAAGGAGAAATCTGGCACCTGGGTCTGGGGAGGGAGGCTGGCCTCTAAGGGCCAGTGTGGCCATGGCCTCAAGGAAGGCCTCCAGCCAATCAGTCATCCGCAGGCAGGGAATAGCCCAGGGGGTCCTGCCAAACCCCAGAGGGCTAAATGCAGCTCACCCTGACCTGAACAAAAAAGTGCAGTTGACGGACAGCCAAGCGACAGCCTGGAGGGCAATTTCAAAGGAGGGCACCCAGGAAGCCGAGGAGGAGCTGAGGCAGCGCCATGGGGCCAAGCCAAGATGGCAGCCCCAAGCTTTTGTAGGGCCACAGACCCCACCCAAAGAGATACCCTGGAAGAGCTGCAAACAAGTCAGTCTCTTCTGGGGTGAAATGGTGAAGGGGTACCCAGGCCTAGACTAGGCAAGAGAGCATGGAAGCAGAGGGAAGCTCCCAACCCCAAAATAGTCCAAGTCTGGGGAAAACTGGGGCCACATCAAAGAGGAAATGATAAAAGCGCACTAGAGGTCTCAATGGGTGGCGGCCAGCCTCAGGCAAAACAGTCCCAGAGCAGGGAGAAAAGCGGTTCCAGGTCTAGGCCGAGGAAGGGGCCAAAGGTCAAAGCAGGGGGTTAGAAAGAGGCGGGATATGAGGAGGGCTGCAATGTGAAAGGGAAAAAGACTCCTGGGAGGCAAAACCAAGGATGCAGGGGTCCTGCCAAGGTCTGACCATCAGAGCAGCTGGTTCTGCTACAGACTCACACTCGGCCCCAGGGCCATGTGGGGATCCAAAGGTAAGAGTGATGTGACACGCATGTGTGCCCACAACCCAAACAGACACATTACACACGCACACTACACCACATACACACAATACTGCACACATGTACACACTATATGCATGCAAACATGCCCCCACAACTACATGCCTGTGCCTACACCCATGCTGGCACACATACTTGTGCACTCACTTTACCCACACATGCGCACTACACTCACACTAAACATACAATACTACAGACACCCATGTGTCACACATGTGTGCATGCATGCTGCACATCCATGCTCACACCCACACATACACACACTATACCCACACTAAACACATGCTATACCAGCACACTACACATATGCACACATGACACATCCACACACTGCACACATACCATACTACACACACACACACACACACACACACACACACACACACACAAACTCCCCCTCCCACCAGGTCACATACTTGAGGAGCTCGTCCCTCTCCGTCTTCCGGGCAAACACGATGTCGCTGCATTTGTTCTGGAACTTGAGCAGGATCTCTGTCAGCTCATTATAAAACTAGGAGAGAGGGCAGGAAAGCCAGGTTCACAGTCACCCCCACAGTTCTGGACAGGGGAGCGGCCATGCTCTGGGTCCTGTGGGCAGCTCCTCTCCCCTGATCTTATGACATCTGGGGGCCAGGTGAGCTGGCCCAAGGTCACAGAAACCTGGGGGAGGGGGGTCCTGAGGCCATGCCAGTTGACACACAGCTCTACTCCGCCAGGATCCTCCATCCAAAGTCAGAGGTTCTCCAAGACCCCCTTCTCCAGAGAGGCCCCCACTCCCCCAGTACAAGGCAAGCCCCCTCTCATGGCCCCACTTTCCTACTCAGACAGGGCATCATGAGACCTCCCAGGGAACCTCTTGGTCTCCAGAAAGCAAAGCAGGAAGCCATGAGAAGGGGTTGGGAGGCTTTGACTGGGTAACCCAGGGTAGAGTGGGCCGTGGTCACAGTCTTGGGCAGTGTCCACCAAGCTACCTTTGTGCCTTCTTTCAAATTGGCAACAAGCTCCACGAAGTTGTCATAGGCGGCAGCCAGGTTCTTGAGGACCTCCTCTCGCAGATTGGCTTCGTTGTTGGACTGCTTCATCTTAGAGAATTCCTGGTGTGAAACCTTACCCAAAAAACACAGCAGATGCCATGGGTTTTTATCCAGGCGAGAGCTCTGAGGATGTCATGTGCAGACTGCCTCTTTGAGTCTCTGAGGCAGAGATTGCTGGAGCCCAGGCCCTAGTTGCCCAACAAGAGTGCTTGGAAGCCCCACCTCCAAGGAAGGCAGTGAGGCAGGTGTGTCTGGGGAGGAGCAGAACCCAGGCTCATGGCCCTTCACCACCCAGAGACACCCACTTCAGGTGAGTCTTCCCCAAAGCCATGCTGCCGGGTCTGACACAGGTGGGCCAAACACCATCAGCACCAGATAGCTGCCTCCAGATACACACAAAAAACCAGTTGTGTCCCTTTTATTCACTAACAGCCAGCTTCCGGGCCACACTGTTCGTACCAGGCCAATTCTCCCTGTTTTTACAAGTTAAAAAATGACTATCGTTGCAGAGCTTGGAGACACTGATGATGCAAACTGAGCCCAAGCTGGCACTGGCCCCTTGGTCTCCTTCAAGTTGTTCAGCCACCACCTTTCTTCGCCCCACTGGCCCACATCCCCTCCCATCCACTGGGCCCCTGCAGAAAGAGCCCTCGAGAAACCCACCTGAATACTTTTGAGCAGCTCTTCCTGCCTCTTCAGGGACTCCTGAACTTTGCTGCTGAGGCCCCCATAGATGCGGTCCAATTCCGTCACTGAAAGGGCCTCTTCATTTATAGCACCATCCTGCGCCAATGCCGACAGAAACTTGCTTCTCATGTCAAAGGTCACAGACTTCAGGTCGTTTTCCAAACGCTCTCGTTCCTTCTTCACTTCGTCCAGACTGGCCAGCAGAGATTTTAGCTCATTCACCACCTGAAAGAGATGGACCCCAGGTCACCTTCCCACAGGGCAGAGAGGCCAGGTGGGGGAAGGGAGGAGAGTAGTTTGACTCCTGTCATGGACTCCAAGGGTCCCACAGAAAAATGACCACTGGGGCATTCAACCAGTTTTAAGGGAAGGACGTTCCAGATCTCCTGCCAACAGAAAGGAGCGCACTTCTCTCTTCTCAGCCAAGTCTCCCCAGCTGTCCAGTGCCCTTGGAGAAGAGCCAAACAGGAGAAAATACCCCCAATTCTTTACACCTCATGAGGCACCTGTGCCCTCTGAGGAACCCCCTCCAGAGGAATTCATGACTTGCAGGAAGAATGACAGACCACACACACACACACACACCCATTACCAGTTTGAACAGGGCCAGAGCTCCCATCTTTGGCTTTTCTTTCTTTTATTTTTTTGCAAGGCAATGGGATTAAGTGACTTGCCCAAGGTCACACAGCTAGGTAATTATTAAGCATCTGAAGCCAGATTTGAACTCAGGTCCTGATTCCTATGCCAGTGTTCTACCCACTGCGCCACCTAACTGCCCCATTGGCTTTTCTTTCTAACTAACCCCCAGCCCTTGGCAAGGGGTCCAGTATACAGGAGGGCCATTGCACAGGCCCGGCCCTGCCGTAGGGTCAGGCAGCAGACTAGACACTACAGGACAACTTTTCCAGGAAAGCCACAACATTGTTCATGTCCCTGTGGTCTCTAATCCACCACACATCTGGTGGCAAGGCATGGGCCTTGCCCTGGCCCCGGGCCCACATGGCAGCTAGTGGAGTCAGCCAGGCTTTCTGGCCCCATATATCTCTGCTGTGGGTTCGTGGTCACACAGGCTCTGAGGTTCGTCATCTCCTGTAGGATCTAGTCTGCCACCTAACCCACCTGCAGGGCAGGGAACCCTTGCTAGGCCTGTGCTACGGCTCTTACCCATCATCAGGAGTACTGCTGAGAAGTCTCCAGGACACAAAAATGGGCAAGGACGGTCACTGCTCTTAAGCAGAGGGGCAACTGGGGGGAAGCTAGATAGTCATGGCCACCGACGGCTCAGACTGGTCCTTAGGAGCCTGCGAAATCCTATTTGTGACAAACTAAGCACTAACTACAGGTCTGACAATCAATGGAGATCACAAGGGAGGGTCCCCGGCATGATGGGGTGGAGAAGACCCTTCTTTCAGAGGAGGGAAGAGTGGCCACTGGGCATGATCACTGGCTCAAAGTTTCAGAGAAAGATAGAGAGGGGAAGGGATGAAGGGACAAGAATCATAGAGGAGGATGTGAAAGGAGGTGGGAATTCCAACCAGCTGGCTGGGGTCTAGTCCAGAGAGCCCAAGTGCAGCCAGAAAGCTGTCCCTCCTCCTTCTGTCAAAATCTAAGCTTCAGGATCCAATGATCCATAAGATTTCTGGTGGTGCCTTCAAGGCCACCTCAAGTTCAGCCAGGACACACAATGCTGTCCTGGACTGTTTAGCCAGTCACAGTACCCAAACCTCCTCTCCCCTATGTTCTTCCCTGGACAAAGTGTGTCCCCCACCCCACCCCCAAGCACTCTAGGACTCGCCTCCCTTCAAAGAGCCGGGGCATGTGAGGGCGGACCTGTCTCTGGGCACAGGGTCCTGCCCTAGGGGCAGCAGCCTCACCTCGCTGCCCTGCATCGTCTTGGCCGGGTTGGCCGAGGGGATGGCCGCATTCAGCTCAGGCTCAGGCTTACACAGCAGGGAGATGGTGTCCCGATGAGCTTGATAGCACTCTCGGACCTGTCCATCAGCCTGGACGGCCTTGTCCAGCACCGCCTGGAAGTTGGCTCCCTCTGAAGAGGAAGAAAGAGCGTGTTCCCAAAATCCTATGTCCTATGGTGGGTGCTCTGGCCTCCAGTCCCACAGGGACCTGGGGGCTTAGGAAGGGGGTCGGGCTCGACTGGGTTAACAGCTGATCTCAGCTGACTGCCAAATGGAGTTTTTAGTGAGGAGGTTGCTTGGCTCCTGGTCAGGGTCTCACTCTGGCCTGGCTGAACTAAGAAAACAGCTCATGACCTCCAGGGTAAACTCCAAACTAACCCTAACCCCAATCCCTGTGGAAAACATAACTCACCCCTAAAAAGCATCTTACCAAATCACCCACTGCTGAAATCTGCTCAGACTCAGACCCTCTGGTCCTTCCTGCCTTCCTGCACCACCCCCCTCCATTTGCATTTGCATTGCCACCCTCCTTATACCATGGACTTGAGGGGAGGAGAGCCTCCACCAGGCCAGGCAGGTACAAAGTCTCTGACCCATCCAACAGATTTGGACATAGCCTCCTCTCTCAAGATCCAAGACAGAGTGCAGGGTCAGCGTTCAGACCAATCTAAAACCCTCCATCTGTCACAGATAGCACTGGCACCCTCAGTTCCACAAGTACACAGCTGCTCTATCTGATTTTAAGGGGGCAACACCTTCCCAAAGCTCCCTAAGGTCATCAACCCTTGACAACCAAATAACCCCCCCCCCCGTTCTGACCCAATGTCACCAAATGGAATGGGGCTCACCTGTCCTCAGGGGCTTGTAGAGCTCAATGGATGGGGTTCTTTGCCAGCGCTCCTTGAATTTTGCTTTCAGCTCGTTATCAGTCGCTTCCTCTTCATTCAACAGTCTTAAGGACTGGATAGAAAACAAGAAATCTGACATGTTCTAGTCTATGAAAGAACCAGGCATCTTTCCATCTGAACCTGCAGCCCCCCTGGTTCCCTAAGAGAAAGCCGCTTTAGCTGACCAAATTCTGGAAGCAACCTTTCAGAAGGAAGGATAACCAAAAGAGGGGTGCCCCAGGAGCTGGTGAGACATGAGCCACCAGAGTTCAGTCCATGGCTCCAGCCGGTCCTCATCCCCTCTACCCCCTCCTCCATCTCCAGGGGCTCCCCTGCAGGATCCAGGACAGAAGGAAGGTCCCAATATCCTTCCCAGCCCCAGAAGCAGTGGCGGTGGTCAGGGTCAAGACGTTTCTCCTAACCTTAAAGCCCTCTCCTGTGGGTGCCTTGTGCTGTATCCCAAGGCCTCCCATTCCTCCTAGATGGATCCTAGGGTGCTGCCTTCCCCCCACCCCCAACCATGACTTCCTCAAGAGCTAGGCCCTGGGCACGACACCACTCTTAGCACCACAGTCCCAGCCTAGTGGGCTTCAGTAGATGCTTGCTGACCGAGCTTCCCAGAGGCCAGGGGACAGAATCATACTGCCAGGCCAAGAGCTTCTGGACTCCACATCTAATCCTCTTGCCCCTCTGCAGCCAAGTCCCCAAAACACAAGTCTCGTGGCCCATCTCAGGGACTTCTGCCAAAAAGCTGGGGCTCTTTCCAACCCCCGGAGTCCATTTCCTGAATTCCTCTCTCTCTCCTCTGACTTTCCTTTGTTCACCCAGTCTCCTCTTCTCAGGGGTCAAGACTCCCCATATTCTATCAGAAAAATTCATGTTCTCTGAGTCAAGGCTATGCCACTTTAGGGCTCTGATCATTCCAGTCAAGGCCCAGAAAAACCCAGACCTGAACTACGGCTTAAGGAAACAATTTCTGCCTAAGCCCAGGATCTTTTCCATCCCTGGAGTTCCAGGGATCACAAGATTTTGTGCCCCTCCACAGGGTGAGGCCTGCATATGGATTAGGGAGCACCTGTAATGGGAAGGGCTCTGGCCAAGGCCTAGCTGGCAGGATCACCCCAAAGGATGGGACAGGTTCAAGGGCTGGCCCAGTCCAAAAAGACATGCTGGACAAAAACATTTATAGCAGCAACTTATGTGGTTGCAAAGAATTGGGAATTGAGGGGATGCCCATTAATCAAGGAATGGTTTCACAAGGTGTGCTCTATAAATGTGATCGAACACTTGTTTAGAGGAAATCAAGAGCAGACAGATTTCAGGAAAACCTGGAAAGACATATGTGACCTACTGCTGAGGGAAGGGAGCAGATCTAGGAACACAGCATTTACACTAACAGCAATGCTGCACAACAATCAACCATGACGGACTTGGTTCCTCTCAGCAATTCTAAGTCCTGTGATAGAAAAGGCCAACCACATCCAGGGGAGGTCCTATGGAATCTGAATGCCAGGCCCTCCCAACCTGTCTCCATTTGCCCCTCCACTGACTGGTCACGTAGTTGGGTGGCTAAGTAGGGGCTCATGGCACTAAGACCCAGAAGGCTGATGCTGTTACTAGAAAGGTGAGGGGGTCAGATCTCATGGGATCAGAGAATCAGAGCTAGAAGATCCCAGAGAGGGTAAATGACAGTGCCATAAAGGCGGGATTGACATGATGCCAAAGGAGCTAAGGGAGCCTTGGGCTGCAGAGAGGACAGTGCTCATCCTCAGCCTCAGACCAGCCAGAGGGTGCAGAGGAGGGTAGCCAGGACGGTGAAGGCCTATGGGGCTAGGCCTATGACCTGGGGGAGGTTGGACATAATGGGGTGGGGGTGGGGGTGGTGAGACATTTCTGGGATAAGAAGGGGGACTTGTAAAACAGAGTCAGAAGAAGTAGGAGCTCCCTGTCCTTGGAGGGCTTCAAGCAAGGCCTGGGCCCAATGTGGGGAAGAGCTTATGAAGTGTGGGGGTGAGGCCCCCCTCTACCTGCAAGCCTGCAATTCCATGATCATGTCTGTGTTAGAGAGGAAAGGCTAAGTGACTTGTCCTCCTGGCTTCAGGTCCAGGATCCTTTAGACCTTCTCCCCCACCCACCCTCATTCCCTCATCCCAGAAGGTCTCAAGCACAATGTCTCAAGGTTTTCCCAACTCACCTCATCAAGAATTTCTCGATTTCTCTGCAGCAGTTCAGGAAGATCTTGGATCAACTGGTCAACTGTGTGGATCCCTCCCTGTTCAATCACAGAAGTTG
Source organism: Macrotis lagotis (assembly GCF_037893015.1). NCBI lineage: Eukaryota > Metazoa > Chordata > Mammalia > Peramelemorphia > Peramelidae > Macrotis > Macrotis lagotis. The sequence continues at coordinate 196,538,906 of NC_133665.1, forward strand.
ATTTCCCCAAAATAGACTGGGGAACAGTATCCCCAGATATATCTTCTATTGCTGCAGGCAGATTGAGGGAAGCCAAGACCCTACAAGGAATTCAAAAATCACACACAATGTCAGGGTTTATCATGAGAACCCCATGTTCTTCATGTGAAATCATTCATGACAACACAAGTCTATTAAACCAAAAGCCCAGTTCTGACACAAGTTACCAAAGCCGGACTTCACACCTGCACACAAACACCACAGGATCCTCCAGGCTCAGTCAAGAATGCAGATGAACTCAGACAAGGACAGAGTAAAGAAGATTCAGAAAGGGAAGTAAAGTCAGAAAGCATTTATAGGTCAAATGCCCCAAGTCCACCTCCAAACTCTGCTGCTTCAGGAACACTGCCACCCCACTCCCCACACCACAAATCCAGGGCCCAGTACCCAGGACATCTCCTGCCAGTCCCAGTCACCCAGGGATAAACCCCAACTGCCTCTATTCAAGGTCAGGCGCACACACTCCATGCTAGAGCCAGGAGGTGTTTCTCATCAATCCCTCCTTTTTGGGGTCAGATCAGTCCAGTGAGCATCAATCAACACCAACCAACCAAAAGCAATTCAATGAAACCTAGAGCCTCTCTGTCTAGGAGGGTCCACAGGCCGAGCTCATAGATTGGCATGCTAGTAGGGAAGAGTCAACAGATATGGGAACAGGAAAAGAAAAGGAGGCTGAGGCGACCTGGGTCACAGACAGATGGAAACAAGAGATGAGGGAGCCCAAATGGCAAGCAGAATGACTGCTTAGCAAATGGGATATGTGGAGAAGGGAAGCCGATGGCAAAACTGCCAAGCTAGGAAACCAGATGGAAAAGACTAGGAAGAGAATGAGATCTGTCTAGGAGACTGAGCTTTACAAAGCCGGACATTTCCAAATAAATGACCAGGGGCAGCAGAAATGGTTTGAGAAGGAACTCAAGAAAGAAATCTGGGTCATCTATGGGGAGATGTCAGTTAAATCCACAGGAAAGACAAAGTAACCAAGCAAGAGAGCAGGGAGTCCAGGACTAAGCATTGGGAGGCATGACACAGATGATGAATCAGTGGGCAGAGTAGAAGGAGAAGAGTTGAGAAAGTACCCAGCAAGAAGAAGAGGTTCTGTCCATGGAGGACAAGAGGGAGAAAAATTGGGAAAAGGCCACAGAGGGACCATGGTCAATCCTAGGAGAGAGTGAAGGTGATAACTTTTTTTTTGGGGGGGGGGGGGACACACAAGTGTATAGGCAGCCAGGAAGTACCTAGGAAATGATGACAAGACAGATTAGACAGAGGGGGTGGAAGGGGTGAGGAAGAGATGGGCCAAGAAGGAATTCACCACAAAGCTCGTGGGAAGCCTACAGCCAAGAGAGCCTGAAAGGAGATGCCAGGCAGCAGGCTAGCTGCAGAATCAGAAGAGAATAGGCAGGGGCAGACCAGGTGCCTGGCTGCCCCCAGTGCCAGAGGGCCCTACGAGATTATGGGAAGAGAACTGAAGCATGAAGGGAGAGAGGGTGGAGTACACCAGCATGATCCCCTCAGAGCCAGTTAAATGGCACTCACCCATTGGCCAAGTTGGTGGATTCTCGCATTTGGGCAATTAATCTGTTCACCAAATCTGCTTTCCTCTGATTAGAGCAAGCCAGAGACTGCTGCACAGCCACCGGGACCATCTTCTCAAACAGGTCTGTAAGCAGAAGGCAGCATTTCAACAAGAGGGTCAGCAAGACCAAGCTTGGGTCTTCTTCTAAATCCGCCTGGGCCTGGGTGGCTAGCTCCCATGCTATGGGGTAAAGGCAGGCCCAGGAGGGTGAAGGAAAGTTGGCTGAGTGTGTTTACTGTGGCTCATCAGCCAAGGGAGATTTCTTTGGGGCCGGGGAAGGACACCCAGCACTAGTGATAGATGTGAACAGAGCCAGAGAATGCACTCCACAGTGCCATTCATCAAAGTGAGCTCTGGAGAGGGTGGGCCTCAGACCTTGAGGCTGCTCTGGTATGTAGAAGCGTCTCTGCATGTATGCATGGTTACGTGGGTACACCCTAGCAAAATCTCACCAGCCTAAGAAGCACAGTTACTACCTAGTTCCCTCACGCTACCCTGCCCACAGCTTTACCAAAGCCCAATGAGATCTTGTAGCTGGAGCCACTGAACTGAACACTTCACACACCCTCCTTTGCCACTTGTGTATAAAGTAATAGCTTTTGCCAAGACCACTTTCTAAAAATTAAAATATTTTAAAATGTATTTTCCAGACTCTGTGATCCCTTCCACATCATGGTATTCTCCATCAGTTTATGGGTGGGAATTTGGGGGGAGTTTTACAGAATCCACAAATAATGCAGAGAAAGTTTAGAAACTCAGACCCATTTCTCCCCAATAACTCAGACTGGTACAAGGGGAGGGCCAAAAGTTTTATGAGAATTTTTCAGCTCACAGGGGCAGCAGGCCCATCTCAACCTCTGCATGTGGAAGCAATAACGATCTAATTCACAAATTCGAGACAACTGAAGCTACAGATAGGCTTACCAGTGAATTTCTGACTGAGAGGCACATGAATGGGTGTTGCTTTCACAAGAGTGGCTTTGCCAATAGGCTCCAGGTCTTTAAGGTCTGGAACTCGATCATGATAAATGAAGTCATTGTCCTTCTTGGCTGCTGTAAGGGCCCGGTTGATTTTGTCAGAAAAATCCTTCACGCTGATATACTCATCGTACCGAGATGCCACAGTTTTAATCAACTCCGCGGCATGCTGTCAAAGAAAATGTTCCCACTGAGTTAGTCCACTGAGGACGTGCTGGCCTGCCAGGACTTAACAGGGAACCAAGTCAGAGGTGAGTCCCTGCTTGCTTTATATCTGAGCTTTCAAGGTCCTGCCTGTCAGGGCCCAGGCCAAAGCCCAGGCAACTCTCAAAGACCAGGCAGAAACTGAGGGAAAGAGAGGGGTTGCTCATCTTTACTGAAGTCCACTCCTTGAGCTCTTCTCAAGAAGGAGGTCAACAAGGCACTTGCTGCTTCTGCCCTCTCTCCTTGGCCCTCCCACCTGGACTCCTCTGTCTACTGGTCTAGGAGTCAAGAGAATCCCGACAGCTCCTGTGTGACCCCAGAGAAGGCACTTAACCTCTGGAGCCAAAAGGCCCTTCTCTGGAACATGGGGTAGCCCCATGTTTTTTGTCAAAAACAAAAAGCCTACATAGGGATTCAATGGCCAAGAAGAGGACAAATGACCCAGAATACCTCAGTGTCCAGCTCAGCCTGCTTCTTCATCCACAGGTCAATGGGCAGGGATTTGGAAATAAAAATAAGGCCAAAGCAAGCCAGGTCCTGGCCCCTCGGGGGTCCCCAACCCCCCCCCCCCCAAGGAGGCCAGCTCACCTGCAACCTGGAGATCTCCTCCCCAAACCTCTTCTGCTGCTTAGCCAGAACGGCCTGATGGAACTCCGCATGGGCCTGCATCATGCAGTGCTTGGCAGCCAACACCGGGAACACCTCCTGCAAATATGGACACTGACCAGGGGAGCGTCCATCCCCAGAAAGTGCCACAGACCGCAGGGGAGGCCGAGAGAAAAGGGAGGAAAAGGACATCAGCACGGGCCGGGGAGAGGCCAGAGCGCGAGGTGGACCCAGTGGCTCCAGGGACCACAGGCAGGGGATTCCAGGGTTTTCTGCTTCCAGTGACAAGGGCCTTTTGATAGTTCTCTTGGGCCAGGAGAAACTCAAGTAAGCTAAGAGAGGAAGGAGCCTCCCCAGGCCTTGCAGGAGTAGTCTCCATCCCTTCCATGAGACAGCTGTGACCCACCTCATGAGATTCAAAGATGAGGCAAGAAAACAAAGAGGCTCTGGCTGGGGAAAAAGGCAAACTAAAATCTTCACACACAGACACACACCAACACAGACACACAAACACATAGAGACACAGACACACAGACACAGATACACACATACACCCCAGACAGGGTCTTTTTGGAACCATCTCTCCAAACTCTGAGTCTGAGGCCTGGCTGGGGGCAGGTCCAAGCCTGCAATCCCAGCTCACAATTACACCCCACCACAGAAAGTCACATTTACTGCATTCAAACAAAAAAATCAGACTATCCAAACCTGAATCACTACAAGCTTCCTGGATCATATTTGCAGACATTTCAGTTCTGCCATGACAATCTGAAAAGGCCTCCTGAGCCTTGTGAGCAGAGATAAGGACCCCAGCCAAGCCCAGCCTGAGCTGCAGCCTGCCCCATGGCAGGGTCCTGGCACCCCAAATAGATGTCTCCTCCTTTCCTTTCTGGCTAACCTGCGGTTCAGCATTCAGGGCTACCTGTCCCCCACATGCTGGATTCAATGTCAACCCCATACCCAGGGAGAGGTTCCCAGAAGCTTAGTAAAGTGCAATGCGGCCACTTCTGGGAGACCCATTGCTCATCACTCTGTGACAAATGCTGAGATTTTCCGTCACATAAGACAAGCCCAAGACTCTCCTGACTTAAACAATAGAGTTCAAAGTTTCTCTTGAAGAAGTTCCTTACATTCTTTATCTTCACATTTCAAGCACAAAAGCCCATCTGTCAGGACTCTGCTCCTATATCAGTGTTTGTATCAGACAAAATGACCAAAAGTGGTGACAGCACAAATCCCCTAAATGCTGGGATACATGGCTCAGCACAATCTGCTTAAGAGATGTAGGATTCTAAGAGGCATACAGCCTTCACTCTGGTTCAATTATTAAAAGGCAACTTGGGTTTTTCTTTGGGGCTTAAGGTCTGGGTTTGGTACATTTCAGTATGGTCATAAATGTGCATTCATCAACATGGCAAGAATTCCTGCTTTGGCCAACCTCCTACAATTCCTTAATCTGACAGACACAGATCCAGAGAAGTTTCCAGGAAAGAATAAGTTTGAGCTTAGCAAAGAAGGTTAGGGCAGAGTTAAAAGAGAAAGGTAAGCCTTAAACCCAAATCAAAAAGATCCATCTATACCCTAACAGCAACATGGGAGTGATGATCAACCTTAATGGACTTGCTCAAACCAACAGGGCAAGTCATGCACAATTTTGCAGTATCTGCAATGGAGAATACCATCTGTATCCAGAGAAAAAACTGTGGAGGTTGAACAAAGACCAAAGACTATTACTTTTTTTTTTAGGTTTTTGCAAGGCAAATGGGGTTAAGTGACTTGCCTAAGGCCACACAGCTAAGTAATTATTATGTGTCTGAGGCCAGATTTGACCTCAGGTACTCCTGATTCCAGGGCCAGTGCTCTATCCACTGTGCTCTATCCACTGCACCACCTAGCCACCCCAACTATTACCTTTAATTAAAAAAAATTATTTTATTATGTAATTTTGCTATCTTTTATACTTTATTTTCTTCCTTAAGGATATGATTTCTCTATCACATTCAACTCTTAGATCAATGTTTACCATGGAAACAATATAAAGACTAACACACTGCCTACTGTGGGGGTGGGGGGAGGGAAGCAAGATTGAGGGGAAAATTGTGAAACTCAAAATAAATAAAATCTTTCTAAAATTAAAAAATGTCTTTGGAATACAAAATAAATAAATGAATGGATGGATGAATGAATAAATAAATGAAAAGATCCACCTTCAAAGAGACATTTAGTCTGCAGAACCCTAAGGACAAAGCTGATCTCCATACCACCATCCCTCGGCCCAGTCTTCAGGGCCATGGGCAGGCCAAGACACTAGGGCCTCCAACACTAGCAACAAGAAGAACTAACCTTGGGAAGGGTGTCCTTGTACTGACACTGCTTGAAGACATCTCCATAGTAGTCGGCAGCTTGGTTGGCCAATTTGGCTATGATGGCATCTTTCATTTTATCTGAAATGAGACCACAGAAAAGAACCACTGAATTAAAAAAAGATAGGGCTCAGTAAGCATCTTTAAGCCCACATGAGCCCACAGACATGCACACGACCTGTTGAATAACACTATGCTTAGGACAATCATAAGTTATTCTAGTCTTCCTTGCCAAAGAGATGCCGCAGAGGGCTAGCTGTCTATTCCCATCCACTCACTGGCCCCTAGTTTCACAAGATTTAGAAGCCTAGGTGACTCTGGGAGCAACCTGGATTGGTGAGTGCACATTCTCAGGTAATGACAATTGGGTGGCACCCCTCAGAGAAAGCTTGGCCAAAGCACAGGTGTGCAAGCTCCCCAAGAGCTCCCCATCTTCTCTTCCCCAGTTTGGAAGACTGAACCCTAACTGATGATGTCATGGTTTTCTTCACCCCTAAGCTCCAGCTCTCCTAAGCATCTGTGCCCAAACAGTGCCCAGGAAGTTCAACCCAGAACCCACCCTTGGCCCTGCACAGGATGGCTTTCACAGGGAGCCCTGGATATCCTATAGTATCCTTACCCTGCCGCAGCCCAAAACTTCCAGGGTCCCATTTCAAATCCCACCTCCCACCCTTCCACTCCACCCTCAAGCCCTTGGTCGTCCATCTCCCTCTGAGCTTTGTTTCTTACCCTCTACATCCCCTCCTACTCTGCCCTCCCTCAAATCCCTACCTTCACATCAAAAGCCCCAGTTTCCTTGAAAGCTCCCTCTGACAGGAAGCCCTTTTAGATTCCCCCCCCCCCCAGAACCTTGGTCTCTCTGGGGTATGGTAGAAGGTCAGGAGACATCTGAAGACTGACTGACAGCTCTCCCCCACACAGAGCCCAGACCAAATTTTCCATCACCTCTTGTGGCCTTGAGAAAGAACACTTCCTGGGCTTGGGCCAGCATGATGAGACTCAAAGTTCCTGTGGTGTCTGGAGCGATGTCGGAGGTAGGTTCCCGATTCAATGCAGACAAAACCGTCTCCTTGATGTGCAAGAAGGCACCACTAGCAAACTGCAAAAGAAGATCTTTTGTGGGTGCCCAGACATGCATAGGGACAGCAAGATATCCACAAAAGCCAAACACGACAACAAGAACCACAGCAAAGGTGAAGACCATTTAATGGGACAGAGTGTCTATCCTCCACAAAGCCCAGCCTGGACAGGGTGTCACCAGGGGCCCTGGCTGCTTCCCTGGAGCCCAGTCCATGTCAGAACATCTGAGACTGGCCAGATGAAACTGGACCACGTGGGCCTCCTCATGTCTGCCCCCACTGGTCAGTTCCCTCTTTGGGGCTGCCATCAGGGGACAGAAAGGGCAAGCTCTGAAAGAGATCTCTGGAGGGGCAGGTGTGACAAGCAGGGCTCAAGGTTCCTCATGGCTGCCAGGCCGAGTCTCACAAGGGCATGGAGTAGAAGGGGAAGAGGGGCTGCTTCTGCTGCCCTGGGGAGCTCTTGAGACAGGAGGAAGGTAGCTTCTAGAAAGCTAGACCAAAAGCCAATGAGCGCCAAAGAGCTGGGCCCACTGGGAATCCTCCCTTCCATTGGTCCCAAGTGTCTTATCTGACCAAGAAGACAGCCTGCTGAACAGAATGGCTCCAGAAAGAGGAACTTTCCCCAATGGAGATGGGATACCAAAATGAACCCTTGCAGCAGGTCATAAACCTCCCTAAGAGATAGAGACAGACACACTTCAGTGGCTTGGAAACCTCAATGGAAACCAGACTTAGGAAAAGGAACCACATATCAGAGGTGTGCTATGACTTAAGTTCAGGAGGATGAAGAGTTAAAACTATACTTCAAATTCCTGAGAATTCAGTGCCATCAAGAAGCAGATTCTGCAAAAGGACAAGATGAATGTTAAACTTCCTCCAAAGACATAAAAAGCTGTGCAGTTTTTTACTGTCTGAGTAGATAGATGATGTTCCTTAACATCAGTTCTATCACAACTGTGTTGACAAACTTGATGGTCTTTTCCTCAGTCTTCAGCCTTCTTTCCTGACCTCCCTACAGCCTCTGATGCTGTCAGATTGATATCCCATAGGCTGATGAGAAACTCCAGGACATTCCTTGGCTGGGGAGGGCCTTCCAGACTCTGCTTCAGGTCCTCCAGGGACCTTTCTCTCCCATCTCGCTTTTCCCAACCCTACTCTCTCCTGGCCTCCTCCTGACCTCTTTCTCAGTCTCACTGGTTGAATCTTCATCCAGTTAACTCCCCTGGGGGACCCCTCCCTAAGATTCTGTCCTTGACTCTCTCGTCTTCATCAGATCTATCAGGTCTATCCATCCAATCCTAGTCTTTCTTCTGAGATCCAGGGCAACATCAACAATTGACTCTTAAGACATTTCAGAGTGCATAATACATCCAAAACAGAATTTGTGACTTTCCCCCTTCAGCCTACCCAATTTCAGTTGAAGGCATCACTCTCCTTCCAGTCTCCACTTTCATGATCTGATCATTAGTCTCAGCCCCTCATTTCCCCTCATTAACATCCTCAATTAATTGCCCAATGTTGCTGTTTTATCTACATTCACCATAGTGACTCCCTTTGGTCAGATCCTAATGATCTCTCAACAAGATTACTACAAGGGTCTCGTAACTGGTTTCCCTGCCAGAAGTCTCTACCCACCATCACCTGGGCCACAGGGACTAAATCCAAGCTCCTGTGAGTGGCCTTCAAGAGTGGCCTCCACCTCCATCTCCTGCTCATCATTTCCTTGGCCCATCTGTCTTCCCCGTTAGAGGGCCATCTCCTGGCTCCACTTTTTGGTGTGTGACCTCCCCCCTGTTCCTGCTCAGCTCGGCCTCCCACTGTATGCAGCTGCCTTCTATCTGACATCTATCTGCGTGTGGGTGCAAACACACACACACACACACACACACACACACACACACACACACACACACGCGCGCGCTTCTTGCAAGCAGAGACTGTCGCCCTGTGCCAAGCAGTGTGTGGCACTGGATGGATGGATCCAAGATGAAAGTACAGAGAGAAAGCCTGAGTGACCTTGGGCCTTCCCCAGTCATGCTACCTCCTTTCCAGGAGAGTAAGGAACTGAGCACTGACTCAAATCCAGCCAGTGTGACTGTCCATCTGGGTGACACCGAGGCCAAGAAGAAAAAGGTTAAGGAATTGAGAAGGCTGAGGCACAGGGAAGTCACTTCATGGAGACTGTCAAGTCCCAATGTAGGAAGGTAGGGCTAAAGGGTTTAAAGAAGATTATGCTCCAGGGCTGGATTTCCTGACCAGGGAGAAATGTTCACCCCACACCTCTGCCACTTTGTGACTCTGGTAAAGTAAAAACTTCTCTGAGATCCCACTTTTTAATTTATAAAACTTCCAATTTGGAATCTGTAAAAAAAATCATCAATTTCAATGACATCATATTTACAAGCAATGAACAGATTCAATCACTGTGGCTAGGAGAAGAGACTTACTTGGGGGAATCAATGCAACAGATACTTCTGATGAAAAATCTGACATCCAACAGACTCAGAAAAATGGACACAAATGTCAAAAACCAATAGTCAATCCAGTCATGTCTTAAAGAGACAGTTTCGGGGTGGCTATGTGGTGCAGTGGACAAAGCACCGGCCCTGGAGTCAGGAGTACCTGAGTTCAAATCTGGTCTCAGACACTTAATAATTACCTAGCTGTGTGGCCTTGGGCAAGCCACTTAACCCTATTTGCCTTGCAAAAACCTAATAAATAGATAGATAGACAGATAGTTAGATAGATAGATAGATAGATAGATAGATAGATAGATAAAAAAATAAAGAGACAGTTTCCAAAAGAAAAAACGATGACTTTTACAGACCACTTGAAAAAAAGTTTCAACCCACTAAGAGAAATGAAATGATGCCAACTCACATCCAGTCAACTGCTCAAGATGACCAAAAGGGGCCGAGCTGGGAAGTGGAAATGCCACTACTGGGTACTAACCCAACAGGACAAAGGCCGAAAGGTCCTATATGTCCTGCACATTCTATGACAAAAGAATGTGACCAACTGTTAATGACTGGGCAGGGGAAAGAGCCCCATACGGATTTGTAAGGATTGGCATGCTAGGAAATAAGCAGGGTTAGGCACCAACAGGCCAAGACCTTGGTCCTGAGAAGTGATGGGAGAGGCCACTCTGCTACTGGCCAAGAATAAAGGAACTGTGGGGGAGGGGGCACTCCCTCAGTTGCTCTTTCCTGGTTTTTGTTAGGCTTACTTTTGTTACAAGGTGTGATGCTGGGATGGGGAAAATCGATTAATGTAAAAATAAAGGTATCACTTAAGTTTTGTTTTTTAAAGGGAAGATGAGCTAGAGGCCCATAGATGCCTGGGGTATCTAGACCAGAGGATCTAGATTCCAGAGAGATGCAGAGGACCTCACTGGAGGACAGGCTTTTGAGGAAGACTGAGGACTATCCCAATTGGTTTCCCCCTCCCATCCCAAGAACAGATGGCATGGGAGAGGGAAGTCAGAATGGCACAGTCTTATGAAAGGAACCAGACAGAAAAAAGAGAGAAGGTGGGATGGTCAAGTAGAAAGCAGGGTGTTCAGAGGGCAAAGGAGGATCCAAACTGGGCTGGGGAAAGGCTGCAGTGGGGACCAGACAAGGACTGCAGGAAGGAGTAAGAGAATGTCACCTGCCTCATGATCTCATCATACCACTGCTAAGCCTTCCCCATCCGAAGGAGAACAAATAAACAAGTTAAGAATTCATCACTACAGACTTAACTGTAGCATTTGTAGAGAGTGTCACAGAAGCCTGGGCAGACTTAGGCAAGAGAACACTCTCTACTGAACTAGGCACACTCTAAAAATGCCTCAAGGAGCCAGCCCCCTGATCAGGGACCAGGTGGCCCCAAAGGACCAGTGAGGAAGTATGCTCCCACCACCTCAGAAAGGGCAGCAGGAGAAAACATATTTGAAAGGAATTTACTTGGCATGGTGAGGCACATTTGTTACAAAGGCTTTGTTTTGTTTTGTTTTTTTATCTCAGTACAAGAAGGGAGAGAGCAAAGAAATGTTTGCTGAGGGAAGAAATCTACATTTTTTAAATGAAAACTTAAAAAAGAAAGGGAAGCAATGCTTTGACCCTGAGTCTGTGAGGACATAGCTATGGACTTGGCAGCACCCAGCTGGCAAGGGTCTCATGACCTCAGCGAGTTGAGGGGAACTCTTGTGTTCCCCTCAGGTGGGTTTGGGGAGCCAACCTCAGAGCCTTGGCTCAGATGGTCCAGGCTGAGGGGCAAAATGGGATGCCTGGGATTCCCCCTCATCAGAGGACTTGCAATGAAAGCCTGGCTAACCACTAGTCAGGGTCAGCAAAGATAGGCACCTGTTCAGGGAGGAGTAGATTGGGGAGGGGTATGAAATCCCTTCCCCTAGCATCCCCACTCACACCCTCCCCCAAAGGCATTTCCAATACAAGTATATTTACAGAATTCTGATGGAGGGGAGCCCTAGATTGTAAGGGGTAGAAAATGGATCTCAGAAACATGTGAATCCTTTTCCAGGACATCCAAACCTCACAATGCCATGTCCTACCTGATAATGCTTAGCAGCAACTTTCAATCCTTCATCGTTATCCAGATTCTGGTCTGCTGCAATCTGGCTTGCTAATGCCGCACAGTTGAATAACACACATGTCTTTTCATAACCTAAACTTGCAAGAGCTGTTTAAAAAACAAGAACAAAAAATTGAGAAGAAAAAGTTCAACCCACTGTGTCCTCCAATGAAGTTTCCCTAGATTTTATTTATTAAGGTCTTTGACATTATCTCTCATGATGTTTGTGTAGAAAGAGAAATGTGAGCTGGACTCTAAGAACGCTGAATGGCGAGAAGCAATTGACATTTTGGCAGGAAGTCTCCAGTGAAGTGCCCAAGGGATCTGCCATTAGCCCCATGCAGCCATTTTAAACTACAACTTAGAGAATGGCACAAGCAGCATCCCAGTACAATTTGCAGATGACCCAAAGCTGGAATGAGGTGTTACCAAACTGGTCTGTCAAAAAAAAGTCTTTACCAAATGCTGACTGGAGATGTGCCAGATAGATACAGACTCAAAGCAAAGCAAACAGGCCAAGTTCCTGCTCTCAAAGAGACAACAAAGACAAAGGATAAAGAACCCAGGCCAGAAGGGAAGACACTAGGAGGCATAATTCGGGAGGCAGCAGGTGAGCAGGTGACAGGAGGCTAGAGCAGGAAGAAGCCCAGGTCTCTTCAAAGCCGAGCAGCTCAGCATCAAGACAGCCAAAACAAAGCCAAGCAAGTGTAAGGTGATACAGAACAGAGAGAAAGTCAAATCTCAAACACTCAGGTTCAAAAAGAACAAACTAGAACCTGTACTGTGGACATCACCATGTATAGCGCGGGTTCTAACTGGTCGGGCCCTTCCCTAACTCTCTACATGTGTGCACATGTATGTGTGCACACTGGGGGTAGGGAAGGCCTGTGACTTCCCTGAGAGAACTCCTAGGGAGGAAAACATTCTCTCCCAGTGCCAGTCAGCGAGCCCTCTGCAAGTTGCCTAGCACAGAGTTCTGTGAGGATCAGGGATTATCCAGGCCAAGCCAGCCAGGACAGGCTGTCTCTCTGAAGCAGTGCAGCTCAGCTCATAAAAATGTAGGCCTAATAAGTACAATGACAGAACTAGACACTCATATTACACAAATATTATCTGTGCTACATCTCTCACTCTTGAATGAAGGGCTACAGATGTGGCCCACTCGAGAAAGCCTCATGGGGCAGAGAATGTGGGTCAGACTTGAGTTGAGGATGCAAAGAAAGATCCAAGCAGGAATGGCAGCAAGAAAAAAAAAGCAGCAGAGGGATTCACTAGTGGACATGCAGCGGCAACGACAGCAGCATCTCTGATCTTGCCATCTGAGGGGTGGTCGATGATCCCCTGGCTAGGAAACTGAACAAGGTACACACTCAAACCCCACCCCTCCTAAAGATGACTATGGGGGCCTGTCCATCCACCTTTCCCAATGACTAATCAACCTGTAGTCCAGGAAGACCAACGAGAGGCTTGGGGAAAACTTTGTTGAAATGATGCAAACTAAAACCCATCCAATTAACACTAAACCTTGTAAATGGGCAGGAGATGGGGGAACAGTCTGTGATTTCACTGGCTTCCCAGATCAGTGACAGGGGCCAGGAACCCACCAGTTCCCTCTCCTCCACACCACAGCGAGTGGAAAGGAAAAGCAAAGCCCTGACCAAGCCTGACTCACAGAGATGAAAAACCACTTTTTGTGCTCCTCTTTGCTGAGTTTGAGCATGAGGGTGCCAAGGAATGCCCACCACGTCAGACTCAGGGAGGTGCTGGCTAATTTTGCAGAACTGAATTTCCTTCTCTTTTTCATTCTTTGTTACAGGAAGATAGTTCTCTCTCAGCAGAGGAAGAGGCAGGGGATAATGGGAAATAAAAGAAACTTTAAAAAGTTTAAAAAACTATATGGGGGATGGAGGACAAGAATCTTCTGGGGGGGATGGGATTGAACTTTTTTTAAATACATTAATAAATAGTTTGGAGGGATGGGAATAACTAAAGACATTTCCTCTCACTCTTGGCTATTTTTCCCTACAATAACCAGCTAAGTGCTGCTGGAACAGACCAATGTAAAAGACACAGACGATAGTATTAGAAGGGAGAGGGGATTCAAAGTGCCATCAGAAAGCAAAGTCACCAGAAGCAAGCAATGGGCAACAGCCCAAAGAAAGGGAGGTGAGCCACAAGATCATGCAGACATAAAGCAGATGGAGAAGGAAGCACAGAAACCAGGAGAGAATCATTGGAAACTAGACCTGACTTCAAGATTCCCCTGGAAACTCATGAGGCAAGTCCCAAGAGCTTTCTGGGTCACCCACATTTCCTGAGGTGGTGGGCCCTACTAAAGGACAGATGAAAGGGTTGCTTTCCAGTTAACAAGGGATCCCTACTAACAGACTCTGTCTGGAAAGTAACAAGAATTTACACCAAATTTCCTAGCCTTTATTTTTATTAAAAATTACCTACCCAGTTTTACGGATCCTCCAAAAAGCGATCCTTTGTCAAAAGCATCCTTCCAGGTAAAGGTCAAGCAGATCTACATTGAGGAAGAAGGGAAAAGCAATCCCTGAAGGTGATGTGGCCCATGGCTGGAGGGAGTGGGGGAGGGGAATGGAGGAGGAGGAAGTGGGGTTCAGAACACACTCTAATGAAAGGGAATAGGCTAAGAAAATCATCAGACCCAAATCCAAATAGAGAAATGCCCTCCTGCCCACAGCAAATGTCAAGAGTGAGGCCTCCTCCCCATTCCAGGAAAAAAAATAAATAAACCACACTCAATTCAGCAATCAACCTCACTGGCAACCTGAGTGGTCTAACTGAAGACATACTGAGTCCCCAAAACATAAGAATAAAAATGCTTTTGACATGGTCAATGTTCAAGATGTCCTTGGAGAAGGAAATGATGCTGAGCTCTTGGCAGAGTCTGAAATGACTCATTCTGTTTCTCTTTCATACTTAAGAAAACACACCCAAGAAAACTACACCCCATATGAAATCATGCTCTATAATTCCTTCTGTGTTAAGGAAAGAAATTCAGAGACTTTTTGTGGGACAGGCAGAAGCCAAGGGACACAAATGAGCCCCAGATTTCACCAATCACAGAGTTCTAAGTGAGCTGATTTTCAGGAGAAAGGAGGCACTTGCAATCCAAATCAGGATCCATAAAAAATCATCCCTAAGGATGGTTCCCTCTCCCAAAATATTAATAATATGTGCCCCCCTAACCCCCCACTTTCAGCTCTCTATCCCATAGGTGGAAGCTAGGAGATGATTTCACAAGCCATAGTTTTTAAACAAACTAAAATAAGTCTTTACCTGATTTTCAGAAAATGGGAATTTTGGCTCAATGGAACAAATCTGATCATAATACCTAAAAAAGCAAAATCAAAATGAGTAACCACCATAGTGAGATGCTGTACATCATTTCCAACCCATTCTGTACAATTCAAAGCCAATATTCTCCTCAGCAGTTAATTTACCCCTTGACCTCTTAATAGAAAAGTCAATGGGTTCCATGATCTCCCTGGGGGCAGGGTTGGGGGGAGAGACCATCCTCAACTGTCTTCTCCAAGAAGATCCTACCCAAAGTGTTGCGAGCCTTTGGCTTCCCATGACATCCCTAGAACACTGAAGGGAGATCTTGGGCACTGCCACTGGCATCTTCCTTTTCCATCCATTTTTTGAATGATAGCCTTTGCTCAGATTCTTCTAAACAAGGCCTGGGTTCAAAGCCCATTCACACTCACCATGCACTTCTCCAATGTGCTAGGAGTCCAGGGTCATATTCAATCAAAATTCCTTGACCACTATCACACACTCAGTGACTCACAACCACACAATCCCAGCACACCACAGATAATCAATGGACAGATGGGTCTCCACTTCAGGGACAGTGTAAGGTCAGTTACTAAAGCTCTGTGATCTCCCACTGACAATGTTAACACAACCAACCAAATTAAGTCATCACATGAAGTGACTGATGTCAACAGGTAAAGATTAATCCCATAGTCTCCCTTCCCCTAAAAAATTCATGTATTGCAGACTATAAAAGTATTTTGGGGTAATGCTCCAAAGGCAGGCAATTCTCCTTCCTGGGAATATCCTCAGCTCCAGGTCAACCTAGGACACGGTCCTGGGTCTTGTCTTTTGTTACTTTTCAGCT
Organism: Macrotis lagotis; assembly: GCF_037893015.1. Lineage (NCBI taxonomy): Eukaryota > Metazoa > Chordata > Mammalia > Peramelemorphia > Peramelidae > Macrotis > Macrotis lagotis. Next base: position 196,554,479 of record NC_133665.1, read on the forward strand.
CACATAACTCCCACATTACCACCTGTCTGGTAAATATTTCACACTGCATAGTCCTGAAGACATCATAATCTCAGCACATCCAAAACTTTGTTCCTCAATTTCCCCCTGTCTCCAAATTGCCCAATTTCTACGGAAGAAACCCTATCATCCCTCCAGTCTCCCAGATCTGTAACCTCAACATTAGCTTGGACTCCTCATTTGTCTTCACCCCACATATTCAAACCATTGCCAAATCTTAACACTTCTAACTTCACAGCATACCATCTTACACCCAGTCCTTTTCACAGATAAAATTACAAGTCTAATTTTTTTTGGAGAATCTGAGACAAATTAAAATAGCAAAAACGTTCATTTGTTCCTAGAGGCAACAGAAAGTTTTGATCAGGGGAGTGGTCTGGTCAAAGTATCTATGCTTTAAGATAGCAAAAGTAGAGGAAATATAGGAGAAAATTGAAGCTTGAGATAATAAACAAAAGCTCATATCTTAGGTATTTGCAGTATTATGAAGATTAAAATAAAAGAACTTCCCAGAGAGAAATAAATATTCCAATACTCCTATATTCATATGACAATATGGGCATGTGGTGCAGAGGAAAAAGCATGAGCCCTGGAGTCAGGAGGACCCAAGTTCAAATGTGACCTCAGACTCTTGGGCAAGTCACTTAACTCTGACTGCCTGGCATCCAGGGCCAACTCCAGTTGTTCTGATTCATGTCTGCCCACTGGACCCAGACAATTCTAGAAGAGAAAGTAAGGCTGGGGACTTAGCACAGCACCCTCTCATTCCAATCCAATTCACTTGCTTGTCATGGCATCACCTCCCTGATGTCATGGTCTTCTTCAAGGAGGAACAAACATCATGTGAAAATCAAGTGTCAAGTGTGTTAGACCCAGAGGAGACAAACACACAAAAAAGGAATACACCCTTCCCTCCCAAACCTTACATTCAACCAGAGTAGACACCAAGTAGAAAAGTAGACATAAACAAAAGAAAAATAATTTGAGGGTGAGAGGTGGGCCCTTCTGGCCTCTTGGAAAAAGAAATTGGCTCTAAAACCATCCTTTTAGTAAACCAGACAGTCTAAGACTGGAGAGAGGGGACACTGAGGCAGGGAGACTGCTGCAATAGTTCAGGCAACATATAAGGCCCTAAAATGACATAGTCCATAGTGATCCCCAGGAGGCTAGCCCCCATGTTGTGACTAGGGAAAAGGTATGTTGTGAATAATCCTTGGCAACTCATCTGACATATGTTGGGAAGTGGGCTCCCCAAGACCATGGACCCAAGTGACTAGAGAATAGTGGTATCCTCAACAAAGACAAGAAGGTTCAAGAGAGAGATGATTGTGGAGAAAAGATAATGGTCCCTAAGGGGCGGCTATGTGGCACAGTGGATAGAGCACTGGCCCTGGAGTCAGGAGTATCTGAGTTCAAATCTGGCCTCAGACACTTAATAATTACCTAGCCGTGTAGCCTTGGACAAGCCACTTAACCCCATTGCCTTGCCAAAAAAACTAAAAAAAAAAATAAAATGAAATAAAAAAAGATAATGGTTCCTTCTGGACATACAGAACATGAAATTAAAACGTCCCATCCACAAAACTTGGAGAACAGGAGAGAACCTGGGGCTGCATATATCCAGAACCGAAACAAGGGGAGGGAAGAAGGAAAAAGAACCAAGAAAGAAGAAAACCCAGAGAGTAGAGAATGAAGGAGAAAGCATACCTTAAGTAAATACCATGTGCTGAGAGAAAAGCAAAATAGGCCCTGCCATTACAAAGAGAAGTCCTCAGGAAAAGGAAAGCTGGTGTGAGGCCACTTTCATTGTCTCATCCACTAAACCCTCTGTTGGGGTCGAGAGATTTTCTTGATCTTGAGGAGCTGAGGTTCTAGAGAAATTATCCAGAGGACAGACTGGTTGTCAAGAGGGTCAAATACTGAATACTGCAAAGAAAAAGAGTAGGATGAGGACTGATGTGGCCATTAAGAGAACCCAGGTAACTTTGGAGAAACATGTAACAAGCTACCCAGCTTCTTCTGTCAAAGTCAGGCTGGAAAACCAAGGTGGATAAAAGAGGAGAAAGGTCAATGGATGCCAAAATATGCAAAGCCTGGAGAAGTGCCAGAGACTAGAAGTGCGATGGACTAGGAGGTGGCAAGGCAGTTAAGAGTAATGCTGATCAGGGCAGCTAGGTAGTGCAGGGAATAGGACACTGGTCCTGGAGTCAGGAGGGCCTGAGTTCAAATCTCTGCCTCAGGCACTTAATAACTGCCTAGCTATGTGACCTTGGGCAAGTCACTTAAGCCTTAAATAAAAAAAAATTTTAAATTCTAAAAAAAAGTAGTGCTAATCATGAAGCAGAACATTAGATACACTAACATTAGGGGCTGATGTCAACCAAGATGGACTTGCTCATGTCAGTGTCACAACAGTCAAAGACAATTTTAAGGGACTTGTAATGGAAAATACCATTTGTATCAGAAAAGAAACTGTGAAGTTGAAATGAAGACCAAAGTTTATTATTTTCAATTTTTAAAATCTGTCTTCTGTACTGTGTCATTTTGTTCTAATGGTTTTTTTTTTCCTTTTGGATCTGATTTTTCTCTCACAATACTCAGTATCCATGTTTAGCATAGTTACAAATGCAAAGCCTTCATCAGATTGCTTTCTGTTAGGGAGGAGGAGGGAGGGAAGGGGGGGAAAGAAAAACTGTAAAACTCAAAACCTTGCCAAAAAAAAATTGGTAAAAACTACCTTTGTATGTAGAGTAGTGCTATTCATGAAACATCATCATTCAAAGACTCAACTCTGTGGGTGACTCCTTGAGTGGTGAGTAGAACCCCATGTGAAATAAGGCCAAGAAGGCAGTCAGAACAGGTGGGCAAGCCTGGCTGGTCAGACAGCCTAAGGCTTGATGTGGCCCTTCCACACTTAAACACATCACCTAAGGAAGATGTCACACAGCTTCCTGCCTAAGCCAGGTCCCAGCCCATTCCTGCTCTCACCAGGGACTGTCCCCCAGATTTGAAGAAGGCCTTTTCCAGAGTCTCCCACTGCCTGCATTCACAGAGTTGAGCAGAGGGGCTCCCAGGTCAGCTAATCCTCTACATAGTTAGCAAATGATGACATATTTAAAGTGGACAGCTAGGAAGAGCACTGGTCTTGGGAGTTGGGAGAGAGGGAGTTTGAATTTAGGCTCAGAAACTTAACTAGCTGCATGACCTTGGGCAAGTCACTTAGATAGTCCTGACTCATATCTGGTCCCTAGACCCTGATGGCTCTGGAGGAGAAAGTGAAGTTGGTGACACAGCTCAGCCCCTCTCACTCCAATCCAATTCACGTGATTGTCATGGCAGTGTCTCTCTGAGTCATCTTCTTTGAGAATGAAGGACAAACATGAATTAAATGAAAGAATCAAGGATGGGGGTGGCTAGGTGGCACAGTGGATAAAGCACCGGCCCTGGAGTCAGGAGGACCTGGGTTCAAATCTGATCTCAGATACTTAATATATTATTACCTAGCTGTGTGGCCTTGGCCAAGCCACTTAACCCCATTTGCCTTGCAAAAATCTAAAAAAAGAGAGAGAGAGAGAGAGAGAGAGAGAGAAAGAATCAAGGATGGCTTCCAGGTCTGGTGTGAATGCTCCATGTGGGGTTAAATTAAAGAAAAACACAAGATGAGAAGATGTAAAATGACTGAGATCTTCACAGAAGGAAGACCCATAAGGGAGATTATAGGTGAAAAGAAGCCTTTCCAAAAGTAACCAGATCTCCAAGGAAAAAGGGTTTTCTCCTTTCCTGTTCCTGAAGCGGTTCAAGGTCAGTCTGGATGGGGTCTGGGTAGGACAAAACAAGGAGGAGTCCAGAAAGGCCCAGGATGAGTCCTTCTCTTCCTGGGTTAGCGTGCAGGTGCCAGAGTGAACAACAAAGGTCATCAACACAAAGGAGCCTGGAATCGAGATTTCAAAGGAAGTCTCTAGGAAATGAGGCCAAATTGCTGACCAGACTATGGTCTTTTCATAGTCTCAAGCGAAACACTGAAGAAGTAAGTTAGTAATATGTCCCATGGGGTCTCTTAATGGACCACCCCCAGGGAAACACGGCCCATCAGAGAGGAACAGGAGTTTGCTCTGGGGCTTCTGGCGAAGTCCTAGCTTCAAAATTAAAGGCAGCACCAAGGATCCTAGGGATCAGATTGCATTCACCCCCCAAGACGGTTCCCAACAACAGCGAGGTCCCGCTCGGCAGAGCTGATCAGAGACAAGTGCAGAGAGCCAGCTGCCATCCACATCGCAGGCTCCCCCGCATGGGCATTACTAGGCAGTCCTGGCATCAAAGGGAAGCCTCGCGGCACCTCTCTTGCCCCTTGCCCTCCTCCACACCAGCCCTGCACTCAGGTCAAAGACAACTAACTGTGAGTCACCGTCACCCCCATCCTGGCAGGCAGCCGCCTACCCCCACCCCGGCGCCTGTCCCCTGGGGCCCAACAGCCTTCGGGGCCCAGGCCCGGCCGCGTCCGCCGGATGCGATCCGACCTTCCCTGGGCCCCGCCCCCCCCCGCCCCCCGCCCCCCACTCCCTTCTATCAGATTCCAGAGGCCCGGGTGCCCCCCGGGGCCGGGGTCGCCGGGGGTTAGGCTCCACCCGACACCAGGCTGGGCCGCAGGCGGGCCCGGCCCCCCGAGGAGCCCCGCCCGCCCGGCTGCGGAGAGCGGGGTGCGGCCCAGGAATGCGGAGGGCGGCGGCGGCCCGCGGGGGCCGGGGCCGGGGCCGGGGCCGGGGCCGGGGCCGGGGCCGGGGCCGGGGCCGGGGCGGGCTCCCCTCCCCCCGCCCGGCGGCCCCCGCCCCCCTCACCGCAGCAGCGTGTCCAGCGCCGCGTCGTGGCGGTCCAGCGGGCGGCCCAGCGCGGCCCGGCGCAGGCGGTTCAGCTCCTCCGCGGCCTTGCCGAACTGCGCCGCGTCCTCGCCGCCCGCGGGGTACGTCTGCTGGATGAACTTGCTCAGCGGCCGCGCCACGTCCACCTCGGCCGCCTTCTTCAGCTGCACCGTCACGAACGTCGCCATCGCGACGACACCGAGCGGCCGTCAGCCAGCCGCCGCCGCCGCCGCCGCCGCCGCCGCCGCCCACTCCCCGGCCGTCACTCAGCCCCGCACTTCCGCTCTCGGTCCCGCGCGAGCGCGCGCGGCGACTGCGTCCGGGCGGCCCGGCACAGCTCCGCGCGCATGCGCCCGTGGTCGGCCGGCTTCGGCCCCGCCTCTCCGCGAGGCCACGACCGAGGGGAGGGTGGAGCCCCGAGAAGACGCGCCTGCGCAGACACCTCTCCGCCCTTCCTTGCCCCTCCATGCGGAAGTATGCGAGGGCGCCGGACGGAGGAGCTGGGAAACCAGCAGGGGAAAGGACGCGGATGCGCATGTGCGAGCACTCTCTCTCCGCCCCCCCCCCCCCCCCCCGTTCACTGAACCTCCGAGCTTCGAAGGACTGACGACAGAGCGCGTGCGCGGACTCCTCCGCAGCCCGGAACCCCCGGAACCCCGGGAAGAGCGGCCCCCAATGCGCTTGCGCAAATTCTTAACCCTTCAGCGTCCCAAATTCCGCGGAAGAGTCCTTGAAAATGACCCCGCTTCCGGGTCCGAGGGGCACATTTGAACCCAGGACTCCGAGTCCTAGTTAGGTCTCTGCCCCGCACCCTGCAGAACACCTTTCCTGAGGAGGGTCCGGGTGCCCGCGCCGGGCCGCCCGGGGCAGCCGACAGGAGAGGCGGCCCCCCACCCGGCAGAGACCCCGCCCCGGGGACTTGTTCCCCAGGACCCCGAGCTCCCGGAGCGGGGCCCCCTGGCCCTGCGGCTGCGCCCACGGAGGGAAGCGGCTCCGGGAGTCAGGCCTGGGGGGCCTGGGGGGCCCGGCCCGGCTTCACACACTTGGAGGACGGCGCCGGGTGGGCCCTGAAGGACGAGAGAAAACGGGGCGGCGGGGCCCCGGCACGCGAGGGGCAGCGGCCCCCGAGGCGCCAGCGGCCCAGGCCAGGCCCTCGCTGAGCCGCCAGGGGCGTGGGAAAGGAGCCGGGCAGCGCCCCGGTGTGGCTCGGATTCCTGGCAGAACTCGAGACTGGCCAGCAGGGCCCTGTCCAGACCAGGGTGCCCACGCCGAGGGCCATGAATGCAGTCTTGGCCCAGTGATAATCCACCCGGAAGAGGCTGCAGACCCTGCTTCCCGGTGAATCATGAGGCCGTAGAGCGGAGCGTGCCTTGGAGAAACGCTGGGTCCTGTGTGGACGCCCTGCTACTGCTTCTGCTTGATTTGCCACTTGGGGCCACGGTGAGAGAAGAAAGTTAACCTGCTTCTCTCACCCTCCCTCCCTCTCCTCCCTTCCTCTCACTTTCTTTTTTCTCCATCTCCCTTACTCTCTCCTTCCCCTCTTCTCTCTCAATTATTTTTGCTTATTTCATGAACTATTTCCCAGTTTCATGTAAAAAGAAATTTAGCAATCTTTATTCTTAATTTTGAATGCCAAATTCTCTCCCTCCCTCTGAGAAGACAAACAATTTGATTTCAATTATATACCAGGTCAGGCCAAACCTATTTCCATATTCAACAAAGTTGCAAAAGAAAACACACACACACACACACACACACACACACACAGAGAGAGAGAGAGAGAGAGAGAGAGAGAAAGTGATAAAACTCTTGCTTCTAGCTGCAGTTAGAGTTCCTCAGTTCTCTTTCTGGAAGTAGGGAGCACCTTTCATCATGAGTCCTGTGGAAGTGGGTACGTGGATAGTAAAAATAGAAGTATAAGATAAAAGAATCACAAAGGGAGAAAAATCCTTCTAAAAAACAACTGACATCTTTAGTGAAATCCAAGCTGAATAGGAGACTGTATAAGACTGATGCCCTTGGGCACCTCACACTGACCTCTGCCCTGGTCAGACCTCCTCTGAAGGGTCTTGTTCAGGTCTGGAGTGCTGTAGTATACAGAACACCACACCTGGGGTCAGAAGACCTGAATTCAAATTTGACCTCAGACACTCCCTAGCTGTGTAACCCTAGGCAGGTCCCTTAACCTCTGCCTTCCTCAGTTTTCTCAACTGTAAAATGGGAATTGTCATAGCACTCACCTCCCAGGGTGGTTGTGTGAGGATCCAACAAGATCATCTTTAAAAAGGTTTCAGCACATGCAAAGAATAGAGTCAGGGCTCTAGAAATGTTTATTATGATTAGTCATTTTTTTCTGGCCACAATGGCATCAACTCATTGATAAGAGTAACCAGGAGACAGTCCACGACTTTGTAGGAGAGTCATGGAGGACTGAGACAGCTGTCTTCTAGTATCTGAAGCTCTGTGTTGGGGTGTCATTGCTGACCATTCAGCTCCCCTTCCCCAGGGGAGTTGGGATCATTCCAATAGCCAGCCTCTCCAGACACAGGAGAAGCATTGGACTTCTGACCAGACATTCTTCGGGCCCAAGAACATCCTGCAGGATGGGATAAACACCCCCACTTTGCCAAATCACAATCCAGTTAATGCTACCCTTGCTGTTGAAAAAGGAACGACAAAGAACTTCTCCAGGACTCCAATCTGAATTCCTTGGGCCTCTGTGGCACCAGACTGGAAAAGCCTTGCCTCCAAGGCTTCAGACAACGTCAAGGGCTTCTTCTGGGCCCACCCATCTTCTTAGACTGTTCATTTATTCCACCAAGACCCCTGCCTCCTGCCCACAATACTCCAGCAAAGCCCAAAGGTTCAGTTCTGGGTTATGATACAGTTTGGCCCTAATGTCCAGGCACACCTTCCCTCCTCATCATGGTCTCTGGATCCAGTCAAGGGTCCTGACTTCTTCAGCTACTCTCCCCACCACTACCACTCTAGTGTGTTTTTGTATACAGCTCTCTAAAAGAAGGGTAAGGGGGTGGAGACTGACCCGTGAACCCAGGCCTTGTGAAATCATGAATTGTTTTTTTCCTGCCCTGAACCAGAGCTTTGAGGCATTCAAAAGACACTGGCCCTTTTCCCTCCTTCCTATCTTTGAGTAGGGTCTTAGGGAAAAGAAGATGTAGGCCTTTACTCCCCCAGCCAGTAGCCCTGCAGTTGTTTCTGGCTCTGCCATGCCTATTCTTTTCTGTTCTTAGGTGATCTTGTGAACTGTCAAGAGACCCGGTCAGAGTCTGGAGTCTACCAGTGCAGTCCTGTAGCAGCTGGGACCCCTTCCAGCAGGGGACTGAACCTTCTGCCATAATGCTGTATCCTGTAACAGTTGGGGTCTTAGTCCAAATAGATAAGAAAGATCAAAGTTGAATCACATGCAAAGAGTCAAAAGCAAGGGAACCCACAGGCATCCCACCCTCCACTAGAGCCACCATTTGCAACAATTCAACCCAGGACATATCAAGTGACATGATTGTACAATTGTCTCCCTGTCTCCTTCCATTCATCCTTTTGAACAGGTCCTAATTTTTTTTTGCAGCCACAAAACAATGTAGAGTAGTCAGGGGCTAATTTCTCTTTTGTATCTGGAGAACTTTTGACCTGTCCTTCAAAAGCTTACCTCCTTTTCTTCTCTTCCTAGGCATCCATAGGCACAGCTCATTCCTATGCAACATATCCCAATCTCAACCAAACCTTGAGGTTGAACAAATTAGCAGCAGCCAAAAAGAAACAGCAGCATCCCAGACACCCTAAGACAGAACAGGCAAGAGAGCATAAAATATTAAATCAACAAATCGAACCCAATAGTCCCTCCCTTGAGCTCTCACAGTTCACGCTTCAGACCACATGGTAGGAAGGTTGTCTACCACCTCTACCAGGATCCTTGCCCACAACTTCTAATCCCTCTGGGTGCCCCTCAGCACATAACTCCCGTCTCTTGCCTGCTGCCCCAGGGCTTAGGAAGGGTATTTCCTAGAACAACTCTATTCTTGCAACTCTGAACTTGGTATTCTCAAAGGTGTCTTGCAGGCTCACTTCAGAACAAATCACTCACAAATGTCTTTATAAAGACAAAAGAAATTCAGGCATTCTTGAATTCCACAAGCAGACAGATGCTCTGAGCTAAATCCCTATTCATCTTTCAGTATTACAATCCTGCAAACACGGGGGAGGGAAGTGCCTGGGTCAACACTGGACTTTAGCTAAGATGGAGTCCTGCCCTGGAAAAGAGGGCTGGCTTTCCCAGGAAAATCTCCTGCCTGCACATTGCAGCCAGAATTTGACATTGGAGGCTCTTTTTGGTCTAGGTATCCTCCATACCAGCCGTGTTCATCCCAGACACTTCATAGATATTTATAGAAATGAAGACTACCAAACCAGCTTGTCAAGTAGCTGAGGTCCTTGGGCTTTGCGGCTGACTGGTCATTTTTTTGAGTAGTGAGTCTGGATCAGAAAGCTGGTTGCTGGGGAAGGTGACCAGCGCCAGCTGCTAGAGTGTGACAGAAGCTCCTTTTAGAATTAGAGTTGAATTCAGTATTTGGGGTAAATGTTGAATCACTCACTACTCATTGAGTGTATGAGGACTCTAGCAACACAATCCTCTGGACTGGTTCCCACCTTTTCCTGGCATTTCTCCTGGGTGCTGAACGTCTCTGTGTCTTCCTTCCCATTCGACCTAAGTCTCTCCTTGTGGTCCTGGCTCTGCCGTTCCTGATGGGTCTATCCTGAAGGCAGAGCTTCAGTCTGTCTGGGATCGGCAAATGAAATTGGGTTTGAGTTCATCCTCCCCAGGGACTGAGATACCACAGGGAAGAGTGAACCCTTTGATGTTGGGGAGAAATGCTTATACTTCCGTTCTTGATACATCTTCTCAAATGATTTGTTGTTGCTATTGTACAGTCATGTCCAAGTCTTCCATGACCCAAAGGAGGGTTTTCTCAGCAAAGATACTGGAGTTGTTTGCCCTTTTCTTCTCCAGATCATTTTATAGAGGAGGAAACTGAGGCAAACAGGGTCAAATGACTTTTAGTGTCTGAGGCCAGATTTAAACAGGAAGATGAGTCTTCCTGAGTCCAGGTCTGGCATTCTATCCCCTGGACCACCCTGCTGCCCCTCTGACAAGAATAGCTTTCTATAGCACTTCAATGTTGCAAATCATTTATTTTCCAATCAAAGTAGATGCTTGTAGAATTGAATGACTTGCCCAGGGTCATATAATTAGTGACAAAGGTTGCATTTGAAGCCAAGTCTTCCTAATTCCTCTGCTCTTTCTCCCATGCTAAGTCATCTAGTTTAGCAGAAGAAAAATGTGAAATGTGAAATTTGGAACTTCATTGATAAAATTCCCTCTACCAGTGTCTCTAGCCCCTTTACTCTCTAGTCTGAGATGTTGCTGAGAATACTAAGGTCAAATGTCTTACCCAGGGTCACATAGTATGTATGAACCAGGGTCTTCCTGCTATCCAGGATGCCTGCCTTTCTGATTAAACTGAACATTTTTTCTGTAATGGTATAGAGAACTTTTCAAGGTCTTGTATTTCCTCAGAACCACTATTTTGAGTACTAATTATGGTGGTAACAGTAAAGCAAGTATTAGTAGAGCTCAGTCATGGGCAGAATACTGGATTAAAGATTTTTGTTTGCTTATTATAACTATGTCATGACTAATTAGATTCATCAGTATAGCTTCATTAATGTCATCCTTCTTCCTATCTATTGCCCAAGTTTCAACCTGCTTTTGACTGGATGCTCTGTGGAGCCTGTCTTATGGTAGGGTTGTTGGAAGATGGACAGAGAACTGCAAGAAGAGAAAGGACTGAATCACCTTTACCAAAATGCAAAGCCCATTCACTGACCTAAGTTTCACTACCTTCGGAGTGAAAACATTTGGCCACTGTTGAAATGTGGAAGGGAGAGCAAGTATACCTGAACAGTTAAAGATAAGTATTATGGAGGTGAGGTGTGAGATGGGTGCGTAATGTGCAATGACACAGGAAAGGATATTGCCAAAGAATACTATAACAGGAAAAATGATGGACTCCCCCGGCAAAGGATAGTATGAGTGGTCACCTCTCCATGTGAGGAAGGCTTCCAACACATTAGGCAGGTCCTTACTGGGTTCAAGATGGTGGGAGGGAATTGCTGAATGAATGAAATTAGAGATGGACAGTGGGCTATGTGAGTACTGAGTCCATAATTCTGCCATACAGAGTTTTCCAAAGATGCCCCATGGTGGCCACAGAAGCTTTGAATGCAACACCATGGAGAAATAATCTTAGTTTCCCATCAGCCATACAGAACCAGAAGAAGCCCATGCTCTGGTGCCAACAGAATTTCAACTAGAATCTCCAGCCACCAAAGACTGTGTCTCCTGTTTGAGCTCATTCTGTAGCCAAGGGTTGTTTTTTTCCTTCATGGGGAGGGAGAAGTCTTCTCTTTACAGAAAGGGAAACTGAGGTCATTAAAAGGTAAAATGACCTGTCAAAGTTACCAAGACAAAAAGGAGAAGCCAATTTGGACTGAGATCAGGGGTGTGCTAGAGTTACCTGAGCTACTCTACTTCCACATTATATATTTGCCTCTCATCCAACTCTTCATTTCCCTGACTGCTACCATGGAAACATCAACTAGACCACTGTAATAGCCAGCATCTTTTCCCTGCCCACATCTGACCCTCCAGCTTCCCCAAATCTACACTTCACAAAATCCCTAAAAAAGGGGAAAGCAAGACAAGTTTGAGGCAATTGCTTCCTTGCTCAAGACCTAAGACTCCCTATGACCTGTAACAAAATATTCTCATCCCATTCCCTTAACTTGAGAGGTTATTGAACTTCATTGAAGTCCAAGTTTGGAATCTTGGCATTCAAGACTCTTTGTAAGGTCACTCTGATCTAAATTCCCAGCCCTAGCTCACTCTTTCTTGTTAGCTATCTAACTGAACTCTTTACAGTTCCCTGAATTGTTCTAGACCTTGATTCATATCATCCCTGATGTCTTTTATATGTCTGGGTGCCCTCCCTTTAACTCAGAATTTGTGACTCTTCTCTTTCCTTCCCATCACAAAGAGTTATCCCAGTTATTACGGAAGACTAGCCATGACCTCTACGTGGCTACCTTTCTATTTTGCCAATATCTCATTCCATTAACTAGGTTCTCTCTCTCCCTCTCCCTCTCTCACCTCCTCCCTCCTTAGGTCCTTATCCTAACCATCAGACCACTTCTTTGGTTCCTGCTCATATGATCCCATCCAATTTAGAAATTCTAGGGATAGGGGAAACTGCATGTTCCTCCCTTTGATCTATGCCATCAAGTACTAGAACCAATGGAATCAAAGGCAGGTAGAACAAGTATCTTTTGCCTTTGCTCCTATTACAATGGGTTGCTGGCCAAGTAAAGAAGTCCTGAGAAAAAGAAGTATGGGTGTGGTGGGTCCCCACCATACCTATACAGGCTCTAGCCTTTCTTTCCATTTATATTCCAAACTTCAGGTGCTCTTAGAAACCAGGGAAGTCAGAGATCTGCCTTGGTAACTGGCTAAAAAGACTATGTGGGAACATATGTATGCATCAGAAGACTCCAAATCCTTACCACTTTTCCTGATTTTCTCTTTAACATACTTGTTGCTACTTGTTGATTAAAAAAATGAAAAAGAAAAAAGGTCATTTTTCCTCCATAGAACAAGCTACTAGTCTGGACAGGATAAAATGGCAACCAGTGGATGGAGAGCTTCCAAAGTGCAGACACTGAAGGCTGATCCAAATCTACTAGAAACCAAAGAGAAATGGTGCAAAACAAGGAGTAAAAGGGGAAAGGGTTGGGTACAGTTCAGCTCCTTAAGCAGATAAACCAGCAATGACTCACAGAGAAGGAAGAATGAATCAAAGAATGAAAGAAAGGAATGAACAAAGAGCCTAGAAAGGGACACAACTCAATAAATAGTCTGCAGGGAAGACACAAATTATTGCCTTTACTCCCCAAGTCAACTCTATACCTTCATTTAGGACCTTCATTCTTTTCTATGTCTGAATGTTTCTGAAAATGAGTGTTTCTAAAATCATCATTGCTGGAGTTACTAAGGAATATTAGCCCTTAATAACAAATATTGCATAGAGTCAACAGCATAATTGATAAGGACATTCTTATTAGGAGGCAGCTAGATAGTGGAGTAAGAAGAAGACAGGTCTTGAAGTCAGGAGGACCTGAGTTCAAATCTCAGACACTTATTAACTGGTTGACCTTGGGCAAAACCTGATTGTTACATCAGGGTCATCTCCAGTCATCTTGATTGCTATCTGGTCACTAGACCTAGATGGATCTGAAAGAGAAAGGGAAGCTGGTGACTTAGCACAGCGCCCCCCCCCTTACTCAAAGCCAATTCATATGCATGACTTGGCATCATGATGAGAATGAAGGACAAACATCATCAACAAGTCACTTCTTTTAAAGAAATATCTGATATTCAGATCCTCTTTCCCCATCCTGATTTGCTCCCTCATCCTAAGTTGAGGACTGCTTCTTTGATGGACAAAGTCTTAGATGCAACTTTTCAGATTTCACCTTCTGATATTGATAGAAAAATATTAACAAACATGTATGATAATTAATGTATTTTCAGAAGAAAAGGTTTTTTTGCAGGTTTGGGTATCCCACCCTGGAAAAACAAAAGAAGAAGGGGGCATCTCAGATCTGAGAGAGATCTGAGGTCCATTTCATTAGAGTGCCATTAGCTCAGAGCTTTGCCTCAGACTCTTTTATTTTAGGTGGGACAATTTTAATCACCACAGGGCTCTGAATTAAATAGAATCAGCTCCTTTTAAGAAGAGGTCCAGTCATCTGCCTGCTGGGAATCAGGCATAGTCATCCCATTTTGAGAGAAGGTTAATCTCAAAGACTGAGACAAAGAAGATAAAATAATTTCAGAGGACAGATTCAACCAAGGACCATGACAAATCTGAGCAGGAAGGAGCAGGATAAAGCAGATGCCAAGGTTGTAGAGGAAGGAGAGATGAGAGAGCCTCTGGGGAAGTAAGCCAGGAGAAAGGAAACAATGCCAGTGGGAGAAGCAGGGAGGGAATGGACATGGTCTGAAGAGAGTGATCGGGATGAATAAAGAAACTACCAAAGAACCCAAGTGCCAAGAAGATAAGAGCAGAAGCATGTTGGAAGGGTAGATAACAGGATAAATGCAAAATGGAACTGCTAGAGATGAAGGAATTGTTGGAATGGACTGAGACTGGGGGAGGTAAAGTGTTATCATGGGATGGGGGTATAAAGTGTGTCTCAGTAGTCCTTTGGAGTGAAAGAAGGTCCACAGAGGAAGATAAGGTCATGACTAATGACAAACAAGGTAAAACTGTTCAGATTGCTTTTATTCCCGAAATGACAGAACCCATACAGCTGTAAAGTCATTTGGTCCACATGGATGATCAACTGGTATAGATAATCCCTGAAAGATCAAGGAGAATGGGAGAAGTGCTGAAGGAAGGGAGAGGGGAAATGGACCAATCTTCCAGAAATGGCCAAGAAGGGGACCTGAAGTCTTTGGGCCACGGAGATTAATTTCTGTCCTTGGCAAAAGTCCAGAACCTCATCAAAGAGACAGTTGATGAATATTGAGAAAGAAAGATTGCAAAGCCAGCAAGACTTTGTCAAGAACAGTTCATGTGAACAAAATGGTTGGCAGAGTAATCCAGGTTTCTTTTTTTGGCAAGATGGATAAACTGGTACATCAGAGGAATGCTGCAGATAAATGTTCCTCAGATCTTGGGGTATAAACTAGTAGTGGAATCTCTTGAGTCAAAGGACTTGGGCATTTTAGTCCCAATTTAGGCCAAATTGCTTTTTTAAATGACTGTTAGAAAGCTCAGCTTCACCAACAATGTACGAATGTGTTCATCTTTCTACAGTACCTCTCCATGGACTATTGCCATAGTTTGTCATTTTTGCCAGTTTATAGGACATGTGAAGCGAAACTGCAGATTTGCTTTGATGTGCATTTCTCTTAGTAGTGCTCTTAGAGATGTTAATAGTTTATAATTCTTCTTTCAAGAATTGTTCATTTCTATCAGTTGACCTTTCTTTTTTAAATTGGGTAATGACCTTTGGTCTTCTATGTTAACTGTCTGCACAAGAAATTAAATGGATTTGGTATCATTTAAGAAAGGAGTCTATTTAGTAATCTATCCTAGCCTGCATTACTGACCCATTCTGTATGATCACTTAAGATACATTTTTGTGTCCTTGAGTTGAGCTCAAGAATTCAGTTTTCTCTCTGAGCTAGTTTAAAGATATAATTAAAGGGAAAGTTGCTATCACTTCTCTTTTTTCCCCAAGGCAATGGGATTAAGTGACTTGCCCAAGGTCACACAGCTAGGTAATTAGTGTCTGAGGTCAAATTTGAACTCAGGTTCTCCTGACTCCACTGTGCCACCTAGCCACCCCATCACTTCTCTTAATAGCTCCTCAGACATCCACTTACTTGTCTTTAAGCCCTAACAAACTTGATCTGGTGCCACCCTCCAAAAGTTATGTCCTCTGTTCTTACCTGTCATTATGTATTTAGGGGAGATCTCATTATAAGAGACAAATGGGTGACATGAAACAATTGTCCAGAGGGGTCTAATTAGCTTCACCTGAATGCCAGTCCATTTTTCCTAGTATAACAAATTGTAATATTCCATAATTACCCCACCCCCTTCTTTCTTGTCTGCCAATAAAGAGGAGTCCCACCTTCTCACTCGGGCTGCTGACTTTATTGAGCTGGCAATTTTGTCTCTCTCTGTTAACATCATATGACAGTCAATAAAACAATTTTGCTTAAAGTTTTCCCTGTTTGATGAAATGGAAATACTGGGTAGAAAGCAAATGTTAATTTGTCTTATCTCCCTACAAAATCCATCTTGTGTAACGTAATGCTTTCCTAACATTCCTAAAAATTTTGTGCCCCTCTGAACTGCCTTATGACTGATAGACTATCTTAAAGACTTGTATCTGATCAGAAACTTCAGCATGTAAACATTTCCCCATGCCTGATGTCAAAGTTGTCATGCCCCAAGATATGAACCAGAACCATCTGGCCCACCACTGAGGCACACAAACAACATTATATAACAATGTTAACCAAATAGTGAGCCAACTATCCTCTGCTATTCCCTAAACCACACTTGTGTAGAAAGCATCAACCCCCAAACCCTCCCCAATCTCTCTTAGCTCGCTCTCCTTTTTTTTTTTTTTGCAAGGCAGTAAGGTTAAGTGATTTGCCCAAGATCACACTGTGAGGTAATTATTAAGTATCTGAGGTTGAATCTGAACTCAGGTCCCCCTGCCTTCAGGTCTGGTGCTCTATCCAGTGCACCACCTAACTGCACCCCCCTTTTCTTTTTGTAAAAAAATATTTCCTTTTTCCAACTACATGCAACAGTAGTTTTCAACAATCATTTTTGCAAGGTTTTGAGTTTCACATTTTTCTCCCTCCCTTTCTTTCCTCTCCCCTTCCCCCTGAAAGAAAGCAATCTAATTAGGCTCTACCTGTATAAACATGCTAAATATAGATACATATTAATCAAATTGTGAAAGAAGAATCAAATCAAAGCAGGGATAAAAACCATAATATACAAGACAACTTTTAAAATTGAAAATAGTCAGCTTTGGTCTGCATTTAAATTCCACAGACCCCTCTCTGGGTATGGATGGCATCTTTCATCACGAATCTTTTAGGATTGTCTTTGATTATTGTGTTGCTGAAGTGGTCTTTGATTATTGTGTTGCTGAAGTGAACAAGTCCATCCTGGTGGACCACTGTTTCAATGCTGCTGTTTGTCTATACAATATTCTTCTGGTTCTGCTCACTTGGCATCAATCCGTGCAAGTCTTTTTTTTTATTTTTTTTTTTTAGGTTTTTTGCAAGGCAAATGGGGTTAAGTGGCTTGCCCAAGGCCACACAGCTAGGCAATTACTAAGTGTCTGAGACCGGATTTGAACCCAGGTACTCCTGACTCCAGGGCCGGTGCTTCATCCACCTAAAGGCCCCCATGCAAGTCTTTACAGGCTAATCTGAGTTTCCTTCCTTCGTGATTTCTTATAGAACAATAGTACTCCATCACATTCAGATAAATATTTTTGTACATGTGGGGTTTTTTTTTTTTACTCTTTTTTGCCTTTCCTTTTAAAAGTTCTTCCATCTTTGAAATTTGCTTCGAAACTTGGAAATGTGCAATAAACTGTTATCAATCCCCGTAACACTGGGTTATTGTCTCTGTGAATTCATCACTCTGCTCAAACCCCAAATCATTTATTTCATCAATTTTACCTTTATTAAATTTACTCCTGGGGTGGCTAGGTGGCACAGTAGATAGATCACTGGCCCTGGAGTCAGGAGTACCTGGGTTCAAATCCGGTCTCAGACACTTAGTAATTACCTAGCTGTGTGGCCTTGGGCAAGCCACTTAATCCCATTTGCCTTGCAAAAATCTAAAAAAAAAAAAATTTACTCCTAACAATTGTGTGCCTAAAAACTTTTTAAAATTGGCAAATGCTATAAAGCAGTGCTTAATTCATTGCTTTTTGGATTGTCTGGCCTTAAAATGAAGAAAAATTTTAATGCAGATTAAGCTTAAAAGTATATCACATGTCTTTTTTTTCTTACTTTCTGGAGAGCTGTTGGTTAAATGTTTACCAGCACAGCCACTCCCAAGTCTCACTTAGAGGAATATGATACAAAGATTTTTCCCCCCATTCTACCACTTCCCTTTTTATCCTAGATTCACTGTGCAGCTGCTTTTCAATTTCAAGTAGTTCAAATTATCCATGTTATCTCTTATAATGGCTTCAATCCATTGTTTGGTTAAGAATGAATCTCCTCAAAGCTGTGAGTTATGTGATCTATTCTTCGAATTCTTTAAATAATCTGCTTATTAATACTGAGATCACATGTCCATTTAGAATATCGTATTTTCCCATGTATAAGACACATCCTTTTCTGAAAAATTTGGGGTCTAAAACCTGGGAGCATCTTATATAGTGCAGATATAGTGTAGATTTTTTTTACTTGCATTCCCACTTTTTCATGCTTGTTGTCTTTGTGCTCATTGTTTCACATTTGTTACTGGGGCCTTTTGCTACTTTCTGCCCAGATATGGCTCAGAAAAGATTTTCATCCAGTGAGGAGTTCAAGTTCAAAGTGATCCAGTTTGCCAGAGTGAATAGAAATCATGCTGCTGAATGTCAGTTTGGTCCTCCTCCAAGTGAGAAAACAATCTGAGACTGACTACAGGAAGAAGAAACCTGACTGAAAATGCCTAGGCAGAAGGCGGCCATGAGAGGCAAGGCAGAGGGAATTGAAGAGATGGATGGAAGAGCAAAGGGCCATTGGAGTTCCTGTTTCCAAGCTAGCTCTGCAAGAGGCCAGAAGAATGGCTGATGAACAAAAGTGACTGATTTCCAAGGACACAACTGGTGCTTCAGGTTCAGGAACCAGAATGGACTAAGTATGTGCTCACACACCAGCCTTGCCCAAAAGAAGCATGAAAGCTAGGAGCAAAAGGTCCTTGAATTCCATGAGGAATAAAACTTGAGTTCAATAATTTTAGGTAATATATTTTTTTTTCAAATTTCAGGCCCCAAAATTAATGTGCATTTTATACATGGGGGAAATATGGTATATATCCTGGAGAAAGTGGTAGTCTAAGGCCTTTTTCTGCCAGATGTTTTCTGGTGATCCCAATTCACGTTTTGAAAATCAAATTCTGACCCCTTCATAGTCCAGTTCCCTCCTTCTTTCCTGACTTCTTTTATCTTATTTCCCCACACCTGCTCTTCCTTCCATAGACACTGGCCTCTTCTAAAAATAAATCAAGGGTCCGATATCCTGAAGGGGAAGATTCAGAGGCTTTGGGGAGACCTTAGTAATACCGACATGGTGCAAGGATCCCCAGTGGGCGAGTCCTTCCTCAAGGCTAGTCTTTCTGGGTTTACCACCTAGGACCTCTGTGGCAAGCTCCATCCAAGGGCAGGGCCGCTCCCTGAGGGGCCCTAGGCTGATAGACTTGGATAAGAGCACCTCGCCAAAACTCCGCCATGCCTGTTACCAACTAAATTAGAAAAAGTGTAATGGGTACGTGGGTTCACCTCATTGTGTCTGCGTGGAGGTTGGCACCCCTTTAAGCCCTCAGCTGTGCCCTCCCCTGGGCTGGCTCCCGGCCTCCCACACCCCTCCACAGGGCGCCTTCCCGCCTTGCTCTGTGCACCCCTGTGCAGGTTGCCTCCCCCTCCCCCAGACCGGGAGCCCCTCCAGGGCAGAGGCCTCGGGGGGGGGGGGTCGGGAGGCCCCGAGGAGGCCTGGAGCTTCGATGGACGTCAGGGCCCCCCACCTCGGGGTGGCCCACCCGAGCGGGGCTCCAGCCCCCCGGCGGCGCCCCTCCACTCCCTTCCAGCAGGGCCTCGGTGTGTCGGCCGTAGTGGAGGAGGCCGGCCCGGCAGGGGCCCGCGGGGGCGCGGGCACGGGGCGGCACCGGCCCGGCAGGGGCCCGCGGGGGCGCGGGCACGGGGCGGCACCGGCCCGGCAGGGGCCCGCGAGCCCGGGGAGGAACGGCGCCCAAGGCTTTCGGAGGCGGGGCCGGCGGCCCGAGTGCGGCTGCGCGTGGGACAACGCCTTCGGGGGGGCGGGGCGGCGAGCGAGCGCCTGCGCAGACCTCGCGTTGAACGGCGGACTTTCTTTAAAGGGCAGGGCTCTCCGCCCGCGCGCGCCTGCGCGAGCCGCGGGGCGGGAACGAGGCCGTGTGACGTCACGGGGCGGCACGGCGCAGTGGCGCGTCTGGCGCCGGGCCGCGGCGCGCCCCTTTTAAGTGTTAGGGCTCTGCGGCCTGGGGCGGGGGGGGGGGGGGGGGGGGTATCTCTCTCGGTCCAGGCCGGAAGCGGAAGCGGAGCCGGAAGCGGAACCGGACCGCGGCCGCGCTCTCCTCCGGGCCGCCATGGAGGCCCCCGAGGACGGCGGCGGGAGCGGGGACCCGGGAGGTCTGAGCCTGTCGGAGCTCTGCGCGCAGCTGCTGGGGGCGCGGGACGCGAGCGGCCGGCTGCACGCGGGCCACGAGCTGCTGCGGAGGCTGCGGGCGCCCGGGCCCGGCCCGGGGCCGGAGCAGGAGCTGGACGAGGCCGCGCTAAGCCGGGTGGTGGACGAGCTCGGGGCCTGGCTGCCCGCCAGCCACAGCAAGGTGAGGCGGCAGGGGCGGGGCGGGCACGGCCGGGCCTGCCTCCGGCCCCGCCTCCTCTGCGCCCCGCCCCGCAGGGGTCCCGAGGCCGGAGCCGGGGCCCGGAGAAGGCCCCCGAGGGGGCGCCGGGGTTCACCTCTGCCCGGGCGGCCAGGGCCCCCCAGCACCCTCCGGCCAGGCCGGGCAGCGTGTCCCGGGCTCCCCCGCGGCATGCCTGGGGGGGGGGGCTCCTTGCCCCTTCCGAGGGAGCCTCGGGGGCCTTGCCAGGGGCTGCCCGGGCGCATTGGGAGGGCGCCAGGTGAGCCAGCGGGCAGCACCCCGGGCTGGCGCAGGGAGGCCCGCCTGCTCCTGCTCACTTCTGCCTCGGTTTCTCCTCCTTCCCAGGGCTTTGGGGAGGGCCCGCGGAGCTGTGGCTGTAGAACCCTTAGCCCAGGGGCGGGGGAAGACGGGTTGTCAGTGCAGCCGCTGCTCCCTGGGACCAGCTTTCCCCCACCCGCCCCGGGACTTTGCTCGCCTCGGTGGCCATCCTCCGTTGACCCATTAGAACACTGGACAGGGGAACCTTATGAAACAACCAGGCTTCCAGCTGACCTCATGGGAAAGTGCCTCCTCAGTTGATTCTGTCTCCTAGAGCTGCTGGCCCCAGGCATAATCGCACTCAGGAATAGGATGCCAAGATGGCATCAGAAGAGTGTGGAGAAGCAGTTTTCCATGGCCCTTGTTCTGTTAAGAGTTTAACCCCTCTTGCTCTGGTCACAGAATCTCGGGCCGGTTGTACTAGCATGGGGATGATGATCAATGGTCGTTATTTTTAAGAGTCTTCAGCGAAATGACTCAAGGAAGAATGCTTTAGATGGAAACACAGCCAGTGCAATGAAAAAGAAGCTTGTTACCACATTGGAACAGAAATACAGCATGATTGAACAGAAGCAAGAACTGGGTCATCATAACTCTAAAAGAGGATTTTTATTGGAATTTTCGATGCTGAACTATGGGTAGAGAGGCATCCAAAAGGAAGGCTGTGTCACCCACCTGGTGGCATCCCTCACTGCCATGAGGAGGAGCAGGAGGCACAGTGACAGCAATGGATGTCTTCGCTGTGGTGATCCAAGGCCACCATCGCCCATGCTGCTTTCCAGATAAAGGCTCCGATTTGCTTCCAGTAGTGACGGAAACCAGGATGAGGTGATGGTGTAGATGCATTGGTTGTTCCTTATAAAAGCCGAGCTAGCTGCAGGTGTGGAGTGGAGGTCACTGCCCTTGGAAGCCTGTCCCTTTGGGCAGACTGTGATTGGAGAAAGAAGTAGAAAATGGCGATCTGGGAATGAGTCCCACTCAAGAGAAGAAGCTGCTGAGAATTGAAGGGTGTGCAGATGGAGATGTCCACTCTCTGGGAGCAGTCAGAAGCCAGCATTGCAGTAGGAGGAGTGGTGAGGGCTCAGATTGAGGCTGATGATCCTGATGTCAGAGGGAGCTTTCTGCACCACCCAGTACATGCATGGAGTAAAGAAAGGGAAGGCAGTTCTGGAGAGGCTGCTAACATGCTTTCCACAAACATAACAAGAGTTTTGTCATATCAACAGGTTTTTCTTGGTGTTCAGGATCAGCAATTTTTGAAAAAATTAAGCTTTCACAATTTTGCTTTCTATAACTGCTTCATTACTTTATAATAAATGCAAACAGAAATAATTTTCTTATCTTTTGCTGTTCTATTACATTAATAAACAAAACTTATTAACAATTTTCATTGCATTTTTTCCATTCAAAGTGCAAACCTGAATACATGAGCAACTCCAAGAATTCCTCTTTGCCCCACTTGAAGCTTGCTGGGGTCAGGCATGATGCAGCTATTCCAAACCTTCGGGTCTCTCTTTAAGCCTTGCCTGGCACTCCCTCCATTTGTCCTCACAGCTGATGGCCATTCTCAAATGATTACCCCCCCCACCTAAAGCCTTGCCTTACCCCAGCCTCATCCGATACTCTTCTGGAGGAGAACACAGCCCCCATTGAGTGTAGCAGCTTGGGCAGTGACCACTGTGACCCCTTGTTTGGGACTGGGGTTGTAGGACCCAAACCCAAGCCTTCCTTGCACCAGCCTCCTTCTCCTTTGGGCCCCCTTTCCCATTGATAAGGTCTTCTCAGAGCCTCTGATTTGGAGAAGAGCCTCAGCCAGCCACCTGTTTCTCTAGACTGTGCCTCCACACTGTGCTTGCTCCTTTACCTCTAGTAGACTGGACACTTCCTTAGAAGTGGGCTTGATTTGTCTTCAGGTGTTGTCCCCCAGCACTGAGTAAGAACTGACCCTGCTGTGTACTGGAGGCCTTGCCCCAAACCCCTTGGAATTGCCTGGACCTCTCTCCATCTGGGTCTCTAGCATAGCTTGTGGTGGTCCATCTGTCCCACTCCCTTGGATGTCTCTCCATTGCTCCTGGGTCTGGCACTCTCTGGGGCCTTTGTTCCTGAGAGGTGGGATAGCAAATTACAGCTGTTTCCTCCTCTCTGCTCTGAGCCATTTCTCCAGTGCCAAGGGGTCCCTGGGTTCTGAGAATGTCCCTAGCCCAGCTGACTCTGCCAGATTTGAGTGTCTCTGGTGGGGCTGGAATCAAAGATAGGGGAACCTGGAAGCAGCTTGGCTGTCTAAACTTCCCACTGTTGGGAATTCAGAGAAGAGCCAGGTGGTTGTTTGGGGGAGCCCTGGAGGGGAAGGGGGCAGGGTAGGACCCTCAGGGCAGTGACTAGGCTAACTGCTAACCCTTCCTCCATGGGAGCTTCCCAGGTACCTCAGGATTATGGACTGACTGCAGGGGCAACTTTTATTCTTTGGCCTTTATTTCCTCTGATGAGGGGACAGAAATAAGCAGTGATTAAGCACCGTGTGTGAGGTCAAGTGCTGCACACACAGCTCATTTAATCCAACAACTGAGCAAATATACCTCTGTAGGAGAGGATTCTTAGGCAGCAGTTCAGGGGTCCAATCTGGCAGCAGGAAGACCTTCGTTCAAATCCTACCTTCCTAGGACTGCGACACTGATGATCAAGATCTCGGTTTCCCCATTTGTAAAATGGGGATGATAGTGCCCACCTCCCACAGTGGTTGAGGGGACCAAGTGAGTTAAGATAGAGGATGGGCTTTGCAAACTTTAGATTGTTCTATAAATGTTCCCTGATGTTGGGTTAGAGGAGGAGCCTCTAGGGATAGGCAGGAGATCATGTTTTGAGGTCTGGTCTGGTGGCAGTGGAATAGGAATGGGAGAAACATCAGAAATGGATAATCCTTAGGATTTTGGAGGAGAGGGAGGTTTTTGTTTTAATGAAAGAGCCAGGCAGGGCCACCCTTTGACTTTTTTTGAAGTTTGTCAGTCCTTTGTCAGATCTGAGAATCTGTCCGATCTTAGCAGTTCTCCTTGTATTTTTAGCATTAGTCTTTTTAGGGTTTTTCTGAATCATCTTTTTTTTCCCAAGGCCTTTCTTTTGTTCCTACTCACTTGGAATCTGGAATTTCCTGGGTTTAGGAGTTATGGTTTTGAATGTGTGCCATTGTAAAGGTTCTCTGATCATGAATCTAAGAACAGGCTCTTCTCTATATCATTCTGGATGATTCTTGGCCTGGTTTTTTGTCAGTTCTAGTTGCTAAAAGTTCATTTCATGCATAGAACCTGCGAGCTTGGACAAGTGCCTTCCTCTCTGGGTTCTGGGCAGCTCTCTGATTCCACATGGATGAGGAAGATGACTCAGGCTAGTTTTGAGACAGCAGTTGGAAAATACCTCATTTTGTTCTGAGAACAACCCTGGGAGGGTGAGGCCATTCTGATCCTGCTTCACCTGAAGAATCTGAAGCCACCAGAGGTTATGGCCTGTTTGTTCAGGCAGAGTATGCTTGGGTCTTCCTGCCTCCAGACCCAGTGCTCTGTCCATGGCCTTGATGCAGAGAATTCTCTCAGCTAGAGGAACCACAGGTCCATTTGCTATTTGTTCTAAATTTGTTGCCAGTGATTTTAAGGAATAAAGCTTTCTGTGAACTTGTTCTGTACTCTTTAAGACCCAAAATATCTCCAGAATTAACAAGATCCAGAAAAAGAAAACAAAGAATACAGCCAACCTCTTAAGCTTGTTGGTTCTTGGATGGTTGGTTGTTTCTTTTCCTTCGTTAACAACAAATTAGAGTGTGTCAGACTGTGGGTGAGCTCTGAGTGCTCCACCGCAGGTCGGGCACCCATTGTCCATGTGAACACTTGGGATGTTCATTCTAAACCTGGGAATCTCATGGTTCCTTTGATCTGCTCCCATTCTGCCTTGCTTATAGAGTACAGCCCCATCTGATGAGGTCACGCCATGCTGGGTGGTCCTGGGTCAGGGTCTCCCATGTTGCATAATCAGTTCTAAAGTTCTTAAGAAACCTTCAGGGTTTCCCAATATCACATCTTCTGACTCCCTGGGTGAGTTCTCTTAAGTGAAAACAATGTAGACAGTACTCAGTCACAGCAAGCCAGATAGAGGTCTTGATTGGCACCTTAGCATGTGACCATTCAGGAGCTTCCTTAGGATATTTTTTAAAAAACAATATTCTTTAAATTCCATTTTATCTACCCCCCCCATTGAGATATCATGTACAGCAAAGCCTTTTTTTTCTTTTTAAGTTTTTGCAAGGCAATGGTTTAAGTGACTTGCTCAAGGTGACATAGCTAGGTAATCGTTAAGCATCTGAGGCCAGGTTTGAACTCAGGTACCTCCTGACTCCAGGGCCGGTGCTCTGTCCATTGTGCCACATAGCTACTCCAGCAAAACCTTTTTTTAAAGAAAAAAGGTATTTTTCTTTTTAAGAATCAGCAAAATTGATTAGTACTTTAAAAACCTCTGACACCTGTACTTTCCTACAGTCATGGGGGAAGGAAGAAAATAAGCATTTCCAAAATATCTGTTGTGTGCTGGGCTCTATGCTGTCTTATTTGATCCTCATAACATTTCTGGAGGGGGAAGGTACTGTCATTATCTGCCTTTTCCAGTTGAGGAACCTGAGAATAACCTTCTGATGCCTTCCTCCCCTCCCCGTCCCCCACCCCCAAGGAGTCAGTACAGATATCTTCTTTCTCTTTTTGTGCTTGTGCTTTGTATTTTCACAGCATTTTTGTTTAAATGCTTTGTCGTTGTTTATGTTATTGTATTTAATATGCAAGTTGTTTTCTGGTCTGTTTGCCATTCTATCCACACTTCTCTTTAGTCATCAGGTTTTTTGTTTCTTAAGCACAGTCCTGTGTTCCATTATGTTCATGTGCCAGTTTGTTTAGCCATTCCCCAGTGGATGGCTACCTATTTGTTTCAGAACTGTATTACAGCAAAAAATATAGCTAAAACATGTGTGTGTGTGTGTGTGTGTGTGTATGTGTAGAGGGTTCTTTTTACCATAAACTTCCTTAGGACATATACATATGTCATAGGGTACAGACATTTTAGTTTCTTAATTTTCCTAATTCTAAATTGCTTTTCGGAAAGATTCAGTTCTACCAATAATACATTAGTGGGTTTTTTCCATAGTATCCCCCACCTTTGGTAATTCTTATTTTGTCATCTTTGCCAGTTTGATAAGTGTGAGGCAAATTCTCTGTCTTAGACAATTTTGAAAATATTAAGGCTATTCACCAAGAGTTCTCCTTTTTTTCCTTCTTTTTTTTTAGGTTTTTTCCTTTTTTAGATTTTTCAAGGAAATGGGGTTAAGTGGCTTGCCCAAGGCCACACAGCTAGGTAATTATTAAGTGTCTGAGGTCGGATTTGAACCCAGGTACTCCTGACTCCAAGGCCGGTGCTCTATTCACTGTGACACCTAGCCGCCCCTCTTTTTTCCCTTTTTTTCCTTCTACTTCTCTCTCTCTCTCTCTCTCTCTCTCTCTCTCTCTCTCTCTCTCTCTCTCTCTCCCTCCCTCCCTCTCCCACATGAAGAGGACTCCATGAAGCCATGACTTTAAAGGACCTGATTGCTTTATTTCTAGAAAAAACAAACAAAAATTGCTTAGAACCAGAGGCCAAAGAGAGGATAGAAAAAATTTCCTGGTCCTCTGAAGGGGAACCCCAAAATGAAAACATCCTAGGAATGTCCTCACTTATATCTCTGGCTCTCTGGTACCAGAGAGACCAGTGGTCTTTCCAGAGTCTTCACTGTTATAATAGTGTAAGTAAATAATGTGAATAGAGACAGAAATCTGTGACTTTAAGAATTGTACTTTTCCTCATAATGAACTTATTAAGAATGACAAATGTAGTTTAAAATTAAATTACTAAATACTGCAAACATCCTTTGTAAAGAACCAGTTCAAATACAGCCAGGATCATAGAAGACCAGGTAGCTACCACAGTTCAGGAACAGAAATCTAGGAATATGGTGTTGCCAAAAGTTGCCAAAAGCACAAAAAGAAAAAGAAGGTATCTGTACTGACTCCTGGGGGGTGGGGGTGGGGGGGGGAGGAAGGCATCAGAAGGTTATTCTCAGTTTCCTCAACTGGAAAAGGCAGATAATGACAGTACCTCCCTCCCAGGAATGTTATGAGGATCAAATAAGTTGGCATAGAGCCCATAGAAGCTTTTAACTAAAATTAACTTATGCAAAACTGAGAATATTCCTGTAAGGGAAAAAATGATCTAGAATAAAGGACTTCTAAGCATTTTTGATGAAAAGGCAAGAACTCCTTAGAGTCTTTGAAATGCAAACCCAAGAGTTCAGAGAAGCCTGGAGAGGTTGATCTATTTGAGCAACTGGAAGAATCTGTAGGATGATATAGCGATAACATTTTAATTAAAAGAAAAGCAGGGGACCCTCAGAACCATCATGTCTTCAAATGAGATTGAAGGAGTTAAAGAAGAGAAGCAGAAGTGTAGAGTGGATTCATTCCTTTTTTTTTTTAGTTTCTTATATTTTTAATTTAATTTTTTTTATGGGAATGTGATTAAGTGACTTGGCCAAGGCCATATAGCTAGGCAATTATTAAATGTCTGAGGCTGGATTTGGACTCAGGTCCTCCTGACTCCAGGGCAGGTGCTCTGTCCACTGAGCCACCTAGCTGCCCCGATTCATTCTATTTTGAGGGTTTTACAGCTATTCCTTGTCACTGAAACCCTTCCCTTCTCTTATGGGGCAATAGTGTGAATGGAAGTGTCAAAGGAGGAATGCCTCCGTTTAGAAAGGGGGGGTGGAGCTTGCTCTTTGTTATGAACTGGACTGGGTGAGCTTCCTCTTTGTCCATCCTGTTGACAGGTGCCTAGGAGGTGGGCACAGCTGGGGGAGCAAAGATCACTGGGGGTACATTTATAAGGGGACAAATCACAGGGCTCTCTGGCCCAAGAGTGTAAGAAAAGCCATCAATTTTAATTCACGAGTGACTGCAAAAAAGATTACTGATAAATTCACAGAGTTCTTTAAGGAGGCAACAAGGTTAAAAAAAGAAAACACCTGAAGAAGTGGAGTAAAGTTGAGAAAGGAGAGGAGAGACTTGAACAGTCACAGGGTTGCAGCTAGGGCCGTTGCCTGGCAGAGAGGGGGCAGAGCTTTTCAGGAGGCAGAGCCCACCCTCAGGGCAGGGAGGGACTGGGACCCGGGGCTGAGGTCAGGCATACCCCCTTGGCAGAGCTTGTGGTAGGTGCCCAAAGGGCAAGAGAGGAAGATGGTCAGAGAATTTACATCCCAGCACTGGCTGTGGTGCTGGGGAGGGAGCAATGGGGAGGAAAGCAGGGGCCCACAGGATATACCAGGGAGCATAGATATTATTTCCCTTCATCACATCACAGTCATTTCAGTTCCATAGCCCTCTCTTTGTTCTCTCTCTCCCACTTTTTCTTTATTCTGGTTCTGTGTACTTCAGTTTGCTCTGGTCCATATAAATAACTCATTTATATAAAACTCCACAGACAACTTCTATTTGTTGTTTCTTTATTTACTAATATTTGATTATGTTTGTGTTCCACAATCTGTTTAGTCATTCCCCAATTAGTGGGCATTTACCTCATTTCCAGTTCTTTGTAACCATAAAAGGTGCTGCTATAAAGTAATGGGAACGTATTTGGGGCCTCTCCCTTTTCTCCATTGATTTCCTTGGAGTATGGCCTTGCCTTTGGGCAGTTTAGACCCTTTCTTAGCATAGTTCCTAATGGCTTCTCAGGATGGTCAGATCAGCCAATTGCTGCCTTTCAGGGCCTCTGTCTAGGCTGGGCTTGCTCTTGGCATCTTGTTGCTGCTGCTCACCTTGCCTGCTGCCTTTGGTCATTCCTGCTTGTCTGCTGTTTGAAATGTTGGAGAAGCAAAAAATTCCTTCAGTTCTTGTTTTCTTTCTTAAAATTTTTCCATCTCTTCTTTATTATTGCATATCCATCTTTTGTCCTGTCTGGTTAAGTTCAGTTTTGCAGGATGGGTTGCCCTGGGTTACATTCTATGCCCCAATTGTTCTTTGGAACACATTCTTCCTGTTCCTTCTGTGTTTTCTAGTGGGTGCAAAATAATCTTGCATTATTCAGATATCCTTTCCTTTGTCTTTGAAGGTCGTTTGAGTTTGTTTCTAAAGTGAATTGTCAAATTTAACTCTGTATCTTGGAATTTGCAGCCTTGGATTTTTTTCCTGGAGGCAGTCTGTGAATTCTTTCATTTGGCATTTCATTTTCATTTTCTATTTTCCCCAAGTTCTAGACCAGTCTTTTCCTTTTAAGTTGGGTTGAGACTTGAGGGGACATTGCCCCTTTCAGCTTTTTGCCCTTGGTACTTTTGGCTTGGTGGTTGTCTTGCATTTTGGCTCTTGTTTGTTGGCTTTTCCCCCAATCATTCCTGCAGTTGTGCAGGGGTCTTCTTCATCATTTTCTTCATTCTTGTCCCTCATTTTTTTTGTCTCCCTCATCTGTTGGAATCTATCCACATTAGCATTTGCTGCTAGATCCTCCTCCACCCAGAGGTTTGGAGGTACCACAGACTAAGTGGTGGGCTCCAAGTGCGCTGTCTTTCATCTTGCTGTTCTCTTGAATTCCTTCCCTGTCCTCCCATTCCTTCGGGATTCAGGTGCTGACCTGTCTTGGGATTCCAGCTCAGGTGGAATCTAGGAGCCTCCCCATTTGGTCACTCTTGCTTTTCTGCCTTAGCCTTTGAGCTCCCTTGGAATTGTGGGACTTTTTTTTTCTTAGGGGACAGTTGGTTTTTATTATGGTAAGGTCTCACATGGAATAAGGGCAGACTTGAATCTGAATCTTTGGTACCAGAGACCAGTGGTCTTTTCATAGTCTTCACTGTTATAATAGTGCAAATAAATAATGTAAATAGAGACAGAAATCTGTGACTTTAAGAATTGTACTGTATTTTTCCTCATAATGACATTGCTAAGCATGACAAATGTAGTTTAAAATTACTTGGACTATTGATCTCAGCTTTTGAAACCCCTTGGTGAATGGGGGCAGTTGGATGAATGCAGATCAACAGTTGGATTTTGAATGTGTTCTCTTGGAGTACTTAAGGTTTTCCTTGTAGTCACTCATGCTTTATTTTTTAACAGGTGACATTACTTGGATTAGACATTTTAAGTGCCTTTGTTGACAAATTATCCACAAGATTTAAACCCTACACACCCACGGGTAAGTTACATATTTTTATTGTATTGGGTTTTTTTGGTTTGTTTTTGTAAAAGCATACTTGTAAGTTAGAGTATTGAGCTTTTCTCTGTCAAATATTTAGGGGATTTCTTTTTCAAGGGGACAGTTAGCATGCCTTGGAATGAATAGAATGTCCTGGTTGTCAATGAGCATTAGACCAGTCCTTGAAGGGGAGTGAGGCGAAAGTTGGAACCAGTTAGCATACGTTATAGCTGTGTTTATCTAGAGATGATTGAGACAACCTTCATTTTCAAAGAGGTTCAATGACAGTAGAAGGATGGTGTCCTGACTTGCAAGTGAATTGAATTTAAGTGAGGGGGAGGACTGTGCAGAGTCTCCAACCCCCTTTTTCCTCCAGAGTCAGCTGGGTCCAGTGGCCAGATCTAGATTAGGACCACTGGAGACGGTCCTAGATTCAGGGGGAACCTTGGCCTTTTTAAGCTAAGGTCTTCCCCTGGGGTCAGTTTGTCTGAGGCAATGCCCATTAAGTAATCACAGTGTTTAAAGTCCCAACCCACCTTTCCCACTTTACACTTTAGTCCTCTTCCTTCATCCTCTAGCCCAGCCAGGCTGCCTTTCTTGTTTTACTCACACATGGCTCCATCTCTCCTCTCCACACCTTTGTTGGATTTTCTTCCCTCAACCCTTCTAGCTCTTAAGATCCTGCATTTCCTTCCAGGCCTACCTTTGAGACAAGCCTTTTCTAGCTCCTTTTCTAGCTTGCTATCATTTTCTTGTATTTGTGTGTGTTAATATTTTTTAAATTTTACCTCAAGGACCCAGCACATTACCTGGATCATAGTGCACTCTGAACACATGCTAATTAATTGACTGATTGGAGTGATTGACTAAGAATGTTTACTGGGATACTGAAAATTAAAACCCTTTGTCCAGACTCTCAGAACCAATATACATCAAAGATCAACCTTGAGTGCCGGTCTTTTGGACATTTAAGTCTTGCTCTCTAACCATTAGGCCACAATAGGCAATAGGGTGCCAGGAAGATGTGGTGGGACAGGGGTGAAGGGGAATATGGCAACCGCAAGAAAGTCAGGGTAGAAGGAGCAGAAAGGAGAGAGAGCAGGAAGCGTGGGAGGAGGGCTTGTGGCTGAGGATGAGTGGGAGGCAGAGAAGGCTGGGATGGCTCTGGTGGGTCTTGGCCGGCAAACAGTCTGGTGTAAACCGATGGAAAGGATGGGGGTCCTGAGCGGACATGTTGATGAAGATATTAGCAGACAGAGGCAATAGGCATCATTTGTTGGTGCATTGCGAGGCTTCTGGAGAGGTCTCAGGGTTGGGTCTGAACAGAGATGGGAGTTATGAAGACTTGACTGTAGCC
Source organism: Macrotis lagotis (assembly GCF_037893015.1). Taxonomy (NCBI): domain Eukaryota; kingdom Metazoa; phylum Chordata; class Mammalia; order Peramelemorphia; family Peramelidae; genus Macrotis; species Macrotis lagotis. The sequence continues at coordinate 196,585,555 of NC_133665.1, forward strand.
AGGAGGAGAGAGAGTTTGCAGAGAGCATTGAAACATCTAGGGTCCACCACCATGGCCAGACTGTTTGACTGGACTGAGTTAGGAGAGTTGAGTTCAAACTCAGCCTCAGCCACTGACTCCCAGTGTGACCCTAAGCACAGCATTTCCCGTCTGTCTCAGCTTTCTCCACTGTAAACTGTGGAAACCCCCCCCCCCCCAGGGCTGTTGTGAGAATGCCCTGTTTCAGTGTGAGTGGCCACTGTCTGTATCCACATACATAGACAGACACATGCCTACGTCCTGCCAACTCTCCATACCCACATGCACACCCACATAACCCTAAGCCTGGGCATCCTACCCTGTGTCCCTGCCTGGGACCTACCCCCCTCACACGCACATTAGCTGTATTAACTTCTTTTCCTGCTCTAGTTCTTTCTCTCTGTTCAGCCACCAAAGTGATTTTCCCAAAACACCACACGTCTGCCAGTGGCTCCTCCTACTCAGTAAACCCCAGCAGCTCCCCATCACCTCCAGGTGATGTTTGTCTCCAGGAGCCTGGCTTCCCTGCCCCTTGTCCCTCACTACCTGGGCTCCCATCCCCCCGTCTCTCAGCTCTGGACATTCTCTCCGGTTGTCCTCCTCCTATCATCGGAAGCATCGAGGGCACCCAGGGTTCCCTTCCTGTCTTTGTATCCTCTGCACTCAGCGTGTTGCTGAGGCCAGAGTAAATGCTTCCTGGGTGCTCTTTGATGGAGGTGGCTTTGACTGGGGGAGACGAGGCCAGGCCTCTGAGGGAGGGCCTGGAGGTGGGAGGGGCTAAAAGATAGAGAATGTTGTCTGAAGGCCAGAACAGGGACTCCAGGTAGACCGCCAGTGAAGGCCACCCAGGTGGGCATTACCGACTTGGGTGAGAATGCTCTGCGTCATCCTGAAGCTCTTTCTCTGTTTCTCCTCCCCCTCCCCAACACTCAGTCCTAGTGACCTCCCTTCTCAACCCCACCTGCACTGGACACCCTGGCTCCCCCTGCCACCTGTACCCTCTCCTTCTTGGAGGCTCCTCACTTCATGTCTACCCCCTTCTCCAGATTCTGGGAGCTGTGGTCTGCTGACCTTCAGGAGTTTGCTGCCATCTTCCCAGATGCTCTTTCCTACCTTACTTCTGACCTTGTACTTGGGGTATCCCAGTATCCCAGTGCCTCGGGGGCATCCTGGATCTAGTCATCTCCTACTGATGCCTCATTTCATGATATTTCTTGATGGTATGGTGCCATCACTTTATACCATGTCCTCTTTCCCTCCATCTCCTGCTCCCACCAAACCTAAGACCTCAGGGCGTTCCCAAGCTGTACCTGTACACTGACTGCCCTCACTTCCCTGTCCTCCTTTGCTCCCTGCTGAACCAGGTTGATTCCACCACAGCCCCCAAATCCCTTGCCCCTCATTCTTTGTGTCCTCTGAACAGGACCAGAGTACACTGGAAGGCCTTGAGGACTTGGTCCATTCTCTCATCTCTTCACTTTCTATCCTTCCTTTGTGTCTCATTCTCCCCAGCTGCTCTTCCCATCCCGAGTCTCCCTTGACTCCCCTCATGTCCCATGGCCCAGATGTTGTCCACTATCATCATATGAAGTTATCCCTTTCCCCAGGGTTCTCTACAAGAGATTACCCTCTTGATTATCCACCTCCTTTCCTTGCTTGACCTTCAGTGTCTCTTGTCTCCAGACAACAGCCCTCCTTGGATCCATCCCTCCATCCTCCCAGCTGAGCTCCCAGACCTGTCCTTCCTTTGGTGTCCTTTTCTTGATCTCACTCTCTCTCTCTCTCTCCCCCTCTCCCTCCTCTGTTTCCTCTTTCCTGTCTCTCCTCTCTCTCTCTTTGTTTCTGTCTCTGTCTCTCTCTCTCCCTCTCTCTCTCTCTCTCTTTCTCTCTCTCTTTCTCTGTTCCTAAGCCCCCACCCTTTGGCTTCCAGTCATCATTCACCCCAATGGCTCTTTCTAGGGTCAGCATCCCCCTCTGGGCTTGGTTTGCCAGCCTCTCCCTCGTGGCCTCACAACCTGATGCTGGCATTCATTCTTTTCTTGGTGGCCTCTTCCAAGGGTCCTGTGACCCTAGTCTCTCCCTGTTCTTCTGCCTGCCTTTCCCTGTCTCCACTGAGGCGGGGCAGTCAGCATTTCAGCAAGCCTGGACCCAGGCCCAGCATCCTTAGTCCCTGCCTTCATGATGACAAAATAGATGCAGCCTATCTCTGGGTCAGTTCCTGGAGTGGGTGACATTGCAGTTCAGTCATGAAGGAAGCCAGGAAATGGAGACATCCTAGGGATCAGTGGAGGGACATGTGGGGGGAAAACCTGGAAGAGGAGGAAGGGGAAAGGCAAGATCTGGGCCTGACGTCCGGATCATCTCTCAGGGGGGCCCAGGAGAACCTAACCCATCTCCATGAAAAATATGGCTCCTGACTTGGGACTGTTCTGCTCGTCCTTCTTTGGACCTCCTTCCTGAGGAGCAAGGCTGCTGCTTCCCCCTGCAACGCATTGCCTCCAGAGGCAATGGGCATCCTTAGAGCCCTCTGGGAGCAAGAAGAGGGGGTGGGGAAGGGAGGGAATTCCTTTCCAGGTGTGCATCACCTAAGGGCTGGGGACCCTAGGCTCATTTCCCCGCTGCCTGCCACCCTGCCAGGGCAGCCCAAGGGAAGTCACAGATCTGGTCCCTGTCCCTCAGACTGATACAGCTGGCTCATACTCTTCCTTTTCTTCTCTCACCCAAAGCTTTGGTACCTCTTACAAAGGGTCACCAAGATGGAGGCAAGGCAGAGTTGAGGCACTGACCCTCGGTCTTTCCAGTGTGGTCATTGTGGTGAAACTCCTCTCAGTTCTTCTCTTTCTAAAGCCACAGCTATTCCTTGCTGCTGTCCTAGAGGCTGCTTGTCATGGGTTGTCCTTAATTGTTTTGCTTTCTCCAGTCATTTCAGCTTTAATAGATCGGCTGGGAGATTCCAAAGACCAAGTCCGAGAACAAGCGCAGAATCTGATCTTGAAACTCATTGATCGAGCAGCTTCACCTATGGTAGGCTTCCTTCCCTTGGAGGATGGTGCTCTTAGGTGGAGGGGGCGGAAAACCTGTGCAAAGATTAAGATAAAGGCTCTGGAAGACCTGAGGTCAGATCTGGCCAGTGATAACAGCCCCTCCCCTCCTTGCTGGGAGGCTCCAATGAAATCCTATTTGTAAAGCTTTGTGCAGGACAGGGCCTGGTGTGGAGCAGGCCCTGTTTAGCTAGGCCAGCCATTGGTCTTCAGACTTGATAAAAAAAAGTCAGCTACTAACTAGTCACACACTGAACTTGCCAAGGTACTGCAAAAGGCTGCATGATGTTGCTTCCTGGCTTTTTTGTCCCTCTGGTGTTTTGGACTTGATAGGGACTTCATCAGGGCACCAGGGACCCCTGGGGCTGGGAGTTTAGGCCTAGATTTGGATGGGTAAAGGAACTTCTGGCCCCAGTGTAGCACTCCCTCTGAAGGCCTGAAGGAGGCTTTCCTGAGACCAGGTCTGGGGAGGGGTTGGTGGTGTGGACCAGCCTTTTCCTTTGCTTCTAACTCCATTCTTGATGGTCTTTTCTGGCTGGTCAGTTAATGTCATGTGATCTTGATGATACGTGGCCTAATGTTTTAATTGGCCTTTACATGACTGACAGTTGTGAAAAAAATTCAGTGTAAGAGTTTTATTTTGAGAACTTAAGAATATCTTCATTATGGAAATAGATTCTGTGATAGTTTGGGAAAAGGATCACTAAACTAAGCCAGCCTATGGCAGAATCTTTTGTCTCACGGATACAGGAATTGTTTGGACTGTGCGCATGCGCGCGTGTGTGTGTGGGGGGGGCAGGGTAAGGAACAATTCAAAGAGCTGTGAAAATGGGAAGTCTTCGTTCCTTTAGAAGCCGGCATTCTCCTCCTTTGGGGAACCATTTTGGACTGTTGCTTAGTTGTTTCAATGTCTAGTGGACTCTGTCAAAAAAGAAATCAGCTGTTTGTCAGCCCAGGAGTCAGACAGAGATCCTAGTGTTGGGAACCAGGGATGGCCAAGGCCTTTCTCATCACCCTGCAGCTGTTGCCAGGCAACAGTGACCCAATGAAATGTCTCCTGGACCTCAGAGAGTCTTTTGGCTGCATTGCAAGGGAAAGACAGTGGGATCCATTTATTGGAGTTTCTGGGGTAGGCCCTGGGTGGAGGCCCTTAGAGAAAGTGTTGAGAATGTGTTAGGTGTTTCCCAGGGAGGGGCTGCATGCAGGAGAAGAATCCAAATTCAGGGTCTCCATTAACTAGATGACAAAGCAAGGTGATGCAGTTGTGGCTTAGTAGTAGGGGAGGAGACAATCTCTTCAGGAACTGAATGTTAACAAGATTTGGTCAAGTCAGAAGCAGTTCTGGTAAAGGGGATAGATACAAAGTCATTTTGTTTTCAATAATTCATGATTGTTCTTTTTCTTTTTCCCACTAGTATGTTTGGGAGCACTTGACTGTTGGTTTTAAACACAAGAACTATCGGTCCCGGGAAGGTGTCTGTCTGTGTCTTATTGCCACCTTAAACACGTAAGCAGAATAATTTAAAAACATAATGTTCCCTTCTTCCCCACATCCAATCTCCCCACCTTGGCTTCTGAAGCTGCAGAAATGACATGTTTTCATGGGTATTGGAGACCTTTATTTTTCACCAGTGATACCTGTCACTTCTGAGAGACTTTTTTGGCTGTATAGATGTTTTTGGTTTTACATTAAGTTGGGGGGGGCAATATTTGGCCTCAGGGACAAAAAAATCTCTCTTGGGGAGTCTCTTTTATCATCCCTTGTGTTGACCCCTTGGATTAGTTTACCCTGACTTCCTGCTGATTCCTGTGGACCTTGAGATGGAGGAGTCTTGATTTCTGGGCCAATTGTGTTGCCCACTGACTTTCAAGAATGATCATTAGTGGGTGGTGGTGGTTGTCTCTGAGCTCAGGACTGTCTTTGAGAACCTGTCAGGGGAATGATTTTTCTTTCTGATGGTGAGCAGTTGATTCATTTTTAAGGTTCTACATCTTTCAGAGACTGCTCCATTCTCTTCTCAGATGACTTTTCTCCTTTGTCCATGGGGCTTTCCCAGCATGACCGGTCCTTGAAGTCTGGAGGGTATCTTGGAGGACTGCCCTTAAAACATATTTTCTGTGCGTCCCTTTTCTCTCTCTGTTACTTCTGGCCCTTGAGATGATGGAATTGTTTTATAAGTGTTCTAAAACATTAGTGGTGATCTCTGCTCTGCCTATTTCAAGTCTTGGTGGATTTTAAACATTCTCTTGTATCTGGTATTTGGGCTAGTTCCCAGTTCGTTTTGTTTTGCCATGGGGTCTCAGGTGAACTTACCTCCCCATGACCTTCTTCCTCTGACTGTTCTTTGCTTCTGTCTTCCTCTATGTGTGGATCACCCCAGCCCCTCCACACCTTCTTCCTGAATCCTTCTGGTGCTCTTGTTTGGGCCCATCCCCTAGATCTCTGGAGCCTTTGGCTGCCCCTCACCTGCCAACTGTTGATTACAGATTTCTGTGACACCTGGCTCATAGATGGCAGAACATATGTCAGTGGAGAAGTTTCAACAACGTCTAAAGGTTTTTATTTTAAAAGCAAAAAGCATTACATTAAAGATGCTCTTGCCATTGACTCATGCCCAAAACCTGGTGACTGTTGTGGGCAGGGTTACCTTGGGGGTTCAACTCTTGTCTTTGTTTTAGAGAAGACCTGGCCATGTTTGTTGTGCCCAGATGATTAATGGTGTTGATTTTTTTCTAGGAAGTTATATTTCCAAAATTATTAATTTGATACATCCTTTCCTTACTTATTTCATGCAGTGTCCATGATTCTATATGGTCTCTGCTTGTATTTTTTCTCAGTCTTTTTGCCCCACCTTTCTTTCATTATCCTAAATTGAATGATGAGCCTCTTCAGAGGCTAAAGGTAGTGGGCATGATGGCTTAATACATGATTCTGTTATTGTTATACTAAGCTTTTTCTCCCCCTTCCTTTTTTTTTAAAGCTATGGTGCACAATCGTTAGTGCTCAGCAAGTTGGTGCCACATTTGTGCATCTTATTTGGAGATTCCAATGGTCAGGTAAGAAAAGTATTTATGTTCACTGATGAAATTACTGGCTTTCTTTTACCCTTGGAAGTATGCAACCAAGCCCTCCCATACCTTCTTTGAAGTCCCTAAATTTCAGTTAGCAATATTTCCTACTGCTGATTATGCAGCCTTGCCAAGTGTGTTGTTAGATGCGGGTGAGTGAGTCAGAGTTCCCAGCAGGTTCTAGCGTGAGAAGTCCCTGAGCTGTGCGGCTACTCTTGTCATGACTCCTGAGGATGGGAAGAGGGCTGCTCCCCCTCTCTTCTGGCTTCCTCCCCAAAATAAAGTTGCTCTTGTTGCTAGAACATGGTGAGCTTTGGCTTTGGCTGCACACTACTGCCTCGCAGCTCACATTCCTACAGAGGGACTCCATTGGGAGAGGCCCACACTTTACAGAGAGGATAGGATGATCACCCCCCCTATAGATGAGGAAACTCAGGCAAGCAGAGGTGAAGTAATTTCTCCAGAATCATGAATTCAGGTGGCACCAAGCTTCCTCCAGGCTAGCTTGCCTCATTCAAAGTGAATTGAATTGAACTGGCAGGTTCTAACCAAACTTTGTGAGCTTCAAGTATGGACCTAGAAGCATTCTAATTGACTCCCTTTTCCCACATCCTAGCAGTTCTTCCCAACTTCTTCAGCCCTTCTCAAACCTGTGACTCCCTCTCTTCCTGTCCTTTCAGCTAAGATCCTGCCTCCTATTTTACAGGAAAAAATGGAGGCTATTCATTGTGAACTTCTTCTCTTCTCCTCCCATCACCCACTGCCTTTGATTCCTCTCTCCTCCTTTACTCCCAGCTCCTCTAAGGAAGTTGCCCTTCTTCTTGTTCCATCCTCTCTTCCCTCAAAAATTCCTACCCACCCTTCATCTTCCCTGCTCTAGCACTAATTTTCAGTTTCTTCCTGCCTTCTGACTGCTTCCCTCCTGCCTACAATCATGCCCATGTGCTCCCTATTCTGAGAAAACCCTTCAGTGAACCTTCTGTTCCTATTACCTCATATCTCTCTTTTTATGGCCAAACTCCTCAAAAAAGCCATCTATACCTGGATCTGTACTTCTTTCCCTCTCATTATTTTTTAACTCTTGGTGATCTTGCTTTTGCTCACCTTTCAGTTAAGCTGGTCTCTTCAAAGTTGCCAGCAATCTCTTAACAGTGACCTCTCAATGACTAGATCCAGTGGTCTTTTCCCAGTCTTCATCCTCTTTATCCTCTCTTCAGCCTTTGACACTGATGCTCACCTTATTTTCCTTTATATTTTTTTTTTACCCAGGTTTTCATGACACCATTTATTCTCTCCTGCTTTTTCTTGTCTTTCTCTTGACTGTTCTTTCTCAGCCTCCTTTGCTGGATCCTCCTCCTGCCCACACCCTCTAATCATAGGTGTCCCTCAGAGTTCTGTCCTGGACCCTTATCTTTTCTTCTATACTATTTCACTCGGTGTTCTCATCACCTCACATGGATTTAATGATCTTCTTTATACTCACAACTCTCAAATCTACCTTTCCTGCCCAAACCTCTCTGCAGACCTCCAGTCTCATACCTGGCTTTCAAATATCTCAAATATTTTTCTTTTTGGAGGGTTTTTTTTTTTTTGCAAGGCAAATAGGGTTAAGTGCTTGCCCAAGGTCACACAGCTAGGCTATTATTAAGTGTCTGAGGTCGGATTTGAACTCAGGTACTCCTGACTCCAGGGTCGGTGCCCTATCCACTGCTCCACCTAACTGCCCCTTAAATATTTCAAATATTGGATGTGCAGTAATCATCTTGTACTTAATATGTCCAAAACTTCTTGAAAGTTCCTGTCACTTACGTTTTCCTGTCAGGGGCACTTCCATCCCTCTAGAAGGCTTTCAGGCTCACAACCTAGGAATCATGCTGGACCCCTCAGTCTCTCCCCCCACCCCCAACTCTATGTCAAAGCCTAGTACTTGCACCTCTGCCACACCTGCTTCACCTCTGCAGACCCTCCCCATAGGCCTCTTCTCTCCTCTGATCTCATCCTTGCCCTAGCACAGGCCCTTATCACTTTGTGCCGGGACTGCTGCAGTAACTGCTGGAGCAGTCTGCCTGCCTCTAGCCCTTCTCCAATCCATCCTCTATTCATCCACTAAAAGAACTTTCCTAAAGCATAGGACTTCTACTCAATTAACTCTCGCAGTTTCTCCTTACTTTCAGATTCAAATCTAAAATCCTCTGTTCAGCAGTCGGTGTCCTTCCTGCTCTCCCCTGTCTCACTTTTCCAGTTTTTTTTATTCCCTCCAACCTCAATACTTTGGGGTCCGATGACACTAACCTGCTCGTCAAGCATTTTCCCTGACTGTCTCTCTTCACCTTGTACTCCCTCCCTCCTCATCTTTGTTTCCTGGCTTCCCTCATGTCCCACCTTTTGGAGAAACTCTTTACCAACCCATCTCCTCCCCTGCTCTTCTCTCTCATGCTATCTCCCATTTACTCATGCTGTACCTTGTTTATTCATCACTTTTTGCATGTTAGACTGGTAGCTCCTTGAGGGTAGATACTGCTCTTTTGCCTTCCTTTTTCACTCCAGTGTTTAATGCAGTTAATGATTGTTCATTGGCTTACCTATGGACTCTAATTTGCGGAAGGTTATTTTATCATGAAATTTATTATGGCTGGTCCCATAGAGACTGCGGGGTGACGGGGGAGGGTCCATTTTCTCACCTGTCCTCTTCTAGTATCTGGAGAAAGAAGCAAGACCTTGAGGGCCTGGAGTTTCAGATAGATAAGACCTGTTTAGGGGGATAGTATGCATAGAGGCTCCTTAACCAAGCATTTGTTTGAACTGTGGAAATGAGGGCTAGCAAATGGACTCAGCTCTAAGTCAAGTTGGAACATTGGTCTTCCAAAGTCCCAGGCATTGCACTTGCTCTGCCGTCGTTCCTAGTTTTTACTGACAATTCATATGTGGCTGCCCACTTCTCAGGAAGTAGAAAGGGAGGAGAGTTGGCATGGCCAGGCATAACTGGAATATCTGTCTGGTTTTCTTTGAATGAAACTTAATAGACATTAGTGTAAAGTTATACTTTGGGGTATAAAGAAGTGCATGAATCCACAGCAGAATGTGACATAGTGAGCGTTGAAACCCCCCAGCCTCAGATTGCACTCAGGCCAAGGCTTTTCACAAGTGACTCCCTATGACCCTCTGGGGCCCCACCCCATTGACTCTACTGTGAGCTCTGACCACACCCTTGTCCCCCCAGACCATTCATGAGGAAGGAGCAGCTCTTATGGGAGAGAGCTTTCCTGGCACTGCTTTGACCCGCCAGCATCAGGGGACCACCATAGATGATCCTGGTGGGGAGAGGCAGGCCCTTGGATTGCAGCCCCAACCTCCCTCTACCAGAGCTCTAGTCCTGTTATCTTGAAGATTTCTGGTCTGCTGGGACTCAGGCTTGGTGGCCTTTGTGGTCCCTTTCAGCTCTTGGAATTCCTTATTCTTAGGAAAAGTAAGCACCTGTGAGCCCTCAGAGCTCAACTCACACCTGGTGGAAGAAGTTGGGGGATCTCAATAAGGAGTACCTGGTAGAGAGTCAGACTTGAACCTACACAGTCTATCCAGGTGCTTGTAGGTGGAGATGCAGGCTGCCTCCCCCTTATGTCAGGACTAGCACAGGAGGGACTAGCTGGTGTTTTGAAGCCTCTGTCAAAAAGTTGTCCTGCTTCCCAAACTTTCCTCTGCTGGTATTTTCCCAAGCCTCCTCAGGGAGCTCCTTGAGTCACATCCTCAGTAATTAGGCAGGGCTGAGGATCTCTTGTGGGATCCACAGAGACCAGCATTGGCTGGAGAGGGTCCAGTACAGACCCTTCATGATGTGGGGGTGGGTCTTTTGAGCCCCAGCATTAGGTAGCTTCTGTCTTCCCCATGTTCTAGCATTGGAGACAGCTAGGACCCTAAGCCAGAACTTTGTCTGAGGCAGAAGTGATCTGGGAGGCCTGGATATGACCCCACCAGCTTGGTCTTGGTTGAGGCACTGAAACCTCAATGGGAGATCTTACCCCAGGTGCTTAATTGTGTGTGCTTGGTTAGGAGACAGTGATAGAAAATATTTCAATTCTTTTTATCTCCTGATTCCTTTTGACAGGTGAGGGATGCTGCAATACTGGCCATGGTAGAGGTTTATCGACATGTGGGAGAGAAAGTCAGAGTGGACCTCAGCAAGAGAGGCCTCCCTGCTGCCCGGTAAGCCTGATGAGGTTTTTAAACTTCCATATCTCTTAGGTGCCTCAGCTTACCCCCTCTGAGAAGTGTCTCTCACATCTCCAGAACCCCGACCTCTAGTCTTGGGTGGGAACTTGGTCAGCCCTCCACAGAAAGGATGAAAGGGTGGAAGAGCTCCTAGCCACAGCTGGTCACAGGCCCCAAGGTCAAGATCTGCCCAGAGTCATTGCTGGTACTAAAGGGGCGAGGAAGAGGGCACTCAGCGGAGGGAGAAGAGAAGAGAGCCTGGCCCAGGGTCCTGGGGCGTGGAAGCAAATGTTAGTTGAAGAACTGATTCAATAGAGTAGCAGGAAGTCCCACTGAGGGAAGGGTAGCTCATGCCTTCTTTTGTTCCATCAGGGTCTGGGGGGGGGCAGTCAGAAGCATTGGGGTTTTTTGGTTTTTGGTTTTTTTAGGATTTTTGCAAGGCAATGGGGTTAAGTGGCTTGGCCAAGGTCACACAGCTAGGTAATTATAAAGTGTCTGAGGCCAGATTTGAACTCAGGTACTCCTGACTTCAGGACTGGTGCTCTCTCTGCTGTGCCACCTAGCCACCCCCAGAAGTATTGCTTTTTGATAATGCTAGGTTATGAACCAAGAGGCAGTGCCGTGGTGAGCACATTCCCAAACCTAAACAAGAGGAAGCTCTTTGAGGCAGAGGGAGAATCTTTGACCTCCTTAATGCCAGAAAGGGTGATGGGGAGGAGACTGGCAGGGAGATATGTCCAGGGGAATGAGGCAGAGGTTTACAGAGGACCCTGGAACACTGGGGAGTCTCCTGGAAGAGAGCCAGTCTTTCTCAAGAGTCTGCAAGGACCAAGTCCATGAAGCTGGCCTGGAGGAGGCTCTGACTTGAGATAGATCAGAGACAGAGCTCCTTAAGGACCCCTCTTCCTCCCCCACTTCTCCAGGGGAAATAGGCACACAGAGGCTTTGAGTGTGAAGTTCATCAGGGAGAGGACAGAACTTCCCAATGAGGCCACTAGTAAGGTGGGCAGAAGACCCAAGGCAATAGGCAACCTCTTTGGGCTCAGAAGCCTGTCCATGATAGAAACTTCCTCTGCCTTTGAAGGAGGGCTTTCACTAGTAAAGATAGACTTTGCTGCTATTCCCTTCCTGCCTCAATACAGTTTATCACCCTAGGTCTCAGCTGGGGACTTGGTTTTTCACTGAAATCATCAGGTTTTAATTAGTTCTCATTGAGCAAAAACACAAGAAGTAATTCCCCCAAGAAACAACCCTGAGAAAGACTGGGCAGAACCCTGGCTGCAGGTGGATCCCTGGAGCTCAGGGGGAGTCACCTGAATGATTGGCACCCACATGAAAGAGGAGTGAGCAGGTCCAGACCCAACAGTTGTGGGAGTGCTCCTAGCCTGGGCCAGTTTGAGAGATCCAGTCTCACCAACAGAAGCGCTTAGAGAATGGATCTGAGAAATGCTGAAAGTACTCCTGCCCACTTCCATTTACCTGATCTTGGTCCTGGGCCTGGCCATTGAGGGGCTCCTTTTAGTCACCTGGCCAGGCCATGGAGGGGCTTTCTCCTCAGCTCCTGACTCTGCCCTCTCCAAGCTCTCAGTTTTTTGTAGATTTTTTTCCTCCCATGTGAATGTCAGCTTCCTTTTCTTCCTATTTCATAGTATCTGGCTTCCCACTTTCATGTCATTTAACTTCATCTTGGTGATCCTCTTCTTTTTTTGGTGGAATAATAAATTTTATTGAGGGAGTCATTAGAAAAACTGAATTCTTTATCTAATTCTGCTTTCTAGGCAACTTTTGAGGAATTCTGTTCCATTCATCTATTATTTACGGGGGGCTAAGCACTATATCTGATACCTGCACTTGGGTCATAGTTCATTGCCCATAGTCCTCTATCCTAGAGATGCTAATAATTCTGTTCTGTTCATTAGTTGAGTGAGCTTGAGAAAATCACTTTCCCTCATTCCAGACCTCAGTTTCCATGCCTTTCTGAATGTCAACTTCACCTCTGCTTTTCCTATGAAAAAAGAAGGTTTGATTTAGCCGCTAGCAGATGACTAGTCTATTCATTTTCATGATGCTCCTGTGATATATACGCCTGGGGCTTGGGATGACCCAGACATCTGGTCTCCACAGAGGTAGACTGAGGGCTTGTTGGCCTGGCCTCTTATACTGCCTTGAACAAGTGCCATTGGGGGGACAGCATCCTCTTTGGGAGACAAAGAACCTTCTCCAGTGCTTGCTCTCTGTGAGGCCTTAGGGAAGATGTTCATCCTGGCTTTCATTTTCATTTCTCTTGGAATGGAGGGAATTGTATTTGATGACCTCCGAGATTTGTTCCAGCTTAGATCTGGAATCTAATTAGGCACTTTATTTCTCCTTGGCCCAGATGCCTCTCCAGAATTTAAGGGAAAGTATTCACACCTGAAGGGATCCCCTTGTCAGTCAAAAAAGTAGACCTGATCCAGTCCCCTTCCCGTTGATCTTCTCCACTCCAATTTCTTTTCTTTATAAAAATGCAGTAAAGTAGCTGTACTGGGTTGTCCTTTTTAATTTCTTAGTCAGCCCCAAGAGTTAGATAAGCAGCATGCATTGATTTGCCATATGTGTGCATGTCTATCCATAAAGTTGCATTATATGTATGTAATAGGTCTCTAATACATGTTGGCATGTCTATGTCTTTGAGGAAATTTGTGAGTCAGAAAAAAAAAATGAATTCTGCTCTTCCTTTCCAGGTTACACGCAGTGTTTGCCAAATTTGATGAAGTGAGAGACTCAGGCAGCATGATCTTGAGTGTCGTCAATGGTAAGAGAAGTTATTCCATTCCTCTGTCCCTCTATTGAGATCTTCCGACCTACTGTGCCCCAGAGCCTGCAATTGTGCATTCTGGTGGTTGGAGGGGGCTTGATTTCATATCATTCAAAATTGTTTGATGCTATTTGGCTGTTTTTCTGAAGGTGAAAAAGTCATTCTTTAAGTCAGAATGCGAACCCCCAGGGACATCTTTGTTTCTTGTCAGGAAGTGTTTGTGGCTGATGGACTTTGACTCTTTTCTCTTTGCTCTCTGGGTGGGCCAACCTCCTCCCTTGGCTCGCCTGCCCTCCTCTGCTGTCCTGTCATGGTTTGGGGCACTGGAAACTGATGGTTCTGCTAGGACCATGACACAACTGCATTGTCTGCTGACGGATGACCTTTGGTGGTGTTTTTGCTAAGCCCTCTCCTTCTGAAATGTGCCCAGTGACTTCTAACAGTTTGGTCTCCCCATGTCCCCTGGGATGCTGGCGTGGTCAGGCATGTTCACACTGCTTTAAAGCTTTTCCCTACACAAAGTCCTGGATCATTTTCCCTGTAGTTGTACTATTGACTCCATTTCTTTGTGCATCTTATTTTTAGTGATTCCCTGAGAAGAATCTTGCCTTTTCTTTTCAGACCTATGTGAAACACACTAGAGATCCATAAGCACTGTGGCCTTTTACTGTGTCAAAACTTGTTCTAAATCATATTGCTTGGAACCAGGTTCCTCAGGGGGTTGTGTTTCAAAGATCCCTAGACATTCAGTCAATCAGCCAGTCAGCATGCACTGATTCAGTGCACTGGGGACAAGGCACTGCATTAGAGAGATGGACTCAAGGAATAAAAAAGGCTCTAGTATCAAGGCACTTTCTGTGTGTATGATGCCTAATGTTTTAAGCATGTTTTATTTCATTTATATTTATATTTATTTTATTTATATTTTATTTAACTTAAATATTTTAAGCCTACGTAGAATATATACAGCTCTATGTAAGGGGTAGTTAGTGGTTTGGAGGTAGGATCATCTCATGTAGAAGTTATTGTTTGAGAAGGAGGAGTGGAATTCTAGGAGACAAGTGAGGGAGGAGAGCACTCCAACCATGGGGGATTGCTAGGCAAAGACCTGGAGACAGGAGATAGCAGTGTTTGTGTTTGGGTCCCTGGAAGCTGGAGAGAGACTAGCCTGTGAAGGACTTTCAGAGCCAAACCAATGGGCTGAGAGTTCATCCTGGAGACAGCAGGGAGCTCACATAGTGAACATTGAGTATGTTGACTGCACTGGAACTGGCCTGTATCCAGGAAATGACTGATGCCAAACAAAGCAGGCTGGAGACCTAAGAGTCAAGAATCAAAGAGAAGTTGAACTGATTTCTGAGTGAGGAAAAGGCTTCAGGTGACACAGCTCCTCCTCCGAGAAGGAGGGCTTCTGGCTTCTGGCAGAGGGAGAATTTACAGACATGCAATCCACAGTGCAGTCACTCTTTGGACTTGAGTCAGCATTTCCCATGGTTGGCATTTGTTGGGACAATGCAGGTGTTCTTGGGTCCCATGGGAATAGTGTATAAGCATCATGTATAATCATGTATAAGCATCGTTGAGCCTTGAGATCATTCAGTGAGGTTCAGAACCAGAGTTAGCACATTGGAAAGAAGAATATAGTACCTGGTTCAGTTCACTTGGTAGTAACTAAGCACAGTATCTGGGGGTGTGATGGATGGAATTAGACTGCAGCACCTTGGGTGCTTCTGGCTCTCAAAGTCTCTGAGAAATAGTTATTATCTAAATAGTTACTGATTAATAGAAAAGTCATAAATCCTTCTATGAACACCTGATGTCTCCAAATATCTGGATAAGTAATTACCCTAGGCAGATCTGCACCGACAGCTAAGGGGTTAGGGGAAGGGTTAGAGCAGGGAGAGATTCCACAGGCTGTTAGGGTTTAGGGTTAGAGCATGGTGGGCCCCCTGTATATGGCACAGTCAAGAAACAGACCCAAGAGATCATGTCAGTGTCCTCAGTGGTAGGAGAAAGGAAGTCACAGAATCAGAATTTGAAACAGTCCTTGGATGTCTAATCCAGAACAGGGAGGGGGGAGGAGGGGAGGGAAACAGCGGGAATGGGAGAGGAAGAGGGAAAGGAGAGAGAGAGGAAGCAAATGGGAGGAGAAAAGAGAAGAGAAGGGAAGGATAAAAGAGAGAGAAGGAAGGTGGGGCCACATCAAGGGCTTGGCCTTGATCAGAAGTGTGCTACTGTGATCAGGGCCTGGGCTCTCTCCCCAGACTGTTGGCCATATGTCACCAAAGCCAAGCTGCTTTGAGGTTCTGCCATGACACCACCACTAGGGCTCTACCCTGAAGAGAGTGTGCCTCAGTTTCCTCCACTGTAAAATGGTCATCAGTGTAGTGCCTGCTGCCTGTCTGATACTTAGCATGCGGTGCTAGCATAAAGTGGTACTTCGTCAGTGCTTGTTCCCATCTCCACCTTCTTCCCCCTTTTCTGCTCCCCACCCCCAACTATATCTAAGCACCACCCTTTGCCTTGCCCAAGATTTTTGCTGTTGTTCTGGCAGGTACCTCTGGGTCCCCTGTCTGCCCTCTCCATAGGTGAGCTCTAGAAGTTTTATCCTTTGTGGTCCATTGCAAAACAGGGGCAATGGGAGAGGAAGAGGGAAAGGGGGGGAAGAGAGAGAGAGAGCAAATGAGAGGAGAAAAGAGAGGAGAAGGGAAGGATAAGAGAGAGAGAAGGAAGGTAGGGCCACGTCAAGGGCTTGGCCTTGATCAGAAGAGTGCTACTGTGATCAGGACCTGGGCTCTCTCCCCATCTCTGAGATGCTTGCAGCTTCTTGCAGGCCAGACCACCCTGCAAGCTGGGCTGAGGGCAGGGGGTAGGGGGTGGGAGGGCCTTTTAGAGAGTCATGAGACCATTTTTGTCTTGGGGAGTGTGGCAGATGCTGATTAAAGGAGATGCTCCAGGTTAATTCAAAATGGTTTGGGCTAGTGAGGGAAGAGTACCACTAGCCAGCAAAGTCTGTTTGGGGACCTGTGGAACAGGCAGGAGAAGGGAGATGACAGGTGGGGAAACATGGAATGTGGGAGGGGGATTCTTTTCATTTACTTAGCAGCTTTTTTTCCTATGAGATGAAAGTTGGGAACATCAGATTGCTTTGCTTTGGTTGGAAAAATACGCAAATTTCATGAGACAGTAGTGCAGATAGGTGGGATCTCTAGATCATTCAATGTGGTCAGTGTGAATACACACCCCCTGTTCACACCTCTGGGGCAGGGCTCAGAACAACTGGACAGACAGCAGGCTGTCTGGGACTGCCTCCTCACTCAGTGGGTTAGGCCTGTTTTACTGTCTCTGAAGACAGGAGTTAAGGGAGGTCAACCCCGCCCCCCATGATGACTTATGAGACAGGGGTCCCTCCAGAAGAAAGCAGGAACCCCAAAGTGCCTGACCCCAACGAAGTTGCCATCCTCAGGAGATGGATCAAAGCCTTGGGCTCTTCTCACATGCTGTGGTCTCTTCCCAGTCATAGACTGTGGTCTGTGGTTAGCAGCAACCTCAGCAGTGTTATCTCCTTGGGCACTGCCCACGACTTCAGGGCAGTGGTAAGAAACAGCTGAAATTAGGCAATGTGGAAGCCAGATGGAGTTGCTTCATCCTGAAGAATCTCAGGTCTGCCAATGTCTCCACCTGTCTCCACTGCAGAAAGCCTTCCTCAGGAGACCAGGAGATGAGCATGTTTAATTGGAATTCCAGAAGTGCTTTTTGAGGGTGAGACCCAAAAATGGCATAAAGGAGCAATTAAAAAAACACTGGCATTTGTGATAACCACTGGGCTTGGCAGCACCCTTCAAAAAGCTTGGTAGAACAAGTGATCTCAGTTCAAGTTGTGAGCCTGCCATGGGGTCCTGGATGCACTGGCGTGAGATGCCTCCTGGGGCAGAAGCACCATAGATGTCAGCCAGGGGCTAGGATGAGGTGACTGGTGAGGTTCATGCAGATGGGGTCCAGAGACCCCTTTTATCAACCGCGAGGCCAGGAGTCAGAACCATACACAGAGCAGAATGAATGATACTATCCATGAGTTGTTAGAGGCAAAGGGAGAAGAGGAGAAAGAACCCTCAAGGACAGCCACAGCACAGAAGTCTTGGGCTGCACTAATACCAGGAATGCCAGGGGAAGGAGGAAAGGGCAACTTTGGATCACTGGAATCATACCCTTTGGCTCAGATGCCAGCCTAGCCCCACCGTCCTACCTTTCCCTAAGAGGTCCTTCCCCTCAGGGATCAGTCCCTCAGGTGTAAAAACCCTCTGGATACAAGAACCATGTGACTGAGGAACCCAGAGAGGGCACACCCCATGTTTTCTGCTCATCTCCAGGGTGGTGCTGAGCAGCGCTTCTGACGCTGTGCCCCTGTGGCTTTCTCCTATGTGGCCGAAACACCCCTGTGTCTGATGTCTGTGGAAAATGGTTTGCTTCCTCTCTCAAGAAATTGTCATCACCTGGAGAAGGTCTCATGAGGCAAGCAGCTTCTCTTAATGCTGATGATGCTGCCTCGACAACTCTTCCCCACCACTCTCATTTCTTTGGATGAACTGTCATAGGATTGGCTGTTTCTGTGTGCGAGAGTCATGTCCTATTCCCTTGCTCCTTCAGCAAGACTTCTTGTTGGGAAACCTTTCTCCAGCTTTATTGAAATGTCATTTAGTCTCCTTGCACCCCTCAGGAAAAAGAGAGAATTGTTCAGTCCTCCCCATAGCCCTGGAAGGGAGGGACAGTTCTTATCTCCGCTTTATTGGAGAGGAAACTGAGCCTGAGAAAGGCTCCAAACTGGCTCTGCACTGGGTGGGGTGCCTCCCACTAGGACATCCAGGCTGAGGAGGTCCAGACCTATGCTGGCCTCCAGGGCTGGCAGAACTTCAGAAGAGCCTGCAGAGGCTCACACACCATGAGGGGGCAGGCAGCCTCACAGTCACTGTTTACCTGCCTTGACTTTTAGCCCCCTTCCCTCAGTCCCTCATCTTTCAGCCCAGCTTCCTCCCCTCTGAAGGAAAGTAAGGCTGGAATTCTAGGTGCAGAGACTGATATCTTATAGGGTTGGGGGTGGGGTCATTGGAGGATGTCCCTGGAGATTTCTCTCGGGTTCTATGTCCTGATTTTCCAGCACCTTCTCAGTGATCATTGGTAAAAATGACTGGTTGTTGGTGAAGGCTGGCAGAGTGCTTGAGTTGCTATCTCATTTGACTGTCCTCACCACCCTGAGGGTGGCCCATTTTATTGATGAGGAGCCTGAGCCTGAGAGAAGAGGCTAGCTGGCTTGGCTGGGGGCCACTTTGCCACCCATGCTGTGTGGTGGGACAGGCCTGGGGTCCTCTGGCATTTGAGCCAGGGCCTTTGACTTGGCTGGCTCCAGGGAGTTGCACTTTCTTTTTTGCTTCTGTTATTGGAAGTGGCCCACCTTCTGCTTCTTTAGCCCATCTGCTCTTACATTATTGATGGCCTTACTCATTGGTTTTCTGGGAGAAAAGGTGATTTCACCGGCTGGGTACCGGACAGCAGCCATCCTGCCAAGGTCCTCTGGCTCTTGAGATGCCTGTAGCTACCTGTAGTGACTGTGCCTGAACAAGGGCCAGCTGGGAGTCCAATCATTTTTCTTCTGTTTTGTCATCCATAATTGTGTATTTGGCTAAGAAAGAGTGCCCCCCCATATCAGTTTCTATGGGTTACTCTAAGAGAAAAAGTCTTGAGGCTCAGCATCTGGTGTAGCAAGTTCACAGGCCAGAAGTTCTCTAAATGTCTGTGGGGTCCTCAGAAAGTCTGACTGAACCCCACCGCCCCCTCCCCCAGCAGCTTTGTGACTTGGGCAACCCCTGATGCATGCTGATCTGGGACCCAAGCCTGGAGGCTTCCCCTATGCCATGGTGGTCTGGGGAACCAAGGCCTCTGCTGTTGGAGGACCCTGTGCTCAGGGAAAACTAGAGGAGGGGGCCTACTGCTTGGGGTCCTGGTAGTGTGCCCAGCACTAGGACAAGAACAGGACAATCCCAGTGGCTGTGGGTTCTTGTGGCATTGCCTTGTGCAGCTGCATGTTTTGCTCGGGGCCCAGCCTTTGTTCCCAGGATGCAGCTCTCTGCCCACAGAGCCTGCTTTGATGGCAGTTTTGCCAGAAATGCCTCCTGCATAATGAGGGCAGCTGATGGTGGTGAGGGGATCGGCTTCGGAATTCTCCTATTCACAGAAGGGTGCCAATCACCATACAAAGATGAGCCTCTTCCTCTGCCTGGCCGGGAAGCCGGATCCTGGGCCGGCTTGCTCGTCCATTCGTCTGTCTGTGTGGTGGCGAGGTGCTCTCTGGGGTTGCGAGAGGCCTGGGACAGTTCCCGGGTGACCTTCAGGGCCTGCCAGCCTGGCTGGACCCGCAGGCTCTGACAGGCTGGATGCTGTCAAAGCTTCAGCCCAGTCGCTCTTCGGCAGGAGGAGCCTCTCCTGCCAGAGCCAGGACTTGTATTTTGAAATGGCCCAGCAGCTGTTGGCTCTTGCCGTAGCGAGCTGCAGAGCAGCCTGGGCCACACACTGCTCCCTTCATGCTGCACTGGAGCAGGAGCCTGCCTTGGGGTGGCGAGCACTAGGGTGGTGCAGGCTCCCGGGGGCCTGCCTGATCTCCTCGGGGTTCCCTGCGCTCCCCAGAGCCTCCGCAGCACAGCAGGATGGCCGTTGGGGACGGTGAGTGGGATGCTTTGCTTTTGTTTGGGGGCGGGCGTCCATTGACTGCAACGTCTGCTCTCTGCTAGTCAAGGGAGGATGCGTGCGTCTGCCCAACGGAGGCAGGCCCAGGGAGGAGGGGCTGGCGAACTGGAACCCCAGGGCCGAAGCTGGGAAGGCCCATGTCCCAGGGCTGGTGCTGGCTCTGTACTGAGGAGAGTGACAGAGCTTGGCGTAGCGGACTTGACTGGAGGTCTGGCGTGCATTTCAAAGGGTTCCATGTACACTTGGATAAGATAGCCACAGTAGCTGGCATTTAGGTGTAGTACCTACTAGGGGTTTAAACACTTCCCAATTATCATCTCTTTTGCCCACCCCCCTTTTCTAATTGAGGAAACTGAGGCAAACAGGCTAAGTAACTTGCCCCTGGTCACACAGTATATGAGGCTGAATTTGAACTTGGGTCTTCTTGACTCCAAGCCCAGCATTCATTATATGCCTGCTGTGTACACAACCCTGTTGGGTGTATGTAAACTTTGGAAAAGATATAGTTCTTGCAGCAAGGAAGGCATCCCTGAGTTGGGGGTGGGGGACATATATGATGCCTGTGTTAAAGTTGGGCCCGAGGGAGACCCTGGATGTCACCAACTGGGGAGATGAGGAATTGCTTTAGGGAAGCTTCAGCTGGCAGGGAGATGAGCCAGGGCACAAAAGGGATGCAGGGGCCAGCATGAATTAGCTGGAGGAGGAGGAGAGAGAAGTAGGGTGGTGCTGATTTGGAGGGAGTCGGGAGCCCCTGGGAGAAGTGAGATGGGAGACCCCCTCCAACAAGGCCTCTGGAACCAAAGAGCTTCCTGTCTGCTGCAGTCCAACAAAGGGGATTGTGTACTGTCTCCCTTCTTGATGTGTCCCTCTTCTCCTATCTTCGAGATGTGCCACACCATCTATGGGAACCTGTCTTGATTCTCCTCACCTCCAGACTGCCATTGTACATCCCAGCCTCCTCCAGTTACCCCATACTTCAGGGTAGCATTGAAGGGTCTATGTGTCAGGGATCCTTGAAGAGACAAAAGACAGCTCCGGCCCTCAAGGAGCTCACAGTCTAAGAGACCAAGCAAATCCTAGGATTCATTGGACAGCATCCCCAGAGGGAAGACCCAGACATGAAGGAGAGGATTGGGAAAGGCTTCCTGCAAAGGAAGGTATTTTAGTTGGGACAGAAGGAAGGAAGGCCAGGCAGACCTTCAGAGTTGGGAGAGGGAGAATTTTATTGGAGTGTTCCCTAGTGGTACCCCTGTATCACCCAGTACATGACAGGGAGGAAGGTGGGAGAAGCCTGGAAAGAAAGAGTGGGCTGATTACAAAAGGGGCTTTGAATGCCAACCAAAGAATTTTATATCTGAACTTGGAGACGACAGGGAGCCACTGGGGTTTTTTGAGTAGGGTTGATGTGTTTGGAACTGTGTTTTAGGAAAATCACTGGAGTGAGGGAGAAAATTAAGGCAGGGAGACCTCCCATCAGACAATTGCTCTAGTTCAGGCTTGAGGTTGATGAGGGTCTGCACCAGGGTTGGGGTAGTGTGAGAGGAGAGTGGGGAGTGAATTGGAGAGATGGTGCCGAGGTGAAATCATCAGGCCAAGCTTGGCACCATCTTGGATCTGGTGGTGAGAGTGAGGAGCCCAGGATGAGCCCTCCATTTTGAGCCTGAAGGTTTAGGGGGTGGTAATGCCCTTTGGACAGTAATAGGGATGTCACAGTGAGTAATGAAATCAGTTATGAGAAAGTTGGGTTTGCTCTGTCTTTGGGGTATCCAGTTTACTAGGCAGTTGGTGACACAAGGTTGGAGGTTGAGAGGGGATTGTTGGAGCCATGTGACCAGATGAGATTCCCCAAGACAAGTAGTGTAGAGGGAGAGGAGAAGGGGCCCACAGTTCACGGGGGTCACCTGGATGGTGATCCTCCCCTTCTGACTGGCCTTGGTCTAAGCTCCTTGAGAACAGGCGAGTCCTGGCTAGTCTTTGCATTCTTGTCCCTTGTGGTCAGCATGCAGGCAGACTACTCCACAGATACTTGGTGATTAGACCCCAGCCAAGGCTGTAACTGTGAGAATGGAGCATGGTCTTGTGATGGAGGGGGAATAGAAGGATCTGGTGAACGACTGGAGTCCAGATAACAGGGCAAGACCAGAATTGGAAATGCTCCCCAAGTTCCCAGCCCAGACGCACAGCTCAGGGGTCACTGTGTTCCTGTAGGGGAGTTGGGCTGGAAAGCCTGAGTGTTAGGGAACTGGGAAGACAATGGTTTGGACAGAACTTTCCAAGCAGTGTGGCAGTTGAGGAAGAGGTGCAGGAGCAGTGTTAGTGGACCCAGAGTCTGGCCTCGTTATTTCTGGAAGCCAGGGCCAAACCTTGTGAGGGCTTTTAGAGGTCATGTTCTCACAGCATCTCCTGAGGCGACCCTACTTAGGAAACGAAGTCTAAGCTGTGCCATTGCCCCAGGTCAAGTTTTATCAGGTCATTCACTGGTCCAGTCTGCAGGACCCCTTTGCATCAGGACCGTCTTCTCAGCCATCCTTCAGCCCTGTCATCTCTGTGCCCCCCTCAGGACTTGGCCACAAACCAGGGGCAAGTCTCTGAGGAATGCCCTCAGGTGGGACTTCTGCCTGCCTGGTTAGTCGGGCACATCTCTCCAGCTTGTCCTTGACTCAGACTGCCACAGTCAGGGACACATCTAGCTCCCATGGCAAAGTGTCATTCCCTGGAGGTTTGCATCCATTTTGTGACTAAAGGCCCTTCTCTGAGAGTGCTGGGAGAGATGAGTAGTAGGTTCTAGAAGTGGTTGTCTCCTCACTGTTGGCTTTGATAACACATCTGCCATGGACCTGGCACTGTGTTAACTCTGAGAGGGAAAGGTCATTATGAGCTCCATCTTACTAAGGGGAAACCGAGGCAGACACAACTGGTAAATAGGAGACTGAGGCTGGATTTGAATTGGGGCTTTCTGACCCCAAGCCATCACCTATCTAGTTTTGTTTCTGATTTTTTTTTTTAATCACAGTTTTTAAAATCACAAGATCTGTTTGGAAGGAACTCATAATACATCCCATTTCTCCCAAGAAGGTGGAGCCCACCCTGTCTCAGCTTGGAATACCTTTAATTGTAGAATATTTTCCTTATGTGGGTGAATCCTGTATCCCCCTTGGTTCTCATTGAGTTCTCCTTAGTGGATAGACACGATACCACAGAGGAGGTGGGCTTTATTTATGGCCACCAGTTCACTGAGGTGACACATTGAGTCTACTCAGCCCACAAGATCCTTTTTTGCAAGAACTTTTGCTCAGCCATATTTTCTCCTCCTCTACTTGTCAGATTGGACTTTTAAAGCATAAATGAAAAGATTTTGCAAATTGTCCAAGAACTGCCAAGTCATGTCTAGAACTTGAGGAACCACCAAGACCATAGTCAAATATAATTCTAGCTCAGTTCCTGTGCACCTCTTCCTGCCTTGCCCTTCCCTCTCTCTCCCCCCATTTCAACATAAGACCAGAGGTGGACACAAAGCCTTGTCACATAGCATTGGAGACCTTTCTCTGGTCTGCATTCTTTGGCTCCTTCTGTTCATTCAAGGCTGAGCCCTCTTAACCATCTTGACACCCTGGCCTGGGTCAAACTCTGCCATTTTGGCCCAAGAATCAGATGAGAGCCTTGGTAAAGTCAGTCAGCTGCATCCAACCCTGATTCACTTGAATGATGACCATCTTCAGTAAATGGGTTTCATCGAACCATTGGCATAGATCTGGAAGAAATCTTTGAGAAGGCTGCGTTGAGATTGGCTGGGGAGGGTTGAACCCTGAGTTCTCAGGCCTCTAGACTCCCTACTTCCTCCTGGATCACATCAACTTTTTTTTTTAGTTTTTGCAAGGTAATGAGGTTAAGTGACTTGCCCAAGGCCACACAGCTAGGTAAATATTAAGTGTCTGAGGTCCCAGATTTGAACTCAGGTATTCCTGACCCCAAGGCCAGTGATCTATCTACTGTGCCACCTAGCTGCTCCCACATCAACTTTTTGTCGGTCTTTTGTCACTGCTTGCTTTCCAAAGAACCTCTGCTCTTCTCTTCTTCATCTCCTTTCCTTTAGGCTCCTTCTTGGCCTTCTTCAGCTGGGCACGATGCCCCCACTCCCCAGGAGCTCACAGACTGAGAGAAGCAGGTCCTCCTTCAATCCCTGTGCCCTAATCTGCCACCGGCCGGAGGGTTTGGGGATCATCTGCCAGAGGGAGGCCCTAGAGTGAAGGGGGTACCAGGAGGGCTTGAGCAGGTGGCATTGGGCAACCTCACTTCCAGACTCCTTGGGACACAAAATTGCCCTGGGCAAAGAGGCTGCTCTGGAGCCTTTTCTCATTGCTTGTTGACTTCCCTTCGGGTTCCTTGGTCCTCTCTGAGATTTTGTGGCGCAGTTTTCTCCTTCATCAGCTCTCCTGGGCTTAATTATCAGCCTTGCCCAGAGAACTCCCTGCTCCAGATAGCCCACCCCGCAATCTCTCCTGAGGTCTGCTCTCCCATAGGCCCGAGCAGCCAGATGGGAAGGACAAAATCACCATGACCAAAACAGAACTGGCTGCTCTTTCTCCCTGCTCCCCCCACCCCTGCCCCCCACATCTTGACTCAGTCCCACCAGAGACCTCACTTTCCCAGTTTCCATTCAGTTGCTCAGTCTGATTGATTTTTGCTTTTGCTGATCTCTTGTAAAACTCTCCTGTCTTCAGACGCTTGTCACTGGCCTGTTTGCTTCTCATGAATGGAGACTAGTTTCTGTGTCCCTTCATCAGTATTGTTTATTTAACATTTGAGAGACTTCACCTCTAAAGCCATATAGTTCCCCTTCTACACCTTCTCCCCTCACCCCTGCTTTGGTGGAGTCTTTAATTTTTTTTTGGAAATTAAATTAAAATCTTCCATTAATTTGAATAGTTTAAGTATTTTATTAGTATTTCTGTCTTCCTCAAATTTTTGATTTTGCTATAATATAATTATATTTAATAGACTTTGATGATTTTTATTTCTTAGCTGTTGTCTTTTATACTTATTTTGGTAATTTGATTTTCTTGTCTTTTAATCAGGTTTGCTATGGGTTTATGAGTTTTGTAAGCTTAACTTGAATTCAAACAATTAATTAAATTCATTTTATGATATTTTAGTTCCTAATTTGTCTATTTTCTTAAAGCATAATTTTCAACATAATCTCCCTTGTGCTTCTTTTTTTAACTTGAATTTTCCCTCTCAAGTTTTCAACTGCACATTTGGTTCATTCTTAATCTTTTCTATTTCATTAATGTATCTTCTCAGAGAAATAAATTTTCTTTTCTTGGAGACTTGCCATATCCTAGAAACTTTTGTATATAGTCTCATCATCATTATTCTTTTTTACATAATTATTCTTTTTATAGCTATTTCTCTTACCCACTCAATCAGAAGGTTATTGTTAAATGTCAGTTTGGGGATGTATCTTTTGATTTTGTTCCTTGTATTATGTTTTTTGTTGCATTTTTGGTTTATGAAGGACATGTTAAACATTTCTGGGTTTGCCTTTATCATTTATTTGTGCTGTAGCACAAGATCGATTTTGTAGAGGTGCCATATGTTGCTGAGGAATAGATATGTTCTTTAAAATGTTTTCATTTAGAAGATACCACAAATTCTCAAATTCAGATTCCATGTTTTTGTTGATAAGAGTGAAACCTTAACAATGCCCAACAATAGTGGTTGTCTTACAGAATTTGTGGGGCTTCCTGTTCTGCTCTTGAAGCATGATGTTGTTAGTTTTGCTTTGGGGTCTCTTCTCTCCATCAGAGGTTGGGCTCTAGCCTCCTTCTTCATCCTTGGTGAGGTGAGAGATGCCTGTGGCCCCCAGATCCCCTTGCCGCCTCATTTCTCCTCCCTTTGCCTTGGTTGTGTGTCCTCTCAGCTCCCGGTGGCACCAGAGTCATTGGAGAGCCTCTCAGTTCTCCCTCATCTTCCCCCCCCCCCCCAGTATGCACTGCCCCCCCCAACTCCCCCTTCACTCTCCCTTTTCAGCTACTTTTTTTTTTTAGGTTTTTGCAAGGCAAATGGGGTTAAGTGGCTTGCCCAAGGCCATGCAGCTAGGTAATTATTAAGTATCTGAGATCGGATTTGAACCCAGGTCCTCCTGACTCCAGGGCTAGTGCTTTATCCACTGCGCCAGCTAGCCACCCCATCAGCTACTTTTTGTAGGGCCTCAAATCCAGCCTCAGACCCAAACTAGGTGAACCTGGGGCAGGTTACTTGGCCTTTGTGGGCCTCAGTTTCCTTTGCTGTCAAAATGAGGATCAAGCTTCTCAGGTTTATGGTGGGACTCTGATGAGCTCATCTTTGTAAAGAGATGACTCAGAGTCTAGCCCATAGTCAGCTCCCTCTCAGTCCCCCCCCCCTTTTTAATGAGTTGTTGTCCCTCTCATTAGATAGTGAACTCCTTTGCCTTTCTTTGTCCCCAGGGGTTTGGCATAGCACCCACATGGCATGTGTGCTTAAGCTCTATCCAACATTGACCAAAGGCTGTGCCCCAGAATGGGAGGCCCAGACCCTGCCCTGCCCTCTCCATCTCTGAGTATGGGATGCTGGCAGAAATTACGATCCTGGGGCGGCTAGGTGGCTCAGTGGATAAAGCACCGGCCCTGGAGTCAGGAGTACCTGGGTTCAAATCCGGTCTCAGACACTTAATAATTACCTAGCCATGTGGCCTTGGGTAAGCCACTAAACCCCATTTGCCCTTGCAAAAACAAAAAATCCTAAAAAAAAAAATTCTGATCCCTCCTCAGGACTCTCCTAGGCCAGCCCATCATCAGCACCCAAGAGAATGTTCTATAGCAATCTGCCATCCCTCGGAACCAGTCCCTGCCTTCTTCCAGCCCATTTCCCCTTCAACTCAATAGTGAGCCTGGTGGGGCTTCCCCTTC
Source organism: Macrotis lagotis (assembly GCF_037893015.1). Classification (NCBI taxonomy): domain Eukaryota; kingdom Metazoa; phylum Chordata; class Mammalia; order Peramelemorphia; family Peramelidae; genus Macrotis; species Macrotis lagotis. Next base: position 196,612,353 of record NC_133665.1, read on the forward strand.
CTGCACCTCTGCACTGCTCCTCCCCCAACTGGACCCCTGCTCCCTCATCCAGGAGCGCTGTGCCTCTTGGCTTCTCCTGACTTTTGTCATCCCTAGAATGCCATGGCCTGTTTTTCATTCTCTTTGGCCCTCTCACCCTCCATCTAGAAACAAGTCATCATGATCAGTGACAGGGTACTCCCTCATGCACCCCTTTTTAAAGGTGAGCCTTGTGGATTGCCTTTTGGGGGTATCTTCTTTCATGGGTCATCAGGAGGCCCCCTTGGGGTCTCCGTTTCTTCCTTTGATTTCAGTACCAGCTGAGTGACTCCAAGTGTTCAGATGGCCTCACTTCTGTAGCCCAAGGGCCGGGTCTTCTGCCTGGAAACCTTTGTGGTTTACACTGAGGTTATCTCGGGGTTTGAACCCTGGTCTGTGAGTTCTTGGGGTGGTCCTCTCCTGGGAGAGTGTTCAGGCACCTTCATTGCCTCTGGTTTTTTTCCTGCCTCTTGTGGTTCATTTATTCCAGTCCTGTCTGACTCTTCATGTCCCCCTTTGGGGTTTTCTTGGCAGAAATACTGGAGTGGTTCCCCCTTTCCTTCTCCAGCTCATTATACAGATGAGGGAACTGAGGGAAACAGGGTGAAGTGAACCTCCCTGAGGTCATGCTCAGACTCTGGTCCCTCCCAATTGACTACATTTTTACTCCTTCAGTATTTTAAGATTCCAAATCTCTTAATCTGTTTTGAATTTCTTTACAGAAATTCTTTAATAATGCAGTTTGTTTTAATTGACTAATTGTTTTTCAGTTCTTCATTAGGTTCTGTTTTCTGCATCTAGCTCTAATGTATAATCTAAAGTCATTCTTTTTTAACTTCCCAGTTTTATTCCTATTTTTAAAACTATTTTGAGTTGCTTGTTTGTTTGTTTGGGGGGGGGGGAGTTCCACAGAATTCTCATCTACTTGCTGGCCCGCTCTCCTCCTCCTGTGGTTCTCAGTCTAGTTTCCCCCTCTCTTTTCTTTTAGACATCAGGCTATGCTGGCAGTGCAGTGGGCTCTTCTTGTCTGCTCTTTGAGGTCTACCTGTTGCCCCAGGCTGCTCACCTGGAGGCACTCCTGCCTATGCAGACTGTCTCGAGGTCCTTCCTCCCTCTCCAGACACTGGCTCATCTACTCTCTGGAGACTTCATCTGCTTCTGCCTTCCTTTGAGCTCTTGGGATTTTGGGGGTGTTTGGTGCAAAGGGATGAGTCTCTATCTTAAACTGGAAGGAACATTTTCAAACTCATGTCTATTTTTCTATCACTTGTAATTTCTGGTGAATAAATAGGAGAGAAAAAAGCAATCTAGCAGAACCAACCAACATTCCCCCCACCTCAGATATGAAGCCACATTCAGCCCCCAGGTGTGCTTCTGCCTTGGTTAGACCCTGGGTCTTCCTGGTCCCTTCCACCTGAGGATATCCCTCTTTGCAGTCAACAGCCTTTTATTTGCCTTTCCTGCCATTATTCTTTCTCCTCATCTTGTCCCACCTGATCACTTTCCTGACTTCTCCCTCCCCAGATCAGCCAAAGGAGCTTCCAGCCCCTCAGCCCCAGCCTCCCCGACCCCTCCCTTGCCCACAGTTGATCCCTCATCCTCCAGAAGCTGATAGGAGTCAGTGACTCTGTTGCACTTCCCATGATCATCATCTATCATCCCTGGCTGTGTCTCCCAAGAGCTGGTGCAGGGGGGCTCTCTCCACCCCATGCCCCCATGTCCTCTGGAGTTCTTGCAGGCTCCAGGTTCGGCCCCAAATTGCTGCCCACAATGTAAAGGGAAGCAGGACAGCCTCTCCTGATCCCCTCTCTGGGAGCACCTCTCCCCTCACTCATCCCAAGTTCTAATCCTATTTGTCTGGCTCTGAAGGGTCGGGCAGTGACAGCCTCCTGAGACCCCAGCCTTTTGGGGAGCCTGACTTCTCTGCTGGGACTGGCACTTAATAAATGTTTATTGGCTATTTTTAGATCTGTTGGGTGGGCAAGTCCTGATGGAAACATCCCAGAACCCTGAGTCTTGGGCACCTACTTCTTTCCAGTCTTCTCCACCGTTGTGGTGAAGGGGCCCCAGTAGGCAGGCCTTGGATCCTGAATCCCCCAGTGTCCTGTCCTGCAACTTGGGCCATATCTGCCTAAGAAGTGGGAATGAAGGCCTTTGTCAGGAAGGCCCTAGCCCCTCGGCCTTCCTCTGTGAGAGTGGCTGTCTCACCTGGGTTTGTGTTTTCTTCAGACGTATCAGTACTTGCTGTGGTCCTGGATGTAAACAGATGAGGTTCCCTTGTAGAAAGGAATCTTCTTGAGGGTGGGGATGACCTCACTGTAGGGCTAAAGTCAGGTGGGCTGCCCATTTCTCTCTGACTCCTACTCCCATCTCCAGGCTGTCTAATTCCCATGCTCTCCTTAGACAGGCCCCTACCCCAATTTTGTTGGAGTGCTATGTTGCTCCTGCTTCCTCTGCTCGAAGAAGAGGAGGAGGAGGAGGAGAGACTGGAGAGGAAGCTGGAGGGCTGATTGGGATGAAGCACTGATCTGCAGACCAGCCCTGAGGGGGTGAGCTGTTTTGGGTCCAGAGGAGCTTTTCTGCCCTTCAGCTAAGTGGGGGCAATGGGAACTGACTGCAGTTGGGTCTGCCCCATCTATGGCTTGGGTCTCCTTGTCTCCCATTCTTCAGATGAGGCTAGAAGGGAGCGCCCCATGAAGGGCCATGTGCCCATGGAGCTTTTGACTTTGGGCTAGCCCCAGTGCCAGGCTGGACTGAGTACTGGGGGAGGAGCTTGGAAGAGAGGGAGGCCAGGGTATGTCTGTGCCTGCTGTAGGCTTCACTTAGCTCCTTGAGGCTGGCTGGGGATGGAGCTGATGATTCCCACAGCCCTGGATTTGGGCCTCCTGTCCTGTTCCCTCTCTTTACTTCTGAAGCTTCAGGATCAGGAGGCAGGAGATTGGGAGGGAGGAAGCCCAGTAAAGGGTTCAAGACTATCTCAGGAGAGGCTCAAACTGCAGAGTCTTACCAGGTGTATAGCCACGGGCAGCTCCTCAGTTTCTTCATCTGTAACATGGGAATGATTCTAGCTAGCATCAAAGACTAATTGCAACCTTTCAGGTGAGCTAGCTTGGAGGGAGGGGAGTGAAGACCCCAACAAAGAAGAATGATGGGAGCTACCTCCCTAGATCCACAATTGTCTTCTGGGGCAGTGTGGGGGGGCATATGGCATTCAGAGACACTTGTTTGTTTAGAGAAGCCCTTATATCAAGGGGTGTCCATGGATCCAGATCTACCAGTATGGGAAAGGAGGAGATTAGAGGTATGACACCTGCTCTGAAGGGCCTTCTGATTCCTTCCCAGTGTCAGGGAGTAGAGAAAGAGAGAAGACCCCTCAGGGGCTGCCACTCCTGGCACCTTGACCTGCTGACCATCCCTCACTAGGCCTGTCTAGGATGCTGATTACACAGCCATCTCTTTAGAGGCTTGATTTTCAAATTGTGCTGGTGTGATTACTGGCCAGTGTGTTTATTTAAACACACTGAACACATTGAATTTTAGGGGGGGAAATTGCTCTCTTTCTTGTCTTAGTATTTCCCCATATCCTCTCTCTAGCTGCCTTAGAGATGATCATACTGTCTGCGCTGAGTAGGGACTGGTGGACTGGACTAACTGACCGGAGGTGGAAGGAAGGTGGGACAAGAGAAGTAGGATCATGTCATTGAGGGAAGTGTTAGAAGGCAGTGACCACCATCCTCTGGAGCTGGCCATCCGTCATGGGTGTAGCTTAGACATCCCTTCTTCCTCCTTCATCTCCAGTCTATGAGGGGTTTCCACATGCTCACCCAGCCAGGGGAGGACACCTCAGAGAGAGGTCACCTGAGCAAGGTCTTCTGTCCAAGAAAGGGGAAAGCAGAGGGAGACAGGGAGCCCTTGGAGGCCAGTGGGCCGAGAGGGGCCGGGGTCTTCTCAGACCTCTGAGCTGTCCCTTGATGGCCAGGTGGTGCCTGGGTTGGACGTGCTCCATCCTGAGTGGGAGGGGAGGGATGTTTAAGACTAAGTAGATCCTACAGGAAAGCTATCTGGGACTTAAGGGTCCAGTCACGACCAGGCCTTCCCCTAGCAGACACAAGGCCAGAGGTCTTCTCCAGGGGGATATGGGAGGTATCTTTCATTGGAACTAGAGATGGCATTCCAACCCTTGGCTCCCAGTGGAAATGATTTTTATTTTCAATGACTGCAGGAAGCCCACCCTTGGACTCTCTTCCATACCAGGGAACCTTATTCTGATTCTTTCTGGCCTTGACAAAAAAGGAAAAGAAATGGTAAACCTAGAATTGGGGGGTGGGGGGTTGTTCCCAAATTTTGTCGGAGTTCAGAGCATTGATGTGGGTGAATCGACTCCAGATTGGGGGTATCTGAAGAGTTAATGATGTTTTAGCCTCGGTATTGGCCTTCCTCTTTCCCTTCATGCCTGTTTCCATGGGAACTGTGGATGCAGGCTGTGTCATGGTTTCAGGGCTTGGTTCCCCCATCCCTTCCCTCGGTCTCTGCCCCTTCTCTCTGGTCTGTGAGGGAGAGAAGTTGGTTAGCATGGAAGATGGCTGGGCTTTCTTGCATCAAGCTATCCCTTGAAGAAACTCCTCTGGCTGGTGGGCCTGGGGAGGGAGGTAGCCAAGCAGCTGCCCAGAGCCCCCTCCCCTTTGGGGTGGCATTGAATGTGGATTTGAATCACACCCGCTTCAGCCCTGGCTACTGTCTCCTGGAAAGGGAACTGTTTTAAAAAGAGAAAGAAAATGGGGTCCGGAAATTTGCATCCCTATACCTCTCATTTGTGATACAAAGCCAGGTGGGCTTCTGCAGGGGCCTCCAGCCCCCTTCCCCGATGCCGCCCAGCAAGGGGGCGCCATGGCTTGGGCAAGGGCCTGGGCATTCTGTCTGACTGTGTTGGGGGGGGCCAGAGTGGAGGGGGTGGTTTGTAGTGGATTTTTAAATTGAGACCCACATAATAGTGCATTTTGTGGCATGCCTGGCAATCTCTCTAGGAAAGGGCATTATCAGTGACCCTGAGAGAAGGCCCATTTTGAGTCTCTTGGACAGGCCAAGGCTGGGGGTGGGTGGGCGTGTGTGTGTGTGTGTGTGTGTGTGTGTGTGTGTGTGTCTGTGTGTCCC